>NC_042629.1:23498059-24098059 GCF_901001135.1 Rhinatrema bivittatum
ACTCTATGTTCCATGTTCTGTGTAGTCCTTGTTTTGGTTTGTTCTGTCTTGTCTTAGTCCCTATCTCCAGCATCCCACATCTACTCTGGCTTGCACTCAGTCCCTATCTGTTCCAGCGTTCCAGTTCCAGATATTCCTACATCCACTCCTCTCTTACCTGCACCAAGATCCAGTCTGTTCCTGCTGTTCCAGTTCCATCCTTACCAGCACTCAGGTTCAGTGTTCCAGTTCCACACTTACCTGCACCCAATTCCACTCTGTTTCTGCGATCCAGTACCACCCTTACTAGCACTCACTTCTAGTGTTCCAGCACTCCTGCCTCACTGGACCATCCACACTCCAGGAGGTGGTGTCTACAACATTCCTTCTCCAGCTGCCGTTCATTCACAACAAAATCTAGGCAGAAGCCAAAGTATAAACATCTAAAACAAAAAACAAGTTCTTCAAATTCAAAAGGCAAGAAAAGTATTAGTACAAATCCTTAGGCTGCTTAAGTTCCACAATGATAGGATCCCAGGGTCTTCCCGCAGAGGCTTTTATTTCTTCAGCCATAATGGGAACAGTCCAGGGCTACAGGGCAAGACAGAACTGAGCTAAGGATATTTGCCTATACCAGCCGCCTCCCTGCAGGTTGAGCCCTTGGGTTCTGGCAGCCGGCAGGACTTAGCCAGGGGCTGGTGTTGAGTGTAGTGCTGTACAGGAACCTGGACTGGACCTGGTGCTGGTGAAACTGAGTAGAAATGGAGTTGCAAGCTACAGGAATGGAAGCTGAGACCAGGCTGAGCTGGAGACTAGTGCTGGGCAGAACTGGTGATGCAGGCTGCAGGACTAGAGGCTGAGGTCAGGCAGGGCTGGAAGCTGTTACAAAACTGAGGTTGAGACAATGGTTAGGTACAGGAACAGGACAGGACAAGACACAGACAAGAGAGACTAGACCAGACAAATATCAGTGAAGGACCAGAGGCCATACACAGAAGACCAGAAGGTCACTTTGGCTAAAGGCCTGAGAAGGCTGCAGAGCTAAGCTGAAAGCAAAAGAAGCCACAGGGCTAGAGCCGAAGGCTTGGGAAATCCACAGAGCAAAACTAGAGCCGAAGGCTTGGGAAAGCCATAAAGAAAAACTGGAACAGAAGACTTAAGAAAGCCACAGAGAAAAACTAGAGCAGAAGGCATGGAAAGCCACAGAGCAAAATTAGTGCAGAAGGCTTGGAAAAGCCACAAAGCATTCAGAGACTTGGGGCCAAACAGAGAGCCGAATAACTCAATGACAAGGCCCCAAGCATAACCAGAGACAGAGTTAAATAGGCTGGGCCCTGCTGAGTCATGAGGTCATGGAAACTATAACTGGAGAGAGGGTAGGAGCAGCTCTCCGAGGACCTCTAGTGGTTGGAAGGCTGCATAACAGGCAGAATCACAACACCCTATGAGACCACTACTCCCCCCAAAATGATAAGACTAGCTGGCTTTACAATGAATGAAAAAGGAACAAGACAGTTTTTGTTTTGAACTGCTACTGAGGCCACGGATCTGCTGCAGGCTCCAAATCCATCAGTAACTTACAAAGGGAACTGAATATTATTTCATTTGATGCTGAAAACTGAATACCCCATTTGCTACAGCAACTGTAACGTTTTGGCCCATAAGAAATGCAGAGCATCTGCAAGAGTGCAAGGTTATCATGCCCTGAACATGACTTATTTTTTTCCCTTCTTGAGCTTACCATCTGATGTTAGCACCGGTCATTGTGTACGACTGAATATCTGCAATGAAAGATTGCAGATGCAATTTCTTAATATTCATTTGCAAATTCTTGCTTGCAAAAGTGCAAGGAAATCAGTTTTTATACATCTGTAATGGTTGAATGTCCCAATTAATTATTGTGAGCATGTTAAGAATAAAACATAATTTTTATAGTGCTACTGAATGTCTTCTGTATCATTTGTGATCCAGGTTGAGATCTGTCAATGGTTAACCTGAATTTGCTCAAATTATCAGGGGTAATTTTCATCCAGTTTGAATCTGACTTACTTTTTTTGTTGTTGAAATCTAGGTTTTCACAGCTTATTTTGGGTTTCCATGAATATTGGCAGTACTGAGCTGTTTGACAACAGTGCAAATCACTGAATACCTTAGATATTGGTGAGAAACTGAATGTTCACAATCACTGAATTTGAGCTGAGTCAAGAATGGTTCTAATTTATCTGAAATTAAGTCAAAGAAGAAAAAAACCCCAACCCCAAATACAATCCACCAGTTAACGGTACCATAAGCGCACTGTGGATCCTAAAATAAACGTCTTGAAGGGCCCAAGAAGAGCTGACACGGGGGCTGGCCTGGGCCCAATTTCTGTTTTTCTCAGGTATAATTGAGTCTGACAAGAACTCTTCGGGATTCTCCTAATAAATCTGCCATGCTACAACACTAAAAGCAAGTTGGAAAAGCCAAAAGCATTCAGAGACTTGGGGCCAAATAAGGAGCTCATCTTTGACCGCAGAGGACTGGGCTTAATAGTGCGAGCGTGGTATGAAGTAAATTAAGCAAATAACAGGGGGGGGGGGGGGCAGGTTTCAAAGCACATTCCTTGTGCAAATTTTCAAAGACAAACCATCCACATGCACCAGAAGTGTCCGTGTACTTTGCAAGCTGCTATTGGTGCGGATGGCAGAGACGGAGACAGAATAGTGAAAATCATATGTCCGCGTCGCTCTTTTTCTCCCCTGAGCTGAAGACTCCCACCATAGGAGTGCCCCCAGCCCCCTCCCCATCATAGCTAAAAGTCTGTACGCTCTGGAAGCCCAGCACATACTCTTAATTGCTCTGAGAAGGACAATTTTTAGACAAACCATAATTTGCCCTGGTACATCACTATTTACCTGTGCATATGGCTTGAAAACCCCCTCCCCCTTGCCAGTGCACATTTCAAGTGGTGCATGCTATGGTTCGCCAAGGGGAAGGAACCCTCAATCTTTGCAGACATCATTCTGCTTGGGTTTTCAGGCTATCTCTAACAGATATGTGTGAGATAGATTTGCACGCGCACTGCTTCAGTTCTTTGTTCATCTATCTCATGCACATTCACTAGAGGGGATTGCTGTGAACGAGAAATGGAGGTTGCCTGTTCCTGCTGCTTTCTTTCTTTTATGTCAGTGGCTGTGGTAGATAATAGCTGTAGGAGATGGCGTTGCATTGGAAGAAAGACAGTCATTTTTGTAAGGTAAAGATGTATACATAAGGGATTGGTATAATTAACTGAAATGACCATCAGATGCAACAGTCTGTTCAATCAATATTGCATTGTTTGACAAATAAAATGTATGTGACTGATACAATCTGAGAGCTGAGTTTATGTGTACACATGCATCTAACCTGTTGGTCCAGAATCTCACTGGTTACTTTCTGCATTTTATGGCAGTGCTGGTATTGATTGGAAACATTACTGTTCGGCAACCATTCGGAACAGGCTCCACGGACTTAAGAATTTACTTCCTTTCTAATTTTTGAACGGTTTTCAGAGGGCAGAGCTGCAAATCATGCTGTCCCCCAGAAACAGAGCACAGGAGCTGCAACCTTTACAGCCATTCCAATGATTCATTTGAGAAGTTTATGGCTTTGCTGTGTTGCTTAAAGAGGGCTTCCTTATAGGTAGAGTTCTGGCATAGAATTCAATTGTTGTTGCTGCTATTGTATTAAACATCTGATTAGATGATCCTAAAACTAAATGCCATCAAGTGAAATGTACAGTTCCAAATATTGCTAACTTTATATTCCCCATACCTTTATTTAAGAGGATTGGATTTAACGTGTGGAAGAGGTTCAACCAGATACTTTGTCTCTCTGACTGACGAGCACTGCCTATGGACATGCAATCAAAATTAAGTGCCATTGTGATGTCATTCAGAAGGGTGTGAGGACATCCCACCAACCAACTGCTCTGCTCCCGAGGAGATACGCATGATATCATGGCTGGTGTCATATCGAAGAAGGATTGACACAATGGGTGTTTCATTTGCCATCCATCTTTCACAAGGAAGGTTTTGTGACGAATTCTGCACAAAGGAATATTATTTCCAGGCCTTTGTGAGCACAAGAGGTATATTTATTCATTGGTATAACTGCTAGATGAACGGTAAGAGGGTAATCACATAATTCCCCCAGAGAGTACGTCGACAAAAGCATGGCGATTGTGTGCTGGAAAACATCTTAAGCCAAAAGAAATATGAAATTGCTCCAGAAAAAGTCTGTTTTCAATAAAACAAAGTCACAAGAGCCATTTTCAGATGGTCTTCTCTCATTTTCTTCCTATGGCAAAAGTGATCCCCCCAAAAATACAAATAAAATAATTCATCACTGACTCATTCATTTGTATCAATGATTTCAAACAGAGGTTGTGTGCCAGATGTTTGGGATAACTGTAACATAGCACTGATGGAGTTAACAGGTTGCTAGGACTGACCTCATTTCTTAAAGAATAGCTGCTTTTATGTCTGCTGTTGAAGCCAGAAGAAAAATATTAAATTATAAATTTTCTCATTTTATGGAAGGATTTAGAGCACTCTATTGTTTGCCAGTGACTTTATGTGTTCCAAAGATTCCTCATTCTGTTTAGGTCTTGCATCCACCAAGGCCAATATGCAAAAGTCTGGCATAGGAAAAATCAAATAATTCAAGCTATGTAAGCCAAACTTATTCACTATATCATTATAGTTCAGCTGCGATTTGACATGTATTAATTTATTTAATTAAACAGCAGGTTTTTTTGTTTGTTGTTGCTATTTTTGTTAGTTATTACATTCGCTGGTTGATTGTATTGGGGAGAAAAATATGAATCGATTGTAAAACCTTTTCTTATGTACTGCGATTAGTATCGCTCAGTGCATCAATGAATAAAAAAAAGATGAAATCTTAAACAGCTGCTTTGTAGCATGCGTTCTCAAAGAGTTTTCTGAAATATTGTAGAATGATTATTAAAATCCAAGCATTGGCTTGCAGGGAGGAATCACTTATTTAGTTCACCACCTCCTGCTCTTCAATTACATTGTAAATGTTTGCAGAAACCTTTCTCCAGGAGGAAAGTCTGGGAACTATCTCCCTGTTAGCCACCACTCTGCCTAAGTCCACAGAGACTTAATCCATTTACAAACGTGTGAATGATTGTAAATTGCTTTAGAGATCCTTTAAACCAATATTAGCTCTATCCCTGAATGTGAAAAGGGGAGCATAGGGGTCCTAGGCAGCATCCACAGCAAGAGAAAGACGGAGGTTTCTGTAAAGTAGGTCTCTCTTGGAGACTTTCCTGCCGCCTGGTTGTCCATTCCTAAGTCCTTGGAGGTCCCAATAATTGAGGAAGCACAGGAAGGAGGCTCTTCGACAGGTGGGTCTGGGCTTCCGGTACAAATGCAGGATTTACTCCACCCTTGAAAAGAGTTGCATGAAATGCTGCAGCAACTCTACCACATGCATAGCTGGGGGTGAGGCCATGTGCAACAAACCACGCTGATTAAAAGATAGAACGTTTATTTGCTTTTTTTTTTTTCCTCCTGTATTCTTCCTTCCAATTTTTGATTCTTTGCAGATTCTGACAGCTTTAATTGGATCCACATAAGAATTATCCAAAGACGATGCCAGAATGGAGACTTTGAGACCATTCGGGTCCCTTTTGGCTCCCTGCAAAACCTCTTTCCTTGCTTTCTCACATCCTGCCATCCCCAGGAAGTTGTCATGCACTGTCTGGAATAATGCCATCTCATGTAATTGAAAGAGCAGGCTTCATCTTTTCCTATTCTAGTGCTGTTCTTTGTCTGAGCACAGGCTTTACAGTAAAATGAGTATTTGACTCACAAAAGGAAGGTTAAATGAAATGGGAGAAGGAGTTCCCAAATTAGTTAAAGATACCAAGGTTTTAAAAAAACCCTTCAAATTCCTAAAGAAGGAAAGATAAAATGTGTGCTGTTCCTTGTGTATGTGTTGCCTGCATGTTGGGCTTCTGTGAACTGGAATGATTGATTCAGGGTTTTTTGAGCACGTAAAGACTAATTGTGTGAGGCAGATATGTGTCCAAGTGAAAGGCTGGAACCATTCCAAAGTTTAGTCACCAAAGCCGGCTGCTTAATGAAACACTGAGTATTGAAAGCTCT
This sequence comes from Rhinatrema bivittatum, assembly GCF_901001135.1. Taxonomy (NCBI): domain Eukaryota; kingdom Metazoa; phylum Chordata; class Amphibia; order Gymnophiona; family Rhinatrematidae; genus Rhinatrema; species Rhinatrema bivittatum. Next base: position 23,504,194 of record NC_042629.1, read on the forward strand.
GTGCAAAATCTTGTGTGCTTGAAGCACCAAACAAAAACCAGGCAGAATGGGGAAGCAGAGCATTACGGCAAATTTTAGAACAACAACAAAACAAAAGAGAAACCAATTGATCTTTCATAATAGATTTTCTTTGGGATTTGGGTGCAATGCAAATGTGAAATATTCTAGTTTTCACGTGTGTTGTTTCTGGTGCACATCTGTTGTCCTACGGGTTTCCGGGTGCATCTCCTACCAAACATAAGTTTTTTTCAAAATCTCATCCATTCCATTTTGCAAGGCGTTTTTGGAAGACGTGCACTGTAATATAGGAATGTAACACATTCCTACTCCATCCTATTTCATGTGCATTCAGTAACACTCTCATGTAAAACTGCACAAAATAAAGGGACAAAAAATTCATGACTGGTGATCCACAAAAGTTGTTTTCATCAAATCTGAATCTGTGTGTTGCTGAATGAAGGAATGCTGCAGGAGAGCAGTATATCATCAGGACCCACTGATCCATATTGTTGAAACAATAAATAACCGGTCATCTGTGACTATCAAATCACAAGGAACAGCCTGGAAGGTGCCATGGACAGACCTATAAAAATAACCAGCCTTCTCCACCAGCGCCCTCCTCTGGAAATCTGTCTTCAAAAGAATTTCTTAGGCCTGGGAGAAAATCCTCCTTTTTTTGGGCAGCTCTTTTTGGTGAGAGCGAACTTTCCCCAAAATAGACTTGGAGGCCAATAGGGCTAGGAGGGACCTCATCCAGTCCATTTCGACCTCTAGGCAGGATCCGCTGCACTTAAACCATCCCCAGACATGTAACTGACCCCTTGCATCCCCCGCAGCCCCACACCCCTGCTTACCCTATTGTCATCAGAGAACAGCTGGTTACCATCCCCTCCTCTATGTATCCAAATATAATCTAGTCGGGTATGCTAATATAGTAAAGGCTATAGGGAGGGTCATCTTAGTGATAAAACCTGCATGTACAACTTTCAAGCTGATGAACTCTGTTGCAAAGGCTGCAGATACTTTTCACCCATGCGCACACCTTTTCTTTGAAAATTACCCTGGGCATAAGGTACCTGCAAACGTTTACACCTGCATTTTGTGTCCAGCTAGATTTTTAATGGAAAATTAGGAAATCCAATCTGTGTGTGTTATTTTCCACAACACCCGCCCCAGCAATAGCTCCCCCACATGTGGCTAAAAGCGTTGGCATTATGGGATGCTGCACATTCTGTTAAGAAGGGCAGTTTTCAATCATTTTTTGTGTGTGTAAATTTCTGCTGATGTTAGCGTTGTAATTATGGCTGCTCTAGGCTGATTGCCCCAGACTGCTTGAAAGCCTGATGCATATACATGCATACTTATGAAAAAAGTACAAGAAACACATACTGGCCACTTAAGCACACATCTTCTTGACAACAGAATGCAGTTTTGCTTAGTTATATGTAAGAATGAACCTAGAGTAATGACTCTCAACCTGGTTCTCAGGATCAGGCCCTGCCAGTTGGATTTTCAGGATATCCACAATGAATAAACATAACATAGATCTACATGCACTGACTCCATTGTATGCAAATTTGCATCTCATGCATATTCTCAACCAACTCTCTACACCCTACTCTTCACAGAAAGCCACAATTCAACTCAGAAAATTATGCAAGCAGGAAACCTTAATCTCTCACCTCTCTCCAGAGCTTAACCTTTTGGACCTCACAGACGTAGACACTGCCTTATCCTCATGGTCTAAAATAACAAGTAAAGTGGCAGACTTGACCTGCCCCCTTAAAACTAAGGTTATCCCCTCTAACAAGGACATGAAAAAACCTTGGTTCTCTCCAGAATTAAAATCCATTAAACGCGAACTTAGAAAAAGGGAACAGAGCTGGCGCAGGAATCCTTCCTCCTCAAACCTAGCATCTTTCAAATCGTTCATGCACCATTACAGGATCAAAATGCTTCAGACAAAAAAAGATTTCTACTCCCAGAAAATCCACAATTTCATCTTTGATCCAAAAGCCCTTTTCTCACTGGTTTCTTCTCTTACTAAACCTCCAGTTCCGGCTATCTCAGATAACAAAGCAGCTCTCAAATCCATTGAACTTGCCAACTACTTCAAAGACAAAATAACTAACTTACTGGTCGCCCGAACAACACTAACATCCCCGGGCCAATCATGTCCTCTTCTCACGGCACCCCCTCTCATCTCTAGGACTAATCAACCTTTCAAAACCTCATTGCCTCATACAGCATTCCTGGAGGAATTCGAATCAACTTCCTCACTAGAAATAGAATCACTACTGAGGAAACTAAAACCAGCCTCCCACCCTTTCGATGCGATTCCTGCCAACCTTCTCATCTCAAGCGCCACAGAAGTTTCTAAGCCCATCTCGCTTATCATCAATGCCTCCTTAGCACAAGGTCATGTCCCCGACCCTCTTAAACTGGCTATCTTAAAACCCCTTCTAAAAAAAAACTAACCTCTCCACCGACAACCCAGCAAACTTTCGTCCTATTGCAAACCTTCCTATCATCGCCAAGATCCTAGAAAGAATTGTCAACAAACAACTCTCCGAGTTTCTGGACAATAACAATATCCTCTCCCCAGCCCAACTAGGATTTCGTAAAACTAGAAATACAGAATCTCTCCTTATTTCTCTGTCAGATATCATCCTCATGAACCTGGAAAAGAAACGGCCCTGTCTTCTCATCCTCCTAGATTTATCGGCTGCATTTGACACAGTGAACCATCAGTGTCTCATGGACAGGCTAGCGGAGATCGGAATCAAAAATACCGCACTAAACTGGTTCAAGTCCTTCCTTCAAAATAGGCAATACAAAGTCAAGATTAACAGCAAAGAATCCCCCCCTTTCATCTCTTCCCTAGGAGTTCCTCAAGGTTCATCTTTATCCCCGACACTATTCAATATCTATCTTCTCCCCCTTTGCAATCTACTCTCCGATCTGAAACTTACATATTACCTTTATGTAGACGATGTCCAAATCCTGATACCGATCACCGACTCGCTGCAAAAAACCCTTCTCCATTGGAATGCTTGTCTCATCCACATCAACAACCTCCTCTCAAAGCTTAATTTGCTACTCAACACCGACAAAACAGAATACATCCTAATCACACAAGATGGCAGCGTACCACTAAATAACGTTCAATGTCCCCTACTTTCTCACCCAAGGTAAGAAACCTCGGGGTAATCATAGACAGCCAAATGACCTTCACAGGCTTCATCAACAACACAGTAAAGGAGTGTTATTTTAAACTCCAAGTTCTAAAACGCCTAAGACCCCTCCTCCATTTCCATGATTTTAGGTCAGTCTTACAAGCCATCATATTCTCCAAAATTGACTATTGTAATTCACTCCTTCACGGCCTGCCTGATATTTCACTCAAACCTCTCCAGCTACTACAGAACGCTACGGCCAGGATCCTCACAAAATCCAACAAGAGGGACCATATAACTCCAATTTTAAAGAATCTACATTGGCTACCAATTAAGTTTAGAATCCTTCATAAACTATTAACAGTCACTCACAAAGCCATACACAACATTACTCCTCTGGATCTTACAATACCTTTGCAACTCCACACCTCGGTCCGTCCAATTAGACTGGCCCAGAGAGGCACTCTTCAAGCACCCTCCATCAAGACCTCCCTCAGTAAGAGAGCTATATCCGCCTCGGGCCCCAAGCAATGGAACCTGCTCCCTCCTGAACTGAGGCTGGAACGATGTCCAATCACCTTTAAGAAGAGACTTAAGACTTTGTTATTCGAACAAGCCTTCCCATAACTACTCACTTCAGCCTTGGTTCTTATCCGCATCATGAGTACACTATCCAACTTGAGGCCTTCATAGTCCTCCCCTATTTAATTTCCCTGCTTTTCGCCCAAGTTATACAGACCCAATTCTCTATACTTGCTTCACCCATTTTATGTTTATCCAGGTTATTTCTACCCTATTCATTGTTTTAATCCAGGTTACTTCTACCCTGTTCATTGTAAAACAAGACTTTGTCTCTGTTATTTTTTGCTGGTTGTAATGAAAACCGAAGTGATAATTAATCTTGTTAATTGAGCCTCGGTATATAAAAAGTTATAAATAAAATAAATAAATATTCATTATGGATATCCTGAAATCCAGTTGGGTTGGTGGTCCCCAAGGAACTGATTGAGAACCGTCACTGGAGGACTGCTGAGAACTAGACTGCTGAGGACAGGGGCAACAACTGAATTGTGTAGTAAAGTTGAAGTACGATTTAGAATTTTCCGAGGCACCAAAGATCTGTACGGATTCTGCTTTTATCTACAATAATATTGACTATAGGCATGTGCATTATTTTAATTTGTTTTCAGTTTCTAGTGTGTGCTAAATTTTTTATTCTGCATTAAAATATGAGTGTGCATGAAATGGATTTAATGCAAGCTAAATCAAACTGAAAATGAAATGAGTAAGAAGAAAACAAAACAAATCAGGAAAAACAAAATGATTACCGAAAAAAACACACAAAAATGTACTGTACAGCACATATACTGTGCCTCCTGGCATTTAACTATCGTTTCGATTTGTGACATTTTCAAGGCCTTGAACCCCAATATTTGACTCTTACCCTTTCCTATATTATATGTAAACTTTCAAGGCACCAAGAACACACTCAGGAGGACTATGTAAAATATGTTATGATTAGTAGGGATAGCTGAATTAGCCTGACTTTGTCCCCTCCTGTGTAACCTTATTAATATTAAACTTCTGGTTTTCCATGAATTTCTAATCTAATCCGGATGCTTCCCAGGAAGCCAACGTTAGCATGAATTTGAAATCTTTGGCTTCTTTAGGTTCCATGGGCCTGTTGTCATATGATGTTCCCACACTATCCTTTTACTTTTCATCTTTTATATGTGACTTTGACATTCCACTTATGCTCTTAATGATTTCTTACACTTCCTTGATCACCCTCCTGCTGAGATAATGACTTCCATTTGTGATTCATCATACAAATATACCTTAGAGTCACCTTTGTAGACTCCATGCCCTACAGCTTTGTACTACCAAGTTTCATAAGTAAATTGTCACTGCTAATGTTTATATTGCTGGCTTTATCTGCCCTATCACTGTACTTTTATTGAGATGAGTAAAATCAGTAGTACTACATTTATAGTACAGGACTGGGGATCAGCTGAATTTTGATGTTTTAATAAAACATTGTAGGACTGCTCCATTTACAATGAAGTATTATACAACTGTGTAGTTAGTCATAGTTCATAGATTTTTTTTTGTGTAAATATTTTTATTGGCATTTAATATTTAACAAACATCAACTGTATACTCTTATCCATTTCTCTTATTTTAATACATAGAAAGAGATTCCCAATCCCCATTCTACCCCCATCCTTTGTCTGACACCCCCCTCCCCCCATTTAACTTTACATATCAATGCTGGGACAGTTACTGGTTAGTCTTTCTTACAATTCCCTCCCATTTCTCCAGCACCTGTATGAGACCTAGGGCCGGTAGATGTAGTATACTTGGATTTTCAGAAGGCGTTTGACAAAGTTCCTCATGAGAGGCTTCTAGGAAAAGTAAAAAGTCATGGGATAGGTGGCGATGTCCTTTCGTGGATTACAAACTGGCTAAAAGACAGGAAACAGAGAGTAGGATTAAATGGACAATTTTCTCAGTGGCAGGAGTGGGCAGTGGAGTGCCTCAGGGATCTGTATTGGGACCCTTACTGTTCAATATATTTATAAATGATCTGGAAAGAAATACAAGTGAGATAATCAAATTTCAGATGACAAAATTGTTCAGAATAGTTAAATCACAAGCAGATTGTGATAAATTGCAGGAAGACCTTGTGAGACTGGAAAATTGGGCATTGAAATGGCAGATGAAATTGAATGTGGATAAGTGCAAGGTGATGCATATAGGGAAAAATAACCCATGCTATAATTACACAATGTTGGGTTCCATATTAGGTGCTACAACCCAAGAAAGAGATCTAGGTGTCATAGTGGATAACACATTGAAATCGTCGGTTCAGTGTGCTACGGCAGTCAAAAAAGCAAACAGAATGTTGGGAACTATTAGAAAGGGATGCTGATGCCAGTAGGGCAGCGCTTCTCAACCAGTGTGTCGCGACACACCAATGTGTCGCCAAGCAACAGCTGGTGTGTCGCGGCTCCCAGTGTCCCACAGCCCCAGTTATATTTCCCTTTCCCTTTTTCCTGCCCCCGCGGGCCAATGGGAAACCTCCTCCCTTCTTCCTGCCCCCGTGGGCCAATCAGAAGCCTCCTCCCTTCTTCCTGCCAGTGGGAGAAGGAAGCCTCTGATTGGCTGGTGGGGCAGGAAGAAGGGGGGCATCTCATAGCCCAGGGGTGGGGTGGTTTGAGGGGGGCTGGGAGGAGTGACAATGTCCAGGCCCGTGGCAGCGAAGAAGCCCAACCCTGTGGCTGCTATGGGCTGGAAGTCCTGAAATTAAACACAGCGGCGAGCCACAAAGAAAAAAAGGTCAGCCGCGCCAGGAACCGCGGTAGAGTAGGGATTCCCCAAAGTGGCAGTGAGTCGCAAGCACGAAGAGACCGGTTGCTCCGGGGATTCTCTCCCCCCCCCCATTTTAATTATTGAGTATTATGTGATGTGTCTGCTATTTTGAAATATTTTATTGATATTTGGACAATTTTTAATAATTTTTACGAGTTCTAATTGTTTGACGTTATTCTGTTCATCAACTGTTTTGAAATATTTATTAATATAGTTTTACAGTTATTTCTCAGTGGGGATCTATAGCAGCTTGGCTTGTTCTGTTTTCCTAATAGGAGGTGTACTAGTGTTTAGGACCTGATTTAATATTTGCAGTGTTGCCTTTTCATAGATAGGATTGTTATGTGTTCCATAATGCAGGTGTAACTTTGTGCGGATTAGTTTGTGTGCATTATTGCAGATCCTGTGACTGTGTTAAGTGCTATATTTCTCTTTCCATTTCTCCAGGTTTGCACTGCATGCAGAGTGGCGTTTTTTGGTTTTCCATTCCAGTTTGTCTCCATATTTATAATGTTTGGTCTTTCTGTACTTGGTGAATTTAGGTTCTGTGTGTGTGCCCGAGCTGAGGTATTTTACTAGCAAGTAGACAATTGTATCAATCTTATTTGTTGTGTTTTCTCAATAGGATATGCATTAGTGGTAAATTACTGTCTTTTCATAAGGAGGGCTATTGTGCCTGGTAGTAAAGGGAGTTTGTTTTGCTTTTACTGAGATGTCATCAGAACCAGATTATCTTTTTTTTTGCATGGTGAGTTCTATGGGTAATGCCCTAGTTCTGCTCTGCATCCATTGTTAGGGGTCAAGGGTGTTCCCGTGGATGCAGAGTGTATGTTTACATATAGCCCCATGACGGTCATATGTTCAGTGTGTCACGCATGTGAGAACCATCTGTCAGGTGTGTCCCGGCCGAAAAAAGGTTGAGAACCATTGCAGTAGGGGGTGGGGATGGCGAAGGGAAGAAGAGGATGATACCAGAAGAAAGACATGATTATGATGCTGGATGAAGAAGGAAGGGAAACAATAATTTATTTATTTATTTATTTATTTATTTATTTTTAATTTTTATATACCGACATTCTTATATCAAATGCAAATCATACCGGTTTACATAAAACAGAAAAAGCAGAAAATATATTTCCATAGTCAAATACAATGAACATTTATAAAAAATTGTTAACAAGCCATAAGGTTAGAACTAGAGATGTGCATTCGTTTTTGCCGAATTGGAAAATTGCAATGAAATTGTCCAATTCGGCATGTTTCAGGGAGCCCGAAAAAAAATCAGGATTTTCCTGTTTTTTCGCAAAAATTCGTCTTTCCGATTAGTGCGCACTAACGGGAGTCAGTGCGCGCTAACTCCCCGTTAGTGCGCACTAAGTCCTGTTAGTGCGCACTAACAAAAACTAACAAAAAGTAACAAAAACTAACAAAATCTAACGGTTTTTGTTAGTGCGCGCTAACAGGAGTTAGCGCGCACTAACGGGGAGTTAGCGCGCACTAACTGGGAGTTAGCGCGCACTAACTAAAAATCGATTTTTCGCGAAAAAAAAAGACCCGAACTGAAAAAAAACGACATTTTCCATGGCGGCCGAAAAACGAAGAACGACACGAACACAAAAAACGATGCACATCTCTAGTTAGAACTTGGAAAAAAATAATGATGCCACATGGTGGGAGGAGAGTGAAGATAAGAGAAAGGGTTGATGAGGAAATGGGTGTTGAGCCACAATGAAGTGGGCCTTGTTGCAGGTGTGCCATAAAACCTAAATGTTAGGTGAAGCAGTGCTGTATTTATTTTTGCTCTGGGCCAAGGTGATCCCCCCAGCCCTCACTTACCCGGTCCAATGTGTAGGCACTGGTGAGGCTTTGATACAGGCCTAGGGCATGGAACTTCACCACAACCTCGCCCTCGTACAAAGCAAGGCTGATGGCTGCCCTTTGCCTAAACTTAGCCCATAAATAAGAGACGTAATGTACAGCTTACACACAACTAAAAACTTTTATTAAGCAAACAGAAAACAAATGTTGGTTCACAGACCGCACTGCACTGCCTTCATCCTTGACTGAGCTGATTAGTTCGCCTATCAGGCGGACCATTGTTGCCACTGCCGCTGCATTTTCTGTTCGAATTTTCTAGAGTTCCAAGGGTACAGGCTCCCAACCCTGGGCGACTGGCTCGTCATGATGCTTCACGCTTGACAGCAGGTTGACCACGAAGTCAGTGCCCAGCCCATCGATGGCAAAGACTGCCTCTCCCAGGTCATCCAGTACCGTTGTTGTCTCAGCTCCCCGAGTTTCATGGATAATCTGCAACAAGTTACATGTGATCAGTACCTCGGGCTGGGTCTTCTCGACAAAGGGGCTTGGTTGGCGCGGGAACTCTTCTGTTGAATTTGGAAAGGTGAAGTCTAGTGTTGGGGGAGACTGTGTCTCTCCCTCAACGCCATCAGCTTCACTGTTAACTCCTTGATCTGTGGAGATAGATAAACACAAGTCTAAGTTCTTTATATAGTTCTCAACTGTTGACCACCTAAGTGCCCAAAAGAAAAACATCATATGCAAACACAGTAGCACATTAAAAAATCATACCTTCACTCGGCCCTGTGTTGCACCTGTATGGTGCACCCATACCATCCACGACCTCTGGGCGAAGAGTGCTCAGGATTAGCTCCTCGATGGAAATCAAAACTATTTTGCATGGTGGCCCACCACCAGTCCTGCGGGCTGGCACCTCAATTTTTGTGGCCTTTTTTTTCACCTCCCTTCGTTTGTTATGCCAGCAGTGCTGGATTTGTTTGACATCTCTGTTTTTGAAGGACAGGGAGCTCACATCCACAGCTATGCTCTCCCAAATCCTTTTCTTGTTAGAAGAGGAAGCCTTTGATAGGAAGAGTATTTTGTAATTTTCACACACAGCTCGGCAAAGCAGTTCCTTCTCAGTGTCCAAGAAGCGAGCTTCATGTGATCGCTTCTTTGGTGCTTGGCAATCGCTGGGGCCTACCAGCTCTTCCTGAACTCCAGCCGTCTCTCTCCACCTGTACAAAGGGTTGCTTTTCAGCCATGATGATCTAACTCTCTACCCGTCGGAACTCTAAATGAAAAAAAATCATTGCATACATCAAAACGTTGTAAATCGAAATTACTTTGCAATTTTCAAAGTAACATGTAGGAATATCTACTGTCCACAAAGTGATGTCAATATAAATTTTCCCAGATGAATCCAACAAAACAGCCACATGGTTCAAAATTTTCAACAGTTAATGCAAGGACAACATGAACAAGGCACATGGGAGGGGCATTAACAGATAGCAGAACATGCATTTAATGGAAGGACAACAGGAGCAGGGCTCATGGGGGGAATTAACAGACAGCAAAACATGCAGTAATATGGTAGGAAAATAAAGCAGGCCACATATACAGCAGGAACTGCTTGGGTCCTGCTCCTCGCCTGGACGTCCAGGAAAGGGGCGCCTGGGTACAGGCCCATAATGAGTGCCTGGCTCCTGCTCCTCACCTAGACATCTAGGACTTGGGCACCCGGGTTCTGCTCCTAGCAAGGACATCCAGGAAAGGCGCGCCTGGGTACATGTCCGTAATGGTCACCCGGGTCCTGTTCCTCACCTGGACATCCAGGAAAGGCGCGCCTGGGTACATGTCCGTAATGGTCACCCGGGTCCTGTTCCTCACCTGGACATCCAGGAAAGGCGCGCCTGGGTACATGTCCGTAATGGTCACCCGGGTCCTGTTCCTCACCTGGACATCCAGGAAAGGCGCGCCTGGGTACATGTCCGTAATGGTCACCCGGGTCCTGTTCCTCACCTGGACAGCCAGGAAAGGCGCGCCTGGGTACATGTCCGTAATGGTCACCCGGGTCCTGTTCCTCACCTGGACATCCAGGAAAGGCGCGCCTGGGTACATGTCCGTAATGGTCACCCGGGTCCTGTTCCTCACCTGGACGGCCAGGAAAGGCGCGCCTGGGTACATGTCCGTAATGGTCACCCGGGTCCTGTTCCTCACCTGGACATCCAGGAAAGGCGCGCCTGGGTACATGTCCGTAATGGTCACCCGGGTCCTGTTCCTCACCTGGACATCCAGGAAAGGCGCGCCTGGGTACATGTCCGTAATGGTCACCCGGGTCCTGTTCCTCACCTGGACATCCAGGAAAGGCGCGCCTGGGTACATGTCCGCAATGGTCACCCGGGTCCTGTTCCTCACCTGGACATCCAGGAAAGGCGCGCCTGGGTACATGTCCGTAATGGTCACCCGGGTCCTGTTCCTCACCTGGACATCCAGGAAAGGCGCGCCTGGGTACATGTCCGTAATGGTCACCCGGGTCCTGTTCCTCACCTGGACATCCAGGAAAGGCGCGCCTGGGTACATGTCCGTAATGGTCACCCGGGTCCTGTTCCTCACCTGGACGGCCAGGAAAGGCGCGCCTGGGTACGTGTCCGTAATGGTCACCCGGGTCCTGTTCCTCACCTGGACATCCAGGAAAGGCGCGCCTGGGTACATGTCCGTAATGGTCACCCGGGTCCTGTTCCTCACCTGGACGGCCAGGAAAGGCGCGCCTGGGTACATGTCCGTAATGGTCACCCGGGTCCTGTTCCTCACCTGGACATCCAGGAAAGGCGCGCCTGGGTACATGTCCGTAATGGTCACCCGGGTCCTGTTCCTCACCTGGACGGCCAGGAAAGGCGCGCCTGGGTACATGTCCGTAATGGTCACCCGGGTCCTGTTCCTCACCTGGACAGCCAGGAAAGGCGCGCCTGGGTACATGTCCGTAATGGTCACCCGGGTCCTGTTCCTCACCTGGACGGCCAGGAAAGGCGCGCCTGGGTACATGTCCGTAATGGTCACCCGGGTCCTGTTCCTCACCTGGACATCCAGGAAAGGCGCGCCTGGGTACATGTCCGTAATGGTCACCCGGGTCCTGTTCCTCACCTGGACATCCAGGAAAGGCGCGCCTGGGTACATGTCCGTAATGGTCACCCGGGTCCTGTTCCTCACCTGGACATCCAGGAAAGGCGCGCCTGGGTACATGTCCGTAATGGTCACCCGGGTCCTGTTCCTCACCTGGACATCCAGGAAAGGCGCGCCTGGGTACATGTCCGTAATGGTCACCCGGGTCCTGTTCCTCACCTGGACGTCCAGGAAAGGCGCGCCTGGGTACATGTCCGTAATGGTCACCCGGGTCCTGTTCCTCACCTGGACGGCCAGGAAAGGCGCGCCTGGGTACATGTCCGTAATGGTCACCCGGGTCCTGTTCCTCACCTGGACGGCCAGGAAAGGCGCGCCTGGGTACATGTCCGTAATGGTCACCCGGGTCCTGTTCCTCACCTGGACATCCAGGAAAGGCGCGCCTGGGTACATGTCCGTAATGGTCACCCGGGTCCTGCTCCTCACCTGGACGTCCAGGAAAGGCGCGCCTGGGTACATGTCCGTAATGGTCACCCGGGTCCTGTTCCTCACCTGGACGTCCAGGAAAGGCGCGCCTGGGTACATGTCCGTAATGGTCACCCGGGTTCTGCTCCTCGCCTGGACGTCCAGGAAAGGCGCGCCTGGGTACATGTCCGTAATGGTCACCCGGGTCCTGTTCCTCACCTGGACGGCCAGGAAAGGCGCGCCTGGGTACATGTCCGTAATGGTCACCCGGGTCCTGTTCCTCGCCTGGACGTCCAGGAAAGGCGCGCCTGGGTACATGTCCGTAATGGTCACCCGGGTCCTGTTCCTCGCCTGGACGTCCAGGAAAGGCGCGCCTGGGTACATGTCCGTAATGGTCACCCGGGTCCTGTTCCTCGCCTGGACGTCCAGGAAAGGCGCGCCTGGGTACATGTCCGTAATGGTCACCCGGGTCCTGTTCCTCACCTGGACGGCCAGGAAAGGCGCGCCTGGGTACATGTCCGTAATGGTCACCCGGGTTCTGCTCCTCGCCTGGACGGCCAGGACTTGGGCGTCTGTGCTGTTCGTCTAAGAAAAACAAAACAAAACACCTCTTACATCTTGAAATCGAAGCTGGGTAGATCTGCCAGCAATAGCGAATACGAATGCCATGCACAAGTTTGCAGTATAGATGCAATCGAACTGAGCAAAAAAGGATTGTTCAATTCCTTGCAGCGATTTATATACTCCCCAAGCAGGATTATGATGCGAAGCATGATTCATATCGTGACGTCACGTAGGGGGAAAAATGTTACATTTCTAAATAATAATAATGATAAATTTGTAATTAACATTTCTCATGTTCCATAGACCCTATGCCCTTTTGCCAGAATTTCGGCGCACCAGCGATGCTATATGGACATCCTATGCAATAAAATGGATACCGTTAAGGATGCTTTTTTATGACCACTGTGCATGTTTTGGGCACCCTTTTCATTTGTGTTTCATTTGAATACTGCATCGAGTGCCCAGGAGAGGAGTCTGTGCGCGTGTTGAAACTGCAAGCACCCAGTTTGGACGTACAGTTATAGCGTGTCCGTATTACATCGACCTGTGCATTGGATGCCTTCTAACTTTCACACAGACTAAATGAGGATTAGGGTCCTTATCATCTGTCATATTCTATGTTTCTCTCGTCACCATCTTCCCCCTCTACCCTGAAACAAATTACTTGCAGACATCCCCTTCCTACCTCACTTCTGCATCCAGGTTAATAACTCATCTCTTCAGTGAGTGTTCCCATAACAATTAACTTTAGCTAGCCATCATTACCTTGCCTATGTACCATCAAAGATGCTTTGCTCAGCTGTAACCTGGGTAGGGCACCATACAAGTAATGAAATGTATGGCTCTATGTGGCTAGTTGCAGCATCAGGAAATCCAGGTTTCCTGTGAAATGGAACCCAGCTCAGGGGCCAACAAGGGTCTCTGGAGAGGGATTTCATGTCAGTCCTGGTTTTTTGATCTCCTGTTCTTGATTGCCATAGTGATGATTTCAGAATTTAATATACCACAATGCGTTGGAGTGTAGAGGTTAGGAAAAAAAGAGGAATGGACAAAACTCTTCGTCCAGAAACAGGGACATTGCGCGGTTCAACCAGATGAAAGGATGTAGCCCTATAGGGTCATCAGCACAGGCTTAGCTCAGTCCAGATTTTGCCTAATATGCTGATGGACTTTTCTTAAGAAATTGGAGCTACAAGTCCATAGAGGCTTAGCTTGCCTGCTTTTGGGGGGAGTTGGGAGAAGAGGCAAGGGGTAGGAAGGCTATATTAGTGGGGAAGGGGAGGAGACCAATTCAGCATCAACCAGGAACATTTGAGATCCCCCCAAACTATACTTAAGGCTGTATTTTAAACACAGGTGATCTTTTAGAGTTCAAAGACAAGAATTAAACTTGTAAATATGTAAAGCTTGCAGTGCCTGTACTGTAAATACTGCAGAAGATTGATCAGATGCATTCTGTGAAAGACAAGAACATGTCCTTAAATCTGGAACCTTTCAGCTATGTTTCATGATCCTTTTTCTAAGCAAAGATGTATCTACAAAACAGTATATATGTATCTCTTTGCTCTGTCCAGATCTCTCCCACAGAGCATGTTGGAATAATAGTATACATTTAGTTTTTAAAAGGCAGATTGGGTTTCAGCGAGCTGGAAAATTAAATTATCCTCGCCTACTTGCTTAATTGACTCTGAAACTACAGTATTTAAAAAATAATTTTGTTATATTCAACTCACAGTCTGCTCTCCCTTATATTATGTCCTTTCCCTGTCTTCATAAGAGACCTTGCACCCCAGGGAAATGGATGGACAAACCCATTCCCTGGTGCTTGACATCAACTGCAATCCCTAAGCAGCAGGAAATATCCAGGCCCTACAAAGTGGCAGGACCTCTTCTGAGTCTCTGCAGTGCTTCCTCTGCAGCATGCCCCAACCTTTTGACCCTTGCTACACAGGGAGCCCTGCTGCGGTGCCCATTAGCTGAGGCGCACGACAGTGGCCATCAGCCAGACTGCATATGTGCACATTGAAAACCCTGTCCAGTCATGCTTCTGCAAGCAATGCCACTACCCCGCCTTACTACTTGGAGAGAATTGTCGTTCAAGCAGTGTGTTCACCTCGTTTTAATGCAAAGGGTGCCCTCTAGTGGTAGGAGCGTGACAGTTAAAAACATGGATTTTAGATAACATTTAACCAAACAAAATCCCCCAACACATTTTTCTTCTAAACAATACATTTTTTATTAATTATTTTCTTAAAGAGCAGAAAATATGAAGATGTGCATATCGCTATCGATACTAGTCTGTCATCACAGTTTTCAATGTTATGGTAAAGCAATGTTTATATCCCAGGACCCACATGGATCTCGTGTGAACATCAGTAATGAGCTTTGTCTAGAAATCATAGATTATATCATCCCTCTAATCCAAGATGGCTGAAACTTGGAATCATTGGCCTGCAGAGGTGGTGGTGCCCAGAACAAAGACATAACTCAAGCATGCTTGGGACAGCAACAAAGGGGACGGTGGTAAAGCCAAGGTAAAGTTGAGGTCCAGATATTGAATAGAGTCTGCAGTGACACAGTAGGCTGGGATAAGTAGGCAGAGTGGATAGGCCAAGTGGTCCTACACTGTTGATGACATACTATTAGGCCATTACAGAACAGTGCGCTTTGCCGAGCGCACCGTTTAGCCCCCATTTGGCCGCGCGTTTTTGACTCGCTATTATTACCCCTTATACTGTAAGGGGTAATAGCATGTGGAAAACATGCGGCCAACCCCCCCCCCCCGAAACTAATAGCGCTCATCACATGCAAATGCTTGTTGATGAGTCTATTAGTTTAGTCACCCGAAATACAGAAAGTAAAATGTATGGCCAAGCCACACATTTTACTCTCAGAAATTTGTACTGAAAAGCAGAAAAAACTGCTTTTTTGTACACCCTCCGACAATATCATAGCGATATTAAGTCAGAGGCCCCCAAAATTAAAAAACACAAAACTTCTTTAAAAAAAAAAAAAAAAAAAAATCTGCCCGCGGGTTGGAAAACAGACCCCCAATTTGCTGGCGTCCGTTTTCCGATTCCATGGCTGTCAGCAGGATTGACAACCGACGCCGGTAAAATTAAGCGTTGGTTGTCAGACCCGCTGACAGCCGCCGCTTCCGCTAATAAGGAGGCGCTAGGGACGCGCTAGGGTCCCTAGCGCCTCCTTATTAGCACTGGCACAAATTTAAATACTGTATCGCACGCCCAGGAGAGGTGCCTGGGCGTGCGTCGAGAGAGCGGGTGCTCAATTCGGAGCGCTGGCTCTCCCACAGTTTTTTTTTAATCGGCCTGTGTGTTACATTTTTTTCAATTTAAAATATTTATTGAAAGAATCAACAAAGACAGCATATCACAAGCATATATGTCATGTTCCTCCAAAATTTATCATGTTTCCCCTGATCCCCCTCCCTATTGCGCTAAAAGCACAAACTGGGTAAACACAGCACATCATGCAATATAACTATAGATAAAAGATATCCATCAAACCACACATTATAATATTATAATCCGATTGAGAGTACCAATATAACAAACAGAAACGGAAGTTACATGACCATCTTCTCATGAGGGTCAGAAACTCTACCATAAGCCCTAATAAGTAGTGGCCTTCCAACTTATATAAGGGGTCCATACCTTCTCGAAATTAGAAACTGTGCTTTTACGCATAACAGTAATTTTACTTAAAATATATACTTTGTCAAGGTGCCGAATCATGTCTAATAAAGACGGCGCTCCTTGTGTTCTTCATTTTAGAGCGACCTCATCTCTAGCTGCAAGAAATATTTGATGTATTAGTAACTGATTTATAAAATTACCCTCAGAGATGGGAAAGTTTAATGACAGATTTCACATAAGGTGTCAATTCTAAACCTGTTAATTTCGCCACAAAAATGTAAACTGCTTGCCAAAATGTCATTATGGATGGGCAACTCCACCAAATATGATAAAGAGACCCCAGCACCCCACATGGCCTCCACCAACTATTACTAACATTGGGATACATGCAGTGTAATTTCTCTGGAGTCAAATACCATCTAAACAATAATTTATAAGAAAAATCAAAACCCAATCTTCTACAGCAATAGGTGCTATATCTCTCTCAGGCCACTATGTGGGATGTTTTTTTCTCTAATTCTTTGCTTAATAAGCTGTATATTTTGGAAAGTTCTTCCCTTTACTAGATCCTAGCTAACAACCAGAGAATGTAAAAAGTAACTCAGTTGTGCATACCTCAGAAAATTTTTATCATCTGAGGCATATTTACTCTTGAAGGCGTCCCATGATAGTATATGACTGCCCTCCCAAACCTGGCCAAGGTAAGAATACCTCTAGATACCCAACTCCTGTACTGATACACCTCCATTCCTGGAGAGTGGTCAAGGTTATGATATAAAGTTACTATAAAAGTCATTTCTTTGACCTGTAAGTGTCCCTCTCCATTGTGACCATATTCGCAAGGTATTAAGGGTGCTGGAAGGCATCACACGTATAAGTTGCCATGTTTATTTAGGCTGCCAAAACATCCCTGATATGGGCATCTCACCCACTAAGTTCTGTTCTTTGATCGCCCACTGCTTCTTTTTCCCTTGCCTATGCCAGTCAACCACCACTCATAGTTGGGCCGACACACAATACCAAACCAGATTTGGTGCCCCCAGACCACCTCTAAGTTTTGGTTGAAATAGTACCCTTTTAGCCCCCATAAGAGGCCATCGCTTCCAAATAAAGGAATAAATACATTTCTGCCATTGTTTCAAAATTTGGGTTGAAAGAGGAATTGGCAAGGATTGGAATTGATAGAGGAATCTAGGTAAAATATTCATAACCAAGAAATGAAACGTAAAACAGAACAGTAACTAACTAGCATATGATTCCCCTATGTTTAACAACTGTTTGAACCTTTTTTGAAACCCTGTTAATCCCCTTAACCTTGTAACCTTCGTATTTTTGTAAACCATTATGATGGCTTTATGATGATGAATCCGAATGACAGTATATAAAACTCGATAAATAAATAAATACATTTATGGTTGCTAATCTCCCAAGCCACAAGAGCCCTAAACTATCCCAGTGCTACAAATCCTTACATAAGGTATTCACCAGGAGTGTATAATTATATGCAAATAATTCTTCTGTTTTCTGGCCCAAATAAATCCCTAGATACTTAATATAGTCCATTTAAAAGGAAAAGCATTATGCAGAGATGCAATGGCATTCGTAGGGACCGAAACATTTAGAGTTTCAGATTTCTCAAAATTGATTTTAAAACCGGAGACCCTACTGAATCTATGTAATTTGGTCATAACCTCTTTTAGAGACTCCTATGGTTAAGATAGGGTAAACATAATATCATCAGCGAACAGTGAAAGATTATACTGCCCCTCTCTGATCGTAACCCCTTGAATATCTTTATTTCCTCTAATCCTTGAAGCAAAAGGCCATAAGAATAAAGAAAACAATAAGGGAGACACAGAAGACTGTGGAACCCAATCCGAAGGCCACGAGAAACTGAAGAGGAATCCCTTTTATAGGGCTGAAGCAGGAAGTTGTCATCAGGTGGAGCCAGCAACACTTCCTGTGGCTGGCCCTTTAAATATTGTGAAGAGGCGCGCGCCGGCGCCTAAAGACAAGCAGAAGAAGCAACATGGACAGCGGTGCTCTCCTGCACCTCGACGCAGAGACAGGCAGGCAGGCTTCAGAGCGGCCTCCAGGCCGCAAGACGACATCGGAGTGGCAGTGGCTCTTCCCTGCCGCTCAAGGAAGACTTCAGCGACGGCACCATGGCGCAAGAGCGCTGGTGGGTGCAGCCTCCAGGCTGCAGGTCTCGGCGGCGGCACTAGGCCATGAAGAAGGCAGGGAGAGGCAGGCATTGGCAGAGGCAGCCTCCCTGCACAGCAAGGACCCCGGCAGCGGCTCCCTGCCGTGAAGGAGGAGCAGCAGCGGCGGCATCAGCCCTGCCACGCAGGGCAGGAGATGGCCACGGCCTCCGGGCCGCGGTGAACGGAGTCGGCGGCGTCCTGCCGCGTCGGAGAGCGAGGAAGGTAGGGAATCTGTCCGCGGATACAGGCAGATTCACAACATGGACTACATATGGACTGTGCTTCTAGGATGGTATTTTTTAACAGTGTCCACATCTATTGCACACTTTGCCCTTTTAATTTTTTTAAACTATTTTTCTAATTTTAGCAAAGTTTCCCTTTTGAAAGTTTAGTGTTAGAGCCGTAGATTTACTTACTATCCCCTTCCAGCCATTAGTTCAAATTTGATCATATTATAATCACTATTGCTAAGCGGCCCCATCACCGTTACCTCTTTCACCAAATCCTGCGCTCCACTGAGAGATCCAAAATTGCTCCCTCTCTCGTCTGTTCCTGAACCAATTGCTCCATAAAACTGTCATTTATTCCATCCAGGAATGTTATCTCTCTGATGTTTCACTTACTGAGTCAATATTGGGGTAATTGAAGTCTCCAATGATTTCTGCACTACCAGTTTACAGGTCGATACTCTAAGGCCGCGGTAGAAAGAGTGCGGCAGTGCCTGGCGCACCCTCGTTCCCCGCACGCACAGTTCTCTTCACCTACCGCTCGATACTCTCTTCTAATTGCATGCAAATGCATGCCGCGTCTGCGAAGTGTTAGGGAAGCGATAGGCCCACGCAACCCATTTTACGGTATAGAGCGCCTATACAGTAACCTTGGTGCTCGGGCCTAACGCTTCACGGCCACGCTGGTATCTGTCATTTCAAATGTCATTTGAAATGACAGATACCAGGAAGTCGGGATTGCCGTCCCCTCTCCCCTCCTCCCGAAGCAAAAAAAAAGTGAAAAAAAAAGTTGTGAGAGAGAGAGGGGAGAGGACGGCAATCCTACGCTCGGCGACTTACTTTTGCAGCCCCCCTCCGGACATCGTGGCTTCCCCCGTGCCAGTTCCCCTTCCCCTCCTCCCGAAGCAGGGCGCGAAAAGCGCGAAGCGACTTACTTTTGCAGCCCCCTCCGGACATCGGACGACCTCTCCTGCCTCCAGCTGCTCGCGAAGAAGGACGCCTGCACGGCCGCTGAAGACGTGACGTCACATGCCTGACGCCAAACGTCGTGACATCACAGCGGCCGTGCAGGCGTCCATCTTCGCGAGCAGCTGGAGGCAGGAGAGGTCGTCCGATGTCCGGAGGGGGCTGCAAAAAGTAAGTCGCTTCGCCGCTTTACACTGCCAGTCCCTTCTTCCCTCCTCCCGGAGCAAGGCTGCTTTTCGCGCCCTGCTTCGGGAGGAGGGGAGGGGGAACTGGCATGGGGGAAGCCACGATGTCCGGAGTAGGAGGGCTGCAAAAGTAAGTCGCCGAGCGTAGGATTGCCGTCCTCTCCCCTCTCTCTCTCTCTCGCAACTTTTTTTCGCTTTTTTTTTCTTCGGGAGGAGGGGGGAGGACTGGGGCTGCCCCGGAGGCCAGCATCCATGGACGCGGCCAGGGCAGGTGAGAGGGGGCTAGGGGAAAGCTTGCCGCCTACCCTTACCCCTGCCTCTAACGCAGGGGTAGGGGTAGGCGGTAAGTTAGCAGGTTAAACGCGTGGCAAAATGGCAGCGATAGTCGGGGCGCGCGTTACAGTATCGGAGGGGAATAGCTAATTCCTTCATTATACAGCTAATTCGTTCATTTACATATCATATACATGCTGCGTGCGGAAAGGGTTATGCGTATGTTTTAAGAAGCGCTAAGGACGCGTGAAACTGGAGACTGTATCGCTGGATCGCCTTACGCGTCCGAATTGTGCGCTCCCAGCACGTTACAGACGGGAAATCTTCAACCGCACTTTACAGTATCGACCTGTTAG
Source organism: Rhinatrema bivittatum (assembly GCF_901001135.1). NCBI lineage: Eukaryota > Metazoa > Chordata > Amphibia > Gymnophiona > Rhinatrematidae > Rhinatrema > Rhinatrema bivittatum. The sequence continues at coordinate 23,524,555 of NC_042629.1, forward strand.
TTAGCTTCCCTAATTTCTCTCAGCATTTCACTGTCCGCTTCACCATCTTGGCCATGTGGATGACTGTATACTCCTATCACTATACTATTCCCCAACACACAAGGGATTTATTTATTTATTTAACAGCTTTTAATATACCGGCATTCATGGGGCACATCACGCCGGTTCACAATGAACTTGAGACAGGAGGAAATTACAAAAAACAGGGGTAGGGGGATGGAGCAGGCAAGAGAAAAGGGAGCGGGGGAGGGTGGGATAGACAGAGAGGAAGAGGAGAGAGCAGCAAAGAAGGTAGATAGGAGTAACCATAACTGAGAGGAAGAAATTTACAGCAGATTATAAGATACCAGTTGCAGAGATTAACTTATTTACAGCAGATTATTGTATACAAAAACATTCTTTTTGATAGTATGCTAAGGTGCAGGGGGGGGGGGGCAGGTGTCTAAGGGGGTTGGTCTCAGGGTAGGCCTGCCTGAACAACCAGGTCTTGATGCCTTTTTTGAAGGCGGGCAGGGAGGGTTCGAGACGGAGGTGTGTGGGGAGGGAGTTCCAGAGGGCAGGGCCTGCTATGGTGAATGCTCTTTCTCTGGTGGAGGAGAGGTGCGTGATTTTTAGAGGGGGGGTGTGCAGGGTGCCTGCAAGAGTGGATTTTGTGGGGCAGTAGGAAGAGTGGAAACGAGGCATTTCCTTGAGCCAGGTGGAGTTGTTTTTGTAGAGAATGTTGTGAAGTATGGTCAGGGTTTTATATTGAATGCGGAAAGGGATGGGCAGCCAATGCAGATCGATAAGAGTGGGTGTGATATGTTCTCTTCTATGGGTGTTAGTTAGGATTCTCACCATAGCATTTTGTAATGTTTGCAATGGTTTGATGGTAGAGTATGGGAGGCCTAGCAGGAGGGCGTTGCAATAGTCCAATTTTGAGAAAATGGTTGACTGCAAGACTAAACGGAAATCCTGTGTGTGGAGTAGTGCCTTGAGATTTTTAAGGATTTGGAGCTTGTAAAATCCCGCTTTCAGCAAAGACTTAATGTGTGGTTTGAAGTTGAGGTGTTGGTCTAGCGTGACTCCCAGGTCTCTTACCGATGTCGGTAGAGGGTGGGCAAGGGTGGAGAGGGGGGAGGTGGAGGGGGATGTGTGTTCATGTTTAGATATGATGAGTATTTCGGTTTTAGCTGCATTTAGTGCGAGGTGAATGTTGGATAATAGAGAGTTAATGGCGACTAGGCAGGATTCCCAGAAAATAAGGGCTTCATTGAGCGTTTTTTGTATGGGGATGAGGATTTGCACATCATCCGCATATATGAAGAAATATAGGATTTCAACCTATAAAAATTCAATTGTGCATTTAGTCACAATAGGGATCTTTATCCTGTTAGTCTCTATGCCATCCCGGACATAAAACACCACCCCACCATTAAGATGCTCTTCTCTGTCATTGCAATATAATTTGTACCCTGGTATAGCACTATCTCTTTGGTTATCCTCTTTCCACCATGTCTCTGAGATGCCAATTAAGTCTATGTCATCATTCACTGCTATACATTCTAATTCTCCCATCTTACTTCTTAGACTTCTGGCATTAGCATACAAACATTTCAAAGTTGTTTTTTGTTTGTATTTACATTCTGCTTTTCAGTTGTCTGGGATAATTTGAAATCTTTTAGCTCAGGTGATTCTTTACTTATAGGACTACTTAGACTACTTTTCTTATTATTGGAACCTCTCTGTTGGGATGCCCTAACTCTAATCATTCATTAGTATCCTTCGAATATTCCTCCCTTCGATCCATGCGCTGCTGAGCGACTGTCAGCTTGCCCCTTTGATTTAGTTTAAAAGCTGCTCTATCTCCTTTTTAAAGGTTAGCGCCAGCAGCCTGGTTCCACCCTGGTTAAGGTGGAGTCCATCCCTTTGGAAAATACTCCCCCTTCCCCAAAAGGTTCCCCAGTTCCTTTCAAAACTGAATCCCTCTTCCTTGTACCATCGTCTCATCTACGCATTGAGACTCCGGAGATTCTGTATTTCAGCTTTCTTCCTAAGAGCCTAAATTTGGCTTCCAGAACCTCCCTCCCACATTTTCCTATGTCGTTGGTGCCCACATGTGCCATGACAGCCGGCTCCTTCCCAGCACTGTCTAAAATCTTATCTAGCTGATGTGTGAGGTCTGCAACTTTTGCACCAGGTAAGCATGTTACCAGGCGATCGTCACATCCACCAGCCACCCAGCTGTCTACATTCCTAATAATTGAATAACCAACTGTGATAGCTGACCTAACCCTTCCCTCCTGGGCAGTAGCCCTGGGAAACAGCCTCGGTGCGAGAGTACAGTGCACCACCTGGAGAGCGGGTACTTACTACAGGATCATTTCCTGCTGCACCAGGTTGATGCTCTACGATCATGAGACCTTCTTCCTCCAAGGCAGCACAATGGCTGCCAGATTGGAGTTGGAACTTGTCTACTATGTCCCTAAAGGACTCATCTATATACCTCTCTGTCTGCTTCAGCTCCTCCAGATCTGCCACTCTTCCAGAGATCAAACTCATTCTCTGAGAGACAGGAGCTCTTTGCATTGCATGCACATGTACAATTTCTCACCGGAGAGAGATCTGTGATTTTCTTTTTAGTAACCATATTTGCTCCCTCGGCTATACTCCAGTACATCTAGAAATGCAAAAGCTCCTCTGGGTGCTAGGATTTATTTATTTATTTATTTATTTATTTAGGTTCTTTTAATATACCGATGCTCAAGACAGGTCTTATCGTACCGGTTTACAAATAACAAGGGGAAACCAATAAAAACATAGGAAGCGAAAAAAGTTACATTAAAACAGGGAGGTCAAACCTGGCTTTAGTAGAAAGAGAGAGATTAACAATTTCTTTTCTAAATGTAAAGAAGAGACTATCGGCAAGGGAGCCGTTGCTTTGCAGAAGAACTTAAATACATATATACATATATACATTGCAATGTTAATATACAGGGTGGTTCTAGAATAGCGGGTACTTAATGTAGATGTTGTAGGATATCTACTGCGGGGTAGAGTTCCTTACAGGTACCATGGATTTCTTCAGCGATAGGCTTGCGCGAAGAGCCAAGTTTTCAGTTTTTTTCTGAAAGTAAGATGACAATGTTCCTGGCGTATGTCTGGTGGGAGAGAGTTCCAGTGGTATGGTCCTGCTGTGGATAGCGCTCTTTTATCGATGGAGTTGTGTTTAGTTGAGCTGCAGGGAGGAGCTTGTAGGGCGCTTCTGTATGCATATCTGGTAGGTCTTGAAGAAGAGTGTAATTTGAGAGGTAAGGTTAGTTGTAGCGAGGATTGATGAGGCTATCTGGAGGTGGGAGAGGAGTCTCAGGTGGCCATGTAGGACAGTGATGTCCTTCCCCACCCCCCAAGCCGCACATTTTACTTTCAGAAATTAACGCCTTCCCAAAGGCAGGCATTAATTTCTGCCGGCACCGGGAAAGTGTACAGAAAAGCAGAAAAAACGGCTTTTCTGTACACCCTCCGACTTAATATCATAGTGATATTAAGTCGGAGGCTCCAAAATTTAAAAAACATACAAAATCAAAAACAAAAATTTTAAATCGGCCAGCGGCCCGAGGGTCGGAAGACAGACGCTCAATTTAGCCGGCGTCCGTTTTCCGAACCCGTGGCTGTCAGCAGGCTCGAGAACCGACACCAGAAAAATTGAGCATCGGCTGTCAAACCCGCCGACAGGCGCCGCTCCTGTCAAAAAGGAGGCGCTAGGGACGCGCTAGTGTCCCTAGCGCCTCTTTTTACCACGGGCCCTAATTTGCATCGTCTTCCCCCCTGAATCTCACACACAGGAGAGCGGACGCTTGCCCGCTCTCCTGTGACTTTTACTGAATCGGCCCGTATGTTACTTAACCCAAGTGAACTGTCTTAGCCTACACTGTTGAATAGACTATACATGTGTGTAGAGAAGGAGGAGAAGCATAGGAGCTTGAAAGAAATGCATGGGACTGGTATATACAATTTTTAGTTGAATGTGTACACCCTCTGTGTGTCTGTAACATCCATTTTTCCAAAAATTGTGGTTTAAAATGACTCAAAAGTGTGCTATTTAAAAGCAATAGGCAAATGGATGTTAATATGCAAAACATGTGCTGTGCTGTGTTTCTGAGGGTGAGGAAGGGTTCAGGTTTTGTGTATTAGTACCTGAAAATTCCCTTAATGATGATGTCATAGGGTGGTGATGTCATTCCTTTTTCCCAGACAACATTTACGAACATTCCTTTTTAACTAAAATAGATGTTTGAGCCATGTTCTACTTACATAAATACATGGAAGAGCTGACATAGCATTCATGAACACACAAAATCACTGAAAATGCTGCAGGGGTCAAGGTCATTCCAATTGCAGAAAGAAGGGGAGCAAGAACAGTGACATCTCCTTTCACCCTCTAACCAAATGCCCAGCCTTACTTTCGGCTACATGCACTAGCTTAATGTCAAGCTGTAATGAGCATTAGCGGCATTGCAGCTACTTCTGCACCAAGGCTCTGAGTTATAGCAAGAATACGACAGTTCCTTTAAGCAGAAACCCCAAAGCCCAGGCATATGCAGAGTTCAAATGAATGACTCAATTTTCCAGAAGGTGCATTCTGCACAGTTGAGCGTACGTGACTCAGGTTTATGAGCTGGCAAACAGTTCCTATTGCATGAGCTATTGGAAACCAGAAGTATATCATTGACTCGCACTGAATTGTTGTGGTCCGTGACAGATCTTCTTATTTCACATCCCATCATGCTCTATCGTGCTGGTTCTCGTTTTCATTTGCTATATTGTTTTTGGGTTGTTCTATGCTGAGATACAGAGACACCCATCCCCCTTCCTAACCAGAAATTTGTGTCCTGCTCAGTCAGGACTTACTTTGTTCCTATGGATCAGTCTTAGCAATTTGCACCTTTCAAAAATATCCCACATCAGACAGAGACCTAACTGCTAAAGTAGATCATTTGCATTGTATCCAGTATTACAAAATTGCAGAGCATCAATGATCACAGAATATTAAGAAACTACAGCAATACTGCCACCCACAGTACTGTACATGCATATTTGGATTTAACTGTTAGAAATTCACAATCATGGGTAGTCTTGTAGTCCATGCTTCTTAAATTTGTTTATAACCCTTGAAAAGTAGTCACAAATAAATGAAGTTATTCAAATAAAATGGCATCACCTACAGTTAGTTGGTTTTGCTTTAATTGTTCAAGTTGTTTATTAAAGAAAATAACAATACAGAAATAGCACATGGTATGCGGTGATCCTTTCGCCACATACAAAACAATGCATCTTACTTCCCCCTTGATGACAACATGTATATCTTACAGACAGGAACAAACCCCCTCCCCCAACCCCAGTCTTTCCGCCCACAGTAACACATTTGAGAGGAGGATACAGAACTATACCAAATCAAAGATGAGCAGCCTATCAGACCAAAAGAAATCATTTCCCAGCCATCCTGGTCCCCCAGGAACAGTGACTTCTTACAAGGATGGGACATCTAACACAGCACTGCGGATCTTAACAGGCAATATCTGAAAATATGTGTTCTAAACCTCCAAAAAATGTGTTTCCTTTTAGCCAATAAACCCGTTGCTGTCTTCTCCATTAGCATTAAGTTATGAAAGGCATGCCTCCATACCCGAAAAGAAGGAGCTTTTTCAGCTTTCCACATCAAGCTCTTCTTCTCTATTAGACTGTTACCTTTACCCTGAAATTGAAAAAGAATCAGGGTCATCAAATAAGACCCCTTCAGGAAAGAAAGAAATGTTTTGTCCAAGAATTTGTTCGAAGAATTCCTTAATCCCCTCCCAAAATTTGTGAATTGTGGTGCATGTCCCAAACACATGGCCCAATGTCCCATTGGCCAATTTACATTTCTGACATACATCTATAGCCACAAAACCAGCTCTGTAAGCCGGGTCCTAGCAGGAAACACATAAGCCTGTTTTAAAAATTGTAATTGCATTTCCCTGAAACTCACATTTGCTATTAATGCTTTGATATGTTTGAAACTGGCACTCAACTGACTATCTGTAAGTGTAATATAAAGGTCTCTATTCCACTTATCAAGAAAGGATCCAGAGCCAGGGTTGAATGAATATTGAGCAATGATTTATAAAGCCCAGAAATCCTTACCCTCCTGCAATCTTCAGACTGGAAGAAGTCCCTTAACTGATCCCAAAAGGACTCCTTCAAATAGGTAACTCCTAAACTATGAACATAATGTTGAAGTTGTAAGTATGCAAAACTATCTTTGAATGTGAATTCATATTTTTGCTGCAATTCTGGAAAAGATAAAATCATCCATCCACACCCAATACCTGTTGCAAATGAACTATACCTTTAGACCTCCACAAACCAAAGACTTCATAGTGCATCACTGGTAGGAAAGATTGGTTATCCTGAATCGGCAAATAAGGAGAAATTATTGGGGAGTGCCCCAACTGTGTACAGAGGTACTGCCAGGTTTTCCGCATTGTCAAAAAAAGGTCTCCAGTTTTAACTGAAGATGGTAAGTCCATATTGCTTGCATGCAATAAAAAATGCAGATGCAATGGTGAGCTTAAGTGTCTTTCCATTTCCAAGGGAGCATAATATTCTGTGTTCTGAAGCCAATCTTTAAGATGCCATAATTTACATGCCCAATTATAACGCTCTAAATCTGGAAGCCCAATAGCACCTCTTTCCCAGATGCCCACTAACTGGTTTATACTCAGGGTTTACATCTCTGCACAGGAATTTAGATGATTCAATATAACATCTGGAGATCTTTCTTGAAAACTCACAATGGCAGTAACTGTAATATGTATAACAACTTTGGAAAAATAGCCATTTTAAATAAATTAATCCTGCCAATCAAAGACAGTGTTGAAACTGTGGACCCTTGGACCGGGCCAAGGGTTGGTACTACCACTGAGGGATGGCCCCCAATGGTCCTCGTTGCCGGCTGGCGGTACAAGTGAAGATGACCCGGCTGGAGCTTCACCTATACCAGCCCTCGTTCCCCTCAGGTTGAGTACTTGGGTGCCGGGGCCGGCAGGTCTTAGGTGCAGGTCGCCTCGACGAGGACTGGAGCAGCAACAGGCAAATAAAAGGTCAGGAGTCCAGGTTGTGGCTGGCAGCAGAGGTGCAGAACGAGAATCCAATGCGAAGATCCAGGGCAGGAGGCAGACAGGCAAGATGAGGAACCAGGCCAAGGGTCAAGATGGGCAGCAGATGAGCAGAGACAAGGAAGCAAGCCGAAGTCAGAATCAGGAGATCAAGCTGAGGAAGGAAGCACAGGAACTGGAGGACGAGGAGAAGAACGGAGTCAGGAACGCAGGAACTGGAACGCCGGAACAGTACTCAGGAACCAAGGACAGGAACAGGATCAGAAACAAAAGACAGGAACTTGAAGACGTCAGGAACAGCAACTAGCACTCCGAGGAGGTGACCTGTTGCTAAGGCAAGGATCTGGAGACTGGGGTAGAGTTTAAATACCTCTCAGTCCTAACATCATCCATCGGGGCCGGGCCGAAGTTTCCCGCCATGGCCCCTTTAAGAGGCAGGATCTTCCAGGTACGTGCGTGCCTAGGGAGAGCCCCGCTAGAAGGAGAACGGCGTCATTCAGAGCCGCATGGGAGGTCGTGGCCAGCCGGCCAGAGGAGTAGCTGCGCCACGTCGGAGGAGGTAGGGGGACTGGCCGTGGCCTGCCATGGCCGGGAACCACAACAGATAGAGGGAGAGACTGCCAATGACTCGGTTTAGTTCTCGTCTGTGTGATGAAAGGTGTAATATTGAAATGATACAGTTTAGTGACATCTGCAGGAAGAAACAATCTCTAAATATAGAAACGAGTCCCCCGCCCATCTTAAAAGGAAATTCTAACTCCATAGGGGCTTAACCCGCGTCGATGTGCCCATAGCCTCAGATTTATCTAAATTGACTTTCAACCCTGAAAATGATCCAAAGGGAAAAAATTCACACATCAAGGCCTGTAAAGTCCCAACAGGGTCTGTAATGTGCACCAATATACTTGAACTCCACCTTCCCCATTACATCCGATTTAATAAAGTTCTAGAGAAAGAAGAAATAATGGGAGATAATGGTCAACTCTGTCGACTTCTTCTCTGAAGCAAAAACTTATGTGTCCATTCACCATTAATCAAAAGGGTAGCTTTAGGGGTGGACTATAACAATTGAATTGTTTTGAGAAATGTGCTCCCTATCCCCACTTTGTCCAAGACAGTGAACAAGTATTCCCAATTCACCCGATAAAATGCCTTCTCAGCATCAAAACTGATAAGTAAAGAGCCTACATTTGATCATCCAGTTGTCATTCAAGAAGCCAGGATCTTCTGAATATTCATCACTGAATTTCTATATCACACAAAACCCACTTGATTATCCAAAATTTGTTTGGGAAGCAAAGAAGCCAATCTCTCAGCCATTATTTTAGCTAGCAGTTTCAGATCGAAGTTAAGAAGTGATATAGGCCTATATGATTCAGGTTTATAGATATCCTTACCCGGTTTGGGGATCAGTAATCAACACCCGATTACCCCCAAAATGAAAAGTACCCTCTGCTAAAGCTTTCTCATATATAGCGGCTAAATGAGCCAACACTTTTCGCATAGTAACTGTAGAATTCACCTCCAAAACCATCCGGTCCAGGCGCTTTATAAATCTTAGCGTATTGAATAGTATATTGAATTTCATGAGTACTCACTGGTGCATTTAATCTATGTAGCATTTCTTCTGTAAGATGGAACATATAGATATTTTCTGAATATTCCATCTTACAGAATATTGTTTCATAGCAACTGAATCCTCTGCTTCCCTAAAATAATGAAGAATTTTAAGAAAACCTCTTATATTTGCTTCTTAGAATTAACTATAGATCCAGTATGATCTTTAACTGCAGCTATACATTTTTGCCCCTCCCATTTTTTAATGAAGGAGGCCAACAATTTACCCAGCCTGTAAATTTAAAGTAGAACATTGTGGTTTTGCTTTTAAAGAGATGATATTGATTGTACAATATCAGAAAGCATGCAATTAGGAGATAGAACAGAAACTATTTTTTTTCAGATGCACCCACAAGTGTCCTTTGGCAATACAACTCTAACCCTTAATTACCAAATCCATAGCCTAGGCGTCATAATATACTCCCAACTCACCACCATAACCCAGATCCAAGAAGTGACCAAAACAGTCTTTTCCCACCTCCGTCATCTACTGGAAGACACTGCCTTCACAACTGCTACCCGGGCCTGCATAATTTCCTGCCTTGACTACTGCAACTTGCTATATGCCAACACCTTAAACTACAACCTGAAGCTCATAGAGAACACTGCAGCCTGCATGATTATGATTGCAGAGTGAATCAAATAACTCCAATCCTGAAAACCCTACATTGGCTCCCATTACTCTACTGTACCATATTCAAAAATCTAGTCCTAATGTAACTCCCAGGCTAGTGTCCCATCTTAGAACCCCAAAGGCCACACCTCAAAGAGGGTTTAAAAGTATAAAGTCTTCTCCTGATGTTAAACCAGTCTGATGTCCAAGATTCCATGATGGGGGAGGGGGAGATGATCTTCTAGGTCCTTAGCATTGTTCAATAGTCAATTCAACATTAAAGTATCTTGTATATAGCAGTAAAAATCACATTGTTATAAATAGCAGTAAAAATCATACTGTTAGGTGATGGTGGTTTTCAATTTTTATTGATTAAGAATGGAAAGTTGACAAAATGTCCAGTTTCAAGTTACTATTGTTTACAATCCATTTTTACAGTTTCAGCTCTTCTCAATTAATCTGTGACTTTAAGGTTCCAGCTTAATTTAGGTTGTTACTGAGGTCAATTGATAGTTCTTATTCCTGATCCATTCCAACTAATGGGATACTAGTTTTGGAGCTTCCTCTCAGAATTTGGTGGGTAGGCTATTATCTTGCTGTAATGTTTGTCCGGTTGCAGGTAAGAACATAAGAAAATGCCATACTGGGTCAGACCAAGGGTCCATCAAGCCCAGCATCCTGTTTCTAACAGTGGCCAATCCAGGCCATAAGAACCTGGCAAGTACCCAAAAACTAAGTCTATTCCATGTAACCATTGCTAATGGCAGTGGCTATTCTCTAAGTCAGTGGTTCTCAACCTTTTTTCTGTCGGGACACACTTGACAGATGGTTCTCACATGCGTGACACACTGACCCATGATCATCACGGGGCTAGATGTAAAAGTACAGTTTGCATCCACGGGAACCCCCCTGACCCACAATAATGGATGTAAAGCAGAATTATGACATTCCCCATACAACTCACCCTACAAAAAAGATATTCTGGTTCTGGTGTCATCTCAGTAACAGCAACTCAAACTCCTTCTACTTCCAGGCTCAATAGCCCTACTTATGAAAAGACAGCAGTTTACCACCAATGCATGTCCTCTTGAGAAAACACAACAAATAAGACTGATAAAACTCTTACATGCTAGTAAAATATCTCATCTCGGTAACAGACACAGAACCGACCTAACATACTTCCAGGATCTGTAGTAATGCACATAAACTAATCCGCACACAGTTACACCTGTATTTTGGAATACACTCAAACAGGAGCAACCCTATCTATGAAAAGGCAACACTATAAATATTAAATCAGGTCCTAAAAACCAATACACCTCTTATTAGGAAAACAGAACTAGCAAGCAGCTATAGATCCCCACACAGAAATAATTGTAAAACTATACTAATAAGCAGAATAAATGTTTCTAAACAGCTATGAATAGAATAACATCCAACAATTAAAAACTCATAAAAACTATTAAAAATTCTCCAAACACCAATAAAATATTTCAAAAAAGCAGACACATCACATAATATTAAATAATTAAAATGGCAGTCAGTCAAGAAAAATAAACTTTAAAAGCCACCTTTACTTACCCCCTCCAGCAGCTCTCCTACTCCTCTTCCATGCAGGCCGTAGTACACACCAGAAGCAGCAGTAGAAGCTAAGCTCTATACTCATGGTCCTCTTCCTTAATGCCCATGTCTCTCACACACACACACACACACACCATACCAGTCATGCCCCCATGACCAGTTTCTGTCTCTCACACACCAATCATCTCCCAAACAGTCTTTGATACACACACCAGTCACCTTCCTGAACAGTTTCTCTCATGCCATACACACACACAGGCTTCCCACTCCTGTGTTCTACTTACATATACGGGCTTCTCACTCTCATAATCACTTTCTCTGTCTCACACACACTCACCAGTCTCTCACTCCCATGCTTGTTCTCTCCACATGCACAGGCTTCTCATTCCCATAATCACTTTCTTTCTCTCACACACACACACACAAACACACACCAGTCACCTGATCTCTCTCATGCATACACACACACACAGGCTTCCCACTCCCATGTTCTTTCAGATATACAGGTTTCTCACTCCCATGCTGTGTCTCACACACACCCAGGTTTCTCACTCCCATGCTCACTCTTCACATGCACAGGTTTCTCATTCCCATAATCACTTTCTTTCTCACACACACACACACACACACACACACACCAGTCACCTGATCTCTCTCATGCATACACACACACAGGCTTCCCACTTCCATGTTCTGTCTTACATATACAGGCTTCTCCCTCACATGCTGTGTCTCACACACACCCAGGTTTCTCACTCCCATGCTCACTCTCTTCACATGCACAGGCTTCTCATTCCCATAATCACTTTCTCTCTGTTACACACACACACACACACACACACACCAGTCTCTCTCATTTCCATGCTCGCTCTCCACTGCACAGGCTTCTCATTCCCTGAATCACATTCTTTCTCTCTTATTCACACAAACCAGTCTCTTTCTCTCATACTCACAGTCACCTTACCAACCAGTCTCTCACTCTCATGCATGCACACACACACAGGCTTCCCACTCCAATGCTCTCTCTCACATAATCAGGCTTCTCACTCCCATGCTTTCTTTCACACACATCCACCCCCACCCCCCTCAACAGCAGGCTTCTTACGCCCATGCTTTCTCACATACCCAGATTTCTCACTTCAATGCTTTTTTTCTCCCACACACACACACACACACACACACACACACACACACATCAGTCATCTCCCTGACTAATGTCTCACACTCTCACATACACATCAGTCATCTCCTTGAGCAGTCACTTTCATTGTCTCTCACATATACACACACATCAGCTCTCTGACCAGTTTCTCTCACTCACACGCAGGCTCTCAATCACACGCAGGCTGGCTGCTTCTTTTTCTCACTCACTTCCTCTTCCCCGCCCCTCCCCGAGCACAAATGGTAGCTGCAGCAGCCTCCTCCTCCAGCCCCCGCAAGCCAAGAAAGTAGAATACCATTGGCCGTGGGAGGCTCATGCTGCTCTCTCCTTTCCCGATTATTGTCTGCTTCAATTGCTCGGGGGCCAATGCTGCAGCCGCCGCTGCTACTTTATCACGCGGCACGGCTCTTTCTCCTTCCTGCGCACCGCTCAGTGCATCACTTCCTGTTCCGGGTCACGGGGGGGGGGGGGGGGCAGGCGCGGGAAGAAGAAAAGGCCAGCCACAAGTGCCACAGGTTTTTTTTAGCACTGCTGCCGTTCCCACTGGGCTTGAACGTGTTGATAGCCCGGCGGCAACGGCAGCAGGGAAGAAAGAGCAGTGGGAGAGACCCGGGAGCACGCGACACAGCCGCCGGTGCTTGGCGTCACACTAGTGTGTCGCAACACCGGTTGAGAACTGCTGCTCTAAGTGAACTTAATAGCAGGTAATGGACTTCTCCTCCAAGAACTTATCCAATCCTTTTTTAAACACAGCTATACTAACTGCACTAACCACATCCTCTGGCAACAAATTCCAGAGTTTAATTGTGCATTGAGTAAAAAAGAACTTTCTCCGATTAGTTTTAAATGTGCCCCATGCTAACTTCATGGAGTGCCCCCTAGTCTTTCTACTATCTGAAAGAGTAAATAACCGATTCACATCTACCCGTTCTAGACCTCTCATGATTTTAAACATCTCTATCATATCCCCCCTCAGCCATCTCTTCTTTAAGCTGAAAAGTCCTAACCTCTTTAGTCTTTCCTTATAGGGGAGTTGTTCCATTCCCTTTATCATTTTGGTAGCCCTTCTCTGTACCTTCTCCATCGCAATTATATCTTTTTTGAGATGCGACGACCAGAATTGTACACAGTATTCAAGGTGCGGTCTCACCATGGAGCGATACAGAGGCATTATGACATTTTCCGTTTTATTCACCATTCCCTTTCTAATAATTCCCAACATTCTGTTTGCTTTTTTGACTGCCACAGCACACTGAACCGACGATTTCAATGTGTTATCCACTATGACGCCTAGATCTCTTTCTTGGGTTGTAGCACCTAATATGGAACCCAACATTGTGTAATTATAGCATGGATTATTTTTCCCTATATGCATCACCTTGCACTTATCCACATTAAATTTCATCTGCCATTTGGATGCCCAATTTTCCAGTCTCACAAGGTCTTCCTGCAATTTATCACAATCTGCTTGTGATTTAACTACTCTGAACAATTTTGTGTCATCTGCAAATTTGATTATCTCACTCGTCGTATTTCTTTCCAGATCATTTATAAATATATTGAAAAGTAAGGGTCCCAATACAGATCCCTGAGGCACTCCACTGTCCACTCCCTTCCACTGAGAAAATTGCCCATTTAATCCTACTCTCTGTTTCCTGTCTTTTAGCCAGTTTGCAATCCACGAAAGGACATCGCCACCTATCCCATGACTTCTTACTTTTCCTAGAAGCCTCTCATGAGGAACTTTGTCAAATGCCTTCTGAAAATCCAAGTATACTACATCTACCGGTTCACCTTTATCCACATGTTTATTAACTCCTTCAAAAAAGTGAAGCAGATTTGTGAGGCAAGACTTGCCCTGGGTAAAGCCATGCTGACTTTGTTCCATTAAACCATGTCTTTCTATATGTTCTGTGATTTTGATGTTTAGAACACTTTCCACTATTTTTCCTGGCACTGAAGTCAGGCTAACCGGTCTGTAGTTTCCCGGATCGCCCCTGGAGCCCTTTTTAAATATTGGGGTTACATTTGCTATCCTCCAGTCTTCAGATACAATTGATGATTTTAATGATAGGATACAAATTTTTACTAATAGGTCTGAAATTTCATTTTTTAGTTCCTTCAGAACTCTGGGGTGTATACCATCCGGTCCAGGTGATTTACTACTCTTCAGTTTGTCAATCAGGCCTACCACATCTTCTAGGTTCACCATGATTTGATTCAGTCCATCTGAATCATTACCCATGAAAACCTTCTCCATTACGGGTACCTCCCCAACATCCTCTTCAGTAAACACCGAAGCAAAGAAATCATTTAATCTTTCTGCGATGGCCTTATCTTCTCTAAGTGCCCCTTTAACCCCTCGATCATCTAATGGTCCAACTGACTCCCTCACAGGCTTTCTGCTTCAGATATATTTTTAAAAGTTTTTACTGTGAGTTTTTGCCTCTACAGCCAACTTATTTTCAAATTCTCTCTTAGCCTGTCTTATCAATGTCTTACATTTAACTTGCCAACGTTTATGCTTTATCCTATTTTCTTCTGTTGGATCCTTCTTCCAATTTTTGAATAAAGATCTTTTGGCTAAAATAGCTTCTTTCACCTCCCCTTTTAACCATGCCGGTAATCGTTTTGCCTTCTGGCAGTATCCCGGGGTGAGTGCAGCTGGTCCCACGTCCAGCTGCACTCACCCTGGGATACTGCCAGCCCTCTCTGACGCCATTCTCCGTCTTCATGTTATGAACGCTGCCGCTCCTGCATGTGTGCTCTCACTAGGGATAAAGGTCCAGCAATGGGAAACGCAATTCGGCACCACTTGATGAAATCACCAGAGGCTCCCTAGATCTACCCAATAGCCCTGTTTCCCGGCACCTCAGCAACAGGTCCTCCTGCCTTGAAGTGTTTGTTGCTTTCTGTGGCTTGCCTCATTATCTTTCCTCATTGTCCTGCCTTGTCTTCTTGTCCTGTCCTGTCTTGCCGTCCCTTCTTGCATTGCCGAACTGTGTTGCCTTCTTGCCTTGCTCTGCTTTTCTGTTGCCTTGCCGCCTTGCCTTGTCTTGTCTGTCTTGACCTGATTCCTGGTTCTGATCTCTGATGTGGATCTTACTATGCTTTTGCCTGCCGCCTGGTACTAACCTTTGCTAAAGATGCTGTCTATTCCTCTGGACTGCCCCAGTCTTGGCCCAGACGTCGGATATTGATTCTCACTGCCTGCCCCTGACACTGGCATTGACCTGGATCTTGCCTACTCACTGCTAGCCCTTACTTCTGCCCGCATCCTGACTTCATCTGACTGCTCCTTACAGGACACTCGCCTAAGCCCTGCAAGCCCCTGAAACCAAAGGGCTCAACCTGCATGGATCGGGGCTGGTAAAGGTGAAGTTCCGGCTCCATTCCCAGTAAGGGTGTGTCCACCAGCTGTCGGTGCGGGCCTAGTGAGTTCTCCTACGAGGCTGCGTCAATTACACTACAGCCAAAGGGCTCACATCCGTGACCCTTAAATAAAGTCCCATTTTTCATACCTTAGTCCAAAGTTCTTACTCCTTTCCTTACTTCCCTCATTGGTACTGAGAAGGTGTGAGGGAGTATATACAAAACTCCCTCAGAACACAGCTATATGTACTGGTCTTCCTTAAGTGCCAACCCAGCAATGGATTGTGGACTAGGGTGGATCCTTGCAGACTGGGATAAGAGACCAAGGCCTAGAAGGATTAGGAGGGGCCCCAGAACGAAGCCTTGAGAAAGCGAATATAACTGAGCTGTAAGTTGCATTGCCACATTTATTTTGTTGAACTGCATGAAACAGCAATGGCTATTCTTGACCGTTCAGTACCACAGAAGGTACCTCCATGCTCCTTCTTCAACATCTTGCTGACATAGATGTGGGTAACACTGGATTGATGCCACCAATCTTCTTCTCCTTCTCCTCCCCAGGAATGAATCCAGGTCCATTCCTCCACCAGGACTTATGATCGTCCGCCTCATGCTCTCTGCTTGAGAGGTCCTGCTCCTCTCCCTGGCATACACTGGGCCTTGGGGACCTAGGGTTCTCACAGGACAAGCAGGATGGTTGTCCTCACAAATGGGTGACATCGAGGATGGAGCCCACCACGGAAAACTTCTGTCAAAGTTTAAACAGAACTTTGACTGGCCCCTACTGGGCATGCCCAGCAAGGCACTGACCCTGCAGCCAGCAGGGGTCTCCCTCCAGTCTTCTTTTTTCCGCGCAGCAGCTGCCACGCGGTGAAAGGAGCTCTCTTACCACGTTCCTGACAGGAATTCGGTTTTTTCTTTCCGAAGAAAATTTGCCCCTCAGGGGTCTCCCTTCGACAAATTTTTGTCACCTTCGCGGAATCCGGTAAGTTTTTTGCCGATTTTCATCGACTGCCGTCGATTTTGGCCCTTGAGGCCTGTTGGCACTTACCGTTCCCGCGGCTAAATTTGGCCCTAGGCCATGGCGACGGGGTTCCGTCGTTGTCCGGATTGCACCCGGACTATGTCCATCACAGACCCCCATAGGGTCTGTGTTCTGTGTTTGGGAAGTGAGCATGATGTCCTGACTTGCACTAAATGTGCCCTAATGACACCTAAGGGTCGTAAAGCCAGGATGGAGAAGATGGGGCTCCTCTTCCATGCACCCACCCCAACACCATCGATAGCATCGACGTCATCGGAACCGGCACCGTCGAAGTTGCACCACCACCGTCAACCCTCCGGTGACCGTCCACCACCGATGACTTCTCGGCCGTCGACTCCTGTCCCCTCCCCGGATGGGCGAGGAGATCGGAAGGACAAGCATCGCCATCGGCGGCACAAGTCTCGGCCCGTCGAGGATCCACAGCCATCGACCTCTGAACAGGCCGAGCCACCGACAAAAAAGCCTCGGTCAGACCTGGCACCGTCCACGTCTCGTTCGCAGGCATCGAGGAAACCCTCACCCTCTCGGGGTGTGGGAGCCGTGATCCCACCGGTTACGGTGGTCCCTCCGGCTCTGCCTCAGCCTCCCTCTCCCGTCGAGCCGGGTATCGTTACCCCTGGTCTCCGGGCAGAACTGGACCGGCTGGTCCAGGAGGCCATCGAGAAAGCGATGCAAAGGTTCCACCCTCCACCGGCACCGTCTCCGGCACCGATTCTGGCACCGCCTCAGGCACCGACCTCGGCACCGACTCCGCCACCGAGGAGGGAACCGACCACCAAGCCTCTAGTGGAAGCGCTGGCACCGCTACTGAATCGTATGGAGGCACTCATGCGGGCCCTTCCATCGGTGATTCCAGTAGCACCGACTACACCATCGTCTCCGGCAGGATTCTCATCGGCAGGAGAAACACCGTTTCGGATTCCCCCGTCCGGAGTAGTCTCATCGGTGCCTTCGCATACCTCTCCACCGATTTATCCCTCAGCTCCATCGATTCCAAGACCGGCACCGATTCCATCGGCAGCCCCGAAGCCCTCGATGCCGTTTACAGTTCCGCTTGCAGCACCGATTCCATCCAGATTTCCATCGATGCCTTTGGATCCTCAACCAGGTCCTTCAGGTCTGCAAGCCCCACATGATCCTTATGATACCTGGGGTGATGATACATCTTCTGATACAGATTTGCCATCCCCACCATCTCCTACAGAGAGTAGAAAACGATCTCCTCCTGAAGATCTCTCCTTTATTAATTTTGTAAAGGAGATGTCAGAAATTGTACCTTTTCAGTTGCAATCTGAAACCGATGACAGGCACCAAATGATGGAACTGCTCCAATTTCTGGATGCCCCAAAAATCATCGCTTCCATCCCCATTCACCAGGTATTTCTGGATCTTT
The DNA here is from genome assembly GCF_901001135.1 of Rhinatrema bivittatum. Lineage (NCBI taxonomy): Eukaryota > Metazoa > Chordata > Amphibia > Gymnophiona > Rhinatrematidae > Rhinatrema > Rhinatrema bivittatum. The sequence goes on from NC_042629.1 coordinate 23,542,474, forward strand.
TAAAGAAAAACTAGGAATCTCCTTCATCTGTGTCACCAGTTAATAAGAAAGCTGACTCCACATACCTTGTTCAGTCAGCACCAGGATTTCAGAAGCCTCAACTGGATCATCGCTCTGTTGTAGTTGAGTCTGCACAAAAGAAGGCCAAGCGCCTAAAACCACACTCTTCCACTCCCCCTATCAAGGACAACAAATTCCTAGATAGTGTGGGACGGAAAGTGTATCATGGGGCCATGTTGATATCTCGCATAGCCTCATACCAACTTTACATGACTCAATACAACAGAGCCATCCTTAAACAGATGCAGGACTACGCTGACACGTTACCGGACCAATACCAGCCACAGCTTCAAGCCCTTCTTCACAAAGGATTTGAGGCTGGGAAGCACGAGATCAGAACGGCCTACGATATCTTCGATGCTTCCACAAAAGTCTCAGCTACTGCCATCTCAGCCAGACGTTGGGCTTGGTTAAAGTCATCTAACCTTCGCCCAGAGGTCCAGGATCGTCTAGCCGATTTACCCTGCTTAGGGGACAATCTGTTTGGAGAACAGATTCAACAAATTGTGGCAGAATTGAAGGATCACCACGAGACGTTGAAGCAACTTTCGTCTGTTCCATTTGAGGTATCCTCCAAACCACCACCTAAGAAGGACTCTAAAAAGTCTTTTTTTCGGCCACGTCGTTATTATCCTCCGTCGGCTAGGCCTCGTCCGGCTCGATCCTCCACTAGACCTCAGCCACGCCAACCTCGAAAACAAAGACCTGCTGTGGCCCCACCTCCTGGGCCTGCGGCAGGCCTTTGACTTCCCGGTACGGAGCACATGCCACATCCCACTTCCCGACATCCCTGTGGGGGGTCGTCTGTGCCACTTTTTACAGCATTGGATACAGATTACCTCAGATCAGTGGGTGCTGGCAATTATCACACAGGGTTACCACCTCAACTTCATAACTCTTCCGGCAGACTCCCCGCCTCTTCAAGCATGGAGTCTATCCAGCCACTTGACTCAATTACAACAGGAAGTATCCCTTCTTTTGCAATCAAATGCTATAGAACCCGTCCCTCCCTCTCAACGAGGCAAGGGATTCTACTCCAGGTACTTCCTAATTCCAAAGAAGTCAGGGGGGCTACGTCCCATTTTGGACCTTCGGGCCCTCAACAAGTACCTTCAAAAAGAAAAGTTCAAGATGGTAACCCTGGGTGCGCTACTCCCTCTGCTGCAAAGGGGGGATTGGCTGTGCTCCCTCGACCTAAAGGATGCTTATACCCATATTGCGATAACACAATCCCATCTCAAGTATCTGCGGTTTCTGGTAGGCCGCGACCATTATCAATACCGAGTACTACCTTTCGGTCTGGCATCTGCTCCACGAGTCTTCACCAAATGCCTCATAGTGGTAGCAGCATTCCTCAGAAAGGAAGGTGTCCACGTCTACCCCTATCTGGACGATTGGCTAATCAGGGCCTCCACCCCTCAGATTGCCCACTCCTCCCTAAAATTGACAATCAACACACTCCTTTCCTTAGGGTTTCTTGTCAATTACGAGAAATCTTGCTTAGTCCCATCTCAAACCTTATCTTTCATTGGGGCAGACTTGGACACCTTACAGGCAAAGGCCTACCTTCCGCTGCAGCGGGTCCAAACTCTCATGTCCCTAGCTCGCCAGCTCCAGTCTCAAGACACGGCCACGGCTCGCCAATTCCTCATTCTCCTAGGACACATGGCATCCTCAGTTCAAGTCACTCCCATGACCCGACTAGCCATGAGAGTAACACAATGGACTCTGCGACACCAATGGATTCAAGCTTCTCAGCGCCTGTCCTCCATAGTCGCAGTTACACAAGCGCTTCGCCTGTCTTTAACCTGGTGGATGACTCAAATCAATCTCCTTCAGGGCTTACCTTTTCTCCTACCAGATCCACAAGTAATCCTGACCACCGACGCTTCCCACATCGGTTGGGGGGCTCTTGTGGACGATTTCCAAACCCAAGGGTTATGGTCACCAGAGGAAGCCGAACACCAGATAAATTTTTTGGAACTTCGAGCAATCCGTTACGCGCTCAGAACGTTCAAAGATCGTCTTTCGAATCAGATAATCTTAATCCAGACAGACAACCAAGTGGCCATGTGGTACATAAACAAGCAGGGAGGCACAGGCTCTTTCCTTCTGTGTCAGGAAGCTGCGCAGATTTGGGCAGAAGCCCTCTCCCACTCCATGTACCTCAGGGCCACTTACCTGCCGGGAGTAGACAATGTATTGGCAGATCAGCTGAGCCGGGTCTTCCAACCACACGAGTGGTCACTCGATCCTCTGGTAGCGACCTCTCTATTTCACAAGTGGGGTTCTCCCCACATAGATCTCTTTGCGTCCCCTCAGAACCACAAAATAGACAATTACTGCTCTCTCATTCGGAGCCACCACTCTCGGCCGAGGGATGCCTTCTCCCTCAAGTGGACATCAGGTCTGCTCTATGCATTCCCTCCACTTCCTCTTCTGTCAAGGACTCTCGTGAAGCTTCACCAGGACGGAGGAACCATGATCCTGATAGCACCCCACTGGCCACGCCAGGTGTGGTTTCCCATTCTTCAGGATCTCTCCATCCGCAGGCACATCCCTCTGGGAACGGATCCGCATCTGCTCACTCAGAACGACGGATGCCTCCTCCATCCCAACCTCCAAGCCTTGTCCCTGACGGCATGGATGTTGAAAGGTTAGTCCTTCAGCCTTTTAACCTTTCGGATTCGGTTTCTCGTGTCCTGATAGCTTCACGAAAGCCCTCCACCAGAAGATCCTATTCGTATAAATGGAAAAGGTACACATCTTGGTGCACTTCCCAGTCCCTTGATCCCCTTTCCTGTCCAATCTCTAAGTTCTTGGACTATTTATGGCATCTATCGGAATCGGGTCTTAAAACCTCTTCCATTAGGATGCATGTCAGTGCAGTAGCCGCTTTCCATAAAGGCATACAGGGTGTCCCTATTTCAGTACAACCCCTGGTAACACGCTTTCTTAAAGGCTTGCTCCATCTGAAGCCACCCTTACGTCCTCCGGCCCCATCTTAGGACCTTAATCTGGTTCTTGGTCGGCTAATGAAACCACCTTTCGAACCTCTACACTCCTGTGAATTAAAGTATCTCACATGGAAGGTATTATTCCTTTTAGCTGTCACTTCAGCTCGCAGGGTTAGTGAGTTACAGGCCTTAGTCACTATCTGCCTTACACTAAACTCCTGCAGGACCGGGCGGTACTCCGCACTCACCCTAAATTTTTACCTAAGGTAGTATCGGAGTTTCACATCAATCAATCCATCATACTACCTATCTTTTTTCCCAGGCCCCACTCCAACTCCGGAGAACAGACTCTGCATACCCTAGACTGTAAACGGGCTCTAGCATTCTATCTAGACCGTACAGTTTCTCACAGAAAGAGCACTCAATTATTCGTCTCTTTCCATCCTAACAAGTTAGGACAACCTGTGGGTAAGCAGGCTCTTTCCTCCTGGTTGGCGGACTGCATTTCTTTTTGCTATCAGCAAGCTGGCATTCCTTTTCAAGACCGTGTAAAAGCACACTCTGTGAGGGCCATGGCGACTTCGGTGGCACACCTTCGATCGGTGCCGCTTCCTGACATCTGCAAAGCTGCAACCTGGAGTTCTCTCCATACTTTTGCAGCCCACTATTGTTTGGACAAAGCTGGAAGACAGGACTCCATCTTCGGCCAATCTGTCTTGCGTAACCTTTTTCCAACATGATGTACCAACACCCTTCCACCTTCCCGGTAGGGTGCGGATGCCCTTACCAAATTCCACCCCAGTTGTTGTGCCTCTTGCACGTCGTTGGGTGCATTTGGTGCAAGTCGGGACATCCTCAGCTCGGTACTCACCCATTTGTGAGGACAACCATCCTGCTTGTCCTGTGAGAAAGCAAATGTTGCTTACCTGATGTAACAGGTGTTCTCACAGGACAGCAGGATGTTAGTCCTCACGAAACCCGCCCGCCACCCCGCGGTGTTGGGTTCGTTTTGTTTTTACTTTTTAGGCACTGCCTGTAGCTTTGAAAATCAGACTGGAGGGAGACCCCTGCTGGCTGCAGGGTCAGTGCCTTGCTGGGCATGCCCAGTAGGGGCCAGTCAAAGTTCTGTTTAAACTTTGACAGAAGTTTTCCGTGGTGGGCTCCATCCTCGATGTCACCCATTTGTGAGGACTAACATCCTGCTGTCCTGTGAGAACACCTGTTACATCAGGTAAGCAACATTTGCTTTCTCAAGCTGGTGAAAAAATAAATAAAATCAAAACCAGAAATAGAGAGCCAAAAATGTCCAAAAGGGTATTGTAATGGCTATCTTTAAGATGCCCTTTTTCCTAAACCCAGGTCTCATCCATAGAGTCTCAAGGATTCTTTCCTAAGAAAAAAACAAAAGGAACAAACATGGGCTTGATTTATTTATTTTATTTATTTATTTTACAGTTTTTTTATACCGACATTAAAATACACATCATATCGGTTTACATTATAACAGAAGATGGAAAATACAGAGAACAGGGGAGGGGGGTGGACAACCAGCAAACAAGGATTAGAGGGGCTCTAACAGAGAGCCCAAAGCATAGCGGAATGAGAAGGGGAATAGGGGATTGGAAACAAACTATTTACAAAGAAAACCACAGGGTGTGTGTAGCTTGTATCAGAGTTAATCTGGAAAAGCCTGGTGGAAGAGCCAGGTTTTTACATTTTTCTGAATTTAGTAGGGCAAGACTCCAGACGGAGGTGAGAGGGCAGTGCATTCCATTGGGTTGGACCAGCAATTGATAGAGCACGGTCCCTGGTTGAAGTGAGTCGGGCCTTCTTCAGGGGTGGGACTTGCAGTGTACATTTGTGGTTTGCTCTGATGGGGCGGGCAGATTGTGTGAGACGGATCGGTTCACTGAGCCAGGAGGAGTTATCTTTGTAGATAGCTTTGTGTATGATGGTGAGTGTTTTGAAAAGGATATGGGATGGGATGGGAAGCCAATGCAGGTCCTTGAGGATGGGGGTTATGTGGTCTGTTTTACCGGCATTGCTGATTATCCTTGCCGTTGCATTTTGAAGGATCTGTAGGGGTTTGATGGTAGAGTGGGGGAGACCAAGGTACAGGGAGTTACAGTAGTCCAGCTTGGATGATAAGGTGGCTTGGATGACCGTTTTGAGATCATGTGTGTGTGGAGCAGTGGCTTGAGCTTTTTTATGATGTTGAGTTTGTAGAAACCTCCTTTGAGTACGGAACTGATATGTTTTTTTAGATTCAGTAATGCGTCGATAAGGACGCCAAGGTTACGAACTGCGGGTTGCAGGGTGAGGGAGCGGGCCATAGGGGGGAAGGAGCTTGAGGGTCTGATGGTTGTGGATAAGGAGGAGCTCGGTTTTGGACGAGTTGAGGGCAAGTTGCAGGGATGTGAGTAGTGAGTTAATGGATGTGAGGCATTCCTCCCAGTAGCTTATAGTGGCAGCTAAAGATTCACGTAGGGGGGTGATGATTTACACATCATCTGCATAGATGTAGAATTTGAGGCCGAGATCTGAGAGGTGATGACAGAGGGGGAGGAGGTAGATGTTGAAGAGGGTAGAAGAGAGGAAGGAACCTTGGGAGAGGAACCTTGGGGGACACCTTGGGCGAGGGTAAAGTGTGAAGATTCTGAGTTGCCGAGTTTTACAGTCTGTTAGTCAGGTATGATTTGAACCAGAGGAGGGCCATGCCGGAGATGCCTATATCAGCTAGGTGGGAGATGAGGAGGTTGTGGCTTATCGTGTCGAAAGCCGCAGATATGTTGAGAAAGGCAATGAGATAGTTATGTCCTTGGTTGAGGTCAATGAGGAGGGAGTCCGTGAGTGATAGTAGGAGGGTTTCAGTGCTCAGGTTTTTACGGAATCCAAACTGGGAGGGGTGAAGGATGTTATTGTCTTCGAGATAGTCCATCAGTTGGGTGTTTACTACTTTCTCCATGAGTTTGGCAATGAGGGGAAGATTTGAGATGGGGCAGTAATTTGATTTACTAAGGCTTTTCTCCCATACTGTGTCTGTGGGAAAAATGCTTAGTAAATGACCCCCATAGTGACATGTTGCCCCTACAAAGTCCAAACTGTAAGATAGGGCATAATTTATATACTCTGGGACTCACCATCTCTGTCTCCCTCATGGTAAAGCTAAAACTCAATAATAATATTGCTCCTGTTCCCCTTAATGACAAATGGAACAGTTCTCTTAGCAGAGATTTTGTAGGATCTCTACACTAACCTACAAAACCTTCAAAGGCCTGACTGTACTCTCGCTCCACATATGCCTGCCCTCTAATTACGCTCTGTATATCAGGCTCTCCTAACGGTACTGTCCATCTTACTAACTAAAAGGCCGATACAGTACAGTGCGCTCCAATGGAGCGCACTGTTAACCTGCCCTTGGACGCGCATTTTCCCTTACCCCTTATTCAGTAAGGGGCGGAAAACGAGCGTCTAACCCGCGGCACCTAATAGCGCCCTCAACATGCAAATACATGTTGATGGCCCTATTAGGTATGCCCGCGCGATACAGAAAGTAAAATGTGCAGCCAAGCTGCACATTTTACTTTCAGAAATTAGCGCCTACCCAAAGGTAGGCGCTAGTTTCTGCCGGCACTGGGAAAGTGCACAGAAAAGCAGTAAAAACTGCTTTTCTGTGCACCCTCCGACTTAATATCATGGCGATATTAAGTCGGAGGTCCCAAAGAGTAAAAAAAGTAAAAAAAAAAAGAAAAAGCAAAATTTAAAATGGGACGGCGGCTGTCGGGCCGAAAACCAGATGCTCAATTTTGCCGGCGTCCGGTTTCCGAGCACGTGGCTGTCAGCAGGCTCGAGAACCAGCATCGGCTGTCAAACCCGCTGACAGCCACCGCTCCAGGTCAAAAGGAGGCGCTAGGGACGCGCTAGTGTCCCTAGCGCCTCCTTTTGCCCGTTTCTACCGCACCACCTAATTTAAATACAGAATCGCGCGCACAGGCAAGTGGCCTGTGCGCGCGCCGGGAGAGCGGGCGTTCGTCCACTCTCCCACGGACTTTACTGAATCAGCCCGTAAGAAAACAACCTTCCCAGGATCTCCCCAACTCTGGGGAATACTTTTTCCGTCACACATCAGACTCACTCCTGACCTCCCATCCTTCAGAGAACTGGTTAACACCTGGCTCTTCAAAGCACCTTTCGGCTCCAAATGATAATGTGAGCCTATGAAAAACTCTGTGTATACCCCCTACATCCTTTTGCACTTTCAATAGCCATTGAGAGACTCGTTTTCTGTTAAATTGTATAAACTGTTAAACATTGCATCTAATAGCTACTATACTATTGAAACACCTTTGAACTCTCCTGTTGGAAAGGTGTGCAATAAATAAACGATGATTTATTTATTTATTCATAAATTGGCACACCGCTTATCACTGATTCTAAGTGGTTTACAGTTTAACATTCATAAGTATTTGACTTGCTAATGAGACTATATGACCAATACTGCAACTTGCAATGCATTCAGGCATGCAGGAGGCGCAATATATTTATAACAGTAATCATCAATTTTATAATGCTGCTGAATGAATGCAGTGCTGTGCAGTGGTGATTAAAGATGTGCCAGCATTTTAAAACAGCATGAAAAAATAAATATTTGCCTTATTTTTCTTTTGTCTTTGTAGTGCATGCTATAGCATTTCATCATGCTATTTTCAAAAGTATAAAAAAAATAATAATACTAGCATGCGCGAAAAATGAAATACTGGTTTTTTCCCCAATCGCACCACTAAGCATTTAGGCATGATGAATCCCTTCCCCCAAAGAGCTTACTTGAGGGAATGGGAGATAAGATGACTTACCTGGGGTCCCAAGAGTATCAGTGAGGAAATTAGTTTCCCTAGTTCTCAGCCCACTGACTCCTCCTCTTGTTCCATAGATTGCACCACTAAATGACACCACACCCCTCCTTGAGGGATCAGACATGCATTGCTTCTTACCACATAAGTCCAGGCAAGTGCTAGGAAACTGCCATTTATGTTCCCACTGCGATTTTCCCATGCAAAGCACTATAAAAAAAAAAAAGTCATAATGTTCTATTCCATTGGAAGGCCTTAAAAATAAACCATGCATTAGGAAGCCAGCGTGCAGCTCATATTGACATCAACAGATCTGTATGTAATTCAAAGGCAGGCAATAAGGTCTGTGGAGGTTCACTTGGGTGGAGTCAGGTATCTCTTATTGTGTAATATTCTCACTTACATGTATGGGGCGAAGACTGGACCGGCGCTGAGGCCTGTCTGGAGCAAGGGCTTACGATTCCTCCCTCTCCCCTTTTTAAAATTGCCCGGGTTCCCACTTAATCTCTTCCTGGATCCTCCAGAAAGGGCAAGAGTGATGGCCAGCCATGATGCTTTAATAAAGGTGCCGTGCACCCGGAGCATGGCGCTGAAATGCTGTCATTTTGGTGCCTTCCTCCAGTGTGGCCAGCACCATTTTGCTGTGTGGCCATAGAAATGTATGCCAGACAAATGTCCCGCCAGACATCGGGACAACACCATGAGGAAGAACAAGGTTAGAAGCAAGTCAGAGAAAATGACTTCTGTAAGTGCAAAAAAGTTGTGTTTTATTCCACCCCATACGTCATCTTAGTTAACTCAGTGTTCTTTTCTGTATTTCCGTTTGCAGAGTTTGGTTGTCTCCACAGGCCTCCTTCAATTACGTGCCCAGATGAGAGGTAAGAATCTCCTACTTTAGCCAAAGAAAAGAAGTGCTTTAGGAAGGACACTAAGGAGATCTAAAGGCCTTTAGCACAGGCTCTGGTTGTGACATTACAGACCTCACACCTCACACCCTGCCATTCCTGATGCGTAGCTCTGTGTTGTGGTGCATGGAATGGATAAGGTGGAATGGGAGGCACTAAATTCAATGGATGGGTAGCCAGTGGCGTTATCGATCGCCTGAACTCCATCATTCCAGCAGTTAATCTGTCCCATGAAGCCTTCAAATTGTCAGAGCCGTGACTCATATCATTGGTCAGAGCTTTGATGGTCACTGACACCACAGAGTTCTTTCCTGACTGCTTCCAGGCCCTCGCACAGTATCATTCAGGCATTATTGCCACAATACAGGGTCTTTGGAGGAAGGAGTTCTTTGGGTGCAGAGCCTACCTTTACGTAGTTTTGAGAGAATGAGGCGGAACCAAGAAGAAAAGAGAACTAAGCATGATCTATTTAGCATGTACATGCTGTTTTATGTTATGATTGTGCTATATAGTGAGTGTACTTATGCTGTTGTGACTTGGATTGGCCTCTGTTGGAAACAGGATGCTGGGCTTGATGGACCCTTGGTCTGATCCGGTATGGCATATGTTCTTAGGGAATATACCCCATAGGGTCCATTTTCAGCTGCTGTGTAGCTCAGCTAGTTAGCCGGATAAACATATATATGTCTAACCGGCTAAATTTAGGACAGCCCTTCGGCCTGACCAGAGTTAGCCGGCTAGATTAAGAGGCTAACTCAGAATATCCGAGTCAGCCACATTCTTCTGCGGCTAACTCTGCTCCACCCGCACTTGGAATGCCCCCACAAGTTTTGTGGCTAGAATTTAGCTTCATATGGTGATGAATGGCTTTTGAGATGACCTCCCTGTGTTATGGGTTTAACACACATGCTACCCACATTTATATTCTATTAAGGTAAACTTTCAGTGGATTGGAACATAATTATATTCTTTCACAAAATATTATGTAAACACCATTAAGAAAAATTTGCTTTTATGTGGAGTGTTGGCATCAAATGTGGAAATGTGAATACAGCATACATATGTAAATCAATTTCAAGTACATTTTAACACATATTAAAAAATGTTTATTTAAACAACTTATTTACCAATTTTAATATAAATGTAATATTACATATAACTTATATTAGCACTTAAACAGACCAATCTGTATCAATACCATACATCAATTCACATGGTGTATATTCAAATACTCAAATATTTTTACAAAATATCTCATACAAAATAAAAAAAATCATACACAACATACAAACCAGGATATTCACCCATTTACACTCACCCTTTTTATGCAATCACCCATAAAAACCACTTACTACAAAAAATAAAATTAGAATCCCAATATTCAAAACTCAATCATACAAGAAATCTCTATAAAAAATGACGCTGTTTAAAATCAAGATGGTACCATTTTCCAACTGCAGTTTCCTCATATATAACTGCTATACTTCAAAGAGCAAACGCGTTTCCAATCTCTCATATGCAGAAAAATCCCAAGAGCCCGAGTTTCACCTCGAAAATGAAGCTGCTTCAGGGGAGCAATATGAAATATACTATAGAAAGTGAAACTGCTGTTAAAGCCAGTCTCTGTCGGACGGCAGAAATCCTTCAGACTAACTTTCACTGGTATTCACCGCCGGCATCAAAAGGACACAAGTAAGCTGTCTTCCCCAGATCAGAAATATCAAAACACAGACCGGCACTGAAGTGCTGAAATTTCAGAAATCATATCGCATGCTGCAGGATAACATCCTGGTGCAGTATGTGGTTTGAGGTCGTTTCACGTTAATGTAAAAATTTTTAATATGTGTTAAAATTTACTAGAAATTGATTGTGTACTTACTACTAATATTTAGCAGATTACGTGTTTGGGGATAGTAATTTTGATTTGCCATTATACTATTTAATACTGCATACGTCACAGAAGTGAGCTGATGTAATGGCTTTTTTGTGTTATGGATGATACATCCTCTGGTTTTTTTTTTTGAGGGGGGTTGCATTTGGCAAACTTTTAATGCATACACACTATAATTCAGTACATCGCCTGTTACATGTTGTTACATTTTTAATCACACATATGCTAAAACTATTAGCATGCATATCAGTGCATAGACCTTTTAGGATTGTGTAAACTTGGAAACAGAGCTCTCATACAGCAGAGTATACGGACCTTTCACAGGACTCTGGATGCAAACTTGCACGTCTGCTCCCCATGCTGTTCTCTTTCTGTAAATAAATGGTTGACTTTAGAGCTGTCTGATGTCCACCTGGCACCTGACACCTGGCAAATGCTATAAATTCATCACCCTTCAAAAGTCCTTCATATTATTAAGACAATTAAATTAAAATGTAAGATGTATAGGCCAACAGGCTAATTAAAAATATTTAACTAAATCATATGGAAAGATGATTCTTCAGTAATTAAGACTAGAAGGCCAGTATGAAATGATCTGGTGCTATCCTGGGATTTTAAAATGCTTTCCCTTCAGCACTTCAATTTAAATATGAATAATAATTAAACATGGACAGTATGGAAATCAAGCTTGTTACTAGCTAGCATGCTGGATAGGATTCTGTGAAAGCTCAAAATAAGTTACAGTATATGCTCTCCTGCCTCAAGAGCCTCATAAAACTAACAAAAAAAATGAAATAAAGTGATAAGCCCATGGACAATAAAATCACTTAGACGAAAACAAACAAAATAGTTGAGTAGAGATGACCCTTTATTAGATTATTGATCAGCTGTCTTGCTGGTGTTTAAATTTCTAGCTGGTGTCATTGCCACTTGGACCCTGACTTGCCTTTGTTCTGTCCTGATCCTGCCTTGCTGCTGTCCTACCTTGCCTCCTTGATCCTGCCCAGCCTTCCACGTCCTTTCTTGCCTTCTGTCTCCTCATCCTTCTCAGTCTCAACTCTTGTTGTCTAAGCTTTGCTTGGATAGTGATGCTGCTGCCTGATCACTGCCTACCTCGTCCCTTTGCCTGGATACTGTCACTGCCTGATATCCACCTGCCTCGACCCTGTGCTTGGATATCATCTCCACCTGACTGCAGCCTGCCCGTTATCTTGCTGTGGATATTCATCTAAGTCCTTCTGGCCTCAGAACACAAGGGCTCAATCTGCAGGGGAAGGGGGCTGGTTTAGGTGAAGGTCCTTTTGCCCCAGCCCATAGTGTATCTGCCTGCAGTCGGCGTGGACCCAGCTCGCCCCCATGTACTGGGTAGCACCAACCACTCCACAGTCAGAGAACTCACACACCATGACAATGCTTTATCATTGGTAGCTCAAGGCAAATTATGTTCAGGTACAGTAGGTCTAATCTGTTGACTTGGAATGTTTGCTACCATATTGATCATAGGAACATAGGATATTTTAGAGGTTGTGTTCTCTGTTATTGGACCAACAAAACCATGGTTGCTATTCTACATCAGCTTTTAGGAGCCTTAAAACTCATGGCAGCTAAGGGCAACTGCTGGGACGATAAGCCATGTGCACATCACGCATCTCATGAAGCCAACCAGTGCATCAAGAGGAGGATCAAGTGCTTTTCAGAGTGCTCTCTCTTTAAGATATCTTTCTGCCCTATAATGGAAGATGAACACAGCTGTGACTTATCTTCCCTTCCATCTTCCAAAATTTCTGCTACCATCACCATTTTCAAGCAGACTTTTGTTTTTAACAGATTTAATCCTCCTAATAATGGTATTGTGTCATGAATGGGGCTGGGCTGGCAGGACATTAGCACCCATTTTGTACAGGTTCTAAATCTTGGCCAAAGTATCGATAAGTGATGGTTCTCTCGTCACGGCTCAGACCTTGCCAAAAAAGAGGCTGAGACAACTTGCTTAGTGGGTGCGGGGAGGGACTGATGGTTGGCCAGATGTGAAAATCCTCCACATGGAAGAGCAATGGAGCCCTTAATTTATTACTAGTGCTATATCCATTCCAAGAGCTAATTGCCTTGTGGTATTTGTTCTCTTTCGTGGACTCTAATGATTTTTCATCCAGACAAGTTAAAGGAAAATGTGACTGTGGGCTGCTGTAGAAGAATTCCTGTTTCCCTCCCCATGCAAAGCCCTTCCCATCTTGTGGCTTGATGTCAAAATTAAGTTAGTAGAAGATATATTTTTCCTTTCACCTCTTTGCTACCCTGCATCATCAGATAATGAGCATACGATACTTGCATTCTATAAACAAACATACTTGCATTCTATAAACAAAAGCTCAAGACATGGCTATTCACAAAAGCCTACACATGATCTGCACATGTTCTTGCTTTACTCCCTTCTCCCTCTCCTCTCTACCTCTACCTCCTCTCTCTCTTTTCCATTGTTTAGCCTCGGAAGACGACACCCCCCTTTTTCCTCTAACCTCTCACACCTCCTCTTTACAACAGCCAACTCTAGGCTCTTTCCTACCTTTTTCACCCTAGCTCCTTCCTTTCCATTTATAAAACTGAAGAATTTGCTCATTTGCAGCCCCACTTGTATATAATCCCTTCCCCTCACACCTTTCTCTCTTCCTCCCCTACCCAAATTTTTATCCTCTCCTTCCCTTGCCCCTCCTTTATTCTCCCTTGACTCTGTTATAAATTGTAATGTTATAACTACTTTATATAATATTATCATTATATATCTATTTATATTTTATAAATTGTTTTGTTGTTGTTGTTGCATTTAACCGTTTTTAATGTAAAGTTTTCTCAGTTGTTTTTCTTACTGTTTTATGTAAAACGCAATTGCGGATTTTGTTCTATGTACACCGACGTGATATCTCTGATGAGCGGCGGTATATAAAAACCAATAAATAAATAAATAAATAAATAATGGAACAAAATCTGCTGCTATCATGATTATTATTATTAGGGGTAGGCGAGCCTTTGTGGCTAGAACAATGAGCTAGGAACCAGGGAAATCAGGGTTCAAATCTCCCTGCTCCAACAATCCTTGGAAGAGTCTCAGGTATTCTCTTACCGGGTCATTCATCAAAATGCGTTATGGCGTTAACACGTGCGATAAAAACAGCAACGCACAGTGCGAATGCAAATTTTTGGGAGGGGCAGGATCAGGGAGGAGTTTGGGCGGGACTCAGTAAAATGAGGGGCAATATCGCACTGTGCATGGCATAATGCATGCTATTGCACGGTTTTAATGCTGGAAATAACTGCACCTTTTTTCCTGGCTGTGCGATATGCCCGAAATGGCCATAACACAATTCGCGATAAATGTTTAGAATTGCATTTTGGCCATTTCTGGGCTTGGGAGGAAGAAGGGGAGAGGGGAGGGGAAAGAGAGAGAGAGAGCGCCTCTGGTGAGGACCTCACAGTGTACAACTATTTATATCTCTATAGGAGGGCTATCTAATAGCTCGAGGTGAGATGTTGGTGGTGCTTTAGGGTTTAGGGGCCAGTTTCTCATGTAGAGTGAGCGTATGAACAGCACTCTACATGAAGATTTGACGTCATTTGGAGTGAGGAATGTCTCACAAAGATGAAATTTTGTACTATGTTATATCGCCCTAGCTTGATGGTACCCTCTCTCTCTCTCTCTCTCTCTCTCTGAAATAGGAGTTATTGCGGGGTGCGATAAGTTTACCGCACCACGTGATGCTACCAATGCTTAATTTCCCTAAACATGCCCCTTTTTCTTAACATGGGCGTTATCAATGCGTTAATAACGCATTTTGATGAATCTAGGGGATAGATTGAAAGCTCTTTTGGTCTGGGACTGCTGAGATCTATTAGCCCTATAAAAAACTGTAATTATCATTATTTGGTAACTGAGTTACATGAACTTTGCTACCTAAAGAAAAGATGCTCTTCCTTAGATGTGAGCTACTGTAGAATGATTCTTATAATGTTACAGCTTGGTTCACAGTGAGTACACATCTATTTATGTCGAATAACTGGAAGAACACCTGTGGCTTGGAGAATTGTAAAGGAAGTTGGCTGAACTGGATTGAATAAAGCTTAAAATGTGAGTATTTTAAGACATGCAAATATGTGGGCTATAATTACATGTCATTCTGTCATTTTTATTGCCTATTGAACAAGATTTTTAGTACTGGACAAAAATTGTAAAATTATGGGAGGAACATGTAAAATAAGATATTTTTTGAAGAGAGAGAGAGAGAATCTTGTCAGATGTTAGATGATGCTCAACTAATTAATGAGACCTTGCAGTCACTGGTGATGGCTCTAATATGATGACAAGAATTTGCATGTTAATACAAACTCATTGGCAGTGAAAAAGTACCTTCAGCTATTAAAAGACATTATTAATATTCTAACCTTTTAAAGGTCGAGCGAGGAAACTGTTGCTGACAAGATAGATGCAAATATGCAAAGAGATAAAGCAATCTGCTGTTTATAGTAATAATATTTTATAGTTTGGGGGCTACTGGGGAGAGTCCCTGGGGGTGGGGAAAGGAGGTCCTATGAGATCCCTTTAAATTATTTCATAAAAACAAAGAGTGTTTCTGCACATGGAGCAGAGCTGGTGAGAGCCCCTTGAGAATCAATCAGTACCACATCACAATTTATACTAATTCAGATTTAGGAGTTTTGAGCTCTGCTGCTCGAGATTTCCAAGGCACAGAAATTCAGCTCCTGTTTAGGCGAGGAGCACACGAAGAGAAACTGTTCAGATTCATTCACCAGGCAAAATACGTCAGGATGACCTGAGAACTTCATTAGGATGTCACCTTATTGCTTGATCTTCCTCCAGTCTAGAAACGCCATGAAAAGGTGCGAGTGGGGAGGAGAATCACTGCAAGCGTTTATACTTGTTACGCTGCCAAGGCAGTCTGCTGTACAGAAACAGAATGTGATGGGCAGAAAAGGACTACAGGGCCCATCCTGTTACTGAAAATTTCCTCCTTAATCTACCCCACCTAAGAATGTGGGCCATGGGGGGATCCAAAATGGCCGTTAACTGAAAGGATGCAGTAGTGGAGCTCCTTTGGCACATTGCTCGTCATTACCAATTTTGGAGAAGAAATTTTAGAAGTTCTGATCTCTTCATTGTAGAAAGTAGGGTAAGCAGGTCTCCAGCGGGCCCAAAACCAGTAGCGCTGGCTGCTCCCTCAAACAGGCCTTCTTTGGTTAGACCTTCTTCCACAACTCTTGATTCAGTATGAACTGTTCTGAACTTCTTCGGATCAGGGAGTTTCTTTGCTACTGACTTTAACTTTTGACATCTATTTGCAAATACAGCCCAGCGGGAACTCCCTTGCCTCTCAGTTAGGCCGATGCAATTTCCACATGGGAAAAATGGGTGCTCATGATCGAGGGCCTGCTTTCCTAACACGCGCCCATCCACCACTCCCGGGCATGCGATGCAGTAGGCTAATGAGCTGCTGCGTTAAAAGGGAGCCGCTAGGGGAAATTGTGCATCCCTAGTGCCTCCTCGGCATCAGGCGCCCAGAAGTGGCTCTGCAGGAGTTAGGAAAACAGGTGATCAAGTTTACGCTCAATTTTTTTTCTTCACATTGCTGCTTCCTGTGGTTTCTTCGACTTAATATTGCCACAATATTAAGTCAGAGGAACCACAGCTTTTCTGTTCAACATTTGGGGCTCCTCAAGACTTAATGCCAGCTCCGGGGCAGGCGTTCATTTTTGAGAGTTAAGATGTGCACATTGGGTGCACAGTTATTTTTTATATTAGGGGTATTAGCTAATTGCCTCATCAACATGCATTTACATGTAATGAGTGCTATTAACTACACCCTGGTTTGGACATGCGTTTTGGATCCACCTATTGCATCAGGGGTTATGGATGCGCATCCAATCACGAGTTAACCTATACGCTAGCCTGAACGCACGGTATTGCATAGGCCTGAAAGAGATGAAGACCTCGTAACTGCAGATCACTCAGGTATTCAAAACTCAGTCTGATCCGGTGCAAGACAATTTAGAACTTACAAGTTTTTTTTTTGTTTTGGAAAGGTTGGTTGAAGAAGAAAAAATAGCTAGGGGGACACTGTTAGTGTTATGTTCTTGCAAGACAGAGATTTAGTATGAGACCGGTTTTTTTTGCAGCAAAATTTCTCTGTTGGCCAAAATGTTTGGCTATTTCCTGACATCTCAAGGTCTTTGCAGAAATATAGAAAATAATTTCTTATGATGAGAGAAATCGTTTAGCTCTTGGGGCATCGTTTATACTTTGTTTTCCTTGCAAATGTATTTTGAGATTGCATGATATAGTGTGGTTTTTATTATCCATCTCAGATTAAGTTTAATCTTGAGTCTACAAAGCTAGGTCTTGAGTGGGAACTGTAGATGGTGGAGGTTATGTCCAATAATGATTGGTTGATAAACCACTCTTATTCCACTTCTCTTTATTACTTTGGTACCTTGACTTTACGCCTAGAGTCTTTCTTCTTGGTTTTCCCGTCTCTTTTGCTCCTTTTTTTATATTAGATTTTGTAATCTCAATGGGTTCTTCCTTTTTCTGTATGCATTCTTAAATTACTGTTGTAATTCTTGAATAGTTTTTGAAAACTTTTATCAAATAAAATATTTTAAAAAGGAATAAGGGCCATAGCATATCTTCTTCATATTTTTCTAGCCATGCATTCTTTTGTATTTTTCTTTGATGTTTTCTCCGGGAATAATTGGTAATCACCACTGTGGCAGAACTGACTCAAAAGATGGTCCACACAAAACACCCCACCAGGCACTTACTCTGTGCAGGAAAAGGTGGGTCTGACTGTTGCGTTGTCTGTAACAAGGGTGGTCGAGGATATTACCGGGCCTAGTGCTCCCTTAGCCACACACCCCTCCCGGGCCTATCAGAGAGTCATATCAGTGACCACAGAGGTGAGCAGCAGAGTTCACAGATTCACAGGAGCTCTGCTTTGAATACTTCTGCAATAGCCTCCAGAACTGGTCCAAAGCCACCATGTAATTTCGAATCGGCCACCTGAGCTGGATCTGGTGCCCCAGTGTAGCACTGTCCTTCCATGAGGAGCATTCCAGTCGAGCAGGTGAAAGTGAATGGCCCATTAGTGGTCTCTGTGCAGTAATGACGGCAAAGAACAGAAATAGATCATCCTGCTTCCTAACCAGCTGAAGGTTCCCCTGCATATAACCTGTGTCTTCTTCACACGGCACTCACCCAATAAACACACACACGCACACACAAAATAAAGCATTGTTTAGATGGAATTTTGTAAAACAAAATATATATATATATATACATATTATTAGTTGAATTAACTTTTCTTGTGTCTTCTTTCAGTCTTTGGAGCTGCTCTTGGAAGAGCTCTGCTTTAAGGGGTGAGTGCAGGTTATGCCTATTGTGAGGGCACTGGGGGGGTAGGAGGTAGCGGAATATCTAGGCAATATTTAAAAAATGTGGGTTACGTTTGGGGGCAGCTTTGTGGTTGACAGGGCTCAGCTGTTCCTCCTGTCCTCCCTCAAACTTGCTTTTCCTGAATGCTCTTGAACCTATGACAGTACATGTGTGGGTTCCCCTGTATGTGTGTGACCACTGCTGATGTTTGTGTATGTCTGTCGCTGTGTGTGGTTTATGACTATGGTGCATGTCTGTGTATAGAGTGCATGTATTCTACTGCTCTCAGCTTCATAAATGTGGTGTGTGACTCTTGTGTGTAGTTCCAGTCAACATATTGTTGTGAAATGTTCTGCTCCGAGCTTTGAAGGTTTGGCACGTCTGTGTGTGTATCTGTGTAGTGTATGTGCGTGTGTTGCTGCACCAAGCTTCAGCTGTGCGAGTCTCGCTCTGTGCTATGTGGCTTTGGGCGCCAGATGTATGTCTATGTGTAGTATGCAACTGTGTTGTATGTTCGTGTGTGCACTGCTGGCTCCAAGATTCGTAAGCGTGCTGTCGGTGGCGCCAGCTACCAGACGTGGGTTTGTGTGTGTGTAGCTTGTGCCTGCTTTGAGCTTCAGATGTTTGGCATGTGTCCATGTATTTCTGAGAAGTATGTGTGGGGCTGCTTCAGGCACTGGATGTATGATATTTGTGTGTACATGTGTCAACTGCGCTGAGTTCTGGATGTGTGGTGTGTGTCTTGGTTTGTGGCTCCAACCACCAAATATATGAGTACGAGAGGTGCATGTATCTGGCCTCCAGCTGTCTGCATGTCTGTGTTTATGAGACTTTGTGTAGTGTTTGTATATCAGGTGGACTTGTAGGTTTGTCTGAATCTAGCTGCTGGATGTGTGTGTGAATGTTTGATAGGGATTGTGCACTTATTTGAAACAAATAAAGAAACTGAACCAAACATGGCCATTTGAAAAGAATGGAATCCCTATTTGTTCCAAAACCCCTGAAAAATAGCTGGTGTTCTTGTTTCGGAAAATAGTGCACAGTATTAACAAATAGCATTCACTCTTTGTCAGTAAAAAAAATAAACACAGGCCATGCCAGCTTTGAACCCTATGAACGTCCCCTGCCCCACCAATATTCCTGGGCCAGGGCCTACCTGGCAGAGTCTAGCCCAGCCCCCACTTATCCCTTCTGTGGGGGTCTGTCAGAGAGAAAGGGGCAGGAGCGATCCCCACTCCTATGAAAGATAGCTCTGGCCAGCCCTGAGACCAGCACCAAAGTGAATTAAAAATGGCGCCGCTCTCAGTTCTGACCAATGTATGCGTGATTTCCGCAAACTCCTGGGCTGTGTGCATCTGTCTGCTGGGTGTGTTTTTACACACACCCCAACTGTGTGTATGTGTGGTGTGAGTGCATTTGTCTTCTCCTCTTGGATGTCTGTCTTTCAATGCGTCGTTTCCCCCCTCCCCCAAGTATGTGTCCCTGTGTGTTGTGCCCAAACGTTTGGCTTTGCCCATCTAATTTATCCTCCCCATGAATGTGTCTCCATGTTTGTATTATGGATGTGTGTGTGTGTGTGTGTGTGTGTGTATCTACTCCTAGGTGTGCGTACCATTGTGTATGTGCATGCATCTCTGTATATCTTCCTCCAGGTGTGGTGGGTATATTGTGTGTCTCTGTGTCAGTTCCTCCAGGTGTGTGTTGGCGATGTGCGTGTGCCTCTGTATCTGCTCCTCCAGGTGTGGTGACGATGAGTATGTAGTGTGTGTCTCTGTGTTAGTTCCTCTAGGTATGTGTTGTGGATGCGTGTGTTGTAGGGTGGGTCTCAGTGTTTCTGTACTTCGGTGTCTATGTATGTGTCTCTGTATCAGTTTCTTCAGGTGTGTGTTGGGGATGTGTGTGTTGTAGGGGACGTCTCAGTGTATCTGTAGCTCAGTATCTATATGTGTGTCTTGGTGTCATTTCCTCCAGATGTGTGTTGGGGATGCGTATGTGTTATAGGAGGGTCTCCGTGTTTCTGTACCTCGGTGTCTATGTGCGTGTCTCTGTGTCAGTTCCTAAAGATGTGTGTTGGGGATGTGCGTGTGTCTCTGTATCTGCTCCTCCAGGTGTGGTGAGGATGAGTGCGTAGTGTGTGTCTCTGTGTCCGTTCCTCCAGGTGTGTGTGGAGATGCGTGTGTGTTATAGGAGGGTCTCCGTGTTTTTGTACCTCAGTGTCTATGTGCGTGTCTCTGTGTCAGTTCCTCCAGATGTGTGTTGGGGATATGCGTGTGTCTCTGTATCTGCTCCTCCAGGTGTGGTGAGGATGAGTGCATAGTGTGTGTCTCTGTGTCCGTTCCTCCAGGTGTGTGTGGAGATGCATGTGTGTTATAGGAGGGTCTCCGTGTTTTTGTACCTTAGTGTCTATGTGCGTGTCTCTGTGTCAGTTTCTTCAGGTGATGTTGGGGATGTGCGTGTGCCTCTGTATCTGCTCCTTCAGGTGTGGTGAGGATGAGTGAGTAGTGTGTCTCTCTGTGTCCGTTCCTCCAGGTGTGTGTGTGGAGATGTGTGTGTGTTATAGGAGGGTCTCCGTGTTTCTGTACCTCAGTGTCTATGTGTGTGTCTCTGTGACCGTTCCTCCAGGTGTGTGTGTTCTAGGCGGGACTCCGTGTTTCTGTACCTATGTGCGTGTCTCTGTGTCAGTTTCTTCAGGTGTGTGTTGGGGATGTGCATGTGCCTCTGTATCTGCTCCTCCAGGTGTGGTGAGGATGAGTGCGTAGTGTGTCTATGTGTCCGTTCCTCCAGGCATGTGTGGAGATGCGTGTGTTATAGGAGTGTCTCCGTGTTTCTGTACATCGGTGTCTATGTGCGAGTCTCTGTGTCAGTTTCTGCAGGTGTGTGTTGGGGATGTGCGTGTTCCTCTGTATCTGCTCCTCCAGGTGTGATGAGGATGAATGCATAGTGTGTCTATGTGTCCGTTCCTCCAGGTGTGTGTGGAGATGCGTGTGTTATAGGAGTGTCTCCGTGTTTCTGTACTTCGGTGTCTATGTGCGTGTCTCTGTGTCAGTTTCTTCCGGTGTGTGTTGGGGATGTGCGTGTGTCTCTGTATCTGCTCCTCCAAGTGTGCTGAGGATGAGTACATACTGTGTGTCTCTGTGTCAGTTCCTCCAGCTGTGTGTGTGGGGATGCGTGTGTGTTATAGGAGGGTCTCCATGTTTCTGTACCTATGTGCGTGTCTCTGTGTCAGTTTCTTCAGGTGTGTGTTGGGGATGTGCGTGTGCCTCTGTATCTGCTCCTCCAGGTGTGGTGAGGATGAGTGCGTAGTGTGTCTCTGTGTCCGTTCCTCCAGGTATGTGTGGAGATGCGAGTGTGTTATAGGAGGGTCTCCATGTTTCTGTACTTCGGTGTCTATGTGCGTGTCTCTGTGTAAGTTTCTTCAGGTGTGTGTTGGGGATGTACATGCGTCTCTGTATCAGCTCCTCCAGGTGTGGTGAGGATGAGTGCATAGTGTGTGTCTCTGTGTCAGTTCCTCCAGATGTGTGTTGGGGATGTGTGTGTTGTAGGGGAGGTCTCAGTGTATCTGTACCTCACTGTCTCTGTGCATGTGTCTCTGTATCTGCTCCTCCAGGTGTGGTGAGGATGAGTGCATAGTGTGTGTCTCTGTGTCAGTTCCTCCAGATGTGTGTTGGGGATGTGTGTGTTGTAGGGGAGGTCTCAGTGTATCTGTTCCTCATTGTCTCTGTGCATGTGTCTCTGTATCTGCTCCTCCAGGTGTGGTGAGGATGAGTGCATAGTGTGTGTCTCTGTGTCAGTTCCTCCAGATGTGTGATGGGGATGTGTGTGTTGTAGGGGAGGTCTCAGTGTATCTGTACCTCATTGTCTCTGTGCGTGTGTCTCTGTAACTGCTCCTCCAGGTGTGGTGAGGATGAGTGCATAGTGTGTGTCTCTGTGTCCGTTCCTCCAGGTGTGTGTGGAGATGCGTGTGTGTTATAGGAGGATCTCCGTGTTTCTGTACTTCATTGTCTATGTGCGTATCTCTGTGTCAGTTTCTTCAGGTGTGTGTGTTATAGGAGGGTCTCCTTGTTTCTGTACCTATGTGCGTGTCTCTCTGTCAATTTCTTCAGGTGTGTGTTGGGGATGTGTGTGTGTCTCTGTATCTGCTCCTCCAAGTGTGCTGAGGATGAGTGCATAGTGTGTGTCTCTGTGTCAGTTCCTCCAGCTGTGTGTGGGGATGCGTGTGTTTTATAGGAGGGTCTCCGTGTTTCTGTACCTATGTGCATGTCTCTGTGTCAGTTTCTTCAGGTGTGTGTTGGGGATGTGCGTATGCCTCTGTATCTGCTCCTGCAGGTGTGGTGAGGATAAGTGCGTAGTGTGTGTCTCTGTGTCAGTTCCTCCAGCTGTGTGTGGGGATGTTTGTGTGTTATAGGAGGGTCTCCAGGTTTCTGTACCTATTTGCGTGTCTCTTTGTCAGTTTCGTCTGGTGTGTGTGTCTCTGTGTCAGTTCCTCCAGGTGTGTGTGTGTGTATCGGTACGTGAGTGTGTGTCTCTGTGTCAGTTCCTCTAGGTGTGAGTGTGTGTATCTGTACCTCTGTGTGTGTGTGTCTCTGTGTCAGTTCCTCTAGGTGTGAGTGTGTGTATCTGTACTTCTATGTGTGAGTGTGCGTCTCTGTGTCAGTGCCTCTCGGTGTGTGTGTGTTTATCTGTACCTCTGTGTGTGAGTGTGTGTCTCTGTGTCAGTGCCTCTAGGTGTGTGTGTATCTGTACCGCTGTGCGTGAGTGTGTGTCTCTGTGTCAGTGCCTCTATATGTGTGTGTGAGTGTATCTGTACCTCTGTGTGTGAGTGTGTGTCTCTGTGTCAGTGCCTCTAGGTGTGTGTGTGTGTGTGTGTATCTGTACCTCTGTTTTTGAGTATGTGTCTCTGTGTCAGTGCCTCTAGGGGTGTGTGTGTGTGTGTGTGTATATGTACCTCTGTGTGTGAGTATGTGTCTCTGTGTCAGTGCCTCTAGGGGGGTGTGTATGTGTGTGTGTGTATCTGTACCTCTGTGTGTGAGTATGTGTCTCTGTGTCAGTGCCTCTAGGTGTGTGTGTGTGTGTGTATCTGTACCTCTGTGTGTGAGTGTGTGTCTCTGTGTCAGTGCCTCTAGGTGTGTGTGTGTGTGTGTATCTGTACGTGAGTGTGTGTCTCTGTGTCAGTGCCTCTAGGTGTGTGTGTGTGTGTGTGTATCTGTACGTGAGTGTGTGTCTCTGTGTCAGTGCCTCTAGGTGTGTGTGTGGGGGTGTATATGTACCTCTGTGTGTGAGTGTGTGTCTCTGTGTCAGTGCCTCTAGGTGCGTGTGTGTGTGTGTATATCTGTACCTCTGTGTGTGAGTGTGTGTCTCTGGTTCAGTGCCTCTAGGTGTGTGTGTGTGTGGGGGTGGGTGGGGAGGGTGTATGGGTGTATCTGTACCTTTGTGTGTGAGTGTGTGTCTCTGTGTCAGTGCCTCTAGATGTGTGTGTGTGTGTGTGTATCTGTACCTCTGTGTGTGAGTGTGTGTCTCTGTGTCAGTGCCTCTAGGTGTGTGTGTATCTGTACCTCTGTGTGTGTGTGTGTCTGTGTCAGTGCCTCTAGGTGTGTGTGTGTGTGTATCTGTACCTCTGTGTGTGAGTGTGTGTCTATGTGTCAGTGCCTCTAGGTGTGTGTGTGTGTATCTGTACGTGTGTGTCTCTGTGTCAGTGCCTCTAGGTGTGTGTGTGTGTGTGTATCTGTACGTGAGTGTGTGTCTCTGTGTCAGTGCCTCTAGGTGTGTGTGTGTGTATCTGTGCGTGTGTGTGTGTGTGTGTCTCTGTGTCAGTGCCTCTAGGTGTGTGTGTGGGGGTGTATATGTACCTCTGTGTGTGAGTGTGTGTCTCTGTGTCAGTGCCTCTAGGTGTGTGTGTGTATCTGTACCTCTGTGTGTGAGTGTGTGTCTCTGTGTCAGTGCCTCTAGGTGTGTGTGTGTGGGGGGGTGGGTGGGGAGGGTGTATGGGTGTATCTGTACCTTTGTGTGTGAGTGTGTGTCTCTGTGTCAGTGCCTCTAGATGTGTGTGTGTGTGTGTGTGTGTATCTGTACCTCTGTGTGTGAGTGTGTGTCTCTGTGTCAGTGCCTCTAGGTGTGTGTGTATCTGTACCTCTGTGTGTGTGTGTGTGTCTGTGTCAGTGCCTCTAGGTGTGTGTGTGTGTGTGTGTATCTGTACCTCTGTGTGTGAGTGTGTGTCTATGTGTCAGTGCCTCTAGGTGTGTGTGTATCTGTACCTCTGTGTGTGAGTGTGTGTCTCTGTGTCAGTGCCTCTAGGGGTGTGTGTGAGTGTGTGTGTCAGTGCCTCTAGGTGTGTGTGTGTGTGTGTGTGTTTGTGTATCTGTACGTGAGTGTGTGTCTCTGTGTCAGTGCCTCTAGGTGTGTGTGTGTGTATCTGTACGTGAGTGTGTGTCTCTGTGTCAGTGTCTCTAGGTATGTGTGTGTATCTGTACCTCTGTGTGAGTGTGTGTCTCTGTGTCAGTGCCTCTAGGGGTGTGTGTGTGTGTCTGTACCTCTGTGTGTGTGAGTGTGTGTGTCAGTGCCTCTAGGTGTGTGTGTGTGTATCTGTACGTGAGTGTGTGTCTCTGTGTCAGTGCCTCTAGGGGTGTATGTGTGTATCTGTACCTCTGTGTGTGTGTGTGTGTGTGTATCTGTACCTCTGTGTGTGTATCTGTACCTCTGTGTGTGTCAGTGCCTCTAGGTGTGTGTGTGTGTATCTGTACGAGAGTGTGTGTCTCAGTGTCAGTGCCTCTAGGTGTGTGTGTGTGTGTGTGTCTCTGTACGAGAGTGTGTGTCTCTGTGTCAGTGCCTCTAGGTGTGTGTGTGTGTATCTGTACGAGAGTGTGCGTCTCTGTGTCAGTGCCTCTAGGTGTGCGTGTGTGTGTATCTGTACGTGAGTGTGTGTCTCTGTGTCAGTGCCTCTAGGGGTGTGTGTGTGTATCTGTACCTCTGTGTGTGTGTGTGTATCTGTACCTCTGTGTGTGTATCTGTACCTCTGTGTGTGTCAGTGCCTCTAGGTGTGTGTGTGTGTATCTGTACGAGAGTGTGCGTCTCTGTGTCAGTGCCTCTAGGTGTGTGTGTGTGTATCTGTACCTCTGTGTGTGAGTGTGTGTGTGTCAGTGCCTCTAGGGGTGTGTGTGAGTGTGTGTGTCAGTGCCTCTAGGTGTGTGTGTGTGTGTATCTGTACGTGAGTGTGTGTCTCTGTGTCAGTGCCTCTAGGTGTGTGCGTGTGTATCTGTACGTGAGTGTGTGTCTCTGTGTCAGTGCCTCTAGGGGTGTGTGTGTGTGTCTGTACCTCTGTGTGTGTGAGTGTGTGTGTCAGTGCCTCTAGGTGTGTGTGTGTGTATCTGTACGTGAGTGTGTGTCTCTGTGTCAGTGCCTCTAGGGGTGTATGTGTGTATCTGTACCTCTGTGTGTGTGTGTGTATCTGTACCTCTGTGTGTGTATCTGTACCTCTGTGTGTGTCAGTGCCTCTAGGTGTGTGTGTGTGTATCTGTACGAGAGTGTGCGTCTCTGTGTCAGTGCCTCTAGGTGTGTGTGTGTGTGTGTGTCTCTGTACGAGAGTGTGTGTCTCTGTGTCAGTGCCTCTAGTTGTGTGTGTGTGTATCTGTACGAGAGTGTGCGTCTCTGTGTCAGTGCCTCTAGGTGTGTGTGTGTGTATCTGTACGTGAGTGTGTGTCTCTGTGTCAGTGCCTCTAGGGGTGTGTGTGTGTATCTGTACCTCTGTGTGTGAGTGTGTGTCTCTGTGTCAGTGCCTCTAGGGGTGTGTGTGAGTGTGTGTGTCAGTGCCTCTAGGTGTGTGTGTGTGTATCTGTACGAGAGTGTGTGTCTCTGTGTCAGTGCCTCTAGGTGTGTCTGTGTGTATCTGTACCTCTGTGTGTGAGTGTGTGTCTCTGTGTCAGTGCCTCTAGGGGTGTGTGTGAGTGTGTGTGTCAGTGCCTCTAGGTGTGTGTGTGTGTGTGTGTTTGTGTATCTGTACGTGAGTGTGTGTCTCTGTGTCAGTGCCTCTAGGTGTGTGTGTGTGTATCTGTACGTGAGTGTGTGTCTCTGTGTCAGTGTCTCTAGGTATGTGTGTGTATCTGTACCTCTGTGTGAGTGTGTGTCTCTGTGTCAGTGCCTCTAGGGGTGTGTGTGTGTGTCTGTACCTCTGTGTGTGTGAGTGTGTGTGTCAGTGCCTCTAGGTGTGTCTGTGTGTATCTGTACCTCTGTGTGTGAGTGTGTGTCTCTGTGTCAGTGCCTCTAGGGGTGTGTGTGAGTGTGTGTGTCAGTGCCTCTAGGTGTGTGTGTGTGTGTGTGTTTGTGTATCTGTACGTGAGTGTGTGTCTCTGTGTCAGTGCCTCTAGGTGTGTGTGTGTGTATCTGTACGTGAGTGTGTGTCTCTGTGTCAGTGTCTCTAGGTATGTGTGTGTATCTGTACCTCTGTGTGAGTGTGTGTCTCTGTGTCAGTGCCTCTAGGGATGTGTGTGTGTGTCTGTACCTCTGTGTGTGTGAGTGTGTGTGTCAGTGCCTCTAGGTGTGTGTGTGTGTATCTGTACGTGAGTGTGTGTCTCTGTGTCAGTGCCTCTAGGGGTGTATGTGTGTATCTGTACCTCTGTGTGTGTGTGTGTGTGTGTATCTGTACCTCTGTGTGTGTATCTGTACCTCTGTGTGTGTCAGTGCCTCTAGGTGTGTGTGTGTGTGTATCTGTACGAGAGTGTGTGTCTCAGTGTCAGTGCCTCTAGGTGTGTGTGTGTGTGTGTCTCTGTACGAGAGTGTGTGTCTCTGTGTCAGTGCCTCTAGGTGTGTGTGTGTGTATCTGTACGAGAGTGTGCGTCTCTGTGTCAGTGCCTCTAGGTGTGTGTGTGTGTGTATCTGTACGTGAGTGTGTGTCTCTGTGTCAGTGCCTCTAGGGGTGTGTGTGTGTATCTGTACCTCTGTGTGTGTGTGTGTGTGTATCTGTACCTCTGTGTGTGTATCTGTACCTCTGTGTGTGTCAGTGCCTCTAGGTGTGTGTGTGTGTATCTGTACGAGAGTGTGCGTCTCTGTGTCAGTGCCTCTAGGTGTGTGTGTGTGTATCTGTACCTCTGTGTGTGAGTGTGTGTGTGTCAGTGCCTCTAGGGGTGTGTGTGAGTGTGTGTGTCAGTGCCTCTAGGTGTGTGTGTGTGTGTGTGTGTTTGTGTATCTGTACGTGAGTGTGTGTCTCTGTGTCAGTGCCTCTAGGTGTGTGCGTGTGTATCTGTACGTGAGTGTGTGTCTCTGTGTCAGTGCCTCTAGGGGTGTGTGTGTGTGTCTGTACCTCTGTGTGTGTGAGTGTGTGTGTCAGTGCCTCTAGGTGTGTGTGTGTGTATCTGTACGTGAGTGTGTGTCTCTGTGTCAGTGCCTCTAGGGGTGTATGTGTGTATCTGTACCTCTGTGTGTGTCAGTGCCTCTAGGTATGTGTGTGTGTATCTGTACGAGAGTGTGCGTCTCTGTGTCAGTGCCTCTAGGTGTGTGTGTGTGTGTCTCTGTACGAGAGTGTGTGTCTCTGTGTCAGTGCCTCTAGTTGTGTGTGTGTGTATCTGTACGTGAGTGTGTGTCTCTGTGTCAGTGCCTCTAGGGGTGTGTGTGTGTATCTGTACCTCTGTGTGTGTATCTGTACCTCTGTGTGTGTCAGTGCCTCTAGGTGTGTGTGTGTGTATCTGTACGAGAGTGTGCGTCTCTGTGTCAGTGCCTCTAGGTGTGTGTGTGTGTGTATCTGTACGTGAGTGTGTGTCTCTGTGTCAGTGCCTCTAGGTATGTGTGTGTATCTGTACCTCTGTGTGTGAGTGTGTGTCTCTGTGTCAGTGCCTCTAGGGGTGTGTGTGTGTGTATCTGTACCTCTGTGTGTGTCAGTGCCTCTAGGTGTGTGTGTGTGTATCTGTACGAGAGTGTGCGTCTCTGTGTCAGTGCCTCTAGGTGTGTGTGTGTGTATCTGTACGTGAGTGTGTGTCTCTGTGTCAGTGCCTCTAGGGGTGTGTGTGTGTATCTGTACCTCTGTGTGTGTATCTGTACCTCTGTGTGTGTCAGTGCCTCTAGGTGTGTGTGTGTGTGTATCTGTACGAGAGTGTGCGTCTCTGTGTCAGTGCCTCTAGGTGTGTGTGTGTGTCTCTGTACGAGAGTGTGTGTCTCTGTGTCAGTGCCTCTAGGTGTGTGTGTGTGTGTATCTATACGAGAGTGTGCGTCTCTGTGTCAGTGCCTCTAGGTGTGTGTGTATCTGTATGAGAGTGTGCGTCTCTGTGTCAGTGCCTCTAGGTGTGTGTGTGTCTCTGTACCTCTGTGTGTGTATCTGTACCTCTGTGTGTGTCAGTGCCTCTAGGTGTGTGTGTGTGTATCTGTACGAGAGTGTGCATCTCTGTGTCAGTGCCTCTAGGTGTGTGTGTGTCTCTGTACCTCTGTGTGTGAGTGTGTGTCTCTGTGTCAGTGCCTCTAGGGGTGTGTGTGTGTGTATCTGTACCTCTGTGTGTGTCAGTGCCTCTAGGTGTGTGTGTGTGTGTGTGTGTATCTGTACGAGAGTGTGCGTCTCTGTGTCAGTGCCTCTAGGTGTGTGTGTGTGTATCTGTACATGAGTGTGTGTCTCTGTGTCAGTGCCTCTAGGGGTGTGTGTGTGTATCTGTACCTCTGTGTGTGTATCTGTACCTCTGTGTGTGTCAGTGCCTCTAGGTGTGTGTGTGTGTATCTGTACGAGAGTGTGCGTCTCTGTGTCAGTGCCTCTAGGTGTGTGTGTGTGTATCTGTACGTGAGTGTGTGTCTCTGTGTCAGTGCCTCTAGGTATGTGTGTGTATCTGTACCTCTGTGTGTGAGTGTGTGTCTCTGTGTCAGTGCCTCTAGGGGTGTGTGTGTGTGTATCTGTACCTCTGTGTGTGTCAGTGCCTCTAGGTGTGTGTGTGTATCTGTACGAGAGTGTGCGTCTCTGTGTCAGTGCCTCTAGGTGTGTGTGTGTGTATCTGTACGTGAGTGTGTGTCTCTGTGTCAGTGCCTCTAGGGGTGTGTGTGTGTATCTGTACCTCTGTGTGTGTATCTGTACCTCTGTGTGTGTCAGTGCCTCTAGGTGTGTGTGTGTGTGTGTATCTGTACGAGAGTGTGCGTCTCTGTGTCAGTGCCTCTAGGTGTGTGTGTGTGTCTCTGTACGAGAGTGTGTGTCTCTGTGTCAGTGCCTCTAGGTGTGTGTGTGTGTGTGTATCTGTACGAGAGTGTGCGTCTCTGTGTCAGTGCCTCTAGGTGTGTGTGTGTGTGTATCTGTATGAGAGTGTGCGTCTCTGTGTCAGTGCCTCTAGGTGTGTGTGTGTGTCTCTGTACCTCTGTGTGTGTATCTGTACCTCTGTGTGTGTCAGTGCCTCTAGGTGTGTGTGTCTCTGTACCTCTGTGTGTGTATCTGTACCTCTGTGTGTGTCAGTGCCTCTAGGTGTGTGTGTGTGTGTGTGTATCTGTACGAGAGTGTGCATCTCTGTGTCAGTGCCTCTAGGTGTGTGTGTGTCTCTGTACCTCTGTGTGTGTGTGTGTGTGTGTCTCTCTCTCTCTGGGGCGGGGCTGGCAGTGACGGGCTCTCCTCTCGGCCCGGCCCCCTCGCACTCCTCGGCTCATGGCTCCCGCTGCTCGCCGCACGGCCGCCCAGCGCTGACCCGGGGCCGCGCTCCCGACCTCCGCCGCTTCCTCCTCTTCCTCCGCCGCCGCGCCCGGGCCATGACCGTGGAGCAGAACGTGCTGCAGCCCAACTCGCAGAAGGTAAAGCGCCGCCCCCTCCTCAGGCCGCCCGACTCGCGCCGCTCCCCGGCCTGGCCGCCTAGGCGAGCCCGCAGCCCCGGGGCCTGCTAGCCTCGGGCTGGGAGAGCTCCGCGCCCGCCCTCTGCATGCACCGGGCCGACTCCGCCGGCAGCTTGCAGCCGCCCGCACTCTCCCCGGAGGTGGCTGCACAGGGGAGCGGGGGTTTGGGCGCCCTGCACGGACCCCTCGCCTGCTGCTTTGTCGTCCCAGAAGCTGCTGAGCGCGGCGCTTTGGAGGACCGGAGCCGAAAGCAAAGCCGCGCTGTGCCCGGGGCCGGCCTGTTTCCCCGGGAGCCTGCAGGAAGAGGGGCTGCTGCTGCTGCTGTGGGCGTGCCGGGCTCTCGCAAGATTTTTTAGGTACTACAGAGATGACGAAGAAAAGCAGAGCCGCTGGTAAACATCTAAAAGCAGCTCATCGCCCACCTGAATTTTGTAGCTGCTGGTGGTCCTGCAGCCTTTAAAAACTGTGCCATTTCTGTTTCTCATGAGTAATTATATATGGGCAGAGTTTAGCTCTGGCTGACCTACATTGCCCCCCCGGAAAGAGAGACATTTCCGATCGTGAATTGCATTTCTTTGCATCTGTCATCCAAAGTAGATTGCAGTGAGCGTTGCAGTTTACAGACTCAGTGTGTCTTTGTCCCAAAGATTCCCCAGTTTACTGGTATAAGCTCTTCATTTTGCTAATATTGCATCTATTTGATTTGTTTCAATATGCCCTTGATGGCATCTAATCTTCTAAGTAGTCTGTCTTTTTTGGGGGTCTTTCCATCCCCTTTCTCTTTCTATGTAAACTTTTGGAGTAGCTTTTTCTAGGACATTCTTACAAGGTGGCCAAACTGTATCATTTCTCATTCTCTGACTCCTCGTTTCTGTTATTCATAGCTTTCGTTTCTGGACTGTTAGAAACCATAGCTTTCGTTTCTGGACTGTTAAAACCAGAGGTTGTGTAACCTTAAATGCAGCACAGGGAGTTCAAGTGGCTTGCTGAAGGTCATATAATGACTGATGGATGGAGGGGATGAGCTAGGTTCTCTGCATGCACCTCTGCCACACTAAGGATGAAGTTGCTGGCATTTCCCCAGGGGTGCACATGCTCTCCAGCAGTTGTTCACAGCTCTCTTTCAGACACTGAACATAAGAACATGCCATACTGGGTCCGACCAAGGGTCCATCAAGCCCAGCATCCAGTGGTCAGTCCAGGCCGTAAGAACCTGGCAAGTACCCAAAAACTAAGTCTGTCCCATGTTACTGTTGCTAGTAATAGCAGTAGCTGTTTTCTGGTTTTCTTTTGGCAGTTTATTCCCTTATGGGAACAAATGGTGACACGATGGTCTTGTGTATTTGTTCATGTCGAGAGAGAGTTTTTCCTTTGGCATAATTTTCAGAGTTCCACAGGGAGAACTGAAGTTTAGGAAATAACTTTTACAAGATAGGTGCCTGAAAATGTACATACAGATCATATACACAGACATTCTGGGTTAACTGGAAATACTTCCAGCTAGTGCGACTGATGCTAGTGATAACAGAGGTTCTCCCTTCTGTTGTATTAATTGAATCTGCTGTGGACACTTGGAGTAGCTGAAGTGTTAATGGATGTATTTTATTGTTGTATTATTTCTGTGATGTATTTTGGTTGTTGCATTTGCTTGATGTAACCCACCTTGGGTTGAACTTGTTTTCAAAGAAGGCAGCGTAAAAGTATAATATAACATAGATCGCAGACAGCAAAGCAGAAATACTCATTCCCATATGGCAGCTGCTATCGGTGGTTATTTCCTCTTAAAGAAGAGCCTAGAGGAAGGAAAGATTTAAGAGAAAAAGTCTTTTATGTTTTTGCCTGCTCAGTTGTTGAGTTTAGTGGTTAACCCATTTTGAATAAAATACTTATTTTTTCCCCCTCAAAACAGGACATCTGGTTTGACATCTGTTTAGGGATCAATGTGGGATGCATTGTCTTCACTTCTAGAGGAATGGCACTTTCCAATTCATGTTTGAGCCTCTTGGATTATTTTCTCTTTCCAGAACAGGACGTCCAAGAGAAATGCTAACAGCCTGAAAATTAAAAAAAAAAAAAAAATAATTAAAGGTGATGTGAGGGAAAAATATTCCCACTTTTACCCTAGTCTTAACACTGCAACGCTGGGTGCAGTGTTGCTATAGCAGTGATGCATTCTGTCTGTCCATCTGGAAGCATGCTAAGCTCTGCAGAATTGCACCAATTGGTTCAAATCTTGGGGGAGGGGAGGTCTCCCATGCTCCTGCATGGTACTCTTTTGAAAATTATCAGTACTTGGAAAAGTTCAGATCATTTTCAGTAGGTTTGCTTTGAAAAGCAGCAGAAAATCATGCAAACGCACGGCTTGTGGATGTTTTAAGGATAGTCTCCCAGCTTCTAGTGTGCTTTGGCTTTCTGCATTTGATCGGATGTGTTTCTTGGCGTTCCTGCTTTCTCGCATCACAATAGTGTCACTTTCTGTATGTCCTACGACTGTGAGCATGTTGTGAAAAGGGGAGCAGGAATTGCTGACACATGGGGACGTGGGTTAGAGCAGGTGCAACAAACAATAAGAGGATTTTATATAGATAAAGACTATTAAAAAATCTGCATATACTTGCAAAGTCAAATATAGAATAACATTTTAAAATACAAGTATTCTCTCCCTCTCTCCTGCACAATCTGTAAACACAGTTCGTTTTGTATTTTGAGCGTTCTTGAACTGTCCGTGGCTTTGTCTTTATTTTTTTTTCCATGCTCTCCAGTGTACTTGGCTGAATGGTCTGTCTTTCTTTCTGGCTGTCAGAATAAGCCACCTTGCCTCATCCAGTTTCAGCAGCATCAGGAGGTGATGAAAGAGCGATAGAGGTTTGGGATTGGATGTTAAATATCCAAGGTTGCATCCCCGCTGACTGACAGGGAGCCAGATCAATAATAATATGATTATGTAACTCCAGTTTTACTTGCCCAACTGGTATACAATGTATGCCAATCCTACAGTGAAAGGACACACCCAAATGCAGGTTTGCCCAAGGAACCATGAGTACATGTCCAGGAAGAAATTGTCCTAATGTTGCTAAAGGTTGTGCATGCTGCGTACCTACTCTGCGAACTTAAGGACAAAACCTTTAGTACATAGGCACCTGGGACTGGCCTGGGGTTTTGGTACCAGTGATATGCTCTATTATGTGGATTCCTGGGCCTCTTGTTTGCTTCCCTGGTCTGACCGGGGCTGGGTAGGCTACAGGGGAGTGGGGAAGGAGAGAATGAGGAGGAGTCCTAGCCGTTGCCCAGTGGTGACACCTACTGGCCAGAACTAGGGTGTTCCGCCGGAAGCCATTGTCTGTGGTTCCTGGCCAAGGACGATCCTTGCAGTGTCTGGGTGGAGGGGGGGAGGGACGGGACTTCCCGGGTAGTTGCGTGCTAAGGCTCATGAAACCATTGCCTAGTAGAAGCTGGATCAGACTGAGCTGGAAGGCCCAGAGGAGCAGGGGAGAATTTCTGCATCAATAAAAAAATAAATAAGATAAAGGTCTGGAATAACAGCATTCTTTAGTGGGCCCTCATTATCTGAGCTGTAATAACACCTTTGGTTGTGTTTGACAGCATTAATGGATTTTCTTTAACGCTGCTGTCATGAATCTGTGACCAGGGCAGGATAGGTAGTCATTGTTTTTAAAGATTGACCATTCACGGAAGGTGTGAGAAAAAGAAATAATAAGCACCTGTGTCCTGTACCCCCACCCTGAATCCCACTCTTCTCCTTCCCCACCACTGTCCTAACCCTAGGCAGCTGCCCCTCTCACCCACTCCTAGTTCTGGCCCTGCCTGATTGATTGATTGACCTTTTGTTTTGTCTTCCAGCACCAGCAAACACTTCTGAATCAGCTGAGGGAGATCACTGGTGTCAGTGACATCCAGGTACTGCAGCAAGCCTTGAAGGTATGCCCTCGTTTGTCCTTCCTGTACAAGTGCACACCAGTAGACGATAGAGAGAGTGTGTGTGTGTGTGGGGAGGGAAGGCTGGGGGAAACAGGAACCACAGTGGAATAGCAAATCCCAAAACTTTGGCGCCCTGTCTGCAGCTTTTGATATCCTGTCCAGCATCGGGAATGGGGAGAGATTTTTTCAGGTCCTTCGTTTTCTGAGTCAGTATTGCCAGCGCTCTGATTTCAGTCAAGGAGGAAGCATATTACGGTAATTTCTAGTCCAGGGCTGAAACCAATTAAACAAAGGCAGCACCGCAGCATAGCTGAGGCCAAAGCATGCCAACGTGGTTTTCCCTCTCGTTTTACAATTATTTGCCTCTTTATTTCAAGGACCGTGCAGGAAAGGACCTTGGGATTCCCCCCTCCCTGCCATATACCACTCATGGGGGGGACGGGGGGGACAGGGAGTGTCCATTTACAGTAGTAATCTTTTTCCTTAACGTTTTACCCTTTGCTATAAAACCTTTCTTCAGGTAACCTGCAGGGTCATTTTCTGTTTCAGTCACCTCCATACTTTGAACTCCTTTTGGAGCTGAAACACTTTGAATGTTGTTTTTGGTTTTTTTAATGCCTAAAAACAGCTTGTTGGGTGCTGGGAGGAATGCTGTGAACAGCAGGCTGCTCTGATCCCCAGTGAGAGCGGGGATCGGGACATTAATCTAACCTCCAGGGGTCCGCGCTGTGTTCGCCATCCGGGTGAATGGCAGAGTTGAGGTTTTTGCAAGGTTTGCATTCATGGTTAGTTGGCAGTGCAGAGGGGCCAATTGGGCCTGCACTGGGATACTGAAGCAATCAACAAAGAGGAGAAACTTACCAGAGACATGGGCTCGGTGATACAGAATAAGTAAACTCAAGAGTCGGGGCATCTGGTCAGCAGGGGCCCAGTTTACTCCACTTCAGGCTAATCCAAAAGTGTCTGCATTAAGCATTGTGCAGATGCCAAAACCGTCTTTTTAATGCATCTTCTTGCCAGTCTGATGGAGGCTATTTCAAACTAGCAGTAAATTCTGGTAAGCCTGTTTTGTTAACAGGTGCATGTGCTGTTACCTTGTGTACGGCCGTGCAGACCGCAGCTCGCTCGCCGCCTTGACGTGGACGTATGGTGCACTGGATGGCTGGATGTTTGCAGGCCAGTGGCTGAGCAGCCAAATTCCCCTTCGCTTGAATGAAAGCCCAAGATCTTCCAAAGAAGATAAAAAAAAAAAAAGAGAGGAGCTCCGCCCGCTCTCTCTCAAGGTATAAATTGGGAGTTGGCAGTTTATTAGCTGAGCGCAAGCGCTGATGCTCAGAGTGATATTGCCACAGAGGCTGAGGATATGCACACAGACAGTCACAAACACTATCATTCATTTGTAAACTGATTTCTCTTACACACATGGATACAGTTAATTGAGTAGCTGAAATGTAGCAAAATAAGGCTCTCCCCCCTCGCAAACTTTTTAAAATCATTTGCTCCCCCTTGATCTGATAGCTATTTCTACTATTTGCAAACCTGGAGTAGCTTTAGGTTCTTGTGACGACATTTATACAGGGGGCAGTAATCAGACTGCCTATTTTGATGCTTATTTGGGGATTGCACCAACAATGAAAGCAAAACTAAAGGCCTAGTTACGCTTTGATTAATGCCCAGAGGGGAAAAAGTACGCGTGGAGATTTGCCCATGCTTTTTCCTGCTGGTATTCTGACTCTCTTGGAAGTAATGTGCGCCGGTTCTGAAAATGTCACCTATGTGTGCTACTTCCCTCCCCTGACCTAACCCTGCCCATGGGAACACCTCCAAACAACGCAGGTAAATTCTCCCCCTTTACACAGTAAGGTGCCAGTTTTCAAAGGGCTTTTACCCGCAGAAATGGCTTTGCATATTGTTCTCGTAATCTTTAAAAAAAAAAAAAAAAAGTCATTTATTTTTTTTGTATTTTGGAGCTTGACTGCCTAAATGTGCCTGAAATTGAGAAGAGTCTGTGCCCCTGTCTGCGCTAGTGCTCGTCACTGTGCTGTAATCTTCTGTACATGACTTTTTTCCTTCAAGCACGCTTACATTGTAAAACCCCAAATAGAAAAGGGCCTGTAGGACACCTGTATTTAGACTCCTTTATCTCTGTGGCGG
Source organism: Rhinatrema bivittatum (assembly GCF_901001135.1). Classification (NCBI taxonomy): domain Eukaryota; kingdom Metazoa; phylum Chordata; class Amphibia; order Gymnophiona; family Rhinatrematidae; genus Rhinatrema; species Rhinatrema bivittatum. Next base: position 23,578,440 of record NC_042629.1, read on the forward strand.
GGAGACAGAAAAGAGTAATGCTGTTTTTCTTGGGATTTAAAGGACAGCAATGGGAACGCTGAATTAGCTGTGGCTTTCCTTACGGCGAAGAAGGCCAAACTTCCTCAACAAGAAGACGCAAGCTACTATCAAACGGCCCTTCCTAACAACGACCGATACATCAGCGTGGGCAGCCAGGCAGACACAAGTAGGTGTTTCTCAGCACGGAAAGTTCAGTATCTTCTGGCATTTTCTGGGTTTATTTTTATTTTTCAACATTCAGGGCTTTCTCTCTGCTTATCCTTTGATGCCAGGTGAAATCCAAGATTTTTCACCTTTAGAGATGTTTAGAGGAAGCTGAAGGGTCTGACTAGTGCTGACATTTTGCCGGAGAGAAGTTCTTTTGTGTGGTGTTGGGAACCGACGTGCACGCAGACGTGGCCTGCCGCCGTAAGGGGGGGGGGGGGGTCCGGCATCGGCTTCTCCGTTAGCACAGGAATCTGTGGGATGTTGAGGGCTCTCCAGGATCCTGCGGGAATCCTGCACATTTTCCGCTGCTTGGGAGTAGGCTCGTACTTCAATGCTGAGTAGATGGGACTGAGGCTGCGCTTATCCTGATTCGCCTAGGGCGTAGGCTTGCAAACGTACTTGGAGGGCCTTCCCTCAGTCCATAAGGAAATCCCAAATCCTCCCCATCTCTGATCACTGCAGCCTCCCTCTTGCGCTGCATTTCCTGGTTGCGATACCACCGGCCCTGGAAGAGTAAGGTGAACCTCTTGCCACAATCTAACTGTGGTTTTCAGGCGGTGGTGGGGTGGTTATTTCAAATGTTGGGGTTATATTAGGCTGTGTAGGTGTGGTGCTGTGGAAAATTGCCAGGTTTTTCTTTAGAGAAATAATATTTGCAATCAAAACCAAGCGACTGTCAAACTCATAACCAAATGAGTGCTAGTACTGTTTTTCCGGGGTGAGTGGCTTTCTTGGTAATTCAGACCGTGCTGCTTTGAACGTGCTGTGCGGTTGGGCTCTGGCCAGAGAAGCAGTGGGATTCCTCCGCTGGAATCTGCCACCATTGTGCTTACGAGCCACTTCTCCTTAAGAACATAAGAAATTGCCATGCTGGGACAGACCAAGGGTCCATCAAGCCCAGCATCCTGTTTCCAACAGAGGCCCTCAGCACTGTAACACAATTCTGTGGTTTTTTTTTGTGCAAACATTTGATTATGGCAGCAGATAAAGACTGTAAGGCCCATCCCATCTGCCCGATGTCATTCCTGGTGCAGTATTGATCTCTGACTTCCCCACCTCCATTTCGTAGCTAGGGATCCTCTGTGGTTTTATAGGGTTCAGTTTAAGGAGCATTTCCTGTTAGCAGAGAGAGAGGGAGAAAATCAGGTGAGATACCTCCCAATACGAGCGAGTCCTGCTAGATCCCAGAGTTTGCAAAATGGCTCTCATTTGACACGAGCTGATCTCATTACCTACCGCATGGTCCCTTGTTGGCAAAGGAGCTACTCCCAGCTTGTTGATGGCATTTTAGTGGCAGGGAGAGAGAGCTGCTTGAATCATCCTCGGATTCCCACAAATTTCCCTGGCCCCTTCCCCTGCCAATGAGTGAGGCGCCTGAACACATTGCACAGTCATCCTGGGACAGATGCTAGAGGATATCAGATCCAGAGAGATGCATGCCAGTTTCTCTGGCCAAATTCAGCTAGCAAAAGCAGCAAAGGCTGAAGAGTGACAAACATCACATCGCTCCCATGTTTTAAGCCAAGGTCCGTGCAGGGGTTGTGACCCCCTTAATGCAGTGCAGTTTGCAGACTTACCTGCTGTCTCTGCAGACTTTATGTATTTTTTGTTTGGTAAGTGACATGAGAAGTGTAGTTCATGGTAGTAACCTTGCCTCTCTTGTCCTGCCTTCTTACTTAACTAGCCAGCAGCCGCTGGTAACCTCAGAAGGCATTCCTCCTTTGGATACAGCGTGTGCCAGAATTTATAGCCTGTTGGCGTGGCGATGACAAGATCATTTTACGTAGAAATGGATCTTGGAGTTGGCTCCAGGGGGAACGGTGAGCTGTTTGCCGCTGCCCCAGTGTGGAAAGCCTGGGAATGTGTACGGTTTCGCTGTCTGTTTCCTGGATAAGAAGGGGGGGGGCCTGCTGTTGGTGGCCCGAGGGTTTAAACGCTGCAAGATTTCCTTATTAAATATCGTGACGCAGAATTAAATCTCTGGGGATTGAAAGTCCCAAACAGCTGAATGGTATTTGATGGGTCGCCTGGTTCTTACCGGGCAGTTTGTAAAACTACCTGCAGAGATGCACGGTCTTGTGCCTGTCCTCAAAGGGAAGGGTAAGAGCATCCCTCTCCTTTTGAGAAAAGGCCCTGCATCTGCGGTCTCTGCCAGTGCTTTTCCCCCTCCCCCGAGCTCGCCCACCTGTGGTGCTTATCACCCTCCCCCACACATACTTTTACTCGGGTAAGGGATGGCTGGTTCTCAAACAGGGAATTTACCTCTGACAATTGTCACTCCCATATAAAATATATATATAGAGAGAGGTTTATAAAATAGCATATGCACCGGAAATGATGAATATGCAAATTCATACCTCATAAAAAAAAATCACCAAACCCACTCCTGGCAATCCATTTTTATTTTCACCTGCATTGGACTCGATGTAAAAATGTAATACGTGCAGGTTGCTAAGAATGTAACCAGGTTTCTCTTATTCCGAGGGGAGATGCTGCAAACATTTTAATTTCATGGTGACAGAAAATTCTTTGTATATTAATTTATAGTGCTTTGTTGGGGATATTTAATTGGTTATTTTTAAAGCACGTTTCCACTTATCTGTGCGCTCTTGAATTCCTCCCATTTTAGCGCTCCGGCAAATCTTCACATACCGTTGACCTCTTCGTCCCAAGGAAAGTGCTCTCTTTGCTCCCCTTTCTCCCTGTATGTTGTAATCTATCTATTAAACGAGGCAGCGTCTTCGGGTGTCCTGCAGTAAGATTAGCTTCAAGTGATGGTCCCTGCAGTATTGGCTTCTTATCCGTTGCCTGTTGCTGCGAATATTCTTGAAGTAAATCTAACAGAAATTTAGGGGAAGTTTCGCAGAAAAAACATTAAGGGGCCGATGCATAAATGTGCGTAGGAAGCGGGTGCTGAACATTCAGCGCTTGCTTTCTTAATGCGCCCCCCAAGGGGGTGCCATACAGTATTTAAATTAGGGGGGTCGCGTTAGCAAGGAGCGAAACTGACACTGGGGGTTCAGGAAACGGATGCTGGTCAGTTGAGCATCCATTTCCTGCTTTTCTGTACTTATTTTAAATGCGCTCAGCTGTTAACGCCTGCTCCAGGTAGGCGTTAATTTCTGAGCGCTAAATGTGCATCCGAGACGCACAATTTTTTCCTTGTGCATCGGAGTGAATTCCTAATAGGCCTCATTCACGTGCCTTTGCATGTGATGAGCGCTATTAGATTCACTCTGCGTTGGACGCGCGTTGAATAGGCACTAATCCCCTTAATACATTAGGGGATTGATTAGCATCTATTAAACACGCGTCCGACTGCGGGTTATACAGGCTGAGCGCACTGTATTGCATCGGCCCCTAAATGTTTTCTAAGAGGTTTTTCTTTTTTTTTTTAAACTGCTTCTGCAGATTTTGTCTGATAATGCCCGACTGCATTTTTCAGCTGATTGGGTTGGTGGATAGAAATGTTCCATTTCTCATGTCTCTTCATTCATTCATTAATTATAAATACATTTTGGGGATGCTAGATATATTTCTAATAAGCATGAAATTATAGACAGAGCTTGTTAGGACAGCTTGGGAATATGTTATGGCCTTCGGCTGCGGCGGTCCGCTCACCCGTGGCGTCGGGCTGTCTCGGAGGCTCCTGCTGGAGCAGGCAGCCTCCCCGCGGCCTTGGCTGCTGTTGAAGACCGAGCACATGGCCCTGCTTGGCCAGGGTGACTCCTCCCCCTCCGGGTTTGTTAGAGCTGCGCGCACGGCTGAAAAATGTATTTAAAGGGGCCACGACAGGAAGTTGTCGTGGCTCCTTCCTGAGACTCCTCCCTCGACTCTAGTATTTAAGGCAAGGTCTGCTCCTTGATGTTTGGTTCCTGAGTTCTGCGCTTCTGATTCCCGCTCCTGGTTTTGTTCTTCGTCCTGCTTCTGCTCTCCTCCCTTGTTGGACTGATTCTTGGCTCGACCCTGGACCGGCTTCTGACCCATCTCCTTGCTTGCTCCTGTACCGGCTTACGACCCCTCTCCTGGATTCGACCATTGGACCGGCTCCTGACCATTTTTCGGCTTCCACTCCTGGACTGACTACGACCTGTCGGAGGCGCCAGCATCCAGACCTGTCTTGTCTTCAGTGAGTCTCCTAAGTCCCAGCGGCCCGGGTCCCTACGGGCTCCCTCCTGGGGGGACCACGAGCTTCCAGGGCGAAGTCTTCCTTCAGCTGCTGATTCACCAGGCCTTGCCCTCTGACAGTAGGGACCTAAGAGGGTTGATTCTCTCTTTGGTAGCACTAACCCTACCTCGGAACAGGGGTCCACCTTCTGATTCGTAACAGAATATTTATTTTTAAATGTCTTCACCGCCTCTCCCAAAAGGCTACAAAATGGTGTTACAAGTACGAGCGTAAAATAATTTCAGACAAAGTCAGATCAATTCCTAATCTCAAACAGACTTTAGCAAAAAGAAGAAAAGTCAACAGTTGATCCTAAAACATTGGCAGCGTGTTCACAAGAAGAAGTCATTTTCTTAGTTTCAACCAGTTTGCCGGCCACAGCTTTGAGCAAAGCTTATTATGACAAACATATGGTTCGAGTAGATTGACATAAACAGATAGTATCAGATAAATACGTGGAAGCACAGTTTTGCAGAGCAGTTTAACATCTCTTCTTTTGTATGATAGGAAGCCAGTGGAAAGACTTGAGCATTGGTTGAATGTGCTCGTACCTTTTAGATCCGGTAATTCGACAGGCTGCACTGTTTTGAATTATGCAATTGGTATTTGGGAAGTCGTCGTAACAGAAAATTGCAATAGCCAATGTGTGCTGAAATCAGAACTTGGACTAAAGTACGTAAATCAGTATCTGATAGAAACTAATAGAAAGGATAGCAGACCTGGTGTGCACAACTCCAGGTGCACCGTGCACTCTCTTCCCCCCCCCCCATCTGTTATTTTGCCTTATTAGAAATGACTTGCTTTTCTTTTGCAGATGTGATTGATCTCACTGGCGATGATAAGGATGATCTGCAGAGAGCGATTGCCCTGAGTCTGGAGGAGTCCAACAGGGCATGCAGGGAAACAGGAATAACTGATGAGGAGCAAGCCATTAGCAGGTAAAGAAAAGACTTCCAGAAAACCAAAATATGGTTACCGAGCCTAGTACATTAATATACACACTAAACCAAGGGAAATCTCATACTATCAGGCCATCAAAAAATTGTATTCCAGTTTAAACATTTATACATCAAAAATCAAAACCGACTTATCTACATAAGTGCAGGCTGCTGCACTTTCTGAAGTAACTCCCGAAGAAGCTGTGATAAAGAAGTATTTGCCCGGAGAATAGTGCGCAGTTTGTCTGGGATATACAAACTCCATCAGCTGCAAGTGGGATACGTGAACTCGATCAGCTGTGAGCCCTTTGGATGTAGTAAACCTTAAGGCTCCTTTGTGCAGCCTTTGGAATTAACAGCTGGAACACTGTATGAGCCGGTTTTTATTTAAGCCATTTTTAGTCTTTTTAATAAGTCTATGTTTGTGAATCCTTTGCTTGTCTGTTTGTCTTTGTTATATGTTGTGTGAGCCCTGATTTATTTAAATAATTAGGTTGGTCTGAATTCATGTGCAATAAAAGCAGTCGTGATAATATGTAGATAAGTCAGTTTGGAATAGCCAAAAAATGATTTTTTATGTATAAATGTTAAAATGGAATACAGTTTCTTTGAAAGAAAAGACTTTTACAAGATGCATATTTTACATCTATTAGGCAAGCAGTTGTAGTAAGCATTCTTAACATTTTTCTAGCCAATAAAATGCTGGTGTGGTTTCTTAAGTGAATCCCAGTCATGTGTTAATATTAACTGTCAACATGCCTTAGGTGCATTGTGAAGCAGCCCCAAGAAGTATTCTAATACCTAATAGAGTAGGTACATTGTAAGCTGTGCCTTTTTTTTGCTTTTTATAAGGTTCTTTTTGTTGATTTTCTTAAATTTTAAAGTTACTGTGATGTGATGTCATAATAGCAACTCTTACATGACCATTGTCATAATTGTACTTCAACAAGTGTTGGGACTATTTCAGATCCCTAAAAAACTGGATTTTTTTCCCAGGTAAGAATTTGGTGAGCTGTGTCTGCTTTGATCTGAAAAGTAGGGTCAGTATTAATGTAGCCAACCCAACTCAATGATGCCTGTTGATCAAAGATTTTCACGTTGTTGACCATGTGAAAGGCTACACATCATCCAATCCCTTCCCCAGATAATTGGTTGGAGCAAGTTACTTACATACTAAGAAATTTGAAATATGTGGAAGTTCTTCAGTGCCTTAGTGGTGGTTGACGGGATGTAGTTGCAAGTTGTAATGTAACTCAAAAATGGAACGGTCGTTAAAAGCAAATGAAAGTACTTTTTTTTTTTTTTTGCCATCAAAAACACTTTATTTGATGTATAATGCTGTTGGTACTTTCATTACAATGTTGTATTTATTCAAATTCTCAATAAAATATAAATTAAAAAAAAACACGAGGAGGGTAATTTTCTAACCACCTGCATAGGATAATTTTTTTTTTTTAAGGATTAGGAATATACAGAGCATGTATGCACCTGCATAATGAAATTTTGCCGAATAGGTTCATAATTATTTAAATATATCATAATGAAATACCACATTCCATAAACATAACATTACCAGCATGCAGGTCAGGACATCAAACGCTGAAACTGAGAAAATTCCATCTGCAACAAACATAGAATAAGCCATGAAGGTATTGGGAATAACTAATATGCAATTCTAGTGCCACTAGGTTGGCAGTTTAAAAAAATCCCTTGGATATAATATTGGATCCAGTGAATGAGTTCTCCTGGTTGTATTGGACCTGGAGAAAAATGAAGTCTTTCACTGGCTGATAAATGTTTAAGGAATTCGGGGGGGGGGGGGGGTATCCTAGTACATTAGCTTCAAGACTACCACATCTTTCTGGTTGAGCTTGTAACATGCAGAGAGCGTACAAGTCATTGAAAGTCATAATGTTGCTGTCCAGAGGACACTTTGCTTTCTGCCATTCTCACCTGCGTCTGTGCTTTCTAAGAGTTCTAGAAGCCAGCATAGCAGAAAACAAAGCAAGTCTGAAGAGGACACACCCGGAAGCATGGAGCGATTCTCCAAATCCCTACGATAGAAAGAGGCAGGATAACTGTCCAGTTGGGTTAAAGAACGTTGGAAATACCTGTTGGTTTAGTGCCGTTATTCAGGTAAGGATCGTCCTTATATATCAGCTTTACTAGTTAGTTTGTGTTACTATAAAAATATGTTGGAAAATCTGAAAAGAGTAAAAAAAAAAAAATATATCTATATATATATATATATATATATATATATATATCTTGCTAGGGTTAGTCATTGAAAGTCCAGCAGCTTTGTATAGATTTCCATTTAAATCCTTTCTTGCTGGTTTTCGATTATCATTCACATAAGAACATAAGAATATGCCATACTGGGTCAGACCAAGGGTCCATCAAGCCCAGCATCCTGTGTCCAATAGTGGCCAATCCAAGTCACAAGTACCCAAACATTAAATAAATCTCAAGCAACTAGTGCTTATTAATTAACATCAGTTTGTGGATTTTTCCTCTAGGAACTTATCTAAACCTTTTTTAAATCCAGTTATACTAACTGCCATAACCACATTCTCTGGCAATGAATTCCAGAGCTTAACTATGCGTTGAATGAAAAATAATTTTCTCCCATTTGTTTTAAATGAGCTACTTGCTAACTTCATGGAGTGCCCCCTAGTCCTTCTATTATCTGAGAGAGTAAATAACCAATTTACATTAACCAGTTTAAGTCCTTTCATGATTTTGTAGACTTCTATCATAGCCTCCCTCAGTCGTTTCTTCTTCAAACTGAACAGCTTAACTTCCTTACTCTTTCCTCATAGAGCAGCCGTTGCATGCCCCTTATTATTATTTATTATTTACAGATTTTTTATATACCGGGGCACGTAGGTAACATCACCTCGGTTTACATTCAAACATTAATTCAGCATAGCGCTTTACAATATAACATAATAACTGAAAGAATACAATACCATGTATAACTTTGTATTAATAGAATAATAAAATCAATATATGAGTGTCTGTGGAAATAAACTAGGATGAATAGTAGAGGATTCAGTTTATTAATAGTATGCTTTTTTGAATAACCAGGTTTTTAGGTTTTGTTTACATTTTTTGTGGCAAAGTTCCTGGCGTAATTCAGAGGGCATGGAGTTCCATATTGTGGATCCAGCAATGATGATTGAACGTTCTTTCGTAGTAGAAAGATTGGTCAGATTAGGTGCGGGGATTTTCAGTTTAGCTAGATGCTAGATGCTTACCATTTTGGTCGCCCTTCTCTGTACTTTCTTCAGTGCAGCTATATCTTTTTTGAGATGCAGCGACCACAGTTGCACACAGTATTCAAGGTGTGGTCTCACCATGGAACGATACAGAGGCATTTTGATATCCATTGTTTGTTTTATTTGTATGACATTTTCCGTTTTATTCAGCATTCCCTTTCTAATAATTCCCAACATTCTGTTTGCTTTTTTGACTGCCGCAGCACACTGAACCGATGATTTCAATGTGTTATCCACTATGACACCTAGATCTTTCTTGGGTGGTAGCACCTAATATGGAACCTAACATTGTGTAACTGTAGCATGGGTTATTTTTCCCTATATGCATCACCTTGCACTTATCCACATTAAATTTCATCTGCCATTTCGATGCCCAATTTTCCAGTCTCACAAGATCTTCCTGCAATGTATCACAATCTGCTTGTGATTTAACTACTCTGAACAGTTTTGTATCATCTGCAAATTTGATTACCTCACTTGTCGTATTTCTTTCCAGATCATTTATAAATATATTGAAAAGTAAGTCCCAATACAGATCCCTGAGGCACTCCACAGTCCACTCCCTTCCACTGAGAAAATTGTCCATTTAATCCTACTCTCTGTCTCCTGTCTTTTAGCCAGTTTGTAATCCATGAAAGGACATCACCACCTATCCCATGACTTCTTACTTTTCCTAGAAGCCTTTCATGAGGAACTTCATCAAATGCCTTCTGAAAATCCAAGTACACTACATCTACCGGTTCACCTTTATCCACATGATTATTAATTCCTTCAAAAAAAGTAAAGCAGATTTGTGAAGTCAGCATGGCCTTGGGTAAAGCCATGCTGACATTTTTCCGTTAAACCATCTCTTTCTATATGTTCTGTGATTTTGCTATTTAGAACACTTTCCACAATTTTTCCTGGCACTGAAGTCAGGCTAACCGGTCTGTAGTTTCCCGGATTGCCCCTGGAGCCCTTTTTAAATATTGGGGTTACATCAGCTATCCTCCAGTCTTCAGGTACAATGGATGATTTTATTGATAGGTTACAAATTTTTACTAATAGGTCTGAAATTTCATTTTTTAGTTCCTTCAGAACCCTGGGGTGTAGACCGTCTGGTCCAGGTGATTTACTACTCTTCAGTTTGTCAATCAGGCCTACCACATCTTCTAGGTTCACCGTGATTTGGTTCAGTCCATCTGACTCATTACCCATGAAAACCTCCAGAATGGGTACCACCCCAACATCCTTTTCAGTAAACACCGAAGCAAAGAAATCCATTTAATCTTTCCACGATGGCCTTATCTTCTCTAAGTGCCCCTTTAAGCCCTCGATCATCTAATGGTCCAACTGACTCCCTCACAGGCTTTCTGCTTCGGATATATTTTAAAAGTTTTTACTGCGAGTTTTTGCCTCTATGGCCAACTTCTTTTCAAATTCTCTCTTAGCCTGTCTTATCAATGTCATACATTTAACTTGCCAACGCTTATGCATTATCCTATTTTATTCTGATTGATCCTTCTTCCAATTTTTGAATGAAGATCTTTTGGCTAAAATAGCTTCTTTCATCTCCCCTTTTAACCATGCCGATAATCGTTTTGCCTTCTTTCCACCTTTCTTAATGTGTGGAATACATCTGGACTGTGCTTCTAGGATGGTATTTTTTAACAATGACCATGCCTCTTGCATACTTTTTACCTTTATAGCTGCTCCTTTCAGTTTTTTCTTTTTTTGTATAAACGTTTTTATTGGTGATAGCAAGTTAGCACTGTAAATAAACAATACAATCGTATCACCGTTTTTTTTCCATTATTTCCCCTGAAATCCCCTCAACCCTCCCCATGCCCTTATCCATCCTTATATTGTTGAAACAGCCCAATATACAATGAGTATTCCTCAAATTTATACATGGTACACATTGCCTTTGTAAGAGTCTAAACAGTATCTCACATCCCTTCTTGACCGTAAGCCCTAGGTGATACTTGAGTATCCTGTAAGATGGAAACAGTTCTCCAACAGGGTTAGTAGCATGTCCTTAAGTGTCCCAAGAGTTGCGCCATCGTAAAAAGGATCTCATGTTTGATGGAAGGTTCGCATTGTCCGACGTTTCTGTGCAGTCAACTTGTTCAACGTGCATACTTGGTCCAGATGTCTGAGGATGATTGCAAATGTTGGACTCACATTGTGCTTCCATACTTTTGCTATGTCTAGCCTTGAATGCAAAAAAGATGTACAGGATGTGACCCATCCCCGTCCATACTATGTAACAATGCACTTTCAATAGATAATTTTACTTTGATGGATAGTACTTTAACAAGAAAGTCTTCCAATTGTGTCCAGAGTGGTATAATGCAATCCCTTGCCCACCACATGTGTAAAAAAGTCCCAAGGACCTTGCATCCCTGCCAACATAACCCATCATAGCTCGTGGAAATTTTCTTAAGCTTTTCAGGGGTAACATACCGATGGTATAAAAGCTTATAACCACTTCCATTGGTACAAAGGAAAGCACTTCGATTGGTACAAAGGAAAGTCCCATTTTTATTGTAAAATGGCGGCAATTACAGCTGAGGTACACGACTCGGTGCCCAGGTTTCAAGCCATTTAGCACCCATTCATCAACTGGGAGAAGCAGCAAGCAGCCCTGTAACATTACTTCTTTATGGACCTAATCCAAATAATAGTTTACAGCCAACCTGGACAAATACAATCATTTCTTTACACTTCCCTTTTGGACTTTTATGTTAGTAATGGACTATCTTCTTGGCATAGCATGATTGAGCTCATGGATGGGGAGTGGGAAAGGGGGGGATCAAGTTGGGGTTATATGATGTGTTTGTTTGTTTTGCTATGTTCGCCATGCTTGCGTGAGACTATCGCATTGGTTTATGTCTACAGTATGGTGTATGTCACTAGTTATCACATACTCAATAAAATTGTAAATTGAAAAAAAAAAAAAAGCTTAACCATTTTCAATTATAGAAGATATAGAAGCTTTACTAATGCGGAGATAAATATCAGCCCAGGTTTCAGGAGTCAATTCCTTGGAAAGATCATTTACCCAAGCCTTAGCATATGGCTGTAACACATTAAGTCTGGTATTCAATAATTTTATATATTTTCGAGATAAGACCCTTCGGTTGAGCTGAGGGAGAACGGAATCCCTCAAACAAGGTTTTCCCTGATTTTAAGTCAATCTGAATGTTTTTACTCTGACAAAAATGGGATATCTGATGGTATGCTAGGAATTCTGTTGTGGGTAAATGATATTTCTTACACAGATAGTCATATGACAGTATTTTATCCCCTCCCCAAATATGTTCTAGCTTAGTCAATGTTCGTTCCTTCCATACCCAGAAAGCAGAAAAAGGAAGACCCAGAGAGAAATCAGTATTATGAAATAAGCTAGACAAGTAAAAATAATCTTTCTTACCTACCAACTTTCCCTTCCACCTATCCCAGGTCAGCATGGTTTGTCTAGTTGTTGGCAACATAGGACATGCCTTCCATGTTTTCCATGGTTGCCATGGTATAGAGGATAACGGCATTCCAGACATTCGTGACTTTTCTATACGAGCCCAATGTTTCACATCCCGTACATTATGCCACACTACAAAGGGTCGTAACTGAGCTGCAACACAATACCAAAGATAGTTCAGCATTCCTAGCCCTCCCTCCAATTTGGTTTGATAATGAACATTTCTACTAACTCTGGGCGGTCTTCACCTACAAATGAAGCTAAAAGTTTTATGTTGCCATTGTTTTAATAATACATTCGAAATAGGTATGGGAAGCGATTGAAACACATACAATAATTTGGGCAATATAGTCATTTAGATAGTGTCTATACGCCCTTGCCAAGAGATAGGTAGATTACTCCACTGGTCCAGATCTGCCAATACATTTTGCAGTAAAGGGGAATAATTCAGATTAAAAAACTCTTTTGGATGCTTGGACAAATAAATACCCAAATATTTGATTTTATGAGAGGCCCAACGAAAGGGGTGTGCTTGCTGCAGCATTTGAACACTTGATGTTGTACATGTGACGTTAAGGATTTCTGATTTTTCCCAGTTAACCTTGAACCCTGAGGCATCACTAAAGAGACGGAGCTCGTGCTCTATCCCCAACAATGATGTATGAGGTTGCGTGACCATAAACATGATGTCATCTGCAAATAAACAGAGCTTGTACGATTCGCCCCCTACTCGAAAACCCTCAATCTCTGTACTACGTCTGATATTGATAGCCAGGGATTCCAGGAACAGGGCAAATAAGATAGGAGATAGTGGACACACCTGTCTAGTTCCTCTACAAACTTCAAAACAATCTGAATAGCCGCCGTTAACTTTCAGACAGGCCCTAGGGTGTTCATATAATTTGGACAACCATTCGCAAAAGTAAGGTCCAAAGCCCATTTTTTTCAACACATCAAACAGAAAAGGCCAGTGCACCATATCAAAAGCCTTTTCGGCATCTATGGATACAAAAAGCGATTCTGTTTGGTGCTCGTGGGCCAACCACATTAAATCTATGAATTTCCTAATATTATCTTCAGCTAACCTCCCCGGAATAAATCCAGCTTGGATTAGGCTTGTAAGATACTTATTTAGTTGTTCCGCCAGTATTTTAGCCAATATTTTAAGATAGATGTTTATCAGAGAAATAGGACGATAAGATCCGCAGGAAGTAGGATCGTGTTCCAGTTTGGGTAATATTGTGATGCCCGCCTTATTAGCGATGGGTCCCAGGGACACCCCCCCCCCCCCCCCTTTGCGTAGGTGGTTAAACATTTTTTGTAAATGTGCAACTAAATAGGGGCCAAACAATTTATAGAACTTAGCTGTTATTCCATCAGGGCCCGGTGATTTCCCTTGTTTAAGGGATTTAATAATATTAAGAATTTCTGCGGTAGAGATCTCAGCATCCAAAATAGTCTGAGCCTCCTCCGTTAAGCTGGGCAGTGGGGTCCTATCTAAATAATCAACCTTCTCCTGAGAAATCGATTGGTTGGCACTATAGAGGTTTGTGTAAAAATTAAGAAAACTATTATGAATTTGTGTATTATTTGTGAGTATGATGACATGTTCATTTTCAATTTTAGCTATAAGATTTTGGTATTGGACTTTTTTTTAAATTTATTGGCAAGATGTTTTCCTGCTTTATTACTCCCCTTGAAATATTCCTGTTTTGTTAACATCATCTGATGATTCATAGAAGCAGATTCCAACCGAAGGAGATCTTCTCTGGCTTTGGTTAATTGAATTAAAACCTTTCCTGATCCTGAGGATTGATGGTAAGGGTCAGTATTTGTGCTTTAAGTGCCTGTGCCGCCTGTAGGTTACATTTTTTAATATAAGTGCCCCTCGCTATCAATAAGCCCCGCAGATAAGCTTTGAAGGCCTCCCACACCAAAGATGGAGATTTCTCACAGGACTAGCAGGATGGTTGTCCTCACAAATGGGTGACATCGAGGATGGAGCCCAACCACGGAAAACTTCTGTCAAAGTTTCAGGAACTTTGACTGGCCCCTACTGGGCATGCCCAGCACGGCACTAACCCTGCAGCCAGCAGGGGTCTCCCTTCAGTCTTCTTTTTTCCGCGCAGCAGTAGCCACGCGGTTTAAGGAGCTCTTCCACATTCCTGACAGGAATTTCTTCAATTAACTTCTTGAAGAAAAATTTGCCTCTCAGGGGTCTCCCCTCTTCAAATATTTCCTCCGCGGTACTTCGGTAAGTTTTTGCTGTTGTTTTTGTCGACTACCGTCGAGTTTGGCCCTCGAGGCCTGTTGGCAGTCGACCGTCCCGCGGCTAAATCTTTGGCCTATGGCCATGGCGTCGGGGTTCCGTCAGTGCCCGGACTGTACACGTACTATGTCCATCACAGACCCACATAGAATCTGTGTTTTGTGTTTAGGGAGTGAGCATGATGTCCTGACTTGCACCAAATGTGCCCTAATGACACCAAAATGTCGCAAAGCCAGAATGGAGAAAATGGGACTCCTTTTCCATGCCCACACTCTGACGCCATCGATTGCATCGACGTCATCGGAACCGGCACCGTCGAAGTTTCACCATCGTCGACACCCTCCCGGTGACCGCCTGCCATCGACGTCTCCGCAGCCATCGACTCCCGTCCCTTCCCCCAAAGATCGCGGGGATCGGAGAGAGAAACATTGCCATCGACGTCACAAGTCTCGGACCGTCGAGGAATCGAAGTCATCGACCTCAGTACTGTCCGAGCCTCCTCCGAAGAAGTCTCGACCAGAAGTGGCACCGTCCACTCCTGTCTCGCAGACACCGAGGCAACCCTCACCCTTCGGGGTTTGGGAGCCGCGACTCCATCGGTGACGGTGGTCCCTCCGGCTCAGCCTCAGCCTCCCTCTCCCGTGGAGCCGGGTATTGTTACCCCAGGTCTCCGGGTAGAACTGGACCGGCTGGTCCAGGAGGCCATCGACAAGGCGATGCAACGGTTCCAGACTCCTCCGGCACCGAGAGTGGAACCGGTCACCGACCCGATTCCAGCAGCACTGGCACCGCTGCTTGCCCGGATGGAAGCGCTTATGACTGCCCTTCCTCCGGTGATACCAGGGTCTCCGACACCTATCTCATCAAGTGGAGAAACACCGTACCGAATTCCCCCTTCGGGGGTAGTACCATCGGTACCATGTCGTCCCTCGCCACCGATACATTCCACGGGGGCGATACGCACATCAGCTCCATTGAGAATTTCGATGACGGCACCCATACCTTCGATGCCGACACTGATTCCTTCGATACCGGCACCGATGCCATCGAGGACCTTCTCGATACCCCCGACAATTCCTTCGAGTTTCTCGGAGCCTCAGCCGGGGCCTTCGGGTATCCAGCCCCCTCATGGTCCTACAGGTCAGCAACCTGATCCTTACGACACCTGGGGTGATGATACCTCCACAGACACCGATGATTTGCCTTCACCACCCTCTCCTGTGGGGAGTAGAAAGCGTTCTCCTCCTGAGGACCTCTCTTTCATAAATTTCGTGAAGGAAATGTCGGAGTTGGTCCCTTTTCAGCTTCAATCGGAACAAGATGACAGGCACCAGATGATGGAGTTGCTCCAATTCTTGGATGCCCCTAAAGTCATCACTTCTATTCCAATTCATCAGGTTTTTCTGGACCTTCTAAAAAAGAATTGGGAATCTCCTGGATCTGTTGCTCCAGTAAACAAAAAAGCTGACTCTACCTATCTTGTACAGTCAGCACCTGGCTTTCAGAAACCTCAGCTAGACCACCACTCTGTTGTGGTAGAATCAGCTCAAAAGAAAGCTAAAAGAATAAAGCCACATTCTTCCATACCTCCTACTAAGGAAAATAAATTCCTAGATAGTATAGGTAGGAAAGTATACCAAGGAGCCATGCTAACTTCCAGAATAGCCTCTTATCAGCTATATATGACCCAATACAATAGGGTCATTCTTAAACAGATACAGGAGTACTCAGATACCTTACCAGAGCAGTTCCAACCACAACTTCAATCCCTACTAAATAAAGGTTTTGAAGCTGGGAAGCATGAGATAAGAACAGCTTACGACATCTTTGATACTTCCACCAGACTTTCTGCTACGGCCATCTCTGCAAGACGCTGGGCTTGGCTAAAGTCATCTGACCTTCGTCCGGAGGTTCAGGACAGGCTCTCTGACCTGCCCTGTCTAGGGGATAATTTGTTTGGTGAGCAAATTCAGCAAATTGTTGCTGAATTGAGGGATCATCATGAGACACTTAAACAGCTCTCATCCATTCCTTCTGACTTACCTTCTAAACAGCCGTTCAAGAAGGACCCAAAAAAGTCCTTCTTCCGTCCACGGAAGTATTATCCCCCACAAACCAAGTTTAGGTCTGCGAGGCCTTACCATAAATCTCAGCATCGCCAGTCTCGAAAACAAAAGCCCGCAGCAGCTCCACAACCTGGCCCTGCATCGGGTTTTTGACTTTCACTTAGAGAGCAGTTGCCACATCCCTCTTCCAACCATACCAGTAGGAGGTCGGTTAAGCCACTTTCTAGAAAAATGGCATCATATCACCACAGATCAATGGGTGATAGCGATAATTGCACACGGTTACCACCTCAACTTCCTGACTCTCCCTTCGGACTCCCCACCCATGCAGGCGTGGGGACTCTCCGATCACTCTGTTCTTCTCGAACAGGAAGTTTCCCTTCTCCTCCAGTCCAACGCTATAGAACCCGTTCCTCCCTCACAACAAGGACTAGGGTTCTACTCCAGGTACTTTCTGATCCCAAAAAAGTCAGGAGGACTTTGGCCAATCCTGGACCTATGGGCTCTCAACAAGTACCTTCACAGAGAGAAGTTCAAGATGGTAACCCTGGGCTCGCTTCTCCTTCTGCTGCAAAGAGGGGACTGGCTCTGCTCTCTAGACCTAAAAGACGCCTATACTCACATTGCGATAACTCAACCTCATCGCAAATACCTCCGTTTTTAGTAGGCCGAAATCACTATCAATACCGAGTGCTCCCTTTCGGCCTGGCATCCGCACCACGAGTTTTCACCAAATGCCTCGTGGTAGTTGCAGCATTTTTCAGGAAGGAAGGTGTCCACGTCTACCCCTATCTGGACGATTGGTTAATCAGGGCCCCAACCCAGCAAATCGCTCTGTCCTCCCTGACCCTGACAATTCAAACACTACTTTCTCTAGGGTTTCTTGTCAATTACGAGAAATCCTACTTAATCCCATCTCAAACCTTATCCTTCATTGGGGCAGACTTGGATACCTTACAGGCAAAAGCCTTCCTTCCTCATCAACGAGTCCAAATCCTTGTGTCCCTAGCTTGCCAGTTGCAGTCTCAACCCACAGCAACAGCTCGACAATTCCTCATTCTCCTGGGACACATGGCCTCCTCAGTTTATGTGACTCCCATGGCCCGCCTGGCCATGAGAGTCATGCAATGGACTTTGATATCACAATGGATCCAAGCTGTTCAGCCTCTGTCCTCCATTGTTCGCATCACCGATGCACTCCGTCTGTCTCTTGTCTGGTGGAAAACTCAATCCAACCTCCTACAGGGCTTGCCTTTTCACCCACCAGATCCTCAAATAATTCTCACAACTGACGCTTCCAACGTCGGTTGGGGAGCTCATGTAAACAATTTACAAACCCAAGGATTCTGGTCTCCAGAGGAAGCCAAACACCAGATCAACTTCCTGGAACTTCGAGCAATACGACATGCTCTCAGGACTTTTCAAGATTGCCTATCGAACCACGTAATCTTGATTCAGACGGACAACCAGGTGGCCATGTGGTACATAAACAAGCAGGGGGGCACAGGTTCCTTTCTTTTGTGCCAGGAAGCTGCGCAGATTTGGGCAGAAGCCCTCTCCCGCTCCATGTACCTCAGAGCCACCTACTTGCCGGGAGTAAACAATGTCTTGGCAGACAAACTGAGCTGTGTCTTCCACCCACACGAGTGGTCCCTCAATCCCTTGGTAGCAACCACTCTGTTCCAGCAATGGGGTTATCCCCACATAGACCTCTTTGCGTCCCCTCAGAACCACAAAGTGGACAATTACTGCTATCTCATTCGGAGCCAGCACTCTCGGCCCAGGGATGCGTTCTCCCTCACGTGGACAACCAGTCTGCTTTATGCATTCCCTCCACTTCCTCTTCTGTCGAAGACTCTTGTGAAGCTCCGTCAAGACAAGGGAACCATGATCCTGATAGCACCGCACTGGCCACGCCAAGTGTGGTTTCCCATACTTCAGGATCTCTCCATCCGCAAGCACATTCCTCTGGGACGGGACCCACATCTGATCACTCAAATGACGGATGCCTCCTCCATCCCAACCTCCAAGCCTTGTCCCTGACGGCATGGATGTTGAAAGGTTAGTCCTTCAACCATTTAACCTTTCGGATTCAGTTTCTCGTGTCCTGATCGCTTCACGAAAGCCTTCCACAAGAAAATCTTATTCATACAAATGGAAAAGGTATACATCATGGTGCACTTCTCAGTCCCTTGATCCCCTTTCCTGTCCAATTTCCAAATTCTTGGACTATCTCTGGCTTTTATCAGAATCAGGTCTAAAGACCCTCTTCCATTAGAATGCATGTCAGTGCGGTAGCCGCCTTCCATAAAGGTATCGGGGGTGTCCCTATTTCAGTACAACCCCTTGTAACACGCTTCTTAAAGGCTTGCACCATTTGAAGCCACCTTTACGTCCTCCGGCCCCATCTTGGGACCTTAATCTGGTTCTTGGTCGCCTTATGAAACCACCTTTCGAACCTCTTCACTCCTGTGAGCTAAAATATCTCACATGGAAAGTGTTATTCCTTTTGGCTATCACTTCAGCTCGCAGGGTTAGTGAACTACAGGCCCTAGTTACCTATCCGCCTTACACTAAACTCCTGCAGGACCGGGCGGTACTCCGCACTCACCCTAAATTCTTACCTAAGGTAGTTTCGGAGTTTCATATTAATCAATCCATCATTCTACCTATCTTCTTTCCCAGGCCCCACTCCAACTCCGGGGAACAGACTCTGCATACCCTTGACTGTAAACGGGCTCTAGCATTTTATCTAGACCGTACAGTTGCCCACAGGAAGAGCACTCAATTATTCGTCTCTTTCCATCCTAACAAGTTAGGGCAACCTGTGGGTAAGCAGGCTCTTTCCTCCTGGTTGGTGGACTGCATCTCCTTCTGCTATCAGCAAGCTGGCATTCCTTTCCAAGACCGTGTTAAAGCACACTCTGTGAGGGCCATGGCGACTTCAGTAGCACACCTTCGATCGGTGCCGCTTCCTGACATCTGCAAGGCTGCCACCTGGAGTTCCCTCCATACCTTTGCAGCTCATTATTGCCTGGACAAAGCTGGAAGACAGGATTCCATTTTCAGCCAGTCTGTCTTGCGTAACCTTTTTCCAGCATAAGGTACCAATACCCTTCCACCTTCCCGGTAGGGTGCGGATGCCCTCTGCCAAATTACACCCCAGATGTTGTGCTTGTTGCTCGCCGTTGGGTACATTTGGTGCACGTTCGGACATCCTCAGCTCGGTACTCACCCATTTGTGAGGACAACCATCCTGCTTGTCCTGTGAGAAAGCAAATGTTGCTTACCTGATGTAACAGGTGTTCTCACAGGACAGCAGGATGTTAGTCCTCACGAAACCCGCCCGCCACCCCGCGGTGTTGGGTTCGTTTTTTTATTATGTTATTTTTCGGCACTGCCTGTAGCTTTGAAACAAGACTGAAGGGAGACCCCTGCTGGCTGCAGGGTTAGTGCCGTGCTGGGCATGCCCAGTAGGGGCCAGTCAAAGTTTATGAAACTTTGACAGAAGTTTTCCGTGGTTGGGCTCCATCCTCGATGTCACCCATTTGTGAGGACTAACATCCTGCTGTCCTGTGAGAACACCTGTTAAATCAGGTAAGCAACATTTGCTATCTCTCCTGTATCATTAGTATGAAAAAAATCTTTAATTTTTTCAGTAAGAGATTTATTAAATTCCTCATCATTTCGCAAAGATTCATTGAGGCGCCAGAACCGAATCCCTTTATCATAGTTCTTGAGATTAACATCAATAATCACTGCGGCATGGTCCGACCAAGCGATTGGTATAATGTCAGCCTTAAGAATATGGTTAAATAACCCTCTGTCTGAAAGAAAGTAGTCTATCCTGGAGTGTGATAAATGGGGAGCAGAGTCAAGTAACTGCCAGCTATCCATAAGCTCTTGCAATTGTATTCTATGTGACCGAGGGGCAGATACATGCCCTTTAGAGGCGTCAATGGATGGAGTCCGAACTAAATTGAAGTCTCCCCCTATGAGTAGCGCTCCCTTTCTATGTGTCAGGAGAAGTTGGTGTATCATATTTAGGAAATTACCCTGCTCCGTATTGGGAGCATAAATATTTACTAAAGTGTATACTACCCCATCTACTAAAATAACCATAGAAACATAGAAATGATGGCAGAAGAAGACCAAATGGCCCATCTAGTCTGCCCAGCAAGCTTCACACATATTTTCTCTCATACTTATCTGTTTCTCTTAGCTCTTGGTTCTATTTCCCTTCCACCCCCACCTTTAATGTAGAGAGCAGTGATGGAGCTGCATCCAAGTGAAATATCTAGCTTGATTCGTTAGGGGTAGTAGCCGCCGCAATAAGCAAGCTGCACCCATGCTTATTTGTTTTACCCAGACTATGTTATTAGCCCTTGGTTGTTTTTCTTCTCCCCTGCCGTTGAAGCAGGGAGCTATGCTGGATATGCGTGACGTATAAGTCTTCTCCCATGCCGTTGAAGCAGAGAGCCATGCTGGATGTGCATCGAAAGTGAAGTATCAGGCACATTTGGTTTGGGGTAGTAACCGCCGTAACAAGCCAGCTACTCCCCGCTTTGTGAGTGGGAACCCTCTTTTCTTCTCCCCTGCCTTTGAAGCAGAGAGCTCTGCTGGATGTGTGAAGTATCAGTTTTTCTTCTCCCCTGCCGTTGAATCAGAGAACTTTGCTGTATATGCATTGAAAGTGAAGTATCAGGCTTATTTGATTTGGGGTAGTAACCGCCGTATCAAGCCAGCTACTCCCCTCTTTGTGAGTGTGAATCCTTTTTTCCACATTTCCTCTTGCTGTTGAAGCTTAGAGCGATGTTGGAGTCACCGTAAGCCTGTGTATGTTTATTTAATAAGGGTATTGACTCCAGGCAGTAGCCATCATTCTGGCGAGTCACCCACTCTTCATTGGCAGCCTCTTGACTTTATGGATCCACAGTGTTTATCCCACGCCCCTTTGAAGTCCTTCACAGTTCTGGTCTTCACCACATCCTCCGGAAGGGCATTCCAGGCATCCACCACCCTCTCCGTGAAGAAATACTTCCTGACATTGGTTCTGAATCTTCCTCCCTGGAGCTTCAAATCGTGACCCCTGGTTCTGCTGATTTTTTTCCTTCGGAAAAGGTTTGTCGTTGTCTTTTGATCATTAACACCTTTCAAGTATCTGAAAGTCTGTATCATATCACCTCTGCTCCTCCTTTCCTCCAGGGTGTACATAAAAATGATGTAGCGTCCCATTGGGTCTTTAATATATAGTTGACAATCAAATACAAAATGCTAGGCGAAGAGTACCCCTACTCCTGCATATTTCGCTTTGTTAGAACTCTGAGCATAGAACTGATATGGGTAGGCCTGGGATTTCATTAAGGCTTCATATCTGGCTTTCAGATGTGTTTCTTGGAGAAATATAACATCTGCATGCAAATGACCCAATTTGTAAATAACAGTCGCCATTTAAAAGGGGTATTTAAGCCCTTCACATTCAGGGAGCCTATTCGGATCATGGCCATATTAAACTAAATTTTCCTACTCCCCCTTGCCAATTTGCCCCCAGTGTGGAGGTCCATACACTTGCAGCGTAGTCATATACAGCAATTACAATGAATATGCACCAATTTAGTAAAGTACTGTTAAATTGGATACTAAGAAGAAAGCTAATATTAGTAGGAATATCTCTAACCATGATGGATAAACCTTCCCCTCCTGTATTATAGATCTGTATTCACCTCCCCACAGATCCATAGCTCCGTATTATGTCGAGGAAGATTAATATCTAACATCAAACCCCCTTTTACCCGTTTGTGAACATTTTAACAGGAATTATACAGTAATAACATAACAGCTAATATAACACAGAACCCTGATTCCACCAGGATTCAGCGTTTCCAGGAAGCAACTCACAAAACCGGAGTCCCTGGACATCAGCGGACCGGAAGAAGAAGCCGCTCAGTAGACGACTTATGGCATTGGTCACAATCATGAGATTCCTTCCGCCCAAGTATTGGCGTCTGAATTTCTTTTCAGCCTGCTGTTACGTGCGGTAACTCTTTGCCAGCATGGGTGCGAGTTTCCTGACCCCAGTTCCTGAGGTAGCCGACGGTTGAAATCCTTTTTCCTGTAAAATGACTGGTTTCCTCCAGTGAGCGCAATTGGGAGGACACTCCCTCCCAGGTGAAAGTAAGCCCAAAAGGGTGCATCCAGCGATTATTTTACATTTTCCTTAGTGTTTGGGTACTTGCCAGGTTCTTATGGCCTGGATTGGCCACTGTTGGAGACAGGATGCTGGGCTTGATGGACCCTTGGTCTGACCCAGTATGGCGTGTTCTTATGTTCTTAAATTGTGTTACCTCCCGGAGGTCTGATCTATTTTGCAGGGTTGCCTGGGAGAAGTCAGCGTAAACAGATATCCCCTGATTTTCCCACTGCCACCTGATTTGTTTTCTAGCCACGGTTGCTATTTTCTCTTTCTAAGAATATTCATGGAAACAGACATTAATGTCCCATGATTTGCTGGCACCCACAGGTCTCAGTGCTCGGTGTGCTCTGTCCAGCTTAATGTCCATTAGAAAAGTCTGCTCACCGTTGCCATCTTTATCTAATAAGAAATTGCAGAAGTGGATGATAGCTTTCTCACAGTCAGCATTTTCTGGAGCCTCCAGAAACCCACGAAATCTCAGGTTTCCTCTCCTTGCTCTATTCTCCAGATCCGCCATTTTGGCCCTCATGCTGGCATTCTCATCCTAGAGCTCATTGCATACCTCTTGTAGCTGCTTTGTGAGTTCTGTCTGTCCAGCTAGTTTAATATCTATTTCATCCACTCTGTGGCCCATAGAGTTAAGTTCTTCATGGAAATCTTCAAGCATTTCGTGGATTTCTTTTTTTGTAGCTTTTTAAGTCATTTCTCAAGCTGCAAAACCAATTTCTGAATTCAGTACGCGTCAGTGCCTCCTCCTCAGCAATATTAAATGCGTCATCCGGCTCAGTCTCTGCCGGCGGTTTCCCTGTGTCCGCGCTAGGCGCGCCATCAGTCGGGCCTGGCTCACCGGATTTTTTATATGAGAAGCATTGAAAGTCGACTGACTTTCGTTTTGCAGCCATCTCCGTTGCGTTCTCTGGTGTTAAATGCTTTCGGGAGGGCAAAAGCAGCCTGCTGGAATTCCTGTAAGTATTATTTTAGTTCGGGTATCAAGGGAGCTCACAAGTTAGGCTGCCATCAGCTTAGATGTCACTTCCTCCCTTTCAGTTGGCATAGAGTCCAACAGGATAAACATCCTGCATGAGACTAAATGCACAATTGAATCTTTATGGGTAGAAATCACTTGTGTGTCGGGGAAGACTATAGTGATAGGAGTATACTACCGTCCACCTGGTAAAGATGGTGAGTCAGACAGTGAAATGCTAAGAGAAATTAGGGAAGCTAACCAAATTGGTAGTGCAGTAATAATGGGAGATTTCAATTACCCCAATATTGACTGGGTATATGTATCATCGGGTCACGCTAGAGAGATAACGTTCCTGGATGGAATAAATGATAGCTTTATGGAGCAATTGGTTCAGGAACCGACGAGAGAGGGAGCAATTTTAGATCTATTTCTCAGTGGAGCACAGGACTTGGTGAGAGAGGTAACGGTGGTGGGGCCGCTTGGCAATAGTGATCATAATATGATCAAATTTGAATTAATGACTGTAAGGGGGACAGTAAGCAAATCCACGGCTCTTGTGCTAATCTTTCTTTCTAAAGGGAAACTTTGATAAAATGAGAAAAAGTGTTAGACATGGTGGAAGGAGGAAGGTTGTCCTCCTTCCACCATGTCTCTGAGATGCCAGTTAAGTCTATGTCATCATTCACTGCTATACATTCTAATTCTCCCATCTTACTTCTTAGACTTCTGGCATTAGCATACAAACATTTCAAAGTTTGTATTTTCATTCTGCTTTTTAATTGATAGGGATAAGTTAGAATTTTTTAGCTCAGGTGAGTTTTTAGTTACAGGCACTTGGACTATTTTTCTAATTATTGGAACCTCTCTGTTGGGATGCCCTAATTCTAATGCATCATTAGTATCCTTTGAAGATACCTCTCTCCGAACCATGCGCTGCTGAGCGACTGTCAGCTTTCCCCATTGTTCTAATTTAAAAGCTGCTCTATCTCCTTTTTAAAGGTTAATGCCAGCAGTCTGGTTCCACCCTGGTTAAGGTGGAGCCCATCCCTTCAGAAGAGACTCCCCCTTCCCCAAAAGGTTCCCTAACAAAGCTGAATCCCTCTTCCTTGCACCATCGTCTCATCCACGCATTGAGACTCCGGAGCGCTGCCTGCCTCTGGGGACCTGCACGTGGAACAGGGAGCATTTCAGAGAATGCTACCCTGGAGGTTCTGGATTTCAGCTTCCTACCTAAGGTGTAGATTTTACAATCTGTGCGGGTGACGCACGCAAGGGTGGGGACTTTAGCAATTTCCACGTGGTGACGCATTCTGGCCTTCCCCAGTTCCCTCCCAGTCCGGTCCAATTAAGGAGCTACTGGGAGAGAACTTCCCTATCCTCCTACTCATTCTCCCTCCCTCTTCCTCTCTCTTACCCATCCCCTAAACCCTACCTTTTTTTTTTTCTTTGTTTTGCAACTTACTTCAGCTCCCGAGTTGCGTGCGAGTCTTCGTGACAGTGAACAATGGCGCTGTCCCGGCTCGCCCCCAGTCCCGCCCCTTCGAGGAAGCCCAGCACTTGTTCGCGTACCGAGCTTTACGCACGTGGCCGGGCCCCTTTTGAAAACTGGCTCGGCGCGCGCAAGGCCCGGCCATGTGCATAAAGCCCGGATTTTACACGTGGAGGGCTTTTAAAATCCGGGTTTAAGAGCCTAAATTTGGCTTCCAGAGCCTCCCTCTTACAGGAATCTGATGGCGGAACCTTAGGTCCTCTCTAATGTGTCCTGATTACGTCCTTTTATTTTGCTCTAGACCCCAGCTGATCACTGGCTTTCCTTTCACATCTCTGCAAAGATAGTCTTGCTTATCCCGTGCTGTCGTGAATTCTGCTACTGTTTTTGACTCTTATAGTTCTGATTTTACCTCGCTGTAAGAATGGATTTCCTTTTTTCTTTCTTTTTTTAGCTGGCAGTTTCTTCCTTCTCCCTCTGAGGCTCCAGCTCAATCGGAACCATGGCTGGGATCCTGGCCCCATGAGTCTTGGTTCTCTCTATTATAATCGCCCTGTCCTCCCACAAATGTACCTAAGTCTACACATTGTAGTAAGAATCTTGAGCCGGGGGCCCCTTGCAGTCAGAGGCCCTGAATCCAGCCATTGCGTGTCATCCTTTAAGCGACTTTGTAGTGGAACTGGGGAACTTGTGTATGGCAGTGCCACAGGGCTGGCCCAAACGTGTGTTGAAAACCAGTGTGTCAGGCAGGTATTGTGTGCCCTCATGGTACAGAGCTGCTGGCCATTGTGGGCAGATCAGTGGCTCTGTAACCAGTGAGAACACTGCCCTCATGAGTCTGACTGTACCACCAGCTTCTCAACATTTATCACAATCTTCGCATTATAGATGAACCCTTCCTAAGTCGCTCGCTTTTCAGGAAATGCTTTTTTAGTTTGGATTTTCTTTTTTTTTTTTTTTTTTGATGTTTAGCTAGATAGAAACCTCCTGACTAAAATATCTGACTTGCACGGACCTGAGAAGTGTTGGGTGCTTGTTTCCATTCCTGACAGACAGATGTATATCTTTACGTGTGTTCAGTAGCATGAGAGCAGGTAGGAGTGTGCGGGAGTGAGAATGCAGATGTGATGCTCTGAGAGCCCTGGTCGTGCATCATCAGTATTGGTCCCGAAGATATTTCATCCTGCCTTGGAGTTTTATGGAAACCAAAATAACCTTTATGTTCTCCAGCAAATGCTTCAGTATGCTCGGATGTGCATTCCTCCTCTTGGACAAAAATAAAACCTCTATCAGCGAATGTGTATCTGTGTGTCCCACCCGCACGATAAAATATAGCTTTCCGCCTCCGTCTGTCTTTATATGCGCATATCTTGGCGCGCTGCCCCACTGACCAGCTTTGGAGGACCGTGACATTAAGGAAACCTTGTGCCGCTGTCCCCCGGAATGTGGTGATTTTGTAAACAGGATTGGGGAGGGGGCGAGGGGCAGTATCAGCTATACAAAGCTATTTTAAGCTTTCCAGAGGTCTGTTTTGAAACCTGATCGATTCCGAGCAGAGGTAGGGATCTGGTGCGTGATTCCGTCGGCAGCAGGCAGTAAATACAGAAAAGGACCATTTAGAAGTTGCCTGCATTTCAGTCCTATTGCTGCAGTCTGGCGTGTAGCAGCGGAGCATTAACTGTGGAGGCAGGGTTTCTTTGTTGACCTGTGACATTTCATGGCGTGCACCAGGAAAGCTGATGGGCTTCTCCTGAGGGAAAATCGACGAAACGAATCTACTTTCCTGTTGAATTTGTTCTGTTCCTCCTCCTATGGGTTTGTTTTGTGTCTACACTGCCCAGCGCTGTTGCTGTGAGCTGTAGACACCTTGCAGCCGCTGTCATCTCACCTGCCATTTTTAATTTTTAAATCTGTTTTTTTTCTTTTGATGTTTTTCAGCTGCCGCTTTACATACTCATGCTCAGACGGCATTTGAAAATGGAAGGTTGCGATTGGGCAGTTCAGGTCACATGATCATGTAGTGCACTTAGTATTAGCACAGGTCATTTGGGTATACTACACACTGTGTCTATATGCATAGAAGTAATATATATACAGATTCATTGCTAATGAGCAAACAGCAAAACAAACTTTGGGAGAGAATGCAAATAGTCTGAGGTGCTCAAGACGTGCCTTGTACCTCCAGCACACAACTGAAGTTTGTAAGCAGGATTCACTTTACTGCAGACTCGCGCCTTCCTTATTCCTTGTGTTTCCTGGAAAGGAGGCTCCTGCCCCTTCACCCTGGCATCTGGTTGTGCGGGGGACATTTCTGCATATCCTGTGGGGTCGGATGAACATTTGATGACATTTCCTGGAGTGGGGAATCATGGCTGTGTTTTTCCTCAGTTGATATGCAACGTTCCTCCAGCCGATAGATGAGCCTTGAAGGCCTTAACACCTTCCCAGCTTTAGGAGGACAGGAGATGTGGTGGGGGGGATGAGTTCTAAGAGACAGTAATTAATTGAAAACCAACCTGGCACTGACCGTGCTTTCTTTTATCTTTTCTGTACCTGGTTACTACACTGTGGAAGTCTTAATTTGCACGGTGCGACAGAGGATTGTAGCAGATGGCACTGTGCTGAAACCACGCAGAGCTGTTGGTATATTTTTGTGTGGCGAGTGTGATCATGCTAATTATGCTGGAGGTTTTCATTTCTAAGAGGATATCATTTTCATGACAAAGGCTAAGGATCAATAGTGGGAGAGCCACAATGTGAAGGAAACTGGAGTCACTGAATTCAGATTGGTGAAACTGAGTGCTCTTCCAAACTTGCTATAGTCTTTTGTCATTAAGCTGTACGTGAGCAGACGGGGCCAGATGCATTGGGGGAGAGCAGTATTCAGAAGCCATTTACCTGGGCACGTGCTGTTTTTACCAGGGTGAAAGGACTGTGCAGAAATTGCCCGCCCTTAGCCTTGCTAAATGTATGCAGCGCTACCAGGGAGCATGCTTAGGTCGAGGGAAGAAAATAATGCACATGGATTACATTTCATACATGCACAGGGTACTTTTCATTGAAAGGTTGCCCGCAGAGAGAGGGCAGTGCAGATGTCCATGCATAGAACAATAAGTGCATTTTTGCTTTGATAATTGGCGCAGTTAAAACATATACGTGGATTATTCAGTAAGGTGAGGAGTTTGCAGATTGGCTCCTGAGCATTTTTCCCGTAGGCACAACATGGGGAAAAACCTTTTAGTATATTAGGACCACAGGCTGACCTTGTGGATACAATAAAATAGACCTGTTTGTGACCGACAGTCTGCTTTGGTGCCTTATCTTTGGAAAGTAGCAGAATGCTTGCTGGAGAAACAAAAGAACCTTGCATGATTGCTTAACAGCACATTCCAGAAAATGTTGGGGGTTTTTTCCCGTGCTTCACACAAGAAAAAGAATTTGAATTACACTGACTGGATCTGAATAAAGGAGGATATCTCTGCTCTCCAGTGCCACTGCAGGAAAGCCCTTCTATGTGTTGGGATTCTGAGTAGCAAATGCAGAGGCAGGTCAGAGAGCACCTGAGAATTGGCAAGAGAAGCCATGCGTGGCTGCTGTTTCATTTGCTTCTGTTCGGGACATCGGCAAAACGTTGGTTTACCCCACATCTGTAAAACTAGCTTGATGCAGGGAGTCCTGCCTTTGTTAAAGGTGTACTTTTGATGGATCTGTTTAGATGCAGAGCTGTGACCAAAAGAGTCTGTTTTGTAGCAGTACCAGTGGCAAGGTAACACGGTTGACAATGCAGGTAGAAATGTCTTAAATCTGCAGTGCCTTTTGCCTGTATATGGTCACAATTTAAAATGTCTGAACTCAACCTCCAGTCAGGTCACCATCTGGATATGATGCTAGAAATGTCATAATTTTAACATAAAATACATACGTATATATTGGACACATGGTAATGCATATGTTACAAAAAGGTTGAATTAGCATGAGTTAGAAACGTTTCAGCCCTGATGCCAGTTGCAAAGACTTCAGCCTTAGCTATTATTTAGCTTGCTTAATTTAGTTAAAAAGTCACTTTTAGCAGACTTAAAGCTAAATGATAGCCTTTACCTTAAAGGTGAGCCATTTCCTTTGATCTCTATGTAAATACTACCAGTAAACCCTTCTGCAGATAAACACAAGAGACCATCCCTGCTCAGTAGAGCTTACAATCTAGTAAAGACAGACAGCCTAGACAAATAAGCATTTGGGGAGAGGCAGGACTAAGATTTAAAGTCTCAAAGGTAGGTAAATAAGCAAGAAGTTGAATCTTGAGTGTCCCCCTACAACAATCTTTGGGACCGATGTAATACTGTGCGCTGCGGCTAATGCATGGCTTAACAAGGGATTGGACGCGCATTTTCGACAAGCGTCCATAACCCCCAATGCAATACAGGGACTAGCGTATCCAAAATGCGCGTCCAAATCACTGCATCGCTAATAGTGCTCATCACAGGTAAATTCTGTGTAGTTGAGGCTTTTAGCTAATCCCTGCGATACAAAAAAAATTTCCCTCATGGCCCATGCACCTAGTGTAACATGGAAAATTTTACGCAGCCCAAGGGCTCATTGATTTAAAAAAAAAAAAATCCTGCTTTCTGTGATTCCTCCTATTAGTATTGTCGTGATACTAAGTAGGAGGAACCGCAGAAAACAGATTCTGGTTTAAAAAAAAAAAAAAAAATTGTTTTTTAAGCCTTGGGTAAAAAAAATAATAATTCTGGGCACCCAATATAAACGCACAAGATAGACGGTCCAGGCCTCGTGTCTCGTATGAGCGTCCGTTTCCCCAACCCACACTGGCAGCCACTTCTCATGTGCACTCGATGTCGAGGAGGCGTAGGGATGCACGTTTCCCTAGCGCCTCCTTTTTAGCACCACCCCTCGTTTAAATATTGCATCGCATGCCCAGGAGAGGGGACGTTTCCTGCACACAGATATCGCATCGGCCCTTTTATAAGAAAAGAAGGAAAAGAGATGAGAGGCTGAGCGGGATATAGGTAACGCAGATTAGTTTTTCAAACAGAGCCTCAAATCAAAAGACCCCTGAAGACACAACTTTTGTCAAATGTCCAAGCAAATTTAAAGACAAATCTAAGATTCTAACTACTGGAGACAAAAGGTAACGTAGGGTGGGGGAGGATTGTAGGGAGAGAGAAGTAAAGAAAAGCAGAAAATAACCAATCTCCGTCCCTCCCAACACACACAATAACAAGATGCAAGAAAAAAAATAACACATTCTGACGAGTACCAGGTAAAGGCGAGCAGATGCAGCAGGCATGGGTAGGACACAGGCACCATGGCTTTGAACATCATGATAAAACTGACATTTTGGCTTCATTAAAACAGTGAGGGATGCTTAAACCAGCAGTTTTCTCTTGCTGCTTTGTACTTCCAGTTCTTCTAGGACAAACAGGATGGTAGTCCTCACATGTGGGTGACATCATCAGATGGAGCTCGACACGGAAACCTTTTGTCCAAGTTTCTAGAAACTTTGACTGGCACACTGAGCATGCACTATCTGCGCGTCCACGCAGGCTCCCTCTTCAGTTTTTTTTTTTTCTGAAAAATGTCTGCCTCGCGGTAGTAGAGCTCTGCTCTTTCATTCATTTTTCAAAGGTTTTGCGGTAAATCTCGGCCGTTACTGTGCCGGGTCCCTCATTCACCGGTCGGTTCCTTCCTGCGCCGTGGTAAGTATTTTTTTTTCCTTGTTGCGGTCGATTCCCAGTGTGTTGCTCTTCGGTGGCTGCTGGCCATCGACGGCTTGATGATGCCCCAGTACCTGTGGACCATGTCTATCACTGATCTGAATGAGGTCTGTATCCTGGGAGCGTCGCACCATGTCTGAGGGTGCGCTCTCTGCAATCAGATGATCTCCAAAGGCCGTCGTGCCCGGCTGGATAAGATGGAAAATCTTTTTGGGACCAAAATGTCTGATCCATCTACTCCGGCGTTGGCCTCCCAGGTTGATCCCCCGGGAGGAACCCTTAAATATGCCATCCCTTTCCACTCATCCATCAGGTCCCTCAAGAGAGAGGAGCCGGTTAAGCCATCTCCGGTGTCTTCGCTGTCCAAGATGTCTGGATCTTCACCACCTTTGTCGCCGGAAGCATCGAGGGAAGTCCCGCAAGCATCATTGCCATTCGCAGTCTTCACACAGCATCGGGACAGGTGCGGCATCGGTGGCTGCTGTGCCAGTACCGAAGCAACTCCATGGAGAGGAGGCCTTAGCCTCTGTCACGCCCAGGAGTCCCAGGTGTTCTCCACTGGTGACTGTGCTGGGCACCGAGCCTCCTCGGAGCTCCAGTGAGGCTCTAATGATGCCACCTCCTCCTCCTGCTCCTCGGTCTGTTTTTTCGACAGCGGATTTCCAAGAGGAGTTCGATCGCAGGCTTCAGCTAGTGGTGCTACAAGCCCTGCGGGGTATCGAGCCTCCATAGACACCGGTTCTGGTGCCAGAGCCTGCGCTGTCTCTCTTGGCACTCCTGCTAGAGCGTCGACATCTTTTTGGGCATATTACCAAAGTAACCAGTGCCCAGGGTACCATCTGTGCCCCAGTGGCCACCAAAGCCCTCCTCTGGAGCGATTCCCATCATTGGGTCCTCCAAAGAGGAAGAATCTATGTGACAGAGGGTGCCCACAGGGCAGCTAGAGCCATGGCCGCGATTCCCTGATCCTGGTCCCGGGCCATCAGGGATCGTGATGCTGTTGGTGCCTTTGGTGTGAAAACCTCCAAGTCAGCCCCCAGGGGACCTTAGCAAGGAGGAGACCCCATATGATCTGTGGGGGGGATGATACTTCTGAGTCCTCCTCAGATGACTCAGGTGACCATCTGTTGGAACTGTCTCCCCTGGACGAGAGGCATAGATCCCCTCTGGAAGAACTTTCCTTTGCGGGTTTTGTCTGGGTGATGGTAGAGGCCATCCTGTTTCAGCTTCTCACTGTAGAGGCCCGGCACAAAATGCTGGAAGACCTCCAGTGGCAGTCCAGTACATGACATTTTCAAGAAGCTACTCCTCAGGATCTGGGACCATCCTATGTCTGTTTGTCTGGTCAGTCAGAAGGCGGATGTGATTTACTTGGTGCAACAAGCGTTGGGGTTTGAGAGGAGTCATCTCCCGCATCAATCTGCTTCTGCACTTAAGCCTCTGCTCCTCCAGGTCGAGAGCATAGGGCATTGGATGCCTTGGGTAGGAAGGTCTACCAGGGCGCTATGCTCATCGCCCGCATTGCTTCCTACCAACTGTATATGACTCAGTACAACCAGAACTTGTGGAAGCAAGTCCAGGAACTGTCGGAACACCCGCCGTTTCAGCAATAATACAGCAGGGTCAGGAGGTGGGTAAACATGTGGTGAGATCCACCTACAATGTTTTTGAGACAGCAGCCAGGGTGGCTGCAGCGGGCATTGGCGCCCGCAGGATGGACCTCCATGAGATCCTTCAGCGCCTTTCGCCCAGTACTTCTAACCTGCCGTCCTCTGTCAGAAAATCCTCACAACAGGGTTCTAGGAAGTCATATCGGCAGAGGAAATATTACCCTCCTGCCTCAAGGGCGTGCACTCTACATGCAGCCTCCCAGGGTCGCTCCAAGCAACAGTGGGCCCCCAGGACTCAGCCAGCCCACCATCAGAGCCCTGCTACAGGGTTTTGACTGGGAGTGGGGGAGCATGAGCCAGATTGCCATACCATCTGTGCCCTGCCCTCCAGTTGGGGGCAGGCTACGTCTTTTTGTGGACTACTGGCCTCATGTTACCTCAGACCTGTGGGTCCCTTCCATTGTTTGCTAAGGGTACAGGCTAAATTTTAGGGATGTCCCCGTGGACTCTTCCTCATGTCCATCATTGGCCTCGTCCGCTCATCAAGAAATACTTGTGACAGAACTCTCTGCCCTTCTAATGGCCACAGTGGTTGAGCCTGTTCCTCTGTACCAATGGGGATGGGGGTTTCTACTCTCAGTATTTCCTGCTACCAAAGAGAATAGGGGTCCTCCACTCTGTTCTCGACCTAAGAGCTTTGAACAAGTTTCTTCAAAGGGAAAAATTCAAGATGGTCTCTTTGGGCACCCTGATCCCACTCTTGCAAAGAGGAGACGGGCTGTGCTCCCTTGACTTTAAAGATGCCTACGCCCACATCGAAATCTTCCCTAGTCACAGGAAGTATCTCTGATTCATTGAAGGCAGGGAAAACGTCCAGTAAAACGTGTTTGAGTCAGCCCCTCGGGTTTTCACCAAGTGCCTGGCAGTTGGGTGCATGTGTTCCTCTACCTAAACTACTGGCTAGTCAAGAGTGCCACTCAGCAAGGTGTGCTCCATGCTCTGTCTGACTATCGGGGTGCTGCAGTCTCTGGGGTTTGTCATCAGTTACCCCAAGACCCATCTCAGCCCATCGCCACACCTGGGCTTCATCAGGGCCAGGCTGGACACAGCTCAACCAGGACATTTCTGCCCCATGATCGAGCGCTTGCCCTGTCGTCCCTTGCGAGTTTGATCCACTGACGCTGGCAGGTTTTGGCTCACCTTTTGCTTCACCTTCTGAGTCATATGGCAACATCTGGCCATGTTTCATCCTTGGCTTGTCTGTGCATGTGCAGCGTGCAGTAGACACTGCAGTCTCTGGACGCAGGCATCCCAAGACCTCAATGCACTCTGCATTATGCAGCCTCTCCAGGTCTCCCTGTCTTGGTGAGAGGATCTGTCCAATCTGGAGCAGGGGGTTCCATTTCAAGTTCCCCCGCCCCAGGTCGTACTGTCTACCAATGCATCCCCCCTGGGTTTGGGGGGCGCATGTGGAGAGCCTCCATATGCAAGTTTGTTGGTTGGCTGAGGAATCTCAATGCCAGATCAACTTCCTGGAGCTTCGGGTGATCCCCTACGCTCTTTGGGCGTTTCAGGATCGCTTGTCCCACAAAGCGTTCCTGATCCAGACAATCAGGTGGCGATGTGGTATATAAACAAACAGGGGGATATTGGTTTGTTCCTCTGTCAAGGGGTGGTGCAGATATGGGCCTGAGCTCTGTCCCAAGGCATGCTCCTACGAGCAATGTACCTAGCAGGGACAGAGAATGTGGTTGCGAACCACCCGAGTCAAGTGTTCCGACCGCATGAGTGGGTGTTGGATCCAGCAGTAGCGGACCGGATCTTCCACCTGTGGGGAACCCTGGACGTGGACCTCTTTGCCTCCCCTTGCAACAGCAAAGTGAGCCACTTCTGCTCCCTGTTCAGGGCAGATGGCCTACCAACCTCTGACGCCTTTGTCCACCATTAGGGCAAGGATCTTTTGTATGCATATCCTCCACTTCCACTGGTACTGAAGATTCTCTTGAAGCTCCAGCAGGACCAGGGGACCATGATCCTGGTGGCTCCTTATTGGCCAAGACAGGTCTAGTTCCTACTCCTGCTCCTGTTGATCAAGTGCTGGGGACTCCCCCCGATCTGATTACGCAGGATCGGGGCAGGCTGCGTCATCTGAACCTCAGGTCGTTAGCTTTGACGGCCTGGATGTTGAGAGGCTAGTCCTGCGGTCCTTTGACCTCCTTTGATAACATGTCTCAGGTACTGGTAGCTTCCATGAAGCCTTCCACCAGGAAGTCTGACAGACTGAAGTGGAAGAGGTTCTCCATCTGGTGCGATGGTCATGGCTTGGATCCATTCGCATGACCCATTCCGAAGTTGCTGGACTATCTGTGGCACCTCTCGGAAGCTGGATTGAAAACCAATTCAATCAGGGTACACCTGAGTGCCATCAGTGCTTACCATCAAGGTGTTGCTGGTGCATCCATCTCTGTGCAGCCCATAGGAGGGTGGTTTATGCAGGAGTCTGCTTCAGTTAAACCATCCCTCCTGCCTGGGACCTCAACGTGGTATTGGCGCAGCTCATGTGTGATCCTTTCGAACCTCTGCACTCCTGCGATCTGAAGTTCGGACCTGGAAGGGCCTCTTTCTAATGACGGTCACTTCAGTGCGCAGTGTTAGTGAGCTTCAGTCTCTGGTTACATATCTGCCCTACATGAATTCTTCCATGATAGGGTGGTGCTGCGTACGCATCCTAAGTTCCTGCGTAAGGTGGTGACTGATTTTCATCTCAGTCGATCATTCTGCCCACCTATTTTACGAGGCCTCATTCACATCAGGGCGAATGGGTTCTGCACAGTTTGGATTGCAGGAGGGCCTTAGCTGTCTATCTAGAAAGCACAGCAGGCCAAAGGCAGTCCACACAACTCTTCATATCATTTGACAAGAATAGAATGGGATTTGCGGTGGGCAAGCAAAATCTGTCCAGCTGGCTGGAGGGTTGTATCTCCTTCTGCTATGCACAGCTGGGTCTTCAGCTTGGAGGCTGAGTCGAGGCTCATTCTGTGAGAGCTATGGTGGCATTGGTAGCCCACTTGCGGTCGGTTCCCGTCGCAGAAATCTGCAAGGCTGCGACATAGAATTTCCTACACATGTTCGCTGCCCATTACTGCTTGGACAAGGATGGTTGGCATGACAGTAGCTTCGGCCAATCTGTCCTTCACAATCTCTTCCTGCCTTAAACCCACCTAGGGCCCATTGTTAGGGTTCAGGCGGCCTCCCTTTGTTACCAGCAGCACTGTAGTTTCTTGTGCCTGTTGGCACCTAGTCAGGTGCTGTTGGTCATTGATGTATCCGGGAGTAGCCTGTAGCTTGGTATTCACCCACATGTGAGGACTACCATCCTGCTTGTCCTAGGAGAAAGCAGAGGTGCTTACCTGTAACAGGTGTTCTCCTAGGACAGCAGGATGTTAGTGCTCAGGAAACCCACCAGCCACCTCACGGAGTTGGGTTCTCCTGCATTTTATTATTTTTCCCTCGTGAATTCATTCTTACAAGACTGAAGAGGGACCTCGTTTGGACGCATGGATTGTGGCATGCTGGGCGAGCTCTGTGTGCCAGTCAGTGTTCCATGCTGGGCTCCATCTGATGATGTCACCCACATGTGAGGACTAACATCCTGCTGTCCTAGGAGAACACCTGTTACAGGTAAGCAACTGCTTTCTTTTGGAACCAGGGCTGGGATGAAGTGTTGTGAACTTTTATTAACTACCTGGGATTTATCTCCTCCCAGCATACATTTAGTCCTGTCATTACAGTGATGGGCCTGGGCCAGAGGCTCTTCTGGAACCCTGTGATCAAGGGCCCCACGTCTGGCTACCAGGTGTCACCATTGCACAATGCCTGGGCTTCTCCCCCCCCTTGCCCTCCAGGGGCTGTGACTGCTGCATCCAGAGCTGATCCAGGAGCCAAGAATCTTTCCCAGGTGCCTCTGCACTGAGCCAGTGCTTTCTTAATCTTGGAAACAAAGCAATTCAGCAGCTTCTAATATGTTTTATAAATACACCAAAAGTGTATAAACACAAGACATCTTGGATTTTCAGACCGCTGGGAAATGTTAAACCTCTTTCCCAGGGTCCTCTAAAGATGTTTCCCAACCAGTGTGCCACGAGATGTGATCAGGTGTGCCACGGAAAAGTCACCACTGCCTGAGGCTCTGATCCAGGCCAGACCTGAGCTTTGCTCTCAGTACCACTCAACAGCAAGAAGACACACCAACGGTGTGCAGCAAATTCTTCCAGCCTCTGGCTTATCCCCAGGCTAAGTGAGACAGGGAGGGCATGCACTGAGCACTGGATATGACGTGTTGAAAGCAGCAGCCTTGGAGAAGCTCTAGCAGCCACATTCGGCAGCCAAGATAACTGAGTGAGTTGCCTACACCACACCTTCTCCCTCCTCCTGCACTTGTATAGAGAGGGAGCTGGTCCACTCTGATGGGTCATGTGTGTCTCTGCCTCTTCATGCCTTTTTAAAATTATTTTTAAGAATTTGGGAGAGAGAGACTGGTGGGAAGCTTGAAAGCTCCCTAGCTCTTGTGTTGGCCGTATGAGCTATCTGCATGTCTGCACTGCCTGCTGTGCAGAAGGTGGAATGCCACACAGCATTATTGTTAATATAGGTGTGCCTTGAGCTTGAGAAGGTTGGATACTTCCATAAGGGAGCTCCTGCCTTGGTTTCGGTTGTTAGGCAAACTGAAATGTCATGTGCCATAGCTGTGAGCTCACAATGTTTTAGCACTTGCACATGTCCCTATGTTATCTGCATAGGACCTTTTCAAACACACATTGAAACATTGAAATGTGGCAGAAAAGGACCAAACGGGCCATCCAGTCTGCCCAGCAAGCTTATGGTAGCAACTGCCACGCCATACAGGTCACCTCTATACTTAGTTTCCCAAACCGTCAGTCAGGGCCCTTGTTGGTTGCTGTCTGAGTTGTTTCCCATTACCTTTTGCAGTTGAAGCAGAAAACAATGTTGGAGTTGCTTCTAAAGTATCAGGCTAATTGGCTAAGGGTTGTAACAGCTGCATCAGCAAGTTACCCCCATGCTTTTTTGTTTTCCCAGACCATAAAAAATGCAATGTCCTTGTTGGTTGCTGTCTGAACCTAATTCCCCTTTTTCCTCTTTTCCCCTGCCATTGAAGCAGAGAGCAATAATGGATTTGCATCAGCAGTATGAAGGCTTATTGGTTAAGGGTAATAACTGCCACACCTGCAAGTTACCCCCATGCAATCTTTTCTTCATTTCCATCCTCTAGCCTTTAGGGATCCACAGTGTTTATCCCATGCCACTTTCAATTCTTTCACAGTTTTTGTCTTCACCACCTCCTTCGGAAGGGCATTCCAGGTATTCACCACCCTCTCCGTGAAGAAATATTTCCTGTCATTGGTTCTGAGTCGTCCTCCCTGGAGTTTCATTACGTGACCTCTAATTCTACTGATTTCTTTCCAGTGGAGAAGGTTTATCAATTGTGCATCATTAAAATGTTTCAGGTTTCTGAAGGTCTGTATCATTTCTCCCCTGCACCTCCTCCAGGATATATACATATTTAGGTACTTCAACCTCTCCTCCTAAGTCATTTGAGGGAGACACCACCACCACCATTTTTGTCGCCCTTCTCTGAACCGCCTCCATGCTGTCTCTGTCCCTTTTGAGATAAGGTCTACAGAACACAATACTCCAGGTGAGGCCTCACCAAGCACCTGTACAAGGGGATAATCACTTCCTTTTCCTTACTGGTTATTTCTCTCTCTATGCAGCCCAGAATTCTTCTGGCTTTAGCTATCGCTTGTCACATTGCTTCGCTGTCTTCAGATCGCTAGATACTGTCGTCCCAAGCTCCCTCAATTGCTCAGTGTACATCAGTCTTTCACTCCTCCCATCACATACAGCTCTTTTGGATTACCATACCCAGATGTATGATTGCACTTGGCATTGGCATTGAATCTCAGCTGCAATATCTTTGATCACTGTTCAAGCTTCTTTAAATCACGTCTCATTCTCTCTACTCCTTCCAGCGCGTCTACTCTGTTGCAGATCTTAGTATCATCCGCAAATAGACAAACTTTACCTTCTATACCTTCCGCAATATTACTCACAAAGATATTGAACAGGACCAGTCCTAATACCAATCCTTGTGGTACTCTGCTTAACACCATTCTCCTTTTCAGTGTAGGTTCCATTTACCATCGCATGCTGTCTTCTAGCCGACAACCAGTTTGTATTCCACGCCACCACCTTGGTGCTCACTCCCAAGCTTTTAATTTTATTCACAAGCCTCCTATGTGGGTCCATATCAAAAGCTTTGTTGAAATCCAAGTAGATAACGTCAAGCGCTCTTCCTTGATTCAATTCTTTAGTCACCCAATCAAAAAAATTCAATCAGATTTGTCTGACAGGACCTTCCCCTGTTGAATCCATGCTGCATGGGGTCCAACAATGCTCCTGACTGTAGATAGTTTACTATCCTTTCCTTCAGCAGAGTCTCCATTAATTTTTCCACTACTGAGGTGTGGCTAACCGGCCTGTAGTTTCCAGCCTCCTCGCTGCTCCCACTCTTGTGAAGCGGGACCACCACCACTACCACTCTTCTCCAATCACTCGGCACCACTCTCATTTCCAGGGATCTATTGAACAGGTCACGCAGCGGACCCGCCAGCACAAGTCTGAGCTCTCTCAGTATCCTGGATGAACCTCATCAGGCCCTATGGCTTTGTCCACTTTCAGTTTTCCTAGCTCTGCCCATACATTCTCTTCTGTAAATAGAGTTTTGTCTACTCCACCCCCATCCACAGTCTTGCTAACTAGCAATGGTCCTTCACCAGGGTCGTCTTTAGTGAACACCGAACTGAAGTATTTGTTTAATATTTTCACCATTTCTTCATCTCTCTCCACACACTGATTCTTGTCATCTTTCAGTTTCTCTATACCACTTCGGACCTTTCTCTGATGTATCTGAAAAATACATCACCTCGCTTTATCTCTTTGGCCATCCTTTCTTCTGCCTGACATTTTGCTTTCTTGATTACTTTCTTGAGTTTCGCCAGATATTCACATGAGATTAAGTTGGTCTGGGACCCCCATAAAAGGTTTATACTGCACATCATTTTTCCTTCTCTTCAAATTGGGTGGGGGAGGGTTAAGGATCCCTCTTATTTTAAAAAGAGAAGAGCAATGGATTGAGAAGGCAATGTTTAAACCTTCTAATCTAAACTTGGCATCAGCTTTCAAGGAAGGGCCTTTAAACATGAGTTGGTTGCCAGTGTGGGACTCTTGGGTTGTACTAGGAGGGGCTTTCCATGTAACAGGGAATGCTCATTTGACGCACCCAGTAGGTTCTGGTCTTGGTTCCTCATAGGATGTATAAACCTCACCTCTGCCACGCCTTGTGCTGTTAATAGCGGAACTGATGATTGCACCGTAAGTGCCTATTTTATAAAATGTATATTTTTTTCTCCTCCTGTTTAGTCACTGTTTAACCTGCTGGAATTTCGCAGGCTTGTCCTGAATTACAGTCCTCCTGTGGCAACTCAAGACTTACCTCGCAACCAAAAGGTAAAAATTGGAGCATACTTTGTTGCAAATAGTTATGGGATGCCTTG
This sequence comes from Rhinatrema bivittatum, assembly GCF_901001135.1. Taxonomy (NCBI): domain Eukaryota; kingdom Metazoa; phylum Chordata; class Amphibia; order Gymnophiona; family Rhinatrematidae; genus Rhinatrema; species Rhinatrema bivittatum. The sequence goes on from NC_042629.1 coordinate 23,618,478, forward strand.
GAGGTTCTGATGCGTTAGCTCGCAGAAACCTCTTTTCAAGACCAGTGATGACAGGAGGTACAGACAGGGCCCTGAAAAATGTAAAAGTATTCCGTCCAAGAATTTTTTTTTTTTTAAAAGAGAAGTTTTTATTTTTTCTGGTAATGTTTGATGAAAGTATTGAATTGCTTTAAAATAGTGACAGACTCCATGGAACCCTTGCAGACATAGAGCTGCAAGGGACCTGAGATTCGTGTATACTTTGCATTTGATTACCCTAGAAGGAGCCCCCATAAGCTTTATGTTTGTGTTCCTTGGGTTACAAGTTTATGCTAACAGATTTCTTTGCCTGCTGTGTTAATCTTTTTTTCTGAGGAGCTTAGCATAATTTTCTCTAATCAGATTTTTGTCCAATGCAGGAACATAGGAATTTACCTTTTATGCGTGAGCTGAGGTATCTTTTCTCACTTCTTGTTGGTTCCAAGAGGAAATACGTTGATCCATCTAGAGCTGTGGAGATACTCAAAGACGCATTCAAATCCAACGACTCTCAGCAGGTAACACTGAGCACCTTGGTGTTAAGCGACGCACTTTTCTGTTACACCTTTCCATCCAATAATAAGAATTGGTTTCCCGACGACGCGACTTGGTCTGAACTGTAGCTGATGCCTGCTGTACAGGTTACGCTTTGGACCTGCACAGAGGTTTTTCACATCATGTGAGCATGCCAAAAGCCATTTCAGAATGTGCTGCAGTAATTCACTCAGCAGCACATGCAGATATCTTTTGCATATTCATTGTAGATATCTGGGGATTTCCCAAGAGTTGAGAATCACTGCCCTAAACAGAGATCATTATTGGGGGGTTTTGGCCCAGCGGTTTGTTCTTTCTTGCCCTTCCAACTCCTTCCGAACCAGTTTTGGGATCCTGGCACTCTGAGCCTTCATTCGTAACCACCTAAGGATTTTACCCCTGTTTTAATAGACCCTTCCACTTTTCCTAGTCTGGTCATACCTGGACGCCATGCACCAGTGCTCCTTCTGTTAACTTGTATCATGGATTCCAAATCCAGCCACCAGGTGTCACCCTTAATGATACCTCCGCAGCAGCCCCAACCAGCCCAGGGTGTGGAAGTCGCAATCTAGAAATCAAACCAGGGACCTTTTGCATGGAAGTGCACAACACTTGGCACTGAGTCACAGAGCCGGCCGGAGAGAGCGCTCTCGTAACCCTAAATTGAGTTTTTCTCTGTGCCAGAGGTTTGCAAGGTTTTATCATTCTTGGGTGAGCAACAACTGGATTATGTGCTTTATTCTGCTGTAGCCCAGCAAAATACATATGGACCTTTAGCATTTCTTTGACCCTTTAACATATGAGGTTGTAGAGTTCTCAAAGGAGCAACATATATTTATTTATACTGGGGGCACACTGTAGTATCTTTTTGATTGGCTGGGCTGCTGCTCTATGCACCCATTGGCTGCCACCTCAAAGCCCAGATATCCCTGCTGTATGACCCTCATGGCTGTGGGGGATGTGAATCCAAACACACAAGTCTTGAGTCATGAATCTGATTTAACTGGCAGTCACACATTCTTCCCCATACCCGTTTTATGTATGATTTTATATATATATATATATATATATATATATAAATAATTTTTTTATTTTTTTATTTTTTTACAGCAAGATGTGAGTGAATTCACGCACAAGTTATTGGATTGGTTAGAAGATGCCTTCCAGATTAAAGCAGAAGAGGAAAGGTAAAATGTAACCGGGACTGTAGCTATCACACATGTAGAGTTCTTTGTTATACACAACCCTCAGTGCTGTTTAAGCATTGGGAAGGGCAAGCAATATTGGGATTGTAATTGAATATTTGAAAGCTCCGATACCAGTGCTGGTTCAGGTCTGTGCAAGCAAAACATCACTAAACATGGTCATCAAAATGCTATAAATGTAGCGGAAATAGGCCTGCGATGAAAAAGGGGGCGTGATTAGATTAATTTTCCTGCTACTACATCGCATAGGTATAGAGAGAGAGAGAGTCTTTATAGGGACCAATCTGTCACTCTAATATTTATATCATTGTGAGAGAGAGCACTATTGCCTCGGAGTGAGGTGTGGGCGGTGGGATAAGTTTTAGGGGGCAGTTTTACATACATAGTCAGAGGTATGAACAGCAAAGGTGCCATCGGTGAAGATTTTGTCTCCCCTCTCCCAGACCACTATTTGCAATAAATCCGTTGCGCTAGTGTTAAGGCCCTAACGCAAAATGATAAAAGATCCTGATGGTTTGGATAAGAAAAGAATAAAATTAAACACAGCCTTTGTCCATAATCTGCACTTTTACTTGCAGTGCCTGCTCTGCTGACTGTTTTACACTGGAGTTGTTAGGGCACAAGATGATATAATAAATCAGTTTATACTGTTCTCTTCAAAGCTGTTCCCCCTGGAAACAGAGCAGAGTTTTTTTAATTAGTATTTTAAATAAATGTGTTGTGTAAGGAGGCTGGATGCCATGGAAGGTGGTTCTCTGGCATCCTGGAAGAACCCACATCTTCTTAAAACTCCCGACTCAGGATCTTTCCTGAGTTAAGATCCAGTGCTCTAATTTCCTCTCTCAACGCGGTTGCAGAGCGAGAGTGTAGGAGTGTCGGTCTGCCAACAGCAGAAAACATTTTTTGGCACTTTAGGCATAAACTTGTGCTGGGCACTGAAAACAAGAGGGTGGGATATTCAATCTGCTTTTTACCCTGTGTTTCACATTTTCTGTGATCTGGAGGTTACTTTTCAGTTCACTTCACTTGGAGAGGTTTTCGGTATTTACACTTTTTTATATAGTGCTGGGTCTTCTTGTGTTTATTTTTTTAATCGACATTTTTCAAATTTACAAGCTGTTGAAACTCACAAATCAATGCAAAAATGTTCAATGTAATAACATATAATTGCCAGTTTAAGTAACAATGGAGAAACCATGCTCTTCCAGATGTACCTGGTTATGGCTTATTCTTAAGCTTATGAAGCATTCTTCAAAGAATAGAGTAGCAAATAAGGCATAAATCTAACAGCAACATTAAGAATTGCCAATAATACATATTGTGTACCAGATGCCAATATAGGCTAGAGCATTTTAAGAATTTGTGATGTTCAATGAACAGATCTTGCCACAGCATCAAATAAAGGGCCCATTTTCTGCAAGACAAGCTCCCAAAATTTTGGAACATTGGAATAAAAGTCCCCCAGCTGAATGGCAATGTGTACTAGGGATGTGCATTCGTATTGACCGCATATGTAAAACGCTGCTCATATTTTTTTTTAACTTAAAAAAAGGATTCGACATATACGATCGGATTTCCCACATATCCAACATAGCTATGTTGGATATGTTGGAAATCGCGATTGTTGAGCCAAAATAAAAATTTAAACCCCCTCACCCTCCTTAATCCCCCCCCCCCCAGACTTACCACAACTCCCTGGTGATCGAGCGAGGAGTGAGGACACCATTTCTGCAATCCTTGGCGAGAAGCATGTGACGTCGCGCCACGTCGAGTGACGCGGCGTCACGTAATTCCCGGCGAATTCGCGCCGGAAGGCTCGTTCGGCCCAAAAAGAACTTTTGGCCAGCTTGGGGGGACCTCCTGACCCCCCCAAGCTGGCCAAAAGTTCCTTTTGGGCCGAACGAGCCTTCCGGCGCGAACTCACCGGGAATCACGTGACGCCGGCGTCACTTGACGTGCCGCCGACGTCACATGCTTCTCGCCAAGGATTGCAGAAATGACGTCCTCACTCCTCGCTCGATCACCAGGGAGTTGTGGTAAGTCTGGTGGGGGGATTAAGGAGGGTGAGGGGGTTTAAATTTTTTTTTTGCACATATGGACATATACCCAACTCATTTAATTTTTTTTATGTCCATATTGACCGCAAATGGGGACCCCCTTTGGACATATGGACATATGGACATAAACTTTTGCTCTGCACATCCCTAATGTGTACTGCATTGTGTATCCATTACAGAGAAGACGCAGCCATTCCACAACAGGAGGAACAGACAGATCTCCAATGAAAAGCCACATTATGTCTAGCAGCAACAAGCATGTGACTAGTTAGGCTAATACCCTGCTTTGTTACAAGATGAAAATCCCCATGGAGGAGACCTAAAAGAATTACTAATGGGGCCAAAGGCAGTTTAATTCCCGTAATTTGATAGATACATGACAATATATCTGTATTATCAGACATTCCCACCAAGATTCCTTTCCTCCCACAATTTCCCCCTGAATACCCATCCTTTTTAATTAAGAAGGGGTATAGAAGTTTATATCCAAACTCCTGCTTAGTAACACAAATGACGCTACCCTTTGCTTACCGACAAATATTATCTCCTATTCCTCCTATGAAATATTTTGGGCAATATTAGTTTCCCGACTTGCTTTAACTTTCTTTAATGCATCACCTGTTTTGGATAGCAGCAAGCTAAAGCTTTTGAAATAAGACCTCTACCCTTGCAGGGAGAAAGCACCAATTGTGCAAAAGCAGTAAGCTTTCAACTGCAAGAATTCCTACTCAACAATTTGGTGAAAAATCCCTTCAGTTGTAAATATTGAAACACTGGAATATTTTCATAACTTACAATACACTAGGAAGAGCCTTGATTTCCCTTCCATTAATCTTCTAAAGGTTATTTGATTTCCATGCAAAAAAAAAAGGTTCCTTTCTTTGCTGTTGGCTAAGGAAAGGGCTGGATTGCTTTTGTCCAACGTGCCTCCGGTTTGCCTTTCAGGGATGGAGAGAAGCCAAAGAATCCAATGGTGGAGTTGTTTTACGGCAGGTTCCTAGCGGTGGGCGCACTTGAAGGTAGATGACCTTTTTATATTTTGGAAGCTGGAGTGAGCCATGCCGGTTGTAGTTTATAAAGAAGAGATGTTCTTTTGTTTTGAAACAACACAGAAACAATACTGAAATGTATTGTTGTGTCATTTTCAAAATGAAATTTAGTTTTGTTTTCCCGATTTGGTGCATGCTAAATGGTTTTAATGTGCCCTAAACTGAGAAAATGACGTAACCCACCCCCCCCCCTTCAATGAAACAAAATTAAACAAAATGAAAAAATAAGCGCCTGCACACCCCTAGTAAATGAGCCTGAAATGGAGCGATAGTGATGCTTAACTCTTTGCTGTGGCTCAGTTTTCAATAAGCAAAGCCGTGCAGGCCTCATTTCCCGTCCCGTTTATTCATTTGCACCCAGCTCCAGGAACACTACAATAGCACTGCTTAATGCATGGGAATGGTTAGACATGGGAGCCGCAAATGCTTTGTGAATTGAGCCCTAAACATCCATCCTCCTTTGCTTGCCAAGGTAAAAAGTTTGAAAATGCCGAGATGTTTGGCCAGTACCCGCTCCAGGTCAATGGTTTCAAAGACTTGCACGAGTGCCTGGAGGCCGCCATGATCGAGGGGGAGATTGAGTCGCTGCACTCGGAGAACTCTGGGAAGTCTGGCCAGGAAGTGAGTAGCTCTTTGCAGGGACAGCTCTCAGCTTGTCTACGGCTTTGCATGCTGGGGGTAGCAGATTGAAACGTCACCACAGTTTGTACTTTTAACAGCCTTCAGCTAATCTGGCAAGCAGTCACCGTGCAAAAATCATTTGATTTGTTTTTTTTTTCTTTGGGGGGTGCGGGACTATGAATAGGAATTTTAAACAAGTAGAGGAGATGTGTATTGAGAGAGAAAAAAAGCAAAACAGATCTCCATTAATCTGCAAGTAGTAAAATTCAGAAATTAATTTTGATTTTCAAAATTGATTAGATTTTCTGCAGTGTGACAGTAATGTGTGTACTAGTGGCAGACGAGTGACACTCTAGTCTCTAGAAGCAAAATGTACACTGAACATGCGTTCCATGCACTGCAGGAATCGGTATATGCAGTCTGCCTAAATTTGTGAGAGTGTATTACAAATAATGGCCATCCGCAGCGCAAAGCATCCCTGTAAAATTGCTTTAGTCGTGAATGCATATTGCCACATTGGTTAAGAGACACTTTTGTGCCTGTGTCTTTTAGGGACATTTCCAAGCAAAAGGTGGATTTAACATTTTTTTAAATCCTATTAACATGTTCAGACTTTGTATGGAATAGGTGACTTAAGTCAAGACACTTGGGAGCCATAGAAATAAAGTATGTGAGTGCTGATAGCATGCATAGTTTCTACTGATTTTCAGAGCTACGATGTGAGTATTTTCTCTTTGACACCGAGTGTAAAGTAAGCATGAGAAAGGCACTTGCATACTTTTCCACCTATTTTGTGTGAGCAACCAATGAGGGTAAAATGATGTTTGTACTTTTCATATGATGTGTGCGCGCGCTATTTTACTTCCCTGGGAACACCTCCTCGTGATCCTGTTAAAAGCGCATATGTTGTGGAAGACAGAGGAACTATATATATTGGAGGAGCAGATTGTATCCTTCCAGTTGGATGCAATATATTTGGACAATTTTGGGTAATGTAGATGGTTAAAAACAAGCAAAGGACCACTGGGGAAAATCAGGAATTGTGAGATAAACTGGGATAGATATTGACACCTATCTTTTTTTTTTTTTCTAAGTTAGCCAGATAGACTTATCTGGCTAACTAAGATGATATTCGTCAGCACATGCTACTTAGGCAGATAAGTCATACAGTAACTTACCCAGATATATTATCTGTCTAAGGCTGAATATTGCTACTTAGCTAGATAACATCCAGCTAAGTAGCACTGCCCCAATCTGTCCACTGCCTACCCACAACTTATCCAGCTATTCTGATAGCCAGGTAAGTGACTAATCCAGCTATGTAGTAGACACTGAACATAACCAGATATTCAGCAGCCACTACATAGCCAAATAAGTCCTATTATTCGGCTATCTAGCGTTTGAATATCGACCTCATGGTGAGTAGATCATTGGAAAAAGGATTTTGAGTAAGTAGCTTTCTTCAGAGGAGCGTTTCTAATTTGCGCAGTTAATGAAATGTACTGGAAAGGAACATCTTGTTGTTTTTGTGCATGAAAAAGTTCTGGGAATGAACGAGACACTTGGCTTTTGAGAGCCAGTGTGCAGCTATGTTTCAGATGTCTTTTCCAGCATGAAAAGCTACTAGATAGGGCTGCGACCTGACTGCTAGAAAGTCTACATTACGACCATTGCAGAAGTAAATACCAGTCCGTGTAAGGCGCCCTAGTCTGATTCAGCGGTTACCCAGTACCTTAGGAAAGCATTATTTTCCAATTCTTTTCATATAGCAGAAAAATTGCAATGGTACAGTCCGACTCGCTCTTTGCAATTGGCTTCTCAATTATTGCTTATTTCTTCACCACCCGATTCTTAAGTACGAAATAGAGCATTTTCCATTGCAGTGCTGATTCCTGGAATTCCTTACCACTAGAAATGCTTAGTGAAATTGATTATCTAAAGTTCCAGAAGAAATCAAAGGCTTTTTTTATTTACCTAGGATTCCCCTGAATGAGAGATGGTATATTTTTGGACAGCAAAGGTTATTATTATTATTATTGCTCTTTCAAAAAGTGCTTATTTTGCAGTTTTATTTTGTTTCCCTGTATGTGCCCAGATCTGGGTTTTGCATCCCTGTCAGCAAATGGAGACAGAGAAAGTTTAACTGACACTGCTTCATAACCGAGAGTGCCACCTGCAGTTCCTCGGTATTCCTCTGTCTCCATCAGATGGTAGAGGTGCAAACCTGCAGTTCTGCAGTCAGGAGACTAAAGTGGGTTTATGAGCTTTCCTCCCAAGGGGTTTTTGGGTCCTGGGGGACCATTACTTTTGGTTGAGGTGGACAAACTGGGAGTTGCTGACCCTTTTGTACACTCGCTCCTTGCTTCTGTGGAGTCTTAAATCTGGTGGTCCAGATCCCTCCCCTTCATGAGGCTGCTGAGGTGGCTGCAGGTTCAGACAGCAGTTTTTACAGGCTGTCCCTTTTGTTTTTGGCAGCTCTGTGTTCCGGCCTAGGAAATTTGATAAAGTGTATTAAAAAAAAAAAAAAGTGGTAGGAAACCTGAGTAGCTAAGGTCAGCCGGCTTCCTGCCTCTACTGTTTTAGTGGCTGGGGAGTTTCAGATTGCACAGTCTGCTGGCTTGTTAGCGGTGCCGAGGGAGTAATGGTACACAGATCAGTTTGCTGTGATTGCGGCTCAGCATGGTCACGACTCATCCGTGTTGGCCTGTATTCCGGTTGTTCTTCTGGAGATGAGGGGCCGTCCAATGGCCTGGTGACTGCAAAAGGAGGAGGCTGTTGCCTGCCCCTGTTCCTCCCACGTGTTTGGGTTCGCACTGGGTCAAGGCTCCTTTCTCCATCAGCGCGGGTACCGTGGCCACTTTGGAGACTCATGCAGCCCAAGCCGAGGAGGGGGATTTTCCTCTGGGAGGAGCGGGGAAGGGCAGATGGGAAAGATGATCCTATTCCTGGTTCTTCTCAGCATTTGCCTGCCACCTCCAGGCCTTTTTCCTCAGATTTTGTGTTGCTTTTGCATGAGGCCTATTTGGCTCAGCAGGAGGCGGCTGCGTCCAGTCTGAGGATCTGGATGCGGGTTCCATACCAGATCAGTCTCGGAGAAAGCTTCTTTAGTCCAGCATTTGTTGGGCCTGGCTCCATCTCTAGGGGTCACTATTGCTGGATCAGATGACTACAAGGGTCCTGAGGTCCTTGGGGGTGCCTCCTGCACATGATCTTGCGGTTGATCTGGATGTGGACGGCACAGCTCTGGGGGATGATCCCAAGGAGGTTTCGGTTTCCGAGGGTGATGACCCTAAGGTGGTCTGTCTCTTTTGCAAGGAAGAGACAGGGCAGTTGATTCCTCAGGTTCTTGAGGAGTTCAGTGTCAAGGTTCCTCAGGAGGACTCTGTTCTGGTAGGGGCTGATCCGGTCGTGGATGGGCTTCGAGGTCCAGCAAAAGCCTTCCCATATCATAAATCGTTGAAGAAACTGGTAGATCAGGAATGGGGTACTCCCAGCGCCGGCTTGAGGGTAGGGAGGGCTATGGTGAAGCTTTATCCTTTGCCTGAGCAGATGTTGGACCTTCTTTCCCTTCCTAAGGTTGATGCTGCGGTATCGGCTGTTACCAAGAAGACGACTATCCTGTTGCGGGGTCCACTGCTTTGAAGGATGTTCAGGATCGTAAATTGGAGGTGCATCTCAAGAGGATTTTTGAGGTGTCAGCTTTGAGTTTACAGGCGGCCATTTGTTCCATTTTTATGCAGAGGGCTTGACTGCCTTGGGTGCAGCAGCTCCAGGATGGCCAGTCAAAGTCTGGCGAGGAGGCGAGTAAGGCTGAGCATTTAGAAGCGGCAGTGGCTTACAGGGTGGATGCTCTGTATGACCTAGTAAGAACTTTGTCTCGGATTATGGTGCCAGTGGTATCAGCCAGGAGGTTGTCATGGTTGCATAGTTGGTCGGCGGATGTGTCATCCAAGTCTTAGTTGGGGTCTTTGCTTTTCAAAGACTGACTCTTGTTTGGTGAGACCCTGGAGCAGTTGATGAAGAATCTGGGCGAAAATAAGGGGCACAGGCTGCCTGAGGATAAGCCTAAGGGCAAGAGGTTTTTTCAGGCTTAGTCCCATTTTTGGGATAATAGGAGGTCTCACCCGACACGGGGGAGCTCCAGGTCCGCAGAAACAATTCTCCGGGGCCAATCTTGGGGTCAGCCCTTTTGAGGGGGCCGAAGACCCTTCTGGGACACCACAAGTGGTAGCGCAGCTGGGACTGAGCCCTCGCAATGAGGTGAGACTGGTCCACTCCATCGTTCCAGTTGTAGGAGGTCGCTTGGCGCATTTTTTACGGGGAGTGGGCCAAAATTACCAAATGCTCCCCAACCAGAAAGACTGGCATCCACAACTGACAGGTTGTAGATGCAGGTCCTCAGTATAGTAACAGAAGGCTAGGTGTTAGATTTTGCTCAGTCCATCCGAGATTTGTTTCTAGTTTCCCCTTGCGGGCCCTTAGACAAGCAGCTTGTGGTTTGAGAAACGCTGGACCAGTTGCAGAAGCTATGGGTGGTAATTCCAGTTCCCTGCGAGGAGCAAGGCATGGGAAGATATTCCATTTACTTCGTCATTCCAAAGAAGGAAGGCAACTTTTGCCGAATTCTGGACTTGAAAAGGGTAAATGCAGAGCTCAAGGTACCACGTTTCCAGATGGAGACCCTGAGGTCAGTTGTAGAGGCAGTTTGCAAAAGCAAGTTTCTGGATTCTCTAGATTTGACAGAGATGTATCTGCACATAACCATTCGTCCAGATCATCAACGGTTTCTGTGGTTCATGGTTCTGGGTCAGTATTTTCAGTTTCAGGCTTTTCCCTTCAGTTTGGCCATGGCGCCACTCACCTTTACAAAGGTTATGGTGGTGGTGGCGGCAGCTTTGTCGGGAAGGAGTTCTGGTGCACCTCTATCTAGACGACTGGCTTACAAGGCAAATTCGGAGGACCTTTGTCGTCAGTCGGTTCAGAACGTGATCAGTACACTCGAGTTACTTGCCTGGTAGTGAACTTGGCGAAGAGTCACTTGATTCAGTCGCAGTCTCCCTGGAGTATCTTGGTTCAACACATGGAGGGGCAAGGTGTTTCTCACAGAGGAGTGTGTTGAGAAGCTGCAGGGGAAAATTTGGCGAATGTTAGGGTTGCCGGTGCCCAAGGTCTGGGATTATTTGCAGGTACTGGGCTCGATGGCTTCAACCTTGGAGTTAGTGCCGTGGGCATTTGCACATATAAGTTCCTTGCAGAGAGCTCTCTTGTCTCTATGGAACCCGCTCTGAGAAATGTCATCTTTCTTTGCCACTCGAGGGTATTAGCAGGGACAGCCTATCTTTGTGGCTTCTGAGTTCCAGTCTGGTTCGTGGTGTGGAGCTGGAGGTTCTGGATTGGGTGATTCTTACTACCGATGCCAGTCTTTCTGGTTGGGGAGCATTTAGTCAGTAGCAGTCAACTGAAGACTGCTGGTCCGCGAAAGAGGCTTCCTGGTCTATCAATCGGTTAGAGACCAGAGTGGTGCGTTTCGCTTTACTTGCTTTTCTGCTGTTGGTGAGAGGTTAGTCGGTGAGGGCCCTGTCAGACAACGCGACGACGGTGGCCTACATCAATCAGCAGGGAGGAACCAAGAGTCAGGCAGTGGCCCAGCAGGATCGAGTTGATTTTTTGGGTGGAGCATCACCTAGATTGGATAGCAGCATCGCACATCGCAGGGGTCGAAAACGTCCAAGCGGATTTTTTGAGTTGCAGATTGTTAGATCCGGGAGAGTGGGAGCTGTCAGAGATGGCGATGCAGCTCATCCATGAGAGGTGGGGCTCTCCCCACATGGATCTAATGGCAACTTGCCAGAATGCAAGGCAGCTTGGTTTTTCAGCCGAAGAAGGGAGCACGGGGCCAAGAGCATCAATGTTCTGGTGATGCCTTGGGAAGTTCTGCTTTTCGTGTTTCCTTCTTAGCCTCTAGTGAGCAAAGTGTTGTGGCGGATAGAGAGACATCTGGGCAAAGTAATTTTGTTGGCTCTGGAGTGGCCTCGTTGGCATGATTCACGGATCTAGTCAACTTGGCTGTGGACAGTCTGCTACACCTTGGACATCTAATAGTCCTCCTTCGTCAGGGCCCCATATTTTTAGACCAGGCAGCTCACTTTTTTCTAGCGGCATGGCTTTTGAGTGGCAGCGATTGAGATGCAGGGGGTACCCCAAAGCGGTTATTTCTACGTTGTTGCAGGCTAGGAGAAGGTCTACTTCTCTTTCGTTTGTGAGGGTCTGGAAGGTTTTTAAGTCCTGGTGTATCACTAATGGAGTGCAAGCTCTAAAATCTACGGTATCTCATATCTTGTCTTTTCTTCAAGAGGTTTGGTCAAGGATTTGGCTTTGAACTCTCTTAGGGTCCAGGTGGTTGCTCTTGGTTGCCTTCGAGGGAAAGTAGAGGGTTCCTCTCACTCTCTGCTCATCCGGATGTTGTTTGGTTTCTCGGGGGGGGGGGGCGGGCAAAGAATTTGTGTCTACTGGTAAGGAAACTTTCTCCATCCTGGAATCTTAATCTCATCCTCCGAGGTTTGTGTGAGGGCCTTTCGAACCAGTCAGGAGAGCAACTCTTAAGGAATTGACCCTTAAGGGCATTTTCTTGGTGGCCATATATTCAGCTAGGAGAATTTCTGAGTTGCAGGCTTTTTCTTGGCATGATCCATTCCTTCAGATTTTGGACTGGGGGTGGGGGTGGGGGGTGTCATTATGGACAGTATCTTCTGTTTTTACATAAGGTGTTATCAGCGTTTCATGTGAATCAGACTGTGGAGCTTCCAGCTTTTCCTGTGTTGGACTTCTCCACACTTCATGCGAGGGAGCTTAAGCTTTTGGATGTGCGGAGAGCGTTGTTGAGTTAACAAATGACTTTAGAAAGTTGGATCACTTCTTTGTTTTGTGGAGTGGCTCGAAAAGAGGTTCTCAGGCATCTAAGGCTACTATTGCTCGGTGGCTCAAGGAGGCCATTGGGTCAATGATCATAGCTAAAGGTTGTCTGGTTCCTGAAGGTTTGTGAACCCATTCTACCCACACTCAGTTGGTCTTGTGCGTGGAGGCTCAGCTGGTTATAACGCAGGAAATTTGCAAGGCGGCAACTTGGAAGTTGCTGCATACTTTCCCAAGGCACTATCGTCTGAATGTGGGGGATCCAGAGTCCTGGTCTTTTGGCAAGAGTGTTTTGTGAGCTGGACTATCCAGGTCCCACTCTAAGTAGGGGTCTTTGGTACATCCCAGGAGTCTGGATTTATCTGGGTATGTACAGGGAATGGAAAGTTTGGTTCTTACCTTCTAATTTTCATTCCTGCAGTATCACAGATCAGTCCAGAGTCCGCCCAATCTGTGGAGGTGGAGACTCGTCCGCTTATTCTGTTTTCTTGGTATGGAAAACAGACTTGTTTAAAAAAAAAAAAAAAAAAGTTTGAGAGTTTTTGTCATTTGCTGTTTTTAAGCTTGAGTACAGATCAATACTGAGGAACTGCAGGTGGCACACGTGGTTCTATAGCAGTGTCAGTTAAACTTTCTCTACCTCCATCTGCTGGCAAGGATGCAAAACCCAGGAGTCTGGACTGATCTGTGGTACTACAGGAACAAAAATTAGTAGATAAGAACCAATTTTCCTTTATGTATTATCAATTGTTTTTACTTATGTGTGTTTTGCTGTAAACCACATTCATGGATTAAATAAATAAAATGCCTACAAACGACTTCTGGCTGAGCAGGGAGTATCCTTCATGTAAGAAATTTGACACATTGTGTCTCTGTGTAGTCTAAAACATTACAAAACTCTCTTTTCTCTCTTTTTCCCTCATACAGCACTGGTTCACAGAGCTTCCTCCTGTGCTAACTCTGGAGCTCTCTAGGTTTGAGTTTAATCAGGCTTTGGGAAGGCCAGAGAAGATTCACAACAAATTAGAATTTCCTTCCATTTTGTACATGGACAGGTAAAGCAAAACGTGACTCAGTCCTTACTGTTTGATTCAGTAGCATCATCTTTTAGTGAAATTGTGATCTTTGTCAAGAGGTTGTGCTGATAATTCTCCAGTCCATATTTTTCCTACCTTTGTCACTCTGTGAGCCTCTTCAGTTGAGTGTCTCAAGTCCCTTTCAGATGTTAACTTACTTCTAACCTTAAAAGTTAGTTCCCTATACGTACAAGGATCAGTCCAGAGAAATGGGTTATGTATCCCTACCAGCAGGTGGAGTCAGAGAACAATTAGACAAGAGTGCCACCTGCAGTCCCTCGGTATTTCTCTGACTCCAGCAGCTGGAAGACAGGCACCTGCAGTCTTAGTTAATTTTTCAGTTTAGTTAGATTATTTCTTTGGGTTTTTTCCCTTCAGGATTGCTTCCTGAGGTGTTAGGCACCTTCGTGGGCCATCTCTCAGTCGAAGCCGGACGCCTGGGTTTCATCCGTCACCACTCGGAGTGTGCAGACCAGGGGCTCCTGGTTACTCACTTCCGCGGCTGCTCCCCCAAAGCTGCTCCTTCGACCTTCTCTGCTCTCCAGGACTCAGTAAAGTTTAAAAAAAAAAAAAGTAAAACTGAGTGTCGGCATTTTTTTCTATTTTTTCCGTTCTTCCCCTCAGCTCCTGGGCCATGTGGCTGCGCGATTTTTTTCAAGGGGCCCTCGCTTTCTCTCCGCGCTCTGTCAGGCATGTGGGCACGAAGGCCAAATTTAGTTTTGTTTTTTCCCTCCCTTGTCCTTCCTAGGGATGGAGAGTTCTTTGGGCCCTGAGCCCTTCTCCCGGGACGGGACGGGGGGGGGGGGGGTCTTCATGCCGAGGCTCAAGGGAGGAGGGATCCCCCTCCAGTCTTAGCCCTTGTGGCGGAGAACAGCACTGGGGTCTTGGTGAACCAGCTCCTCAGGATCCCATTCCGGTAGATGGAGACCCGGAAGGATTTTCGATGGAGTTTGTCTTGTTAATGCACCAGGCTTTCCTGGCCAGAAAGCAGGCGGGCTTCAGGAGGCAAATTCAGTCAGTGGGTCTTTCCGAGCCGCCGTTCAAGAAGGGTCGACTCTAGGAACAGCAGGCCCGCGGAGGAAGTGATGGTCCCCAGGGGGCCGCAGACCCCTCCCCCCACCCTCCGGAGATCCGGGTTCGGCTCAGGTTCCTGATCTTGGGGACCCTGATCAAGATGCTGCAGATGATGATGATTTGCCCCCACAGAAGGGGATGATCCCAGCATGGTCCGCCTTTTTAAGCAGGAGGAACTACAACACCTTATTCCCCAGGTGTTGGAAGTTCTGGGGCTTAAGATCTCTCAGGAATAATCAGATAGTGATGGGGTTAATCCGGTTCTTGACGGAATACGGGGGCCCACTTTGTCCTTTCCACTGCCTAAAAAGGTTCGCAAGCTGGTGGACCCACGAGTGGGACACACCAGACATGGGGCTCAAGGTGGGCAGAGCTATGGCCAAGCTCTATCCTCTTTCAACGGATGTCTTGGATCTTCTGAAAATTCCGAAGGTGGATGCGGCGGTTTCGACTGTGACAAAGAAGACCACTATTCCGGTAGCAGGTGCTGCCGCTTTAAAAGATATGCAGGACCGTAAGCTGGAGATCCAGTTGAAGCGAGTCTTTGAAGTGGCTGCATTGAGTCTTCGGGCCACGATCTGCGCCAGCCTCATGCAGAGGGCATGTTTGTGCTGGGTTCAGGCCTCTAACACCACTACAGGAGCTGGCAGTGGTGCTGCCTTGGAGGGTGCTTGTTTGGAGGTGGGCATCGCATATGTAGCAGATGTGCTTTACAACCTAGTGCGAACTTCAGCGCGCAGCATGGTTTTTGTAGTGGCTACAGCTGTGTAACCTCCCGGTTAAGGGTAAGTTCCTGTTGGTGAGGAACTGGAGCAGTTGGAAAAGCTACTCGGAGTATCTAAGGGGCATAAGTTGCTGGAAGATAAAAGGCCCACCAGAAAGGTATTTCTTCGCGGCCGCGTTTTCAGGATTCATGCCGATTTTATTCCAGCAGGTATTCCTCTCCTTCCACGTCTAAGCCGACCTCAGGACGGCAACAGTCCTTTCGAGGGGGTCGTCCCCCCGGCCGGGATTCTGGACACCTCTGAACAGGAGGTAGTAAACCCTCCCAATGAAACCACGAGTCCCCATTCCATCGACAAAGCTGTCGGGGGCAGATTGTCCAACTTTTACACGGAATAGGCAAGGATCACCTCAGACCGTTGGGTCCTGGAGGTGATCAGAGAAGGCTACGCTCTAGAGTTTTCACGTTTCGTGCAGGAGGTGTTCGTGGAGTCCCGTGTGGCCTCACGCAGGAAGCGGTACGGGAGACCCTGCAGTGTCTGATCCAGCTACAGGCCATTGTCCCGGTTCCAGAGGCAGAAGAGGTTTGGGGACGTTACTCGGTTTACTTTGTGGTTCCTAAAAAGGAGGGCACATTTCGTCCCATCCTAGACATATAGAAGTTGAACCGTTGTCTCCGAATCTCTCGTTTTTGCATGGAAACCCTGCGGACGGTACTGGCTGCTGTTCGGACAGGGGAATTCCTTGCGTCCCTGGATCTTATGGAGGCTTATCTGCGTAGTCCGATACGGCTATATCACCAGAGGTTTCTACGCTTCAAGGTCTTGGGACAACACTTCCAGTTTCAGGCCCTTCCATTTGGTCTGGTGACGGCTTCTCGAACTTTCGCCAAAATCATGGTGGTGGTAGTGGCCTTCCTTCGCGAGCAGGGGATCCTGGTCCATCTGTACCTGGACGACTGGCTGATTCGCGCCAAGACCAGGGAGGACTGCGAAAGATCGGTTCACATGGTGATGTTCACCTTGAGATCGCTCGGATGGGTCATCAATCTTCAGAAGAGTCACCTGGAACCCACCCAAGAGCTGACCTATTTGGGAGCCCGTTTCGATACCTTGCGAGGCAGAGTCTTTCTGGCGTCAGACCGGGTAGCTAGGTTGCAGAGCCAGATACAGGTGCTTCTTCTCAAACACCCACTGTGTGGCATCATCTGCAAGTGCTGGGATCCATGGCGTCCACCTTAGACTTGGTTCCGTGGGTGTTCGCCCACTTACGTCCGCTACAGCATGCGCTGTTGTCATGGTGGAGTCCGGTGTCGGAGAAGTTCCACCTATCCTTGTCTCTGCTTCCAGAGTCCAAAGCCAATCTGTTATGGTGGCTTTTGCGTGACAGTCTGGAGAAGGGGGTGGGTTTGAACCCACCGAATTGGCTGATAGTCTCCACCGATGCGAGTCTGTCAGGTTGGGGAGCTGTGTGCAACACTAGATCCGCCCAAGGGCTTTGGTCTCCAACAGAGGGCTCGTGGTCCATCAATCGTCTCGAGACGAGCAGTACGTCTTGCCCTACAAGCGTTTCTACTCTGGATTCAGGGACTCATGGTTCGAGTGTTCTCCGACAATGCAACGATGGTGGCCTACATCAACTGACAGGGCGGGATGAGAAGTCCCGGAGTGGCGCTCGAAGCACGTCTTCTGTTCGCTTGGGCGGAGCATCATCTCGGGGGATTTGCCGCGTCGCATGTCGCAGGTGTGGACAAACGTGCAGCAGGCAGATTTTCTCAACAGGCGACAACTCGACCCAGGAGAGTGGGAACTGTCCCCCGAAGCATGGAACCGCATTTGTGCCAGATGGGGGGGGGTGTCCCCACAGTTGGATCTGACTGCTTCTTCAGCCATCGAAAAGAACAAGGCTCAGTCGGTCTCGACGCTCTGGTGTGCCTCTGGCCAAAGGGGATTCTGTTGTATGCCTTTCCCCCCTGGCCTCTCATCGGTCGGTTTCTCCGCATAGAACTCCACCCCGGAAGGGTGGTGCTGGTTGCTCCAGAGTGGCCATGCTGCCTATGGTTTGCGGATCTGATTCGCTTGACACTAGAGGGTCCTTTGCAGCTGACTCATCTACCGCATCCTCTTCGTTGAGGTCCCATCTTTTCGTATTGGGAGGATCGCTTCTCTCTCGCGGCTTGGCTTTTGAGAGGCGATGTTTACGATTGAGTGGTTATTCTGAGCAAGTTATTTCCACTCTATTGCAGGCAAGACGTCCGTCCACTTCCCTGGCTTATGTGAGGGTATGGAGGCTCTTTGAGACCTGGTGTCATCAGCGCTCTTGTGATCCTTTAACGGTCGAGGTCTCTCTGGTACTGGATTTTCTGCAACAGGGGCTCAAGAAGGGTTTGGCGTTCAATTCTCTTTGGGTCCAGGTAGCGGCTTTGGGAGCCTTGTGGGAAAAGTTTGCCAGTGGTTCGCTTGCAGCACACCCTGACATTGTTCAATTTCTCAAGGGGGTCAAACATTTACGACTTCCCGTCCGTGCGGGGTGTCCAGATTGGAGTTTAAATCTTGTATTGCGTGTGCTCTGTGGCGCTCCTTTCGAACCTCTACGCACCGCTTCCCTGAAAGATCTAACCTTGAAGATGGTGTTCTTGGTGGCCATTTGCTCGGCGCATTGGATTTCTGAATCGCAGGCCCTGTTGTGCCATGACCCTTTTTTGCGGATTCACGACGATAGGGTGACTTCACGCACAGTTCCTTTCTTTGTTCCTAAGGTGGTTTCGGCCTTTCATGTTAATCAGACAGTGGAGCTTCCATGGTTCCCGCAGGGTTCCAGGGGGTCGCTTCAGGACAAGGATCTTCTTCTTTTGGATGTACGTCGGGTCTTATTGCGTTATCTAAAGGTCACCAATTACTTCAGATGCTCCGATCATTTGTTCATTCTTTTCAGGGGTGCAAAGAAAGGGGACAAGGCGTCTAAAGCAACCATTTCTCGATGGATTAAAGAGACTATTACTTCAGCATACTTGGTCAGCGGCCGCCAAGTGCCGTTGGGTCTCCGATCTCATTCCACCAGGGCTCAGGCTACTTCCTGGGCGGAGTGTCAGTTGCTATCACCTCAGGAGATCTGCCGGGCGGCGGTGTGGTCCTCTTTGTATACATTTACTAAACATTATCGCTTGGACGTTAAGGCCTCTGATGAGGCTTCCTTCAGTGCAAGTGTTTTACGCGCGGGTCTTTCGGGTTCCCGCCCAGTGTAGGGTGGCTTGGGTACATCCCACTTCTCTGGACTGATCCTTGTACGTATAGGGAAAAGAAAATTGGTTCTTAGCTGCTAATTTTCGTTCCTATAGTACCAAGGATCAGTCCAGAGGCTCACCCCTTACTTTAGTTACCGAAAGACTGTGTTGGCTACAATTTGCCTAGTTTTTCATAGAGCTCCTTTTTTCCAGATTACGATTGTTGGAGCAGTTTTTTTCTAACAGTTTATTTACTCATGTTGTTTCCTTGGGGCGAAGTGGGGGACAGTGGTTTTTGGTCGCCCCTTCGCCCGTTAGTATTGGTTGTTTGGCTTGGGTACAGGTCCATACTGAGGGACTGTAGGTGGCACTCTCGTTATGTAGCAGTGCCCAAAGTTCTAATTGCTCTCTGACTCCACCTGCTGGTAGGGATACACAACCCACTTCTCTGGACTGATCCTTGGTACTATAGGAACGAAAATTAGCAGGTAAGAACCAATTTTCTTTTATAGAGTCCTTATTTTATGCTATTTAAAAGATATTCTGCAATGCAAGAGAGCCCTACTGAGACATCAAAGTGCTCTGTAACTTCGACCTGCATATACGACTTTCAGTCCATCATCCTTAAGGGAGACATGGGTTAAAGTCTTGTGTTCATGTGCAGTGACTCATTTTGGGCCCTTGGTTTTATAGCAAAAACTGTCCCATTGGTGTTTTGATTATATCCATTATACTAATTGTCCCCTAGCTCCAGAATTGCATAAGTAATGCTGTGAACCTCAGGCCTGCGTCTCCCAAATATATTGTGAACATGTGGAGCTGTTTGATACAGTGTGTATCAACAAGGGCCACTATGAGGTGGCACACATGGGTAAAGTCACCATGCGCTGCGTGATAAGCCGTACTGCCCAGGGTAATCTCTTTCCCTTGCATTAAACAGTACTAGCAATGCATAGTGAGAAAAAAGGACCTTGCATCACATGCCTCATCACTGCATTTGGTCACAATGACTTTTGGGTCTGGTACGTTACCAGTACACTGAGGCCGATTAGTGATAAGCTTTTTTTCTTTTTTTAATAGATATATGCACAAAAATCGGGAAATAACAAGAATTAAGCGTGATGAAATCAAGAGACTTAAAGAACACCTTACGCTTCTACAGCAGAGACTGGAACGGTACCGTAAGCTAATATTTCAGACTTAAATACAAAATGGTTAATAGTAGAACCTGAATTTGTGCCTTTTTAATGTCAACTATATTTTAATTTAATACAGCAATCTCTGGGCTTTATAATTTTACAGCAGGCACTGTTTAATTTCCAAATTTGTATTCCTGATTTTTCAAGAAGACTTGCGCAAAGTGGATCACACCAACTCCAGCATAATAAGGGCATACACGGCAAATATGCATTGCAAAAAGAATACATAAAAGATGTGTATCTCACAAAAAATATTCCTACCTAAAAATCCACATCGAGCAGTGGGCGTTCCATAAACACTGCTTCCACAACCTTGCATTCCCAGAGTTAATTTATTTTCTCTCTTCTGCCGTCTTTGAAGATTTCCCAGGAATGAGATTGCTTAATTCAAATATACTTAAGAACATAAGAAATTGCCATGCTGGGTCAGACCAAGGGTCCATCAAGCCCAGCATCCTGTTTCCAACAGAGGCCAAACCAGGCCACAAGAACCTGGCAATTACCCAAACACCTAGAAGATCCCATGCTACTGATGCAATTAATAGCAGTGACTATTCCCTAAGTAAACTTGATTAATAGCAGTTAATGGACTTCTCTTCCAAGAACTTATCCAAACCTTTTTTGAACCCAGCTACACTAACTGCACTAACCACATCCTCTGGCAACAAATTCCAGAGATTTATTGTGCGTTGAGTGAAAAAGAATTTTCTCCGATTAGTCTTAAATGTGCTACTTGCTAACTTCATGGAATGCCCCCTAGTCCTTCTATTATTCGAAAGTGAAAAATAACCGAGTCACATCTACTCGTTCAAGACCTCTCATGATCTTAAAGACCTCTATGATATCCCCCCTCAGCCGTCTCTTCTCCAAGCTGAACAGCCCTAACCTCTTCAGCCTTTCCTCATAGGGGAGCTGTTCCATCCCCTTTATCATTTTGGTTGCCCTTCTCTGTACCTTCTCCATTGCAACTATATCTTTTTTGAGATACGGCGACCAGAATTGTACACAGTATTCAAGGTGTGGTCTCACCATGGAGCGATATAGAGGCATTATGACATTTTCCGTTTTATTAACCATTCCCTTCCTAATAATTCCTAACATTTTATTTGCTTTTTTGACTGCTGCACCACACTGAGCTGACGATTTCAATGTATTATCTACTATGACGCCTAGATCTCTTTCTTGGGTGGTAGCTCCTAATATGGAACCTAACATCGTGTAACTACAGCTAGGGTTATTTTTCCCTATATGCAACACCTTGCACTTGTCCACATTAAATTTCATCTGCCATTTGGTTGCCCAATCTTCCAGTCTTGCAAGGTCCTCCTGTAATGTATCACAGTCTGCTTGTGATTTAACTACTCTGAATAATTTTGTATCATCTGCAAATTTGATAACGTCACTCATCATATTCCTTTCCAGATCATTGATATATATATTGAAAAGCACCGGTCCAAGTACAGATCCCTGAGGCACTCCACTGTTTACCCTTTTCCACTGAGAAAATTGACCATTTAGTCCTACTCTCTGTTTCCTGTCTTTTAACCAGTTTGTAATCCACGAAAGGACATCGCCTCCTATCCCATGACTTTTTAGTTTTCGTAGAAGCCTCTCATGAGGGACTTTGTCAAACGCCTTCTGAAAATCCAAATACACTACATCTACCGGTTCACCTTTATCCACATGTTTATTAACCCCTTCAAAAAAATGAAGCAGGTTTGTTAGGCAAGACTTCCCTTGGGTAAATCCATGTTGACTGTGTCCCATTAAATCATGTCTTTCTATATGCTCTACAATTTTGATCTTGAGGATAGTTTCCACTATTTTTCCCGGCACTGAAGTTAGGCTCACTGGTCTATAGTTACCCGGATCACCCCTGGAGCCTTTTTTAAATATTGGGGTTACACTTTTTTAAATATTGGGGTTACACTTTTTCTTACTATTTTATTTTCTTGTCCCCTGTTGGTTTGCTACCACCATTTGTGAGCTGTTCCCATGGAGCTTTTTTACACGTACGTTTGTGTTTCTTCAGGAAAGGGCCAGCCCCCCCCCCCCCCCCAAGCAGGGGAGGAAGAGCAGAGTTGAGTCGCGTTATCGCAGTGCTCCAGTGGGGTGGGGGTGGTTTCTCTATTGGAGAACACTGTGAAAAGGGGTCTGGTCCTCATCTTTACAGGAGCAAGGCCGGTGGGAGCTCCAGCAGTGTGTGTTTATAAAATGTATAACCTAATGCAAATACTCCATCCTGAACCTGGCTGTTACCCCAACTCTGCACTTCATTATAATTTAAATCCTTTAATTTCTTAAGTTTGGATATAATTTTATTTCTTTTAATGATAATTAGCCTTTATTTTCACTCTGTAGATTTCCTTTTGTGATCTGAATAGTGTTTTCCCTCTGAAAGGTATTTAAGTTACGGCTCTGGGCCTAAACGGTTCCCTTTGGCGGACGTTCTACAGTACGCTCTTGAGTTTGCCTCCAGTAAACCTATGTGCACGTCTCCGGTTGATGACATTGATACCAGCGCTCCCACCAGTGGTGCCGTCACATCACAGACAATGCCAAGGTAAGTGCCAGGTCTTCTGTGCATGGCTTTGCTTACTAGATCTATGATGTTCTCACTCAACTGTTTGTATGCTAGTGGATGAAATATTGGACACAAAACAGGACCATGCATTTATGGGAGAAGACTGCATATTTAGGTTGAAGTTCCTGTCCTCCCTTGCTGATTTGAGAACAGATGTCATTACCTCCCTCCCCACTGCTTCCTTTTTGCAGTGATCCCTCCTGACCATTTGTGTAAAATCTTATTTATTCAGGGACTGCCATAATAATACTAAAAGGGACAACACTTATTAGGGAACCAAAAATAAGAAAATAAGTTACAAAAGCATGCGTAGCATCCTGCGCTTATCAGGTTACAGAATTAACTCTAGAATCACATCAGTCTAGCTTTGACTTGCACATATAAAAGGCTGAAGAGCCATATCTTGCTCACCCACTAAACAAGACCTACAACACAAGGAACTACATTGGCGCAAGGCCCTCGCAGGCCTCCTACAAAGCCTCCATGAACCACTATAGCACCACTATTTTACGCACCAAGAAAGACTTCTTCGCCAAAAATATCCATAGCTTTCTCTATGACCCTAAGGCTCTATTTTCTTATGTCTCAGTACTCACTAAACCAGTCCCACCAACCATCCCAGAAGAAGAAGCCCAAAATAAATCCACGGAATTGGCCATATTCTTTAAGAAAAAAATCAACAACTTACTAGCTCCACTGATCACGTCAGCCAACCAACCTCCTCCTGTATACAACACACCCTGTCTACCCAGAAACCTTCACTCAAATCATTCGAACTCACATCTTCCCTGGAAATCGAATCCATACTCAAGGACATGAAGCCTTCGTCCCATCCTTCCGACCACATTCCTACTAAACTCTTACTTACCATCCCCAACACCATAGCCAAGCCTCTAGCAGATATTATAAATTGCTCCCTTTCCCAAGGATCTGTCCCCGACTCCTTGAAACTTGCATCACTCAAACCTCTACTCAAGAAACCCAACTTGGATCCAGAAAACTCTGCTAACTTCCGTCCCATCGCCAAACTAATGGAAAAAGTCAACAATCAACTCTACAATTACCTTGACGTCCACAACATTCTCTACCCTTCCCAGTTCGGATTCCGGAAACGCCTAAACAGGGAATCCCTTCTAATCTCGCTTACAGACAACATCCTATTGGGCCTAGATAAAGGCCAATCCTATCTATTGGCTCTACTCGACATCTCAGCAGCGTTCGACACAGAGAACCACTCAATTCTCATCAACCGACTTTCGGACATCGGCATCTCTGGCACCACCCTCAGCTGGTTTAAATCCTTCCTCAATAACAGGATCTACAAGGTCAGAATAAACAACAAAGAATCCCACCCCGTTTCTTCCACTCATGGAGTACCTCAGGGCTCGTCTCTTTCCCCTACACTGTTTAACATTTATCTGCTTCCCCTTTGCCAGCTTCTATCAACTCTTAACCTGACCCACTTCATCTATGCTGACGACGTGCAGATCTTGATTCCCATCTCAGATCCCATCGCTGAAACCCTAAATTTCTGGAACAGTTGTCTTCACTCCATCAACCGTCTCCTCTCCAACCTCAACCTTGTCCTCAATACTTCCAAAACTGAGCTCCTTTTCATCCCATCAGTGAACCACGTAGGAGACCTAGGAGCTATTCTAGACACCCGAATGAATTTCAAAAAATTTATAAACACCACCACAAAAGAATGCTTCTATAAGCTACATGTTCTAAAACAGCTCAGACCCCTCTTACACCATCATGATTACTGCTCAGTCCTCCAGGCCATACTGTTTTCAAAAATTGATTACTGTAATGCTTTACTCCTCTGCCTTCCTGCCTCCACAACTAAACCATTACAGATGATACAGAACGCCGCAGCTCAGATCTTAACCAATTCAAGGCGAAGAGACCATATCACCCCTATCCTCAAAAACTTACACTGGCTTCCCATCAACTATAGAATCCTGTTTAAGACCATGATCATTATCCACAAAACATTCTACCTTCAATCTACACTCCACCTCAAAATTCCGCTCAACCTTCACTCCTCCGCAAGACCGATCAGAGCGGCATATAAAGGATCTCTACACGAAATCCTCACTTCACCCCTCCATTAGGGTCCGGCACTGTCTACTGCCGGACCCTCCCAATGGAACTCATTACCACCAGAGCTTCGACAGGAACAATGCCCTTTCACCTTCAGAAAGAAACTGAAAACATGGCTTTTCAAACTAGCCTTCCCCTAACCAATTCATAATCCCCTGTCAGTTCTACTCTGTTCCATTATAACTTCAGTAACTCTGGCTGCCCTCTGGCTCCAACCTATTATTAGGCAAGCCACCCTGATAGATTCGCAGCCCCTCCCCCCCTTCACACACTGCCTGGTCTTTCTCCCTCCCCCCTCCGCCCTGACCTCGACATTTCCCTTCCAACCCTTAACACCGCCACCGTCAATCCCGTATAGATTTACGAGCCCCTGAAGAACTGACTGTTTGTTTGATCTCCTACATGGTTCCTCGTCAAGTTAAGTTTATAAACTACTTATTGTTTTCACTATAATAGAACTATGTTCAGCCAATTCTTCCTTGCTCTCTTGTCCCGAGTTGCATCACCCTGTTTTTTGTAACTTCCTCCTATTCGTTTGGTTATCCCCTGTTATGCTGTAAACCGGTACGATAAGATATTTATCTTGAGCATCGGTATATTAAAATATTCTAAATAAATAAAATAAATAAATAAATATACCAGACTTGCAGTGATGCACGCTCTCTGGGTCCTTAGTCTGAAACTAGAAAAGGCAACCTCTGTCACTGAAGCAACAGGGATTGTACAGCCCTCTAGTCACAAATATCTGTAGTGTGGGTCCAGCTCGGCTGTGCCCTTCGTCTCTGCAAGTTGCTTTTAGCCCAGGTGCAGGGAGGCTTAAGCAGCACTCGGATGGGTCGTCTCTTCTTCTGGATGGATAGTGATCGACTGACGAGGACCCTTAGTGCTTGCTCTCTGCTACTTTTACAGGGCTCACCAATGCATAATTCAGTGTCTTCATGCATAGTAATGAGGAGACACAAGTTAGAGTGATAGGCTCTCTGTTCGCGCCTTTCCTTAGTTCTGTGTCTCTGTCTCGTGGTTCAAATCAGGAGCGTCTTGAAGCTTACCAGTTAGCAAGTGGCATGTAACTGATAATCTTTCCTTCATAGATTGATCCCACTATATTCTGCCTCACAGGTTCACACAGTACCAATTGTCCTCTTATCTTTCCCTGCTCGCAGGGCACCTCTTTATGGCTGGCATACTCAGTAAATCTGCCAGTTGGGCATGTACATAGAGGTCTGGCAGATCTCTTCAGCTCTGCTTTATCCACAGAGCAGTATAGACCAATGTCCAGTTCTGCTGACGTCCCAGAATCTGTCTTTGCTGGTTATCCTGTTTAGCCAGAACTGGCTCTCCCCTACACTGCGATTCTGATATTTGTGATTGAAGACTCTGATATATAGCTGAGAGATAACAAAGTTCCTTATGTTGTTTCTTAATTTTTTTTGTTAGCACAAACAGCACAACAGAACAGCAGGGGCTGCCTTCTGTGGAGCTGCCCAGCACGTCCCCTTCTCAAAGATCAGTAATTCACAAACCCTTCACTCAGTCCCGAATACCTCCAGACCTGCCCATGCATCCAGCACCGAGGCACATAACTGATGAGGAGCTTGGAGTGCTAGAGGGCTGCTTACACCGGTGGAGGACGGAAGTGGAAAACGACACTAGAGGTACGACAATGTAGCCAGTAAGGGCTATTTTGTTATATTTTTATGCCACCTTCCTTGAAAGGAGCTCAACCCAAGGCACTTTGCATCAAGCAAATGTTGGGGGTGTATTGGATTTTTTGAGAAGTATTTTGTTATATTATGAAAGTTATTGTCTTATTAATATGGTTACTGCTGGTATACAGAAATGTGATAGTGTAAATAGATATATTCTGAGATCCAGTTAGGACATTTGTGAACTAGGTCTGACTCTTGGTTATCCTGGTGCCCTTCTCCCCTTAGATCTGCAGGAAAGCATCAGCAGAATCCATCGGACAATTGAACTGATGTATTCTGACAAGCATATGGTTCAGGTAGGTAAAATCTTTCCTTACTGTGCTAGAAAATACGATTAAAAAAATTGAGATTCAGATTTTTTTAAATGCATTTGCTCCTTGCTTATTTTATTTTACTTGTGGAGGTTATAACCATATAATGTATCCAAGCAGTTTGTGGCTGCAGTTTGTGGCTGCAATGACATTGTCCAGTGGACAATGCAATGACATTGTCCACTGGAAGGAAAAAAAAACCATTTATTCTTTCCTTTTTCTTCCTCTTCACCAAGTTCTGCCACCCTTGTTAATTGTAACTGTACTTTCGGTCACCTGAGTTCTAGTTTGATGTATTTAATGCACTCCCGTTTCATGTAAACCAGCAAGATATGTTCTCATGATTGCCGGTATATAAAAACCTTAAATAAATAAATAAATAAATAATTACCTTATTTTGCAGTGGAGTTAGACTGCCTAAACCCAGAAACCTTGTGCACTGGTGTATTCCTCTTCCATGGAAGAGTTCTCCACTGGATTGTTTCTCTGTTTGTAAGCACCGATTGTGTACCCAGTTAGCTTCTGTAGGCTGTAATAGATGGGAGCCCACAGTATAATTCATATTGAAGTTTTATAGGTAATGCTCCTCAAAACTGTGTGATTTCATAACAGGGAAGTTACTCTTCTATACTACTAGAGAAAACGTAGAACTGTACAAATCGCTGGTGAGGCCGGAATTATTCCGATGGTTCCCTTGAGATCTCACTAGATTTAGAGAAGTGCTTTCTAGTAGCAGGAACGGCATCTTCAGCCAACTTCTATGAAGTGTTCATGTTGTTTCCTTATTGAATGCCATAACATTAAGAAGAAACAGCTTGGCAATCCTCCTATAAGGGCACATGCAGGATTCAGTAGCCTGTACATTGTAATTCAACATGTCCCTAGATGGAGAATTTTGGCCAGCTAGGTTACACCTTCTGTATTGGGATTTAGCTAGTTACCATTCCTGCTCTTGTGAAAAGCGCTGCAAGGTCTCTGTCTTCCTCAGAGTAGGCAGAAGCTGATTTTTTAGCATCTTGGCCACAGTGATTAGATTCCCAGGGATGGGCTTTTTTGCCAGAAATGTGGTGGTCATATAAGCCTCTGTATGTTGCTATATTTAGGTTCCCTATCGGTTACATGCTGTGCTGGTTCATGAAGGTCAAGCTAATGCCGGACACTACTGGGCATACATCTTTGACCACCACCAGGAAAGATGGATGAAGTACAATGATATCTCTGTGGCAAAGTCAACGTGGGAAGAATTGGAACGTGATTCCTTTGGTGGCTACAGGAACGCTAGTGCATACTGCCTAATGTATATTAATGATAAGGAACAGCACTTAATACAAGGTGAGTAACCCTGTCACTATGGTACTGTGTAGCTTTAAAGGACAGGTAATACTGTATTTTTTTTTTCCCTAGGGTTGAATTCATATATTTCTTTTGGGGCTTAGTAGTATCACCTTTCAGGGGAGTTTGAGGCATCTTGGTAACCACCTTGCATCTAAATTTCATGCCTCCTTAGATTGAAATGATTAAAATCTTCTCATTACTCTTGCATTGACCCAGTGTGTTGCGGTGTGGCACTCAAAGCCTGTTGGTTGGGAGTAGGTATGAAGTGGTATGTGAGATCATCAAGACTGAAAGGGCAGAAGTGAAGCATTAGCACATGTAACATGAGCAAGACTAGGCAATGCTGTTTTTAACCTTTTGAGTATATAAAATATATTTTTGTCTAATTTGGGAGTGTTTTTATTTTATGGTATATTCGTGGTTAGGGTAAGGAAAAGGCACTGAGCCCAGTTCTGATTTGAATTTGACAGCCAGCCTGGTTGGCGCAGAGGTCCAGAGCCTCTCACTGATACCTGTGTATCTCCTTAGTGCCTCCCTTCAACTTTCCTTTCGTATGGAAAATAAGTGAGGGAAAGATGCTTGCAATTGAAATGCAAGCCCAAAACTAATCCGCATCTTAATCTGGCAGTAGGATATAAAGGGATGCCAGTTCAAGTTAACTAATCCAGAGAGAAATACTGGGGTTGTAGAGCGGGTAGGATACAATGAAAAATAATTCCATATAATCAGATTAAAAGGTGGTGTAAGATCATGTGTGCTAATTAATGTTTGTCCTTTCTCCTCCCCAAGCCCTGTTTGATCATTGTTTTGTTTTTTTTTTTGCTCTATGAAATGTGTGAATTATATGTTGTTACAGAGGAATTTGACAAGGAAACCGATCAGGTGCTTAACGGAATGGATGCCTTGCCTCCTGATTTAAGGAACTATGTCAAGGAAGACAACCGTCGCTTTGCGAGGGAGCTGGAGGAGTGGGATGCAGAGCAAACTCGTAAGGCACAGCAGGAAAAGACGGCGAATCTGCCAGCACCCAGGGAGCCTGAGCCCTCCAGCACCGCAGGTTAGTGCAGAGAGCCCGCCAGCAGGAAATACCACAGTGCACTGAAGATCAGGTTTGCTGGTCAGCGGCACTGCTTGCTGCTTGTGCATTGATCTTTCGATAGAACAGCGGGTAATCGAGCAAATAAGCTAAATTTGCTCGATTACCCACTGTTCTATCGAACAGCGGGTAAAGCGAACTTAAAAAAAAAAAAAAAAATCGCCGAGGCACACGGAAAAGGCAGAACACAGCGGTGAGTCTAGCCGTGCCCCTTCCACCGCAGCCGGCCTATCAGGAGCTGACCAAGCTCCCTTTAAAAAAGCAGTGATTCCAGCGGCCTCCCTCTTTGCCGTCCACCCCCCTGCGATCGGCTCCTTCATCTTTGCCGGGGCTCGCGCGATCGGCGCAGCCCATTCGGGGCAAGAGCTCGCTCACCCACGAGGGTGAGCCGTGCAGAGCAAACAGCCAAACTTAAAAAAAAGAAAAAAAAATCACCAAGGCACACGGAAAAGGCAGAACACAGCGGTGAGTCTAGCCGCGCCCCTTCCACCCCAGCCGGCCTATCAGGAGCCGACCAAGCTCCCTTTAAAAAAGCAGTGATTCCGGCAGCGTCGCGCGCCTGAAGGAGCGCGACCTAAGGGGCCTGCCCCCTTAGTGTGCCCCTTCGTGAGCCCCAGGGCAGGGCAGTAGCTCCCCACGCCTGCTACCATTCCCTTACATTACTACACCCGATCTTCAACCAACATCCCCTAGCATTCTTCCAGCCTCTACCAGCACTCAACCAGCATTCTGCCAGCAACAGCCAGCAATCTGCCAGCATTCTGCCAGCACTCATCCAGCATTCTTCCAGCCTCTGCCAGCACTCATCCAGCATTCTTCCAGCCTCTGCCAGCACTCAACCAGCATTCTTCCAGCCTCTTCCAGCACTCAACCAGCATTCTTCCAGCAACAGCCAGCACTCAACTAGCATTCTTCCAGCAACAGCCAGCATTCTTCCAGCCTCTACTAGCAACTGCCAGCATTCTTCCAGCCTCTACCAGCAACTGCCAGCATTCATCCAGCCTCTACCAGCAACTGCCAGCACTCATCCAGCATTCTTCCAGCCTCTACCAGCAACTGCCAGCACTCATCCAGCCTCTACCAGCAACTGCCAGCACTCATCCAGCATTCTTCCAGCCTCTACCAGCAACTGCCAGCATTCATCCAGCATTCTTCCAGCCTCTACCAGCAACTGCCAGCACTCATCCAGCATTCTTCCAGCACACATCCAACATCCATCTAGCCTCTACCAGTACCTCAACTGCTCATCAGACAGACATCTCATCAGACGGATACATATTCAACTCTCTCAAGCAACCCCTAACATGCTCAACCTACACTTCATCACAAAGACACTCTCCCATCCAACCCACTCATAGTGCTCCAGCACCAGCACTCTACCGAGCCCGCCCAGACCCCAACCAACTTCAGCAGACAGAAACTCTTTTTCAACCCTCTCAAACAGCTCCCTCCACACAAGCAATTCCCAACTCTCTCAGCCAACTCACCAGCAGTCATCTCTAAGACCGAATCAGACAGGAAACTCAAAGACCACTATCAACAGCTCATACACACAACAACCCTTTTTTCTACTCCATCTGAGAAGGCACTATGCAAACCTACCCCATCCCTATCATTTATCATCATCACACCCACCACTTGAAGATCTTACAACGAACCCCGAGCCATACTACGAGATCTCTCATCCCAATAATGACTTCTCCCCTTACCCAGCTATTAGGACTCACGATATTCTCCCTAACCCTCTTCAATGCCCAGTCTCTTACAAAGAAAACCTACATCCTTAACGATTATCTGCTGGACTCCAAACCAGACGTCTGTGCTATTACAGAAACCTTGTTCAAAAGCTCTGACATTCCTCTGATAAACCGATACGCCTTTATGACATTTTCTCAATCCCAAGACACAAAAAAAGAGGAGGCGGTCTGCTCCTAGCCACCAAAAAAGAACTCAATCTCAGCCAGCATCCAGTCAAGACATCATCCAAAAAACTGGAACCAGGTCTATTCAAGTCAAAACATATTCAAATTCTTCTAGTATATGCACCACCAGGATTACTAGACACAGATGCCTCCCCTCTTGTAGAAACCATCGCCAAACATATCAACACAGACTCACCAGCGATGATACTGGGGGACTTTAATCTACATGTTGACGCCTCACCACCCACTCCCAACTGTGAAACCTTCCTCACCACACTCGGGGCTATGGGCTTTGAACAAATTATCAATAAACCCACCCATAAAGCAGGACACATGCTCGACCTCATCTTCATAAACTCCAGCCTATTATACAATAACACTCCAGACTGCTCCCCTGTCCCCTGGTCGGACCATTCCCTGATATCAGCTACTCTCACGACTCAAGGAAATCCTATCCAGCCTCAACCTCATTCTACTATACACTTCAGGAAACCATGTGCCTCCGACACTCTCGTTGAATATCTATCCAAGGAACTCTCTAACCTCGATACCACCAACCCCAACTCAGCCCTTCAATCCTGGCGAAATATCACGGAGTCAATAGCCAATAAAATTTGCCCCAAAGCCACAAAAATAATCAACTTGACTCAAAAAAAGAAACAACCCTGGTTCTCACCAGAACTCAAACGGATGAAGCAAGTCCTCAGACACAAGGAAGGCATTTGGCGTAAGGCCCCCAACACCACAACACTATCCGATTATAAACGCACCCTCCATCTCTACAAGAACTCCATTTTACAGACAAAAAGAGACTTCTATGCCAGCAGAATTCATGATATCCAATATGATGCCAGGGCTCTATGCTCTTATGTATCCCAACTCACAAAACCCTCCGCCCCCACCATCCCAGATGACCAGGCTCAAACCAAAGCAAATGAGCTGGCACTCTTCTTTCAGGATAAAATTGCAAACACTCTAGCACTTCTCCCTACCAACTCCATCCCCCCCGTCCCAAACTCCAACACTCCATCTTACCCTGGAGCCACCCTCGACTCCTTCGAGCCCACAACCCCCCTGGAGATAGAGTCCCCTCTCAAGAAGTTGAAACCTTCCAGCCACCCGATGGACCACATCCCAACTAAACTTCTGCTCCTCATCCCAGGCACGATTTCCAGATCACTGACAAACATCATAAACTGCTCCCTAGCCCAAGGAATCTACCCGGATGAGCTAAAAATGGTGTCCCTCAAACCCCTTTTGAAGAAACCCAACCTGGACACAAAAGAACTCGCCAATTTCCGACCCATATCCAACCTCCCTTTTATCGCGAAACTCACAGAGAAAGTGGTCAACACACAACTCTGACTACCTGGAAGAACACAATATCCTATACCCCTCCCAGTACGGCTTCCGTAAATCATCCAGCACAGAAACCCTCCTCATCTCCCTATCAGACCACAATCTCTTGGGCCTAGACAAAGGGCTCTCTTTCCTTCTAGTCCTCCTAGACATCTCTGAGGCTTTCGACACCGTTAATCACGCCATCCTCCTAAATCGCCTCTCAGACATCGGATTATCAGGACACGCCCTCAGATGGTTCAACTCTTTCCTCAACAACAAAAGCTTCAAGGTCAGAATCAATGACAAAGAATCCCCAAACTTCAAATCAACTCGAGGCGTCCCCCAAGGCTCTTCTCTATCACCTACACTCTTCAATATCTACCTACTGCCCCTCTGTCAGCTGCTCACGAACCTAAACTTAATTCACTACCTCTATGCAGATGAAGTACAGATCTTTATCCCCATAAAGGAATCCCTCCCAAAAACTCTTACATACTGGGAAAATTGCCTCAAGTCCATTAATCACCTCCTCTCCAGCCTGAACCTGGTTCTAAATGCAGCCAAGACTGAAATCCTCCTAATCTCCCCCGACCACTCAGCTCTGACAGATCAGACATTCCCCAACTCCCGGATCACACAAGTAAAACCTCTAGTTTAAGGTTATTGTTTTTTGCTAGTATCATGTCCCTACATCATAATTACTATCTTTAAGATATATATATTATTATAGTTGTCGAAGAAACCCTCTTTCATACTCCGTTATTATATACTTATATATCCCTTGTATATTGTTTCATAGAGATTGTTACTTAGACCTTGTTACATAGACCTTTGTATATTGTTTCCTAGAGCTTTTAATTTCTCATATACCTCTTGTATATTTGTTTCACACTTTACTTTTACTGTCCGATGTAAGGGCTATGCCCACAAGTTATTAGTTGTATGTAAACCGATATGATGTGCAAACGGTTATCGGTATATAAGAAACTCCAAATAAATAAATAAATAAGAGACCTAGGAGTTTTCCTCAATAACCATCTGAATCTAAAGAAATCCATCAACACCACCACTAAGGACTGTTTCTATAAGCTTCAAGTTCTGAAAAGACTCAAACCCCTTCTTCATTTTCAGGACTTCAGAACAGTCCTACAGTCAACGCTGTTCTCCAAAACTGACTATTGCAATGCTCTCCTCCTGGGGCTACCCATCTCCGCCACCAAACCACTACAGATGCTCCAGAACGCAGCAGCTAGAATCTTGACCAACACTAACCGGGGAGCTCACATCACTCCCATACTCCGAAACTTACACTGGCTGCCAATAAAATACAGAATATTACACAAGGTACTCACCATAATTCACAAAAACATCCACAATCAATCACCTCTAGACCTTCAGATCCCACTCAAACTCTACGCTTCCGCAAGACCCATCAGAGAAGTATACAAAGGAACTCTATAAGTCCCTTCAACTAAATTCACACACCTAACATCCACCAAAGATCGTGCATTCTCCACAGCGGGCCCTCTCATTTGGAACAATCTGCCGACTGACCTAAGACTGGAACCCTGCCTTCTAACCTTCCGAAAAAAAACTTAAGACCTGGCTTTTCCTCCAAGCCTTCCCCTAATCTCTAAAATGCCAACATACCTCCCAACCAGGATCCACCCCACTAACTAATCTCCCAGCCATTCTCAATGCTTACATATATATTTACCCTCAAGTTTTTTGCTGTCCTTCTACTTCCCGGCTTCTCTAGCCCCCCAAGTTCGATACCCTTGTTATATGTAACTTGTTTTTGCCTTCTTGTCATATGGCTATTTATTTAGTTAGTCCCTAAGTTCCATGTAAACCGATTTGATATGAATCTTTTCATGAAGGTTGGTATATAAAAATGTCAAATAAAATAAATAAATTAAACATGTGGGGCAAGAAAATGCTGAAAGCGGAGGGCATGTTGCATGCAGAAGTGTGGATGGTTTCTCCTGAAAAAGTTGGAATCATTTATAAACTGATTTGGAAACTGGCCTGCTTTGTGATTCACCCTCTGTTGCTCCTAAGCTTGGTTGATGCTTATAAAACGTAAGAAATTATTCATTAGCAATACATCTTTATTAAAATTTATGACTCGCTTATACACATGTACGTTATCTTTTGAGAAATTCACCCAAAAAAGGGAGATCATGAGTAAGGTGTTTGTCATGATAGCTTCCTGAATTTGTCTGCAAATATAGCAGCCTCATGTCGCCGTCTCTTATCTGCTGAGCCTTCCACAAAATGTTGTGGAAGCTTTGCAAAGCAAAACTTAGAAACCCAGCGTTATCAGCGGATCTTGGGAAAATAAAGAAACCTGGAAATTTTAGTTTCATTATAACCAACACAGTATATCCGTAGTGCACACCACTTGACTGAAAAAAAAATGCATCCCTAGAAGGGTTCCATAGTCCTGCAACCTTAAAATATTGATCCTAAGGGCCTGCATTAGTCTGCAGATGTACATATCGAGATCTGTCTCTCCATATAGCCTTCAGGATTGTTTGGGAGTATTAAAAATGTTTTTGCAGCGCGAGCATTGGTATTTCTGTTGGCGCTGGTACACCACTGCTGCTGATGTGTTTCTCGCACAGTTCAAGGAGGAGAGCCAGAGTACTTGGAGCAGCCAACGCGGACGGACCTCTCCAGCCAGCCGAGAGAAGAGACGGTGAAGGTGATCGCTAAAGTGGTGGCAGAGCACGAAGAGGATAGCCCCGAAGCCGTCTTAAGCATGGTTAGAATACTTTTAACAAAAGCACTTACATTTCGGTACGCTTGTCTTCACTGTCCAGAAAAGGGGAGGAGAGTGAATGCCACAGCAAAAAAAAAAAAAAGGTAAACTCGTGCAGCGGTGAGGGAAATTTATAAAGCTCTGCCCCACCCCCAAATCACTTCCAGCAGCACTGAGAAGAAAAAAAAAAAAGAGTGCGCTGCCCAGCTCCTGCCAGAGCCTTGGTGGAACATGCGCTTGCATTATGTTGCATAACAGTCTCGACTTCAATGGGGAGAGTCAAACCAAAATCCCCAAATAGACGTCTCTCTTTCAGATTTTATTTCTGGTCAAAGGAATGGATGCAGGAATCATGTGTTCTTTCTCACCGAGGAGGATAGGTGGCATGTGCTTGTGGCGGGAAACTAATCCAACAAAGCACACGCAATTCAGCCAAGATGTCAGGAAGGGTTCTATACAAAATGTGAAAGTGTCACTTCATTTTAAGCACACCTTGAAGCTTCAATTTTTTTTATTGATTTAACTACACTAGTTTTCAAATTTTGGGGTACGTTATAAGTTACGTAACAGTATTCTAAAATTAAAGTATGCGGAATAGTTTTATGTGCCCTCTACCTTTCCACTTCCCAGAGAGCTGTAGTTTCCAGATGTTTTCAGGGGGTGTTTGGGGCTCTCCCAAAGTAGATGTATTGCATTTTATTTTATTTGATATAGCATTATTTCAAAAAAGATCAAAGTAGTATACAATAAAATTATAGAAACCTTCCAAAACTGAAAGAATTCCAAATCATAATTAGTAACAGATGCATGAAAAACTGTGTACTTGAAACCTTGAAATAAAACTGCAGAGCTTCAGGGTATAGAAACTAGAGCTAGACCGTGTTCTTTTAGTTTAAAGTGGCCAACAAATGCGTGGAGTATTTGGCCCACTTTTTAGTTTCTCCCCATAGTCCCTGAAAGTCAGGGCCCCAGTATTGCCAGAGAATGGTTGGAAGCAGTTAAAGGCCTATGTATAGGACAGGGGCTGGATGGGAATCCTCCGAGGCTGAACGCATTGGGTGTTTCCCGCACTGTGTGTAGGCGCTCCCACTACCATCCCCATCCCTGTGGTGCATCCGATCCATGCACCAGCCTTTCTTTGCATCTCTGGGAAACCCAAACAAAGCTTCCTGAGCTGTATTGCTGCCCTCTAGCCAAGGTGCTAGGTATTTCTTTTTTAAAATAATACGGATTATTTGTTTGCTTTTTATCCCCATTTAGAAGCCTAAAGTGAGGGAAAGTTAAGTTTTTAATAGCTGCTTTTGGTGTCTTGACATATGCTTAATTTGGTTGTGGGATAAAAGGGACTTTCCATGCTCCATAGGAGTTATGGCCTAAGGAGAAGCTGATGGGGGCAGTGGTAGCATGTGGTGGCCAGGAGATGCGTGTTTGAAGGTCATGTTTCATGTGGATGGCGTGGTGCGGTCATGCCACGGAGATGAGGTGCTTGGGGGAAGGGCAGGTGAGTCTTTACTGTGGGACAGCTTTGCTGCCTCTCAAATACACTGGCAGATCCAGTCTGAGAAGAGTTACCTTTCAGCTGTCAGCCAGCAAAGGGATCAAGTCTCATTTTGGAGAGGTGGGAAAGAAAAATGGGGTCAAAATCTGAAAAATAAAAACCTATGGAGTCAGACTGGGAGGATCATGAGTTCACGGTCCGTCATTTTTCATGGCTGCTGATCCTTGTCTTTTCCCTGATTACCTTCCTGAAGTCAGTGAGTAATCAGTGCAATAAATTGGGTTTCCCTGTACGTACCCGGATCAGTGCAGACACCTGGGTTTTGCCTCCCCTCCAGCAGATGGAGACAGAGAAGTTTTACAAAACAAACCCTGGCATATATACCAAGGTGCCACCCACAGTCCCCCAGTCTTACTCTGTCTCCAGCAGATGGCAGAGGTGCAAAACTCAGTCTCTTCTGATTTAAAAAAAAAAAAAAATTAATTAGGAATAGTTAAGGACTTTTTTGTTCCTTTATTTGTTTTAAAAAAAAAAAAATAGAAAAAGAAGAAGGCCTGTTAGTCTCCCAGGGGGTTGGCAGGTCCTGAGGGGACCATCCTCCCTGGTCGAGGCAGCTGCTCAAGAGGGTCGAGGGCCCTGCCTTGGTGGAGTAGCAGCACTGGGGTGATACCGGGGAGCCCGGCTCACTCACCCCAGCAGCAGCAGGACCTGTCCAGAACCAAGGACAGCGCGGGGGCAGGTTTGTGATTTAAAAAAAAAAAAAAGCTTCGGTTGTTAATTTTTTTCCCCACACCGACTCTCCGATTACCCCCCCCCCCCCCCACCTCAATCTGCGTCGCAGTCTTTTCTTACGATTTTTTCTCCATTTCTCTGTGGCGTTAGGTCCTTCTTTCTCTCCGGCAGCGATCATGCCCCGAGGCTCGTCTTGCCGCTCATGCGGCTCCTCGTGCGGCCGTCTGTCGCGCGACAGCCTCTGCGCTTCTTGCTCGCAGGGCGGTGAAGGTCCCTCCATTTCTCCGTGGGAAGGCCCGATTTGTGCGCCCCAGTCGTCCACGCGGTCCCAGACGGGTCGACTCAGCTGCGCCGTTCCCGATCAGCACGGGAACTGTGGCCATTTTGGGATCGCTGCAGGCAGTGATGCGAAATGCGGGGGGGCCTTAGGGGTGCCCTCCCCTGAAGCGCTGGCCTTCAGGGGAGGGCACCCCTAAGGCTCCGGAGGTTTATTTAAATGAGGATAACCCTGAGGGGCTGTGGATTCCTCATCTGACTCCTCCTTTTCATCAGAATTTCTACTTCTGATGCACAAGGCTTTTAAAGCCAAAAAGTCTGGGAAAAGACAGGCTGAGGAGCAGCTTCTGTGCCCTCCATCCCGCAAGCGGTCTCGGCGCCATTCTGGCTCCAAAGGTGAGACAGAGCCCCCTAAGGGAAAAAGGCCTTTGCGCACAGGACTCGTCAACATGGACACGGACTTTTCTTCGTCAGGGACTCCTGATAATCAGTCCCAGCCCACACGGAGGGGACGGAGATCCTGACTCCCAGCCCAAGCTCATCCAGGGGGGTTCAGTGCTGGAAGGGGATGATCCAAAGGTGGTTCGTCTCTTTAAAAAAGAGGAGTTGAACCCACTTATCCCGGTCATCCTGGGGGAGTTAGGTTTGGAAGCCCCTCCGCCGGCGTCACGTTTGGGGGTCTATGGATCCGGAATTACTGGGTCTCAGGGGCCCCACAGTGTCTTTCCCTTTTCGTTTTTCAGCTACAGACCTTCTCTTTTGGAAATGGGACACTCCTGATTTGGGGTTAAAGGTCAGTAAGGCAATGGATAAGATGTATCCCCTGCCGGAGGATGCTTTGGACCTGCTGAGAGTTCCGAAGGTGGATGCAGCGGTGTCTGCGGTTACCAAGAAGTCAACTATACCGGTTACGGGAGCGACCGCCCTCAAGGATTTGCAGGACAGAAAGTTGGAGATACAGCTCAAAAAGGTGATTGAGGTCTCCGCGCGGCAATGTGCAGTAATTTCGCTCTGCGTGCGGGTCTTTGCTGGGCCCAGCAGCTCCAAGCCAGGTCGGACCTCTCTGAGGGGGAGGCTAGCCAGGCGAACCGGCTGGAGGCGGTCATTGCATATAGCGCCAATGCTTTCCATGACCTCCTATGTGTACATCGGCCAGATCCACGGTGTCGGCGGTGTCCGCGCATCAGCTGCTCTGGTTACGGCATTGGGCTGCGGATACTTCGTCCAAGTACCACCTTGGTTCCCTTCCTTTTAAAGGCAAGTTGTTGTTCGGGAAGGAATTGGAGGATATGATCCAATCGCTGGGTGAGAACAAGGTTCATAAACTGCCAGAGGATAGGCCTCGGGCCAGGGGATTGTTTACAGCTCGATCTTGGTTCTGTGGTAATCGGAGACCTCGACCGGCGCAGTCCTCAGGCTCCTCCTTTCGTTCCAGTTCCACCAGACAACAGTCATGGAATCAGTCCTTTCGAGGCAGGCGTTTCGGCAAGCCAGGCAATTCCCCGACAGCAGCGGGGACTAAGGCCTCACAATGAGATACGGCCAGTCCATCCCTCGGTACCCATCCTCTACCATGTGCCAAACGTGGGTGCCAGGCTGTCGCTCTTCGAGGAATGGACCAAATTAATGTCGGACCAGTGGGTCCTCACCGTGATAAGTCAAGGTTACACTTTAGATTTTATACGGCGTCCTTGGGACAAGTTCCTGATCTCTCCCTGCGGGTACCGAGAAAAACGGGAGGCAGTACAAGGAACACTCCAACACCTGCTGGCCCTGGGGGCTATCACGCTGGTTCCGTCCGCAGATCTGCGCAAGGGATGTTACTTCATTGTCCCGAACGTTCTGCCCCATCTTAGATCTCAAAAGAGTCAATCGATGTCTTCGGATACCGCGTTTCCGGATGGAGACTCTTCGGTCCATCGTCGCCTCGGTACGACAAGGCGAATTCCTGGTGTCTCTGGATCTCACGGAGGTGTATCTCCACATCGGCATTTGGTCATCTCATCAGATTTCTCAGGTTCTGCATCCTGGGAAAACATTTTCAGTTTCAGGCTCTACCCTTTGGTCTCGCCACAGCTCCAAGGACGTTCACCAAGGTGGTGGTGGTGGCCGCGCAACTCCGGAGGGAAGGCCTGCTGCTGCACCCTTACCTAGACGATTGGCTGATTCAGGCGAAGTCCAAGACTCTGTGTCACACAGCCATCCGCAGAGTGCTTCAGCTCTTGCGCTCCCTCGGTTGGGTAGTCAACCTTGCCAAGAGTCATCTAGTCCACTCGCAGTCTCTGGAGTTCCTGGGAGCTCTGTTTGACACGGCACAGGAGAGAGCGTTCCTCACCCCAGAGCGGATAGTCAAGCTTCAGGGTCAGGTGAGGGACCTGATGTCCATGCAGATACCCAAAGTGAAGGATTACTTGAGAGTCTTGGGGTCCATGACATCTACCCTGGAATTGATGCCCTGGGCCTTCGCTCATATGCGTCCATTACAATCAGCATTGCTGACCCATTGGAACCCGGTGTCTGAACAGTTCCATCTCCCGCTACCGCTTACAGACTTTGCAAGACACAGTCTCGACTGGTGGCTGGTCTCCGACCATCTCGAGTGGGGAGTTCCCCTGGTAATGCCCGACTGGACGGTCGTCATCACAGATGCCAGTCTCTCCAGCTGGGGAGCGGTTTGTCTGGGGAAGTCTGTGCAGGGGCAGTGGTCACTCAACCATCTAGAAACCAGGGCCGTAGCTCTGGCCTTAGAGGCATTCCTTCTGCTCCTTCAGGGGAAGTCGGTCCGGGTATTGTCAGACAATGCGACCACAGTGGCCTATATCAGTCGCCAAGGAGGAACCAGGAGTCGTCCAGTGGCGACGGAGGCTCATTTATTAATGGACTGGGCGGAACTACATCTCGTCAGCATTGCAGCTTCCCACATTGCTAGGGTGGACAACATGCAGGCGGACTTTCTCAGTCGCCACCATCTCGATCCAGGAGAATGGGAGCTGGCCGACGAGGCCTTTCAGCTCATCTGCGACTGGTGGGGCACGCCGTGCATGGATCTGATGGCCACGTTTCAGAATTTATTTATTTTATTTATTTATTTATTTATTTAGAGTTTTTCTATACCGGCATTCGTGATTAAAAATCACATCATGCCGGTTTACATATAACAGGGGGTGTGAACACATAAATGGAACATTGACAAGTGCAAAGAGTTCTTAAAGTTACATTACAACAGGGATCGTATAACTGGGTAGAGAAATAGAGTAAGATAACCGAGCAGTTAATATAACTATTTACATTATATTGTGAAGTCTCTTATAAGATGTTGCTGTCATTCAATTGGGATCAGGGAAGGCTTGCTTAAATAGCCAAGTCTTAAGCCTTTTTCTGAAAGTAGGTAGGCATGGTTCTTGTCTCAGATCCGGGGGAATAGAATTCCATAGTGAAGGTCCGGCTGTGGAGAAGGCTCGGTCTCTGAAAGTTACGTGGAGAGTGGTTTTGGTTTGCGGAACGAGGAGTGATCCTCTGTAGGCTTCTCTGATGGGTCTAGTGGATGTGTGTCGTCTAAGTGGGATCTGTAGATCAAGTGTAGTATGGTGATGGATAGCTTTATAGATGATAGTGATAGATTTGTGGAGAATTCTAAAGTGTATTGGCAGCCAGTGTAAGTTCTTGAGAGTGGGAGAGATGTGATCTCTTCTCCTGGTGTTAGTCAGAATTCTCGCAGCAGAGTTCTGGAGCATCTGAAGGGGTTTAATGGAAGCGGAAGGGAGACCAAGTAGGATAGAATTACAATAGTTTATTTTAGAAAAGATAACTGCTTGAAGAACCGTTCTGAAGTCTCGCACATGAAGGAGGGGTTTGATTCTTTTCAGAACCTGTAGTTTATAGAAGCCGTCTTTTGTAGTTTGTTTGTTTGAAGGATTTTAAGTTAAGATGTTTGTCGATAATTGTTCCTAAGTCCCTTGTTTGAGTAGTAAGTGGGTTGGTTGGAAGGCATGGAGAGGGGTTACTGTTTTCTGGTGAGATAAGAAGTTCCGTCTTAGCCGTATTTAATATCAAGTTTAGACTAGTGAGGAGATTGATTTCTTGAAGGCAGATTTCCCAAAATTCAAGAGTTTTGGTGATGGTTTCTTTGATGGGGATCAGGATCTGCACATCGTCGGCGTATAGGAAGTGAGTTAGTTTCAAGTGGGTTAGCAGTTGGCAAAGCGGAAGAAGTTATATATTGAAGAGCGTAGGGGAAAGGGAGGAGCCCTGAGGAACTCCTAAAGATGAAGTATAGCGGGAGGATTCTTTGTTATGGATTTTGACCTTATAGCCTCTATTGCTGAGGAATGTATTGAACCATGATAGTGCAGTTCCTGTAATTCCTATGTTTGCCAGTTGATTGAGGAGGATGGAGTGGTTAACGGTATCAAATGCAGCCGAGAGATCTAAGAGAATAAGTAGAAAGGATTGGCCTTTGTCAAGACCCATGATGATATGATATGCCAAGGCTCCGCGGTTCTACAGTCGGCGCAGAGAGACGGGGCCGAGGGGGTGGATGCCTTGGTACTTCCCTGGCCGACGAACATCTTACTGTACGTGTTTCCTCCTTGGCCGTTGATCTGCAAGGTGCTCAGGAGAATAGAGCTCCATCCGGCAGAGGTGATTCTGGTCGCTCCGGAATGGCCGAGGCGTCCCTGGTTTGCGGATCTGCTCAATCTGTCCACCACGGCTCCCCTGTGGTTTCGGGAGTCCGCGGCTCTTCGTCATCAAGGGGCCCGTTTGTTTGGAAGAGGTGGATCGCTTTTGTCTCGCGGCTTGGCTTTTGAAAGGCAACGCTTGAAAAGTAAAGGTTACTCTGACGCGGTGGTCGCCACACTGCAGCGGTCGAGAAAACCACCTACTTCCCTGGCTTATGTTAGGGTCTGGAAAGTTTTCGAAGTTTGGTGTTTGGATTGCGAGGTGGATCCTACGAGGGCATTGGTCTCTGACATCCTGGCTTTCCTGGAAGCTGGTCTTACTTAAAGGTCTTTCATGTTGTTCCCTCCGTGTACAGGTTGCGGCGCTCGGTTGTCTCCGAGGCAAGGTCCAGCGGGTTGTGTTGGCCTTACACCCGGATGTGGCACGTTTCCTATGGGGGGCGAAGCACTTACGCCCTCCGCTTCGCCTTCCGTGTCCTTCCTGGAACCTCAATTTGGTACTTTCGTCCTTGTGTGCGCCACCTTTTGAGCCTATAAAGCGGACGACGCTAAAGGATCTTACGCCGAAAGTGGTATTTTTGGTGGCGATTTCTTCGGCACGTCGGGTGTCGGAATTGCAGGCATTGTCATGCCGGGAGCCCTTCTTGAGGATTTCGGATTCAGGGGTGTCCTTGCAAACTGTCCCCTCCTTTCTCCCAAAGGTGGTATCGTCTTTTCACTTGAATCAATCGATCGAACTTCCTTCATTCTCCGATGTGGATCGATCGGATACGATGGCCAAGGATTTACAGAAGCTGGATGTCAGCAGGGCTCTGATCCGGTATCTGGAGGTTACGAATCCTTTTCGAATATCGGACCATCTCTTTGTTTTGTGGAATGGTCCGCGTAAAGGCGGGATAGCCTCCAAGGCTACCATAGCTCGTTGGTTGAAGGAGGCCATCGGTTCCGCGTATTTATTGCTTGGTAAGACCGTACCGGTGCTCATTCGCGCTCATTCTACTCGTTCACAGGCCGCTTCTTGGGCGGAATCTCACCAGGTTTCGCCCCAGGAAATTTGCAGGGCGGCTACTTGGAAATCTTTGTATACTTTTGCAAGGCATTACAGATTGGATATGAGAGCTTCAGAGGCTGGGGGATTTGGAGAAGGGGTGCTCCGTGCGGGCCTTTCCGGCTCCCACCCTCTGTGAGTTGGCTCTAGTACATCCCAGGTGTCTGGACTGATCCGGGTACGTACAGGGAAAGGAAAATTAGTTTCTTACCTGAATTTTCGTTCCTGTAGTACCACGGATCAGTCCAGAGCCCCTCCCTATAGCTGTGTGCACTTAAGTAACGGAGAGTCCGCTCGTATAAAGTTTGTTTTTTGTGTATGGTTATTTACCATGCCTTCTCGCCTGTTCTATTGGTTCTGTCTGTTCTGTTCTCAGTTGAGGTTTTCAATGAACCTTAAGTTAGTTAGCTGTTGAATTGGGTTTTATTCCGTTCTGCTTTGACATTACATAAGACTTGAGGGACTGTGGGTGGCACCTTGGTATATATGCCAGGGTTTGTTTTGAAAAACTTCTGTCTCCATCTGCTGGAGGGGAGGCAAAACCCAGGTGTCTGGACTGATCCGTGGTACTACAGGAACGAAAATTATCAGGTAAGAAACTAATTTTCCTTT
Source organism: Rhinatrema bivittatum (assembly GCF_901001135.1). NCBI lineage: Eukaryota > Metazoa > Chordata > Amphibia > Gymnophiona > Rhinatrematidae > Rhinatrema > Rhinatrema bivittatum. The sequence continues at coordinate 23,662,182 of NC_042629.1, forward strand.
CATTGGCTCCATAAAATACAAAATAAAATAAAAAGTAAAAAATTATCAACCCTAAGAAAAGAGTGAGTATGAGAACCGGATCAAGGTTTTTTGTGGTATTTTAATTTTGTGGGTTTAATTTCGTGAGTCTAAATACTTATGCAAGCATTTGAAGTGATACACCCGATTGCAAAAGTCCATGAAGATCCATATTCAGCATTAGATGTTTTTATACTTATATTATACCTCCCCATGTAGATGGCCTTGAGAAATTTTAGAGTCCCCTCCAATTGAGATCTTTGAAAGGTTTTGCTTCCTTATTTTTTTTGTGTTTGAACACTAACCCAAAACATTTGGGTTAAAGACGTAGCTTGGTGTTTGCTGTAAAAGTTACATTTCATGAGAAGTTCTCAGCTTAGTCCTGTGCATCCAAGGCAGTATTAAAGTAGTTTGCTCCCTCTACAAGGGAGCATAGGTCAAGTTTCCACTGTACATTATCATTAGCAGACAGATCTTCATAAAGTACATTGATAATTTGTATACAACACATTGGCTAGCTGATGGAAAGTAAAGTACTGTAACTTGAAGTATTCTTTTTTTTTTTTTGTTCTACAAATTCACTGTAGGCTATTCCCTCGGACTCCCAAATCCTTTTAAAATGTCAAATATCGTGTGCTCAGTTTGTCATTTCATAGTGTTTTTTTCTTCGTTGCCTTTTCCTAACGTTTCCCACCCCTGGTTTTCTTCTGCAGACCACTGATAACGCCCCAGCTCAACCAGTTCCTAGCCAGCGAGTTGTTGAGGTGGCGATCCCTCACGTAGGGACTTTTGTGATTGAGTCAGAGGAGGGGGGTTATGACGATGAGGTACTTCTTGACTGCAGCTCTGTGCGCCATTTTCTTCCATGGTGCTTTGGTTTTTTGCTGCGTGATGCACCACAGCGTGCCTGGCATGTGTGTACCTTGCAACACTTCTAATGCACCTCTGAGTAACAGTTTGCTTGCTCACAGACTGCAATGATCACTAGCAAATATGCAAAGGAAGATGTGGTATTGTGCAAGTTATACTTTGCTGTCATTTGGATGTTTATGCATGCGCTCGCCATCAGTAACCCCATAGACATTTTTAAATGCCAATTTTGAAAGTTTTTGCATTGGTTCAAATGTGTGTTATAGATAATATTTACTTTGTATGTAAGAAAAATGGTCTCACAATAAGAAAAAGCACCGACAATGTTCAAACCTCTAAAATTCATTTTGATTAAAAAAAAATGAAAAAAGAAGCAATAAGTCTTACCAAATGAGTATTGTCATGGCAGTGGCTCTTGCACTGCTCTTGTGGTTGTTGTAGTCTGCAGGGCATATTGTAGTTGCTAGCTAAAGCATTTAATCTCTCAGTGCTTAATTATTGATAATTTAAATATGTTGGCTAATCAATGTTTGATTTGCTCAGGCCCTTCCCATGGAATCCTGTATTTTTAAGTGCTTGGCAGAGAAATGTTTTGTGGTAGAGACGGGGAGATGATCCGCTTCATCAACCTAATTCATCTAAATTCTGTATATTTACTAAGATGTTTCTAAAGTGCCTGGCCATATGAGATGAGACTAAAGGATCTAAATATGTTGTCTCAGAGGAGAGATCAGGGTGATATGACAGAGATACTCAAATACCTCAAAGGTGCAGAAAAAAATGCTCCAAAATAAGAGACTCCAAGGAGGAATAGACAGAGAAGCAGCATCAGAAAATATGGATTCATGGAAGGGGTGGGTGGATAGAATGACTTTCCAAGGGAGATGATAGAGGAGAAATGGTAACCAAGAGCAGAAAATCCTGGGATAAACGTAGAAGATTCATATACAAGGAGAAGCCAGAGATCAATTGGGTTTCAATGGCTATGCAGCAGGAATGGTGCCACAAGAAAGTCTTTTTCAATTTTTAATCACGGAGACGTAAAATATCATGTACAGGTGCCCTTGTACATGATATTTTACGTCTCTGTGATTAAAAATTGTGACTTTCTTGTGGCATCCTTCACTTTGTTATTTCCTTACGGCTTCACTGGATTGCCTACCCTGCTGTTTTTTTTTGTATGCAGCAGGAATGGCATTGGGAAGACGAGACGGACCTTACAGTCCTTATTTGCCATCCTGTTCTTATGAATGCACGGGCATTTTTTTCTCCCCAAATCAGATTTCCCAAGCAAAACGCAAACATCTGTAGATGTTTAAAGTTTGGGATTTCTTTATAAAGAGAACTACCACTGGAACTGCCCTTGTTTCATGTAACAGAATTAAAGAAATGGAACCTTCCAGACACATAGTGCACACCCCAAAAACGTTGGAAATCTCTAGCCAAGATAGACACGAGGATCTTGTTCCTGGTATATACCTGGGGGAGAAACATTTACTTTGCCATTTTAGAGTATGCATGCAGCAGCTTGCTTTCCTTACCATGCATGTATGTGATGGCACATTGACTCGACATATGTGGATTCTATATTCATTGCAAACTTTACCCTTAAATCCCTTATGGCAGGTCATGATGGCCCCGAATATGCAAGGCATAATCATGGCCATAGGTAAAGCCAGGAGTGTGTATGACAGGTGTGGGCCTGAAGCAGGGTTCTTTAAGGTACACACAACATTTTTCATCTTTTCTTTTACATTTGTTTGTTTTGTCAAAACTGTGCTTTTTGGTGATCCGCTTTGTTGTTTTTTGACTTTAGATGCCAATGTTAACTTGTATGTCCACGCCGAGAAATTTTAAATGTGCAAACACTGAATCTTTTGCTCTCTCTTCTTTTTTTATCATTATTTTGGTTTTCATTTATTTATTAGGAATGGTATTAGGATGTGTGGCTACTGTTGGGGTTTAGGAGAGAGCTTTATATAGGTGACCATAATCTGCTTTTAAAAGGAGCGCTCTCTATGCTACTTCTGTCAGACCCAAGTAAAATATGAATGAAATCAGCAACAGAGAAAGATTCAGGTGTATAAACCTCAAATTGTCCTGTTGTTTTAAGATTTTTTAGGAAGAAAGGTTTTACTAACCCTTAAGTTATTTTGAATGTCTTAATTTTGTTTTGTTCTATTTTTACTTGAGGCATTTATTTTTTTAGATTTTGGATAAAGATTGTTGAGAAAAGGATGCTAAAGGGCTTTGAATCACCTTTTAAAGTAGTCGTGATTGAAGATGGGTTAATTAGCTTTGGAGAAGAAATTACTAATTAAAGATCTTATCAAAAGAAAGACTTTCATTTTCACAGGACCAACAGGATGGTAGTCCTCACATATGGGTGACATCATCAGGATGGAGCCCAATCACGGATCACTTTTGTCAAAGTTTCTAGAACTGTGACTGGCACCTACTGGGCATGCCCAGCATAGCACCAGCCCTGCATCCAGCAGGGGTCCCCCTTCAGTCTTCTTTTTTCCACGCAGCAGTAGCCGTGCGGGTTAAGGAGCTCTTCAGAGATTCCTGACAGGAATTTTTCCTCATGGAACTTTTTCAAAAAATTTCAAATAATTATACCCCACAGGGGTCCCCTTATCGATACCTTTGCTCCGCGGTCGAATGGTAATTTTTTTTTTACAGGTTTGCGGTCTATTCCCGTCGAGTTTTTCCCTCGCGGCCTACCGTCCATTGACCGCACCACAACTAAATTTTTGTCGAGGCCATGGCGTTGGTTTCTGTCGGTGCCCCGACTGCACTCGAACAATGTCCATCACTGACCTTCACACGGTCTGTGTGATGTGTTTGGGGTCCGACCATGATGTCCTTACTTGCACGAAATGTGCCCAAATGACACCAAAGGGTCGCAAGGCTAGGCTGGAGGAGATGGAACTTCTCTTTCAGTCAAAAACCCCGACTCCATCGATAGCTTTGACGTCGTCCAAACCAGTACCGCTGACTTTGCACCAGCACCGGGAAACGGCTGCTGCCCGACCGGCTTCGACAACTCCGCAAGTGTCGCCCCCCCCCCCCCCCCCCCCCGGTTCCTCCTCAGGAAAAAGACCGAGGAAAAACATCGACACTGCCATCGGAAAGCTCTGGCCACCTATACAGGCAAGCCTTCAGCATCGACGTCGTCTAAGCCACCAACAAAGAAGTCCCATACAGAAAAGGCCCCGTCCTCTTCTGTTTCTGGGTCACCGAGGCATTCCCCACCTGGACAGGTGCCGGGAGCCGCGACTCCACTTTCACTGGTGGACCCTCCGGCTACGCCAGTGCTGCCTCCTACTCAGGAACCGGGTATCCATGCCCCAGGTTTCCATGAGGAATTGGATCGGATGATCCAAGAAGCCATCAGTAAAGTACTCCAGGGGTTCAAACCTCCATCGGTGCCGTTTCCCGAGCCGGCCACCGATCCAATACCCAAGGTGCTTGCACCGCTGTTGGCGAGAATGGATGCGTTAATCAATGCCCTTCCACCAATGGATCCGAGGGAACCGATGGCCCCGATTCCTTCCTCACCACTACCCTTGTCATCGGAAGAAGAAACATAGATCTCCATTCTGCCCTCGGGAGTGCTGCCATCGATGTCGCCTAATCCATCGGTGCCTCTATGCCTCCCTCGATGCCTTCAATGCCCCCATCAATGTCTTCAATTCCGCCTCTGAGGCCATTGATGCCTAGGCCCGGGCCTTCCGGGATAACACCGTTACTCCCTTCTGATGAACATATGGGAGCTGGTGATGAGCCTTACGATCCTTGGTCCGATGATTCGTCCCAGGATACTGATGATCTTCCTTCACAGCCCTCTCCTCCTGATGAAAGGAAGTGTTCTCCTCCAGAGGACTTGTCCTTTATCAACTTTGTAAAGGAAATGTCTGGAACGGTTCCATTCCAGCTTCAGACTGAAGAGGACTCTAGGCATCAGATGCTGGAGCTTCTCGTTTCTCAATGCTCCAAAGGAAATCATGTCTATCCCTATTCATGAAATCCTTCTGGACCTTTTAAACAGAAATTGGGATCACCCTGGCTCTGTGGCACCTGTCAATCGTAAGGCAGATGCCACCTACTTAGTTCATTCAGCCCCTGGCTTCCAGAGAACTCAATTAGATCATCACTCAGTGGTTGTGGAGTCAGCCCAGAAGAGGGCATGAAGCTCCAAACCTCATTCTTCCATTCCTCCAGGAAAGGGACAAAAATTCCTGGATGCATTTGGAAGACGTGTATTCCATGGCTCAATGCTGATCTCTCGCATTGCTTCCTATCAATTGTACATGTCCCAATACAACAGGGCCCTGTTCCCGAAGATTCAGGAATTTGCTGAAGCCTTACCTCTGCACTTCCAGGACCAGCTTCGTGCCCTAGCACAAAAAGGCTTAGATGCTGGCAGACATGAACTACGGTCTGCATATGACATCTTCGACACCGCCCAATACTGGATCTTCGCACCTTAAACAAATATCTACAAAGAGAAAAGTTCAAGATGGTGACCTTGGGTTCTCTTCTTCCCCCTTCTCCAAAGGGAAGACTGGCTCTGCTCTCTAGACCTCCAGGACGCCTACACACGCATTTCAATTACTCCAAAACATCGCAGATTCCTGCGGTTCCTAGTAGGCCCAAAACACTTCCAATATCAAGTGTTACCATTCGGCCTAGCATCTGCTCCACGAGTCTTCACCAAGTGCCTCATAGTGGTAGCTGCCTTTCTCAGGAGTCAAAGTGTCCACGTCTACCCCTATCTCGACAATTGGTTGATCAGGGCTCCCACTCAGCAAACTGTACTGATGTCCCTATGTCTCACTTTGCATACCCTGATCTCCCTAGGGTTCCTCATAAACTATCCAAAATCCAGGCTAGTTCCTTCTCAAATCTTGTCGTTCATAGGGGCCGACTTGGACACCCCAAAAGCAAAAGCCTTCCTACCTCAGGATCGAGCTTTCACTCTCGCTTCTCTGGCCCATCGACTGCAGTCTCGACAACATTCAACTGCACGTCATTTTCTGGTCTTACTGAGTCATATTGTATCCTCTGTGCATGTCACTCCCATAGCTCGCCTTGCCATGAGAATAATGCAGTGGACTCTAAAATCGCAGTGGATTCAGTCTTCTTAGCCAATGTCCACCATTGTCCACATCACCAAACAGCTCCGCTTATCGCTAGCCTGGTGGGCAGACCAATTCAATCTGCTACAAGGCCTTCCATTTCAGGTTCCAGAACCTTGACAACAGATGCTTCCAGCCTCGGCTGGGGTGCACATGTTGGAAACCTGCAAACTCAAGGCATTTGGTCTCCAGAGGAAGCCAAACACCAAATACATTTCCTGGAGCTTCGTGCAATCAGATATGCTCTCAGGGCTTTTCAGGCTCACTTTTCCATCCAGGTCATCTTGATTCAGACAACCAACCAGGTGGTCATGTGGTACATCAACAAGCAAGGGGGAACGGGCTCCTATCTTCTGTGTCAAGAAGCTTCACAGATATGGGCGAAGGCCCTTTCCCACTTGATGTACCTCGGGGCCACCTACTTGCCGGGAGTGGACAATGTGTTGGCAGACAAGCTGAGTCGCACTTTTCAACTGCACGAGTGATCTCTCAACCCCACTGTAACGGACTCAATATTCCCGACGTTGGGGTTACCCTCACATAGATCTCTTTGCATCAATTCACAACCGCAAAGTAGGGAACTTCTGCTCTCTCACCTGCAGCCAAGAGACACGGTCTCCTTTATGCATACACCCTCCACTTCCACTCATTTCAAAGACTCTCGTGAAGTTGCAAAGGGACAAGGGGCTAATGATTCTGATAGCCCCTCATTGGCCACGCCAGGTCTGGTTTCCAATTCTCCACGACCTATCAGTACACTGGCACATTCCTCTGGGGAAGGACCCGCTTCTGATCACTCAGAACAACGGCTGCCTTCATCACCCCAACTTCCAGGCCCTCTCCCTGACTGCCTGGTTGTTGAAAGGTTAATACTTCAACCTCTTAACCTTTCAGAGCCGGTTTCCTGTGTCCTAGTAGCTTCACGAAAGCCTTCCACAAGGCAATCTTATCGTTACAAATGGAACAGGTTTACGGTATGGTGTACTTCCATGTCCATCGATCCCTTCACTTGTTCCACACCAAAGTTTCTGGATTATTTCTGGCACCTGTCAGAGTCAGGCCTCCAAACTTTGTCTATCAGGGTACATGTCAGTGTGGTAGCCGCCTTCCATAAAGGTGTCGGGGATGTACCTATTTCAGTACAACCCCTTGTAACACGCTTTTTGAAGGGTTTGCTCCACCTTAAACCTCCACTGCGCCCTCTGTCCCCTTCCTGGGACCTCAACATGGTTTTGGGGCAGCTCATGAAACCGCTGTTTGAGCCTCTCCAATCCTGTGATCTCCGCTATCTCACTTGGAAAGTGATTTTTCTTTTGGCGATCACATCCGCTCGCAGAGTTAGTGAGTTACAGGCCTTTAGACACCTACCCGCATTACACTAAACTTCTGCATGATAGGGTAGTACTCCGCCTAAGGCAGTATATGAGTTTCATATCAATCAATCCATTATACTACCCACCTTCTTTCCCAGGCCCCATTCAAATCCAGGAGAACAGGCTCTGCATACCCTTGACTGTAAACGTGCTCTAGTATTCTATCTAGACCATACAGCTGGCCACAGGAAATCCACTCAATTGTTTGTTTCCTTCGATTCCTTCAAATTGGGTAAACCTGTGGGTAAGCAGACTCTCTCCTCCTGGTTAGCGGACTGTATTTCCTTTTGCTATCAGCAGGCAGGTATTCCCCTTCAAGACCGTGTCAAGGCACACACTATCAGGGCCATGGCAACATCAGTAGCGCACCTACGCTCTGTGCCACTTGCTGACATCTGTAAGGCTGCTACCAGGAGCGCTCTCCACACCTTCGCAGCCCATTATTGTTTAGACAAGGCTGGCAGACAAGATTCCATCTTCGGCCAGTCTGTGCTACGCAACTTATTTGCGAACTGAGGTACCAACATCCTTCAGCCAATCCGTTAGGGTTCAGGATGCCCTCTACCAAATTCCACCCCAGTTGTGCCTGTTGCACGTCTTTGGGTACATTTGGTGCATTGCTCAGGCACCTCAGCTCGGTACTCACCCATATGTGAGGACTACCATTCTGCTTGTCCTGTGAGAAAGCAGAGTTGCTTACCTGTAACAGGTGTTCTCACAGGACAGCAGGATGTTAGTCCTCACGAAACCCGCCCACAACCCTGCGGTGTTGGGTTCGTTTACATTTTCTTATTTTATTTTCGCATGTACTTTTTACTATAAGACAAGACTGAAGGGGGGACCCCTGCTGGATGCAGGGTTAGTGCCATGCTGGGCATGCCCAGTAGGTGCCAGTCAGTTCTAGAAACTTTTACAAAAGTGTTCCGTGATTGGGCTCTATCCTGATGATGTCACCCATATGTGAGGACTAACATCCTTCTGTCCTGTGAGAACACTTGTTACAGGTAAGCAACTCTGCTTTCCCTGTACGTACCCAGATCTGTCCAGACCGTGGGTTGAGCCTCCTGTCCAGCAGGTGGAGACAGACCAAAACTGTGAGGGTATCCTATATCAGGACAGAGCCTACCCTACTCTCCTTCAGTATTCGTCTGTCTCCAGCAGGTGCAGGCAGCTGAACCTACAGTTCCCCTTCTTCTTCTTCCCTTAGTTTCCCTGAGGGGATTTTCTTTGCTTTTGGTCTGGATCAAGCAAGTATTTAATTCTTGTTTAAAAAAAAAAAAAAAAGAGGACTTTGAATGTTTTCTCACTTTTTTCCTCACAGAGGTAGTTCGGTCTCCTCGCTCTGCTGGGAGCCTGGGGGCTTGCCCATCCTAGTCCCCTTTTTTCCCGGTGACCATCTGGGGTGATACTGGTGGTCCAGTCCCTCCCCCATTATCTAGCTGTCCACTGTAAAACAGGACCCTCTCAGGGAGTGTTTTTCCCATGGCTTAGCTGAGCAGTTAAAAAAAAAAAAAAAAAAGGTACAAGCAGGGCTGTATTTGTTACTTGTATTTGTTACTTTTTAAGAACTGTGGACAGCTCCAGCAGCTTGCAGAGTTCAGTCACTGCCTCCACTGACAAGACTTCAGCCCTGCACAGCTCAGCTGTTTTTACTTTTTTAACGATTTTTTTTTCTTCAGCGCTGATGCCGCATTCCAGCGCCTGTAAAGCATGTGGAGATTCTGCCACACATTTTTTCCGTGGATGCCTCTGTTCAGAGTGCCTACTGGCACTCTGAACAGATGGCCTTGATCTTGATCTTGATCTTGATCAAGGCACAGATGGCCTTGATCTTCATGAACGATGACTAGAGACTAGAGCACCTCTAGGTTAAAGCACTCTTAAGCTTTAACCCGTATCCTCCATTGTATTTCTTAATTATTTCCACCTTTACTTCCTTCCAGCTATATAAGCTTCCAAGTTCCTTACCCTTGTTGAATGTAACTTGCCTTATTCATTTCCTTTTGTTTAACTTTCTTAAGTTATGCTACAGTTATACCCTTGTTAAATGTAAACCGATCTGATATGGTTATTACTATGAAGGTCGGTATAAAAAAAGTGTTAAATAAATAAATACTGGGTGGGGAGGGTCCCTCATCGGTCCCCTTGCCCACAGCGACCCGGGGGCGAGTTCCCCGCTGTGTGGCCAGGCCGTTCCCCTCCCGGAAAACCGCGGGAACGGTGGCCATCTTGGAAGCAGGCTCAAATGCAAAATTGGATGTGCAGGAGGAAGGTGAGCCCGATTTTTTTTTAAATTTTTTTTAGTTTCTCCTCCGGATTTGAGCCCCCCCTCATGCCCTGGAGGGGGTGCCTGACCTTTCCCTACCTCTCCTCCTACCCCTCTCCCCCGGGAAGTCTAAGCCTTGTTTCTCTGCAGAGTTTGTGCTTCTTATGCACGTCCTACTTAGCCAGCTTACAGCAGGAGGAAGATCCATCCCTGGATCCCCCACCAAAAAACCCGCAAATTTCTCCTCCGCAACCTCCAAAGGTGCTGGAGGGCCAGGGCTTTGGTTAGGGTGGTCCCGGGGGTCCCGCCGCCTCCAGATCCACCACAGCCGCCGCCGGTCCCAATTCCAGATCCAGATGTTGACCCACTGCTTCCTAACCCCCCCCCCCCCTCGAGGGGGTCGATCCTTGGGTGCTACGCTTATTTTAAAAGGAGGAACTAGAACCGCACATTCCCTTCATTTTGCAGGAACTGGGAATTGAGTTGCCCCCGGCGGATACGGTTATGGCCTCAATGCCTGCCAAATGGACCCGGTCCTGGCGGGACTTAGGACTCATGTACTTTTCCTTTTCACCCTATGCATAAGCTGATGCTCCTTAGGGAATGGGAGTCCCCTGAGGCGGGACTCCAAGTGGGGAGGGCTATGGACAAGCTCTACCTCCTTCCTGAGGACTTAAGATGCCCAAGGTAGATTCCTCTGTCACGGCGGTTACCAAACATCCCGATGTTTGGGGCTACAGCTCTGAAGAATGTCCAGGACCACAAGTTGGGATTTTACCTCAAACGCATATTTGAGGTCCTGTCCTTGGGAGTTCGGGCAACAATCTGCGGCAGTCTCAAGTAGCGGGCAAGCCTCAAGTGGGTTCAACAATTACTCAGCACCCAAGACCTCCCATCTGCAGAGGGCGGAGCAGGCGGATCACTTGGAGGGAGTGATTGCGTATGGAGCGGACGCCCTGTACGATCTTCTGCGAGTGCAAACCAAGGCAATGGTCTTCGCGGTCTCGGCCAGGTGCCTCCTCTGGCTGAGAAATTGGTCTGCGGACGCCTCTTCCAAAGTGAGGTTGGGAACCCTTCCTTTCAAGGGCCAGTTGCTTTTTGGTGAAGATCTAGAACAACTTATCAAAACCCTGGGAGAAAATAAGGTTCATAAGTTGCCGGAGGACTGTCCAAAACAGTTCTTCTTACCCTTTCGCACTAGATTTAGGGGGCAATGCCATTTTTCCTCCAGGGCAAGGGGCTCGTTCCCGAGGGGTAATGCTTCCCGATCTCAATCCTGGCCTCATTCCTTTCTGGGACGTCAGCCTTTCAGGGATAGTAGCTAGCAACACTCATTCACCAAGTCCTCCTCTCATTGAGATGGGGCTGGCTCATTCCTCTGTTCGAGACTTAGGTGGACGACTGTCCCAGTTTCTCGGGGAATGGGCCACCATAACGACGGATCAGTGGATCCTAGAGGTGATAGAAAAAGGCTACGCGTTAGAATTTGCTCGAGACATTTCGGATCTTCACCTGATCTCCCTCTGCGGAAGTCGAAAGAGGCCTGCGGTCGAACAGACCCTGCGCAGGCTGCTGGAACTGGGGGCCATTGTCCCAGTCCCAGTGGAAGAACAAGAGTCCGTCCAATATTCCATCTACTCCGTCGTGCCCAAAAAGGAGGGCTCCTTTCGTCCAATTTTGGATCTCAAGCGCGTCAACCGGTCTCTCAAGGTTCCCCATTTTCGGATAGAAACCTTAAGGGCGGTGATAGCAGCAGTTCGATCCAGAGAATTCTTGGCCTCGCTCGATCTGAAGGAGGCCTACTTACACATCCCAATTCTCTGCGATCACCAGCGGTATCTTCGGTTTGAGATACTGGGCCAACATTTTCAGTTTCGAGCACTCCCCTTCGGTCTTGCCACGGCGCCGCACACTTTCACCAAGGTAATGGTGGTAGTGGCGGCCACCTTGCGTTGAGGCGGAGTCCTCGTCCACCCTTACCTGGACGATTGGCTCATCCGGGCCAAATCAAAGTCTCTTTGCCAGCTGGCGGTCAGCAAGGTCCTGTCATGTCTGACCTCTCTGGGTGGGTCATCAACTTTCCCAAGAGCAAGCTTCAACCCTCCCAGACATTGAAATTCCTGGGGGTGCGATTCGACACTCGAGTAGGCAGGGTGTTTTTTCCGGAGGACCGATCGCTCAAACTCAGAGGCCAAGTGTGCAATTTTCACTCTCTTGCTCTGCCAGCGGCCTGGGATTATCTCCAGGTTCTGGGGTCCATGGTCTCCACTATCGATCTGGTCCCCTGGGCTTTTGCGCATATGCGTCCATTACAGAAAGCCTTGCTATCCTGCTGGAAACCGGTATCGGAACAGTTTCAGACGCCCCTGCCGCTCTCCGAGACTACCGTCGCAGAACTGCCTTGGTGGCTATCGCCTGCCCATCTTCAGAAGGGGATGTCCCTTCTGATGCCGCAGTGGATCGTGGTAACAGACACCACCCTCTCCGGCTGGGGAGCTGTATGCTAGACCCAGTCTGCTCAGGGGTATTGGTCTCCGACCCAATCTCGCTGGCACATGAATCGACTGGAAGCTCGAGCGGTCCGAAAGGCTCTCAAGGCCTTCCTTCCCCTACTCCTCCACAAGGCGGTGCGGGTCCTGTCGGACAATTCCACCACTGTAGCCTACATCAATCGACAAGGGGGCACCAGGAGTCGCCTAGTTACTCTGGAAGCCAGCAGGCTCTTCTCATGGGTGGAACATCACCTAGAGCGCTTAGCGGCGTCCCATATTGGGGGGAAGGAGAACGTTCAAGCGGATTTCCTCAGTCGCCAGAGGTTAGACCCAGGCGAGTGGGAATTGTCAGACGCAGCGATGAACCTGATCATCCGCAGGTGGGGTCCCCCTCACTTGGATCTGATGGCCACCATGACCAATGCGAAAGCTCCTCGGTTCTTCAACCACAGACAGGAACATTGTGTGGAAGGGGTGGATGCCCTGGTCCTTCCCTGGCCCCGCGACATTCTACTGTACGTGTTTCCTCCCTGGCCGTTAGTGGGCAAAGTACTCCGAAGAATCGAGCTTCATCGTGGGCCTGTCATTCTAGTGGCTCCGGAATGGCCCTGCAGACCATGGTTTGCGGACCTCGTAAATCTAGCCACGAACGATCCCCTACGCCTCTTTCCCATCTTCTTCGGCAGGGTCCTGTATTTTTCGATCAGGCGGATTGCTTCTGTCTAGCGGCCTGGCTTTTGAACGGCAGAGATTGAGAAGGAAGGAAGAAGTAATATCCACTCTATTGCGGGCCAGGAAGCAGACTACCTCGCTTGCTTATGTCAAAGTATGGAAGGTTTTTGAAAATGCGTGTCTCACCTTGGATATCTCAGCTTGTAAGGCTCCGGTTTCCCAGGTCCTTTCTTTTCTCCAGAACGGTCTCGCCAAGGGGTGGTTGTTCAGTTCCTTGCGAGTGCAGGTCTCTGCTCTCGGTTCCCTCTTAGGCACCATTGACGGTTATGCAGTGGCGGCTCATCCTGATGTCGTCCGTTTCCTCAAGGGAGCCAAGCACTTGAATCATCCAGTCCGGGTTACTTGTCCTTCGTGAAGTCTTAACTTGGTTCTCCGGGTTCTCTGCAAAGCCCCTTTTGAGCCCTTAAGGAGGGCTATGCTCAAGGATTTGACTCTCAAAACAGTCTTCTTGGTGTCCATTTGTTCAGCCAGAAGAATCTCAGAGCTCCAGGGGTTGTCGTGCAGAGAGCCTTTCCTATGTTTCTCAGATTCAGGGGTATCCCTTAAGACGGTACCCTTTCTTGCCAAAGGTTGTGTCGTCTTTTCATGTCGATCAGTCCGTGGAACTTCCGGCTTTTTCTTCGTCAGAAGTAGCAAATACAGCTGGTGGTGATCTGCGGCGCCTCTATGTGAAACGGGTCTTGCTGCGTTACCTTCAGGTTACAAATGAGTTCCGGGTCTCTGACCACTTGTTTGTTCTGTGGAGTGGGCCGAATAAAGGTAATAAGGCTTCCAAGGCCACTATCGTGCGTTGGCTAGAGACCATTGCGTCGGCCCGTGCCGGAAGGCTTAAAAGCTCATTCCTTGTAGTCTCAGGATACTTCTTGGGCGGAGAGTCAATCGGTCTCTCCGCAGGAAATATGTAGGGCAGCTACTTGGAAATCCCTGCATACTTTTGCTAGTCATTACCGTCTGGATGTGCAGGCTCCAGGTTTTGGCTCCTTTGGGCGGCAGGTGATTTGAACAGGGCTATCTCGGTCCCACCCTGTTTAGGGAAGCTTTGGTACATCCTACGGTCTGGACTGATCGGATACGTACAGGGAAAGGAAAATTGGCTCTTACCTGCTAATTTTCGTTTCTGTAGTACCACGGACCAGTCCAGACACCCACCTGTTCTAGATCTGATACGTCCGCTCAAATGTTCTGTCTTTCTTTACAGGGTTTTTTTTAGTTATCTGATTTTTTTGTCTACTATTACTAAAGGCACCGGAAGCATCTAACAAATGAAAATAAAATTGTATGCAAGAGCGTTTTTATTCATACAGAATCCTTTCAATTGTTCACTTGTTCAATTTGTTAGTTTTTTCTTATTGCTTGCTTGATCCTTGGGAAGTTATATCTGCTTTGAAAGTACTTTGTACTGAAGAGATATAGGGTAGGCTCCGTCCTGATATAGGATACCCTTACAGTTTTGGTCTGTCTCCACCTGCTGGACAGGAGGCTTAACCCACGGTCTGGACTGATCCGTGGTACTAGAGGAACGAAAATTAGCAGTAAGAACCAATTTTCCTTTATCCATCAGTTCTGCATAGCACATTAGGATGTGATTTTCTATATATATCTATAGATTTTTTTTATTTTTTTTTTTACTTTTGGATTTCCTAAATATTTATCCTAAACATATTTTTCAGTTAGAAATTGTGCAGCAGAATATATAATAGTATTTATAGATCTCTGCAAATATGCCACAGTGTTGTATTAAATTGTAGGATCCCAGGGGACCAGAAAATTTTCAAAAGGATTTATATGTGTAAAAGTAATCATATATTATAGCAGTTTTTAAAAGCCCTTCTATACGCATAAAGCCCTTTGAAAATTATCTCCATAGTCTATATTTGAGCACGGGGAAAAGTGACCTGAGCAGGATCTGAGCCAGTGTCTTAGGTTTCAAGTCTATGAGCTATAGCTTTTCCACTCCATAGATCACCAAGTAGATTTCTATTAGTGATAATTTAAAAATAGTGATTCTGGTCAAGGTTTATTTTAAGTCAGATGATCACCCTCCTTTTTAGTTTTGCCCCTAAACTCTATTCCCATAACCTTTTGTGCAGAAAGGTCTGTGGTTTTAAGATGAAACCCCATAAATACAGATGGCACACACTTTGGAGCATGGCTCTGCCTACAAATTAATTGGAATTAGACAGAGCCCTGATGAGTTTTGGAGGGAACTTAAAACATATTTTACATGATTCGCCCATCTTTATGAATAAAAAATTCACCCAACATGGGGTGCAACATATTAGAAAGCCAGTATACAGCCAGACCTGTAGGGATAACATCTTAACAATGAAAAATCATTTCCTCTGGGCATTCAGCTGCTTTTTAGCAGAGAGGATGGCCAGTTGGAGTTGAATGCAGTCAGACCAGGGAGTACTGACCATTTGACCATTTAATATTTTAAAAGGATCCTTTAAAATTTTCAATCTGTATAACTTTTTTTTTTTAGCCTTATGCAACAGAATAAAATACTTTGTACAAGAAATGATCAATTTTGTTCTTTGGGCTTATGGGAGCTATGCACTAATCTATAAGTTACTGGTTAACTTCAGTGGCATGAATACCTAATTCTAGGCAGGTCACACAAACAGAAAAAGAAGTATCCGTGAAAACAAATTAAACTGGGTATCAAGTGGGGTGATGTGCTGAGGAGGAGGTGTTTCCTTTCAGCTCCGGGTGCCGTGCTCCCGTATCCACCGGCATCGACATAGGCTCGTTTATACTGTGGTTTTATGTCGATAGTACATTTTATGCAAAAATCACCTCAGCCGATGGCTTCTCGCTGCGGAAAAAAGAAAAGGAAAAAGACAAAGGGAAGTTGGCCGAATCCAAGATGGCGGCAAACTCCAGCGACTCAGTCATCTCCGTCGGGCTCGCTCACAGTGGCGATACCCTGGATGACAAGCTGGCGAGTATTGCCTTGCAATTAACAGAAGTGAGAGACGCGCTGGCAGAAATAGGGCCCAGAATAGACCAAGTGGAAGGGCGGGTCTCCCTCTTAGAAGATGACATGACGGTGGTCACAGCAAAAGTTGAATCCCACGCAGCGGCCCGTAAAGACTGCCAAGACAAACTAGACCTGGAGAACAGGTCAAGACAGGCCAACTTATGCTTCTTGGGGCTTCCAGATTCAATTGACGACCAAAACCTTGATAAATTTCTGAAGAGATGGCTGCCGGAGGTGGTGGACCTAGAGGACTTGAAGGGCCTACTAAGTATCAAACATGCTCACCGGCTTGGCGCGAGATGGGCATCAGATTTGCCCCAGAATTCCAATAGCAAGGGTTTTTAACTTTGCCCACAAACATAAAGTATGGCTGGCGTATCGCAATAAAAAGGAGCTGAACTACAACGGGAACCGAATACGTGTTACACAGAACTACTCGGCACAAGTCTCGCAAGCACGGCGCAAATTTTCTACCACCTGCTCCTCCTTGGTAGTAAAATTTTCACTCCAATACCCAGCCACTTAAAAAATTTGGTTGAACGACACTGTGAAGACCTACACCAAGCCGGAAAAAGCCCAGGCCTTCGTGTAGAAAAATCTGAAATAAGCGCAGGAATAGCTAGCCTGGGGACAGTCTTAAGGATTATTACCATCTCTCAACACTAGTAAGTCAATCTTAGCAGGGCTTCGATCCATCAACCTTTAGAACAGTTAACCACTGGCCCAGCCGGAGTGGGTTGCAGCTTACCACAGGGAAAACTTCATCAAGGCTTGGGCACAAAAACTCACAAGCACCCGTGGCACTCCTGGCAAGCTCCGCCTTCGGCCTTCTACTGCTGGGGAGGCATTAGTGCATAGCCATGAAGACCTTACCCGTTTTTCCACCACTTGACTACCCCACTCTTAGAGCCGGTAGAGGGGACAGGCCCTCTTACTTGTTCCAGGAAAAACGACAGAATGCGGCTTGAACGTGGGCAAGATAACAACAGACAGGTTTGATGTGTGTTTTGGAATGCCCGCCAACAATCGGACAAGGCCGATTTCCCGTTAGAAGCATAAACACACACTGGGCTAAAGTACCCCTTATCAACCTATTTTCTTGGGTGCGCTGCTGCCTTCAGTCCCAGATTAGAACGGACCTATTTCTTTTTGTCCCCCTTTTCGTTGACCAGAACATCGGGAGTATGACTGATATCGAAGGGTTTACTAGGCTGGGGACTCTGTGGCGGTGCACCCAGAAATAGCAAGGGTGCGAGGGTGCGGGGTACCTGGACACTCTAATATGTGATCTCCCTCTCTCTCTCTGGTTTCAGAGAGGATGATATATGTTAAATTGTTGGGAAAGTTGGGGATGGGAGAGGGGGGCAGGGGAGGGATAGTGGGGGCATTCGTTAGTCACCATCAGGCATTTAGTGTGGGGACACGGAGTAAAGAAAAGGTAAAGGGAAGGCGGGGTAACCGGAAGAGAAAGCGTGGGGTGAAGGCCTCGCTCAGGTCGACTCGGAGGGGGGGAGGAAGCAGCATGGAAGACGCAGCGGGGGGGGGTTGGGGTGAGGCTGTGCACCTATTCCTGGGTTGATAAGCCTCCACGGACAACTGCACAGAAAATACCGCTGGGGGTTACATGACAAAACTGATGTCTTGGAATGTCCATGGCCTGGGTACGCCAATAAAAAGAAAAAAAAGTTCTCAATCATTTAAAAAAAAAAAAAAAAAACTGGGAAACTGGAAAGGCAGTTTTAAGGGGGGATATAATTGCCTACCTTAGTGCGAGGACGAAGAAAATGGATAGGGACATTCTGCAGCTAGAATCACAATTGAAACAACTGAAAGCGGAAATGGTGACCTCGCCCGCCCCCGCGCTTAGGAGAGCCTATCACACCACCCTTCACAGGTTGAATACGATCTTACATACCCGGGCATTCCGGTCACTCCAAGTAGCTCAACATAATTTCTTTAAATTCGCCAATAAGATCGGGAAACCTTTGGCAAATTTGGTTAGAGCGACCCGCCCACACATGTTTATCAAAAAAATGCAAACGCCACACGGAAAGTGGGTATCTCAAACAGATATGTGAAATATTTTGCGCATTTTGTGAGGCCCTGTACTCGGAGGACCCAAGAGACCCTAACAACACGGAAGAGGCCTTTTTTTCTGATATTCACATCCCCCAACTGTCTCCAACACCGGGAATTTCTCAAGCGACCTATCCAAACGTATGAGGTCCTACACACGATCAACATAGTGCTACAGGGAAGTCTTTGGGACCAGATGGGTTCTCATATGACTTTTACAAAATTTTAAAAGAACAGATTGCAGTCCCCCTCACTAGCTACTATATTGAAGGGCTAGCCTGCAACAAATTTCCAGAATCCTTTAACAGCGCTCACATTATAGTGCTACCGAAACCTGGTAAAGACCCAAACTCACCGACCTCATACCGCCCTATTTCACTCCTGAACAGCGATTTAAAAATACTAGCCAAATTTTGGCGGACCGGTTTAGCATAATACTTCCCCAAATGATCTCGGACCATCAGGTGGGATTTGTGAAGGGGAGACGGGCAACGGGCACATAATCAAACTGCTCACGGCCATGAAATTTTGTCAGGAGAAGAAACGTAGCACCTTAACTATCGGATTCAACTCCGAAAAGGCTTTTGACAAGTGTGTCTTGGGCTTACCTGTTTTCGGTCTTACATCGATATGGCTTTTCTGGGTCCTTTATAAAATATTTACTGCTCCTTTATGCTTCCCCATATTCACGAATCATAGTTAATGGTCTGACTTCACTTAAATTGCACCTGCAACGGGGGGTTCAGCAAGGGATGCCCCTTATCCCCGCTGCTTTATATTTTGTCAATAAACCCGTTGTTACATAAAATTGCCTCACACCCAGACATAAGGGGTTTCGAAAGGGCAGGGACAGAATTCAAGGTGGCTGCCTTTGAAGACAATGTCTTGGTGTTTCTGTCCTCCCCTAGTGAGTCCCTTCCCCATCTGCTAGACCTCCAATTGCAATTCAGTACCTTTGCAGGCTTGAAAATTAATGGGGCAAATCGGAGGTCCTGGATATTAGCCAAAACGTGAGAGGCTTGGCAAGGCTTTACCCCTTGAAATGGGCTCCGGGAGAACTTAAATATTTGGAGGTGGCAATACCGGAATTGCTTGATTCTATATACAAATTAAACGTCCTCCCCAAAATGAAAACCATGATAGATGCCTTTGCCCGCTGGCAGGCTTTGCCACTATCGTTAAGAGCGTATACATTTTTCTCACAGGACAAGCAGGATGGTAGTCCTCACATATGGGTGACATCACAGGATGGAGCCCAATCACGGAACACTTTTGTCAGTTTCTAGAACTTTGACTGGCACCTACTGGGCATACCCAGCATGGCACTAAACCTGCAGCCAGCAGGGGTCCCCCTTCAGTCTTCTTTTTTCCGCGCAGCAGTAGCCATGCGGGTTAAGGAGCTCCACAGAGATTCCTGACAGGAATTTTCCTCACGGAATTACTAAAAACTTTCATACCCCACAGGGGTCCCTCCTTCAAATTTTTGACTCCGCAGTACTCCAGTAAGTTTTTACCCGTTTTCAGTCTGTTCCCGTGGAGTTTGGCCCTCGCAGCCTCCTGGCCGTTTACCATACTGCGGCTAAATTTTTCAAAGACCATGGCGTCTGGGTTCCATCGGTGCCCGGACTGTACTTGCACCATGTCCATAATAGACCCTCATAAAGTCTGTGTGATGTGTCTTGGGTGCGAGCATGATGTCCTGACTTGCACCAAATGTGCCTTAATGACACCAAAAGGTCGCAAGGCCAGAATGGAGAAATGGAACTTCTCTTCCATTCTCAAACTCCGACGCCATCTATTGCATCGACATCGTCTGAACCGGCACCGTCCACTTCGCGCCAGTATCTGCCACCGGCCGGTGACCGTCTGGTGTCGACGACTTCTTGGCCTTTGATGTCCTCTACTCCCCCTCAGGACCGAGGGGATCGTAGAGAGAAACATCGGCATCGACACCGCAAGTCTCGGACCATCGAGGAAGGAAAATCTTTGACCTCGCCATCGTCCAAGCCGCCATCGAAGAAACCCCGTCCAGAAAAGGCACCGACCCTTTCTGCGACCGGGTCATCAAGGCAACCCTCACGTGGATGGATATCTGGAGCCGCGACTCCGCCTTTAACGGTGGTCCCTCAGGCTATGCCTCTGCCTCCTCCTTCCCTTCCGGAGCCGGGGCTGCTTGCTCCGGGTCTCCATGAAGAACTGGACCAGATGGTTCAGGAGGCCATCGATAAGGCGATGCATAGACTCCAAAGTCCCTGGCGCTGAAATCGCTGCCGGTCGCAGAACCGACCATCGATCCCATTCCTGCAGCATTGGCATCGCTGCTCTCGAAGATGGAAGCGCTCATAGCTGCTTTTCCACCGATGGATCCTGGGTCACCAATGGCTCCGGTGCCTTCCCCGCTTCCCCTGTCATCGGGAGGGGCAACACCGTTCCGCATTCCTCCATCGGGAGTCCTGCCGATGCCTCAACCATCGATGTCGATGCAATCATTGATGTCGATGCGCCCATCGGCGCCACCGATCCATCCATCGATGCCCTCGATGCCTTCATCGGTGCCTCCAGTACTTTCCTCGATGCCTTCAGATCCTAGACCAGGACCTTCAGGAATACCATCGTCCCATCCTTCTCAGGTTCTTAACAGGGACAGGGGCTGATCCCTATGACACCTGGACTGACTATTCATCTCAAGACACCGATGATTTACCATCGCCACCTTCTACTGAAAGTAGGAAGCGTTCTCCAGAGGACTTGTCCTTCATAAATTTTGTGAAGGAAATGTCTGAATTGGTTCCATTCCAATTACAGACTGAGTAAGATGATAGGCATCAAATGATGGAGCTGTTTCAATTCCTGGATGCTCCCAAGGAAATAACCTCCATCCCTATTCACCAGGTTCTTTTGGATCTCCTCAAAAAAGAACTGGGAACACACTGGTTCTGTTGCTCCAGTCAACCAGAAAGCTGATACCACTTATTTGGTCCAGTCAGCCACCACTTATTTGCTCCAGTCAGCCCCAGGATTCCAGAAACCTCAGCTGGATCACCAATCTGTGGTTGTAGAATCAGCCCAAAAGAGGGCAAAAAGATCAAAACCCACTCTTCCTTTCCCCCAGGTAAGGAACAGAAATTCCTGGATGCCATTGGCCGGCGTGTCTTCCAGGGATCATTGCTTATCTCTCGAATCGCCTCCTATCAGCTGTATATGACCCAGTACAACAGGGTCTTATTCAAGCAGATACAGGATGTTGCAGAGTCCCTGCCTCAGCAATTCCAGGATCAGCTTCAAGCCCTGGTACACAAGGGCTTCGAGGCAGGGAAGCATGAAATCAGATCCTCTTATGATATCTTCGACACTGCTTCCAGGGTATCTGCAACTGCTATTTCGGCAAGAAGATGGGCCTGGCTTGTCGGACTTGTGCCCTGAAGTACAAGACAGATTATCTGATCTGCCCTGCATAGGTGACAATCTGTTTGGTGAATAGATTCGGTGGACGGTGGCGAAACTCAAAGACCATCATGAGACCCTTTGCCAGCTCTCTCTGATGCCCTCTTGAGTATTCCTCCAAACAGCCTTTCAGGAAGGATACTAAAAAGTCATTCTTCTGTCCAAAGAAGTCCTATCCACCACAGTCTAGGACTCGTTCCACGAGACCTTTCCAAAAGGCCCAGTCTCATCAACAGCGAAAACAAAAGCCGCAGGTAGCTCCTCAGCCGGGCCCTGCTTCTGGTTTTTGACTCCTGCATAGAGAGCAGCAGCCAGTTTCCACTGCCTCAGATACCAGTGGGAGGTCGACTGTGCCATTTCAACAACAGGTGGCACACAATCACCTCAGACCAGTGGATCCTTGCCATAATCTCTCAAGGTTATCACCTGAACTTTCTCTCCATCCCACCGGACTCCCCACCTCTACCGACGGGGAGAACATCTGACCATTCACTACTCTTGGAGCAGGAGGTCTCCCTCCTCCTCCAGTCCAGAGCAATAGAGCCAGTGC
Source organism: Rhinatrema bivittatum (assembly GCF_901001135.1). Taxonomy (NCBI): domain Eukaryota; kingdom Metazoa; phylum Chordata; class Amphibia; order Gymnophiona; family Rhinatrematidae; genus Rhinatrema; species Rhinatrema bivittatum. Next base: position 23,684,130 of record NC_042629.1, read on the forward strand.
CCTACTCCCAACAAGGCCTAGGATTCTATTCCCGGTACTTTCTAATCTGCCTCGACAGCGAGCTCTCACTCTCATCTCTCTCGCACACCAGCTACAGTCTCAGCACTGCACGCCACTTCCTCATCCTGCTAGGACATATGGCGTCCTCAGTACAGGTTACCCCAATGGCCCGCTTGGCCATGAGTCATGCAGTGGACTCTTAAGATCACAATGGACTCAGTCCGTCCAACCTCTGTCGACCACTGTCCACATTGCCGACTCACTTCGTCAGTCTCTAGCCTGGTGGCAAAATCAGATCAACCTCCTCCGGGGCCTGCCCTTCCAGGCTCCAGACCCTCAAATAATTCTCACCACTGATGCTTCCAACCTCGGCTGGGGAGCCCATGTTGCCGATTTGCAGACACAAGGGACTTGGTCTCCAGAGGAAGCCACCAAATCAATTTCCTGGAGCTTCAAGCAATCAGATATGCTCTCAGGGTATTTCAGGATCACCTTTCCAACCAGGTCATCCTCATTCAGATGGACAACCAGGTGGCCATGTGGTACATCAACAAACAAGGAGGGACGGGCTCCTACCTACTGTGTCAGGAGGCTGCGCAGATATGGGCGGAGGCCCTCTCCCATTCAACGTACCTCAGGGCCACCTACTTGCTGGGATTGGACAATGTGTTGGCGGACAAGCTGAGTCACGCCTTTCTACCACACGAGTGGTCCCTCGACCCCACTGTAGCGGACTCTTTATTCCAACGTTGGGGTTACCCCCACATAGACCTCTTTGCGTCACCTCAGAACCGCAAAGTAGAGAACTTTTGTTCTCTCACTCGCAGCCAACTCTGTCAGCCAAGAGATGCATTCTCCCTCTCATGGGCAACCGGTCTCCTATATGCATTCCCTCCACTTCCACTTCTCTCGAAGACTCTCGTGAAGTAACGTCAGGACAAGGGACCCATGATCCTCATAGCACCTCACTGGCCTCGCCAGGTGTGGTTTCCAATTCTTCAAGACCTCTCCATTCGCAGGCACATTCCCTTGGGAAAGGACCAGCTTCTGATCACTCAGAACGACGGGTGCCTACGCCACCCCAATCCTCGGGCCTTGTCTCTGACGGCCTGGATGTTGAAAGGTTAATTCTTCAGCCACTTAACCTTTCGGAGCCAGTTTCCCGTGTCCTGATTGCTTCATGGAATCCTTCCACGAGAAAATCTTATGTTTATAAATGGAACAGGTTTACATCATTGTGTTCTTCTCAATCCCTTGATCCCTTTACCTGTTCCACCACGAAGTTTCTAGACTATCTCTGGCACTTGTCAGAATCAGGTCTAAAAATCTCCTCCATCAGAATGCATGTTAGTGCGGTAGCCGCCTTCCATAGAGGTGTTATGGATGTTCCTCTTTCAGTACAACCCCTCGTAACACATTTTCTGAAGTGCTTGCTTCACCTCAAGCCTCCACTGCGCCCTCCGGCCCCTTCTTGGAACCTCAGTCTGGTTTTAAGAAGGCTCATGAAACCACCATTCGAGCCTCTCCAATCCTGTGATCTTCGCTATCTCACATGGAAAGTGATTTTTCTTTTGGCAATAACATCTGCTCGCAGAGTTAGTGAGTTACAGGCCCTAGTTACCTATCTGCCTTACACTAAACTTCTGCAGGACAGGACAGTACTCCGCACTCACCCTAAGTTCTTACCTAAGGTAGTTTTGGAGTTTCACATTAATCAATCCATTATACTACCTACCTTCTTTCCCAGGCCTCACTCCAATCTGGGAGAACAGGGTATGCATACCCTTGATTGTAAATGCGCTCTAGCATTCTATCTAGACCGTACAGCTGCCTACAGGAAAAGCACTCAATTGTTTGTCTCCTCCTCCTGGTTAGCGGACTGCATATCCTTTTGCTATCAGCAAGCAGGCATTCCACTTCAAGACCGTATTAAAGCGCACTCTGTGAGGGCCATTCAGTAGCACACCTACGCTCGGTGCCGCTTCCTGACATTTGCAGGGCTGCTACCTGGAGTTCTCTCCATACCTTTACAGCTCATTATTGCTTAGACAAGGCCGGAAGAAAAGATTCTATCTTCGGCCAATCTGTCTTGCGCTACCTTTTTACAACTTGACGTACCAACACCTTTCCGCCTGCCCGTTAGGGTTCAGGATGCCCTCTACCAAATTCCTCCCCAATCCTTGTGCCTATTGCACATCTTGGGTACATTTGGTGCATTTCTTGGCCATCCTCAGCTCGGTACTCACCCATATGTGAGAACCACCATCCTGCTTGTCCTGTGAGAAAGCAAATGTTGCTTACCTGTAACAGGTGTTCTCACAGGATAGCAGGATGTTAGTCCTCATGAAACCCGCCCGCCACCCCGCGGTGTTGGGTTCGTTTTCTTATTTTATTTTTCGGCACTTCCTGTAGCTTTACACAAGACTGAAGGGGGACCCCTGCTGGCTGCAGGTTTAGTGCCATGCTGGGCATGCCTAGTAGGTGCCAGTCAAAGTTCTAGAAACTTTGACAAAAGTGTTCCATGATTGGGCTCCATCCTGTGATGTCACCCATATGTGAGGACTAACATCCTGCTGTCCTGTGAGAACACCTGTTACAGGTAAGCAACATTTGCTGTATCAAATGGTAATACTCCCGAAATGGATGTATGTCCTTCAAATGCTTCCTTTGTAGCTTAAGACACGAGATGTCAGATTGTTGAACCTGTGCGCGCGATTCAGTATTTTAATTTATTAAAATTAGGCCTGGCGGTAAAAAGAGGCGCTAAGGACACTACCGCATCCCTAGCGCCTCTTTTTTGATGGAAGCGGCGGCTGTCAACGAGTTTGACAGCCGATGCTCAATTTTGCCGGCGTCTCAAACCTGCTGACAGCCACAGGTTCGGAAACCGGACGCCGGCAAAATTGAGCGTCTGGTTTTCGACCTGCCAGCCGCAGGCCTATTTAAAAATTTTTTTTATTTTTTACTTTTTTAAACTTTCGGGCCCTCCGACTTGAGCAGTTTTTACTGAGCACTTTCCCGGTGCCCGGTGCACAGGAATACCTAATAGGCCATCAACATGCATTTGCATGTTCGGGGGGGTTGGACGCGCGTTTTGGACGACTATTACCCCTTACTGAATAAGGGGTAAAGCTAGCGTGTCCAAAACGCACGTCCAAATGTATTGGCCTGTAAGTTTGTGCCTGAGGCAATGGAGGGTAAAGTGACTTGCCCAAGGTCACAAGGAGCGACAGAAGGACTCGAACCCTGGTCTCCTGGTTCATAGCCCGCTGCTCTAACCACTAGGCTACTCCTCCACTCCACATGTAAAATATATGAGCGTGTATTTTTAAAATAGGAAACGTTTGTGTGTTCAATGCATTATGGGATTAATTCACAATACGCAGGTTAAATATCAGACTGAGAGTTAATGATAGTAACTTTGCTTTATTTCATTTACTGTCTCTTTTTAAGTTTTGAATTTAAATATTTTTAGCTGAATTTTATTTGTATTGAATGGTTTTATGTAATTTGTATTCAAATCTGTCTTTTATTTTTTATTGTTTTATATTATTATGTAAACCGTAGAGAGAGAGACTTGGTTTTCTGTATAATGGTATAGAAAAGTTGCATAAATAAATAAAAAAATAAATAATATATATTCTTTCAATACATCGCTTGTATTGGTGCCTATATGTTGCTGGGTCGAGATACATACATTTAATAAAATGTGCATATCCTATTCGCGAGTTGTAAAATACTAGCGTAGATCTGCTCCTGGCAGTATACCCGCATCTATGCCACCATGTGCATTTCTTTGAAAGTTGTCCCTGCTGTATATAATTTTGCTTGACACATGCTGGAAGAACAGCAGAGACCGTCACTCTGCATCTATAGACCAAGACTCCTTTATGGCCTTGAACAAAATCACTTTTCCTCCCTGTGCTTTGCTGTCTCTGACTGCTGTTAAGGCAGTTTCTTCTTCCCTTTCCCATCTGGAAATCTTCATGGTTCAGACGCAGCGAACGTGCAGCTAGACCTTCCATCCCAGAGGTGGTTGTAGATATTTCTGCCTTGCCGCATTATCTGGAGGACGGTCGCAGCTTGTGCCAGCCCCCACCACAGCAATAGTGGAGCTTCCCTTTGGTATTAAGGGGGCACATTTCAGAGGGCTTCTCCGTGAGTTAAACCCGTGTATCTGCAGAGAAGGCTCCCCCCACCCCATGAGGAAAAGGGGTGAGGCTGGAGCAGGACTGGGGTCTCTTCCTGCAAGGTGCGTGCGGGGAGTTTTATTTTAACTCCCTGTATGTACTTCCCGGGGAGGGAGTGTGCATGTGCATGTACTTTTGTATGTGCAGCCACCACCAGGAGGTGATTTTATAAAGGGAGTTTCCTTTTTAAAATATGGGCTTACGGGCCCTTGAGTGCAAAGTGCCCCTTGGCCTGAAAGCATTGCCAGCTCGCTGAAAATTGCCTTCTAAGTTAATACATATTTTGTTATTATCTCTTTATTAATTTTCAAAACAGTTCAAATAAGGATTTCTTACCTTACCATCAGGTATAGCATATTTAATACAGTTACAAAGGTAAATTAACATCATAACCCAAACCATAATTATTATGCTATAACCTTATGTATTACCATGAAATCTGGGAGATCATAATAAAGAAATAAAGGAGCATAATGTCGTTCCATCAATACTTTTACATAAGTAGAAAATGGTGAGAATAATACTAAATTCCTAAGTTACCACAGATATTAGGTATTAGATATTGATACATATTTTGGAAATAAGATGATGAAACGGAGCAGTTTAAGGCATTGTAGAATTAAAGTGACAGGACCTGACTGAAACTGTATACATTTTTTTTTATGCTGCTGACTGCTTTACTCCGTGCTTAAGTTTGTAAAAGTATTTCTTATACTTTAAGTCATCTGTTTTGAAGTCAATAAGGAAATCATGCGGGCAGCTCGGCGGCCCATGAGCCTGCAAGCGTTTCTGTTTGAAAATGTAAGCGGCACGCGCACGGCGGGTAGTTTGCTACCTGTGTGGTTCACACTTGCATGCGAGCAGGTGCGAGATAAAACCACTGCATGAACTTTGTCTCAGCTGGCACAAGTCCATGCCCGTGGAGCGGCGTGCATATTCAAAGAGGAACATTGGATTATTGCACTCTTTTTAAGTTTAATGTTTTGTAAATTATTAGTACTTTTCTGTTATATGTGGTACAGGATTAGTTTCTATTTCAGTTCAGTACATCTGTATTATATTAACTTTGTTGTCTATAATTTAATATTTTTTTTGCAGGCCATTAAACTGGAGTACAGTCGTCTAGTAACATTAGCCCAGGAGACTTCCCTGCCAGAGCGTGATTACCGCTTACACCACCCTGTCATTTACTTCATCCAGAATCAGGCGCCAAAGAAAATCATCGAGAGGACATTGCTGGAGCAGTTTGCAGATCGCAATTTGAGTTTCGATGAACGGTAAAAAAAACATAAAAAATCAAGAAGTGTGATTTCCTTGCCGGGTGTTCTTTCTATTCTGTGTTTTTCCACTGGCTCGCATTTTGCTTAGTTGGTGGGGTTTTTTTTGTTATTTTTTTATAATCAAGAAAGCTTCTCTTATTGACTTTTTTTCTGAAAGCGCTGCTTGCTCCAGCCTTCTCTCTTTCACGTGTGCAGATTGCAGAGGCCACTTGCAGCATCTGACCACATCGGGTCTCCATGTACCTGAGAGGGGCCACCACCTCGTAAAAGAACGGCAGCAGCTGTGGCTTTGTCTCATATTCTGTACTTCTTTTGAAGGTGCCGTAGCATAATGAAGGTGGCCCAAGCCAAACTTCACTTGATAAAACCTGATGAAGTGAACATGGAAGAATATGAGGTTAGAATAATTTCTAAATGTATTCCAAGTGGTTTAAAAAAACAAAAAAGACTGTAATATAGAAGTGAACATTGTTAGTACAATCTCGCTTGACTTGCTTTCTTGTGCAGTGCCATATGCTTGAATTGTATCATATGTCATCACTTATTGGAGGGATTTGTGTAAGCAAAAAGTGTTTTATCCATGTAAACCAGCTATCTGAAAATTGCCAACCCCCAGTGGGTAAAAGGACACGTGTTGTAGTGCACTGTGCAACCTTTTTTTTTTTTTTTTATCAGTCACATTTATAAAACTGCCCCACCCCCAATAGTTTCTCTGGGCAAAAACGTAACATACAACATAAAATAGAAATAACATAAACATAACTTAAATTCCAAACATACTTCATAAATTAACAATTCATCGAAATAAAACTAAAATTAAACTAAATTCAAAATATAAATATTGCAGAAAATAATAAAATCAAAGAGAATGCCAATTTCTTCTGTAAGAGTAAACATTAGCCAGGTTTTCCATGGTTTGTCAAAAGTTAGTCGATAGAGCTCCAAAGAAATAGGGCCGTCTGTCAGACATATAATTTTAATATTTGGAATTTCCAACAGCAGTTGTTGAGAAGAATGTAGGCTTCTCCTTGGGTGATATTGACATATCTGTTCAGCTAAATATTTCAGGACTTGTACATGTAAGATCTTAAATACAATTAATAGAATTTTAAACTGGGCTCTGAAAGGGACCCGAAACCACTGGAGGGAGTTGAAGGCTGGAGTAATGTGATTGTGCCACCTCGGACCACACCAAATTCTGAATGATCTACATGTGAGTCCATTATGTAGTGAATTGCAATAAACCAAGCAAGTTACGATTGCTGATTGGATCACTAACTAAATGTTATTTTGAAAAATATGGTCGTAAACTTCAAATTAGATATAGCTGATAAAAAAGTAGGAATGAACTACATTTTTAATACGAGTTTGAAATGAGAGAGTAGAGTGCGAAAAGATTCCTAAAACCTGAATCTCCAATTTTCACTGGCAGCACAGTCCCTGCATAATGATATCAGGCACAAAGAGAGAAAAGGAAGGTCTAGAGAGCCATAAGAGTTTCTTCTTCAGTGGGTTCATGTCCAAGGTGGTGACCAGTCTTTATGTATTAATACAAAAATCAGCATATGCAAGGCCCCTGAAGAGCAGGAGTAGCACCACGGAATTTCCAGTTCGATCCGTAAATGCCAATGGATAAGATCAAATAAACTAAATTACCTAATAAACAATCAAACATGTATTGCAGTTAACATCATACACATGAACCATCATAGAAACCAGATCTCAGGGCCTGCAATTCATTATTGCCACTGAGGGAGTTACCGTATATATCACAGCAAGCAGCAGAAAATTCCAATTTCTCTTTATTGGCAGAAAGCTCTTATCTCTCTCTATTACAAAACGTTTAAATAAAAACGTGAAAGTAAAAATGTAACCAGTTTGGTAGTATTGGCTGCAAAATTAGAAGTAAGCATCAGAAAAGTAAAACAAAAAAAAAATCAAACATACATTCGAGTAGATTTTAAAAGGTGCGCGCACGCGTCCATATGTGCGTGGATTTTTATAACATGCACGCGCCGGCGCGCATGTGTTATAAAATCCATGAGCCGCGGGAGGGGTGAATTTTAACAAATTACATGCGGTGACGCAATTGGGCCTCACCCAGTTCCCTCCCAGGGAACTACTCTACCCCCCTGCCTAACTTTCCTTCCCTTTCCCATCTCCACCCTGACCCCTACCTAACTAAAACAATTTTTAAAACTTTTTTACTTACTGCTCCATCCTTTTTCAAGGCCCGGCCCTTGTGCGCATGTCGGCACTTACATGAGTGGCCGGGCCCTTTTGAAAATGCGCGCGGCACGTGCAGCGCCCAGCGCACTCGTAAGTGCCGATTTTGACGTGCGCACCCATTTTAAATTTCGGCCGATTACCGTTAATCATCTGAATCATAAGAATATGTAAATTCTGATTTGTCAGTCTGCAAGATGTTTGTAAAAACAGTATTGTGTATCCTAAACATTTCTTCTTTGATACAGAGGACCTGTGGACAATTTAGAAGAATGTCATGGTCCACTGTATCAAAGGCAGCTGAAAGGTCAAGAAGGATCACCAGTGAATCCATCCTCCCTTCCCACCCCCATCCAACCCTCTGCGCAGGTCATCAGTCAGTGCTAATACAGCGGTCTCTCTACTATAAGTCTTTTGAAAGCCAGATTGAGAAGTAGCTGGAAATTCTTGCTCTTCCAATATTCTAGATTAAGCGTTACCGCATATTTGCAAAGATGCGTTCCCGCAAGTATGGTTAGGCTGGGGGAGGAAATATACAGATCGTGCTTTCAAAGCCAAGCTCGTTCTTTTCCAGCACAGTTCTGCCTCCACGAGAAGCAGGTGCAAGGGTCCGCACACCATTTCAAAGTGAAATTCCGTCCGTGCTTTCCCTTGGAAAATTGATGCACAGACTGTGTCCCGGATTTTAAAAGCGTGTAAATTTCGGTGTTTACGCGCGTGCCGCACCGGCATTTTGTAAAGGGCTGGGGAAGCGCACCTCGGTATTTGGCCGGCCATGTAACTTCTGTTCTGAAGGAGCAGGTAAGTTATGAAACAAAAAATTAAACCTACTTGTAGTTAGTATAAAGGGGAAGGAGGTTAGGCAGGGGGTTAGGGAAGTTCCCTCCCAGTCCACCCCTTAATTGGACTGGACTGGGAGAGAACTGGGGAAGGCCTGATTGCATCACCACGCGTCATTTGCAAAAATCCCCCCCCCCCCCCCGTGCGCCGCCCACACATACACACGTGGCCACCAGATTTTATAACATGCATGTGCATCCATGTACGCGTGCCAGGAACCACGCGCACATGGACACGCATGCGCCTCTTTTAAAATCTACTCTTGTGGGTAAAAAAAAGTGGGCCTGCCCCTCTCAACAATGCAGGCAGGATGAGTATTGCCCCATCAACTAGAGTGTGAAACTGTACCTTGCGTGGCAATAAGCAGGGCGGGTGCTAAGGTGCCAGTGACAGCCCAGTGGGCCTGAGAGTTTGGAACCCCCTGCTGGGTCGGTACGTTGAAGATCTGAGTTTCAGGGAAACAGTACAAGAGATTTCGGCGCTACCATGATGTTGTTGTGCTCGATATGTTAACAAGCCAAAAACCCCGACTGTTCTCTGCTTGTGCAGATGTGGCACCGCGATTATAAGATCTACAGAGAGATCACCATGTATATCATGACAGGACTGGAATTATTTCAAAGCAAGAGGTAGGAGGAAATCCTTTATATATGCATCCTTGTCTGTGAATGGCATATTGGCGTATGGAGCTTTTGGTTTTTTGTTTATTTTAGAACTTTGCCGCTGTATAACCAAGTTCTGTAAAACCATTAAACATCTTAAGCATAAGGGAGCAGAGGCTTCAACTTATTTCTTATCTTGGACTTTATTCTGAAGGGACTCTTCCCCTGTTCTATACCTATGGAAAATAATTGTCATTGAATAATGCCCAGAGAGTTCAGGGCAAAGGCAGCTGGGCTAGATTGGGACAGCTTTTTTCCCCTGATCTTATTTTTAGTTTAAAAAGAAAAGCATTTGCTGCAGAGGTAGCATTCCCAGCCTCTGGGTTGCGGGGAGGGCTGGATTTGGAACCCACGAGGCAGCATTCTGGAAGGGCCTCAGGAGCGTTGTTGCAGTGACCAGACAAGGGACATTGGAAGGGGGAAGGGTCTAGAAAAGGAAAATAACTCGCCGAGTAATTGCAAATGAAAGGTAATGGTGACAGATCCTGGCCCTGGTGCTCAGAGCTGGAAGAAGAAAAAGGAGGAACTATCGGAGCAAAAAAAAAAAAAACAAAAAAAAGGCCATGAAAGGTCTTTGTTTCATGAGCGGCTCTTGAAGTTGAATTCCATTCTGGTAATACTCGTGTCTCTGCTTATTCACTTCCTAGCAAGTTTCACTGATTAACTTGCTGGAAAGAGGCACTGCTCAGATACTGTTTTACATCGATGCAAACGTTTTGGCAGGCAGATCTTTCTCCAGTGTCTCTTCTGCTTCTCCCTAAGCTAATTTAGATAGGGCAAAAAAGAAATATATGTAAATAAGTATATTTTAAACATGGGTCCTCTAGAGGGCAATGCTGATATTCTTTTTTCAGTTTAATATTGTGGTCTTATGAATAAAAATAACCTTTACTAATTGGTCACATGCCTCTACAAATACAATTAAATACAATTTTGGAGTGAGTTCAACTTGAAGCCGCTCTAGGCAAATGGTTTGGAACGTGTCTCGAGTAATTCCATTACTTGCCCTTGGTCTCGCGCCCTTCTATCAGCCTGCGTGCGCTCTCTGGATATTCCTACAGTAAGGCGCGCGCGTGCCTCTCAGAAACGAGAGGGTGCTTTTTCTGTGGCAGCCCCAACATTGTGGAACTCGTGCCCAGAAGAAATGTGCCTGTTTGAATGTTTGAAGACATTCAAGGCTTAGCTAAAAACTTTTCTCCATAAGCAGGACTATTGATAAGCTGGAAAAGACAATGCTGTGCAGTCACTTTGACATGTTCAGAGGGCAGTGGTTTGATATCTGCTTTAAATGTGCTGAAACATGAATATTACATTGTGTACATCGCTTAATCCGTTTACGTATAAACGAGTAACACATTTTACTAAAGATAAGTATTTTTACATGTTCTGAATACAGCTGCAGGCTCAAATCCTACTGTCTCCAATGGGAAGGACAGGCTGCAGTGAGCGTGAAGTCCTCATGGAATTCCCTGTTTAGATTCCGAGTGCGAGCAATGGGAAAGGAGACAGTTTGCATGGCAGAAAAATTAAAGATATTGCAGGCAAATACGCCAAGCACTTTTTTATTTTAAAAAAAAAGTGTGTATTATATATTTATATATATATTTCCACATACGTACAGTATGCTCTTGTTGCACGAGTATCATATTCTGTTGGGAAAATAAAAGATTTCAATATTGCACGTGCCTGTTGACATCAAATACTTTTTTCTTATCTTTTTTCCTGGCCATAGTTATGTGGAAGCCTTGGTGTATCTCCTCTACGCCTACCAGTATAACAAAGAGCTTGTATCCAGAGGCCTGTTCAGAGGACATGACGAGGACTTAATTGCACATTACAGGAGAGAGTGTTTGCTAGTAAGTCGAAAAGACGGTCTTTCTCAGGCCCTTTTTGTATGGTGTCTATTGTGTGCAATGCACTTCAGCACCGAGTCAAGTTAGCGTTTGCAACAACAATTGTTTGCTTCTCAACTTGTTATGCTTCACTTGTATTCTTTGTCTACGGTGGCAAATTGTAGCACTATTGATGTATAACATAAAATAATTTGTATTGCGGGTCAGAGTTCTGGGAGCTGGATTGGTCGGAAAAAATTGGAAATTGTTTTTCACTTGGCGATCAACAGAGTTATCCAAACAGAACAATGTACATGAGCTTTCAGAGCACAGAGGTTTCTGCTCTAATAATCTGCAGTTCTGCCAGCCATGCCTGCTCTTAATTTTATTGGCATACTTTACCTGCTGATTTCCTCATTTTTGTGCAGGGTCTTGAGTTGTTTTTTTTATTATGTTAATGGTTATTGACGCAAGAAACTTGGTCGGGCCATCCGATGCGTAAGCGCTGATCTAAAAGTAGCGAACCATTCTGAGCTCTTGTATGTAATGCAGATAACCCACCAAGATGATGTTATTGATGGGGATCACACAATGCCAAACCCTTCCAGTTTTATTACATATTGTGTTGGGGAAAGTATTGTGGTTAATGTGTTAATCCACAGAAATATGGGTGAACAAACTGGACGAATTCAGTGTATCTGTGACCAGCTTTTGATAGCTATGTTCCGTTCATCAAGTCAGTATTGGGTAGATGGAATGAGTCAGCCTTGATGAATTGTTTACGAAGCTCCCTCAAAAGTGAGGATCTGGTGTTTGATGCAATTATGATTGAATGTGTAGCCAGAAAACCTTTGCTGTGCACTGCATTCCCCTAAGGAACCAAACTGGGACCCAGCCACATTTCTCAGCCATTAGCACTGAATTCAAGTTTTGCATGCTTGAGGTATGTTAATTTCTCCTTGAGCATGGGGCTGTGGTACTTCAGGAAGCACTACGAAGAAACCAGACTGGACCCTCCTCCCTGTGGTACCAGTATTGCTTCTGGCTGATAGATTCTGCCTTATACTTGGTTGCTGTCTTTACATGTGTTCATTTTCAGTAAATCTTTGACTGCAATTGAAACAAAAATTAATTTAAATCACCTCCAAAATATCTTACTGCTGTTTTATAAGTAACCTTAAATATCTCTGCTTGCTTATTTTCCAGTTTATTACCCATTTTTCCCTTAGGCTCAAAGCAGAGTACAATAATGAAAAACATAAAATGCAATAATCAAAATAAATAATAAAATTAATAAAACATATCAGAACATTAAGTACCTAAAAACCAAATCCAAATTTCCAAGTGAATAGACCATCCATTAAACGCTTGCTAAAAGAGAAAAGTAATCACCAAAGCATCTAAAGGTTCAGTAATTTCTTGTTATTAGTGCCTCGCTTGGAGTTTTACAAACAAGGGATCACGCCAGTAAAAGCATTTAGTCGAATCCCCACTAATTTCCTCTTAGAGCAGTAGAACACAGAGAAATGATGCTTAATGCTGTGGTAAGAACTTAAAAGGCAAGATGGTCTCTGAAGTATGTCAGGCTAACACCATGCAAGACTTTAAAGGCTGCTGATCTTTAAATTGTGTGTGAAAGTGCACAGGTAGCTTATATAGCCCTTTCAATATTGATGTAGTACTCGCATGTTAGCATGCACCTGACAATAGAAGGGCTGCAGCATTTTGTGCTAACTTTTCAGTATTAATCTTATTAGAAAGAGAGTTTCAGTAGTCCAACCAAGATGTCATCAGCATATGTGTGACAGTTGCTGGATTTGATCCATTAAAAAATGGACTCAATTTAAGTATTTGCTTCAGCTTAAAGAAAAATCAGCCTTTGAAAGTGACGTAACTTGATTATTAATTAAAGCAGAATCCAAAGAACTCAAAGTGAGTACCTAAGTCTTTAGTGGGGGGACACGCCTCATAAAACTGAAAGCGTAGAAGTTAACCATCCTGAAAACATCTGTATTTTTTTGGGTTAAGCAACAACTTGTTGCGGGTGCCTTTTCTCTCTTGCTTTTAGACACTCTGACCACCAAGTTACTGCCTTTACTGATCCCGACTTCACAGATAAGTAAAGCCCTATATCATTGGCACGAATGTGATATTTTACCCATATGATTGACTGATCTTCCCCAAAGGCTGTATATATTTCTTTTTATTTTATTTAATACATTTATATACCGTTTCACCAAGTACAAGAGATGACCGAAGCGGTTTACAATATTTTCAAAAAGAAAATTAAAATAACGTAAATTTAATAAAAATAAAAAAAACACAAATGAGATAAAACTAAAAAAACAAAAGTTACATTAAAACATGATCAATATCCAACAAAACAAAATAAAAATAAGAAATAGAAGTAACTTTAACATTAATTTATAAATAGAAATTAAAACAAAACAATTTACAGAACTTATTTGATTTTTTCGATGGCTGAGTGACTAACCTATCTAAAGGTCTAAACAGTATCTAGATTACTGAAAGCTTCTTTGAAAAAATGAGTTTTTAGGGCTTTTTAAAATTCTTTTTTATTGTAAATTTGCCTTAAGGAGTCAGGCAAGGTGTACCACAGTATAGGTCCCGCAACTGAAAATGCTCTTTGTCTGGTGACATTTAAGACAGCCTTTTTTACTGAAGGGACTTCCGAAGATTTTTTTCTTTTAATCTAAGATCCCTAGAAGGTTTATAAATTCTAAGTTCAGAACAAAGCCAAGTAGAGTCAATATTGTTTAGTAGTGAGTGAATAAGATTGAGAATCTTATATTTTATTCGATACTTCACCGGCAACCAATGTAGCTTCTGTAAAACTGGGGAGATATGTTGCCTCATCGGAGTAGCTGTAAGTAACCTCGCTGCAGAATTTTGAATAATTTGAAGTGGTTTAATGGAGTCTATGCCAGAAAGAATTAAAGCTTGCAAGACTGATCTAAAGTCATTAAAAAATAATAAAAGTCTCAATCTTTTAACCACATGTAACTTAAAAAATGAATTTTTCACAACCTTAGAGATGTGTTGTGAAAGTGATAAATTTGAATCGATCCAAACTCCTAAGTTCCGGGCGATTTTGGTAATTTGGATGGTATCTTTACCCAGCTTAATATTTACAGGAGGAGCATTATTAGAATTTGATATAAAGCTCAGTAGTAGAATTTCTGTTTTCTTTTTGTTTAATTTTAAACGGTTATGAGCCATCCATTTTTCGATGGTACTTATATATAACTGCACCATAGCCAATGTTTCTATCCAAGAAGATTTATACGGTATATAAATGATAAACCTATGGAGTACCCCACATGTAAGAGCCCAGTACTGTAATAAAAACAAAATTCAGTCACACATTGCAGTTTATCCTCTAAAAATGGAGCACAACCAATTATAGCAATACCACCAATATCTATCTGTCGGTTGGTGAATTGTGGTTTCTTTTACAGGGTCTGCATAATCCCCCTCTAACAAGAAGGTTAAATGTAAGATCCTGTCTGAAAGCCCTCTTCTAGCAGATCAAATTAGTCAGGAAAGACAAAGATCTAATAAATGTGACCTCATCTTTTTAAACACTCTAGCCCTAATTTTAAAAAGCCCGTGTGCGCAAAACCGGGGGATAAGTACGTGGCTGGCTGTGCATTCGCCAAGTGCATTTTAGAAATGGCCCAGCCACGCACGCATCTCCCGATACGCGCAGAGGTGCCGGGCTTGGTGAAAGAGGCAGTCCTGGGGTAGGGGCCAACCCGGGACAGCAGCCATTAGGCCCTGTCCTGGGGAAGCATGCGCTGGCAGCTGGCTGGCGCACAACTTACAACTGCTGAAGCAAAGTGATTACTTAGGGTTAGTGTAGGGGTTGGGGAGGAGAAGAGGAAGGGGTGGGTAGGTAGATAGGGGGATAGGAAAGTTCCCTCCCAGTCCGCTCCTTAATTGGAGCAGACTGGGCGGGAGCTGGGCAAAGGACCAATCGCGTCGCTGCATGTACTTTAAAAAAAAGATCCCCCCCGTACGCGCTAGCCGCGACCTGCCCGAACGTGCGCATGCCGATATTAAAATTGGGTGCGTCCATGTGCGCGCGCCTTTTTAAAATCTAGCTTTCTGTGAATGACCTCGTGTTCAATCCGATTAAAGGAATCCTGCAGCACCGTTGGTCTTGGGTAACTGAGGGGACCAGAGAAAAATTAGAATCCAGAACTTTACTTGGCAAACAGACTAAATTCTTGCAGTTTAGATTAAACTCTCATCAGTCACTGGTTGGGCTGGGTCTAATAAATGATTGATTACAGAAAACAACTGCTTTGTTGAATTTTGAGTTGATGACATAACATTTGGCAGACTTTTTGGCAGACATAATCACCAACATTTTAAATATAATGTATATTGGGTTGAGATTTCCTCCATCTTCTCTCTCACTGATGTCCAGCATGCTTTAAACCATTTTGAGGAAGAAAGTTATCTTGGTTTCAGTGGATCGATTTTATTACGGTACTTGCCGCCCTCTTTAGTCCACTTTTCAAGTAGTAGATCAGTATAGCTGTCTGTCAGCTTCAATGAAGAATCACTAAAAGATCATCTGCTATCATTTTGCCTCTAGCAGGGACTTCCCTCATTTTATCTAGCCATGCCTTACATTGGAGCATATCCTTAAGTTCAAATGCCACCAGATGGTGTTTGGATTTTATCAACATTTGGGTCTAGGTTGCCCATATAATAAAATACTAAGCCTAGAGTCTGCCCAGTCATATGTTTATCTTCCTTAGTAACTTGAGAGAAACACAAAGTAGACATACTGGCAAAAAAATTAGCTGCCAAATCGAGACTGTTTGCTGCATGAATATTAAAATCACCCAAAATTATAAGCCTTGGAATCTCAGTGCTGTATCTGCAGTAACTAAAGAGGATTCATTAGAGCTCTGTAAACAGAAAAGTTGCATAACCTATCCAGGCCCACTTTGACCAGCAAACACTCGGAACCAGTAGCTTGATGAAGAAATATAATTGAGCTAGGTAGGAATTAAGATTTAAATGATATATGCATGGGTTTGTGCAGCAAAGTAAAGCAATCAGGCATACTCTTCATAAAAGCCACTTCAAGGTGTGTGAGCACAAAAGTGCTGTATTGGCTGTTAAAAAATCCTGAAATAATTTAGAGTGGCATGTCATGAACCGTTTGCACTTCATACTGATTTATATTCTCGTACTATATTCCCAGCTTAATGGTAAAAAGCGTTTGTGAAGAAGGGAACCCTACATAATAAAATAGTTGGAGGTGCATTCATTTGGGACCCCTTGACTCATCCATTCTTCCCACTTGCTCCCTGCTGACTGTATCAACACAGACCACCTACTCTATCTTCAGTCATCTCCCTTACTCACTTTATCACCATCTCTATCTGCCCCAAGCATGCTTGAATTCTGTCAGCATATTGGGGATATCATTTGCAATCTCACGACTTTTGGGAAAGAAAACTCCAATCAGTTCAGCACTGGCAAATATACCATTGGTGAGCATGTAACCTGAAAAGATTTAAGGAAAGCACGAGCATATTAAACACCAGTAGAATGGTCCTTGTCCAGGATCAGAGAGTTAAAAGCTTAAGGAGTCACCATACTGGGTCAGACCCGAGGGTGCATCAGGCCCAGCATCCAATAATGGCCAATCCAGGATACAAGCATCTGGCAAATACCCAAACAGTAAATAAATCCTGTGCTACTGATGCCAGTAATAAGCAGTGGCTATTCCATAAGTCAACTTGACTAATAGTTTATGGACTTCTCCAGGAACTGGTCCAAACATTTTTTAAACCCAGCTATGCTAATTGCCTCAACCACATCTTCTGGCATTGAATTCAAGAGCTTAATTGTGCATTTAGTGAAAAATAATTTTCTACTATATGTTCTTAAGCACTCTTGCTTTGCAGTAGAAGAGGATGCTGTGCAAAGGATGTTGACTATTATGTACTTATTGGTGTTTCTTTTTCTGTGGTGCTGCATGAAGAAGTTGAATGAATGTGCCGCAGCACTGTTTGAGTCGGGAGAAGATCAGGAGGTAAACAATGGGCTGGCCATCATGAATGAATGTATTGTCCCGTGCCTGCCCTTGCTCTTGGTGGATGATCTGGAAGAGAAAGACATAGTTGCTGTGGAAGATATGAGAAATCGGTGGTGCTCGTATCTTGGGCAGGAGATGGAACGTAAGTATTTGTGCAAAAACATTATTAAAATATTTTTCTCTTAGGACAAGCAGGATGGTAGTCCTCACATGTACGTGACGTTATGCGATGGAGCCCGGCACAGAAATCTTTTGTCAAAGTTTCTAGAAACTTTGGCTGGCAGACTGAGCATGCCCAGCCTGCTACTATCCGGGCATCCATGCAAGGTCCCCCTTCAGTCTCTTCTTTTCCATGGTGCAGTTGCCTTACAGTCCATGGAGCTCCAAATTTTCGATTCTTTTCCTCGATTTTTCGAGTTGCCTTTCAATTCCTTGTCGGGTCCCCATTCACGGTCGGTGCCCTCTCAATATGGTGGGTCCATTTTCAACCTTTTCTTCAATCTTGTGGTTGATTCCTGACTCTCCACCTCCCGGTGTCCGTCAGCCATCAGCTACACACTGGGTCTTTTTCATGGCATCGACCAGTTTTCGTCGGTGCCCCCAGTGCCCGCGGACCATGTCCGTCATGGATCCACATGAGGTTTGCATCCTCTGCCTGGGGTTCTCGCACGATGTCCGTGGGTGCCGTCTGTGCGATCAGAAGACACACAAAGGGCATCAGGTGCGCCTCGACAAAAGAGAAACTTTTTGGAACCCCGAAATCCTCCACACCTGCGACCAGTTATTTTGACGCCCAAGGATCGCAGGGAATCGTCTCTGGCTCTCGTGATCCCTCTAGTTAGCACCCCCAAGGATTGGGGAGAGGGAGTGGTCTCTCCCATCCCCCAGACCTCGGGGTCATCAACCTCCTCAGCACCGGGGAAAGACTGGGCTGAGCATCGGAAGCGATCCCGGAAGTACCAGCACCGATCACTGATCCCGGTTCCGGAGCAGCATCGGCGGCCGCTGAGCCGCCACTGGAGGCCCCATCCTCAAGTGCCCCTGGTAGCCCAAGGCGTTTCCCACCGGTGCAGGGCGCCGTACCACCTCGGGGACCTAAGGATGAGCCGGCGATGCCTTCTTCCCCTCCTTAAGTCCTGACCACTCAGGACTTCCAGGAGGAGTTGGACCGCAGAGGTGCAATCAGCGGTGCTCAAAGCACTGCAGAGCTTTGATCTGCCAGCGCCACCTGCCCCCATACCGGAGCCTGAGCTTCCGCGATCGATGTTGGCACCCCTGCTAGAGCATCTGGATGTCCTTCTCTGAGCCCTACCAACACAGCCAGTGCCCGAGGGGTCTTTGATGCTCCATCGGCTACCGACGACCTCCACCAGAGCAATCCTGATCCAAGGAGGAGGATGAGGCCACCGGGACTGGGCGTTCTCACCCACGGTTCTCCGAGCCGCTACTGGACCCCTCCAGCTTGCCACGGCTGATGACCCCCTCAATGCTGGGGGATCCATTGATTCCCCTGCACCCTCTGAAGCCCTCGGAGACCAGGGTTGATGCCCCTCATGGCCCTGGCCCAAGTGAGGAAGAGGATCCCTATAACCCTTGGGATAATGATTCCACAGACTTGTCCTCCAAGTACTCCAACAACTCTCTCTTGGGGCCTTCACCCCCTGAGGAGTGGTGCCGGTCACTGCCTGATGACCTGTCATTTACAGGGTTTGTCAGGGCTATGGCTGAGGCCATCCCCTTTCAGCTCCTTATGGAGGAGGATGCACGTCACAAGATGCTGGAAGTCCTCCAGTTCGTTGACGCTCCAAAGGAGATCATGGCAGTTCCGATCCACGCTATTTTAAAGGAACTTCTCCTCCGTATGTGGGAGCACCCCATCTCCTTCTCCCCAGTTAACAGGAAGGCCAATACCACCTACTTAATGCAACAGGCCCTGGGATTCGAGAGGAGGCAGCTCCCCCTCCAGTCAATGGTAGTGGACTCTGCCTTAAAAAAAAAAAAACAAAGTCCTGGTGTTCCCGCACCCATGCCTCCACTCCTTCGGGACGTGAGCATAGGGAACTCTATGCCATAGGGAGGAAAATCTTCCAAGACTCCATGCTGGTTGCCCGCATGGTGGCTTACCAACTTTACATGACTCAATACAACTGCAATCTCTGGAAGCGAGTCCAGGATTTTGCAGAAGGCCTTCCCCAGCAGCAGCAGGAAGCACTTGCCGCCATTGTGTCACTGGGTCTGGAAGCAGGGAAACATGAGGTGCGTTACACCTATGATGTTTTTGAAACTGCAGCCCACTTAGCCGCCATGGACATCAGCACCAGACGGATGGCTTGCCTCAAGGCCTCTGACCTCCAACTGGAGTCCAGGATAGGCTCGCCGATCTCCCCTGTACAGGGGAGAATCTGTTCGGGGACAAGGTCCGGGATGCGATGGCACAGCTGAAAGACCATCATGACACCCTCCAGCAGCTCTTCTAGTCCCTCAGAAGGGCCATCCTCAGCCAGAAAATCCTCCAGGCAAGACTCTCGTAAATCCTACCGGCAGCAGAAATATTACCCTCCGGCCACTCGCACGCCCCGGACCAGTTCCAGGGGTCGCCTCCGCCAGCAGCAAGCCTCCAGACCCCAACCAGCATCCCTGCAAGCCCCAGCCATGGACTTTTGACTGGCGGCAAGGGAGCTTAACTCAGCTGGCAGCTCTCCTGGCGCCCGATTCCCCTAGTCAGCGGCAGGCTCCCCAGCTTCACCTGGTACTGGGAAGGGATCAAGTCAGACCACTGGGTTCTCTCCATCGTCCGCCAGGGGTATCATCTGCACTTCAGCCAGCTCCCAGAGACCTCTCCCCCATGTCCATCTTGGGGTTCATCCGCCCATTTGGTCATTCTTCAAAATGAACTCTCCGCCTTCCTCACAGTGGGCGCAGTGGAACCGATCCCTCACGAACAGGGCCAAGGGTTCTCCTCGAAGTATTTCCTCATCCCGAAAAGGAATGGTGGCTCGCACCCCATTCTCGACCTCAGGGTACTGAACAGATTTCTCTTAAGAGAAAAATTCAAGATGGTCTCTCTGGGCAGGCTGATCCCCCTCCGAAGAAGCGGAGACTGGCTTTGCTCCCTCCACCTAAAAAGGCATACGCACACATTGTGATTGTCCCCAACCACAGGAAGTACCTTTGCTTCCTGGTGGGGAATGCACATTTTCAATACAGAGTGCCGGCATCAGCCCCTCGCGTCTTCACCAAATGCTTGGCGGTGGTGGCTGTCTACCTCAGGTGTGGCTCAGTCCATTTTCCCATACCTGGATGACTGGCTGGTCAGGAGAGACTCCCGCTCCGGTGCCTTGCAAGCTCTGGCCCTGATGGTTCAGACTCTGCAGACAGTGGGGTTCATTATCAACTTTCCCAAGTCGCACATCTGTCCGTCCCTGTACCTAGACTTCATAGGCATCAGGTTGGACACGGCACAAATGAAGGCTTTTCTGCCCAAGGGCCAGGCGATTGCCCTCGCCTCACTGGCCACCCTCATCTGCAACAGCAGGAGGGTGCCATCCCGTTTCCTGCTCAGTCTGCTGGGCCACATGGTGGCCTCCATCCACGTGACTCCCTTAGCACTCCTCTGCATGAGGAGCCCTCAGTGGGCCTTGCGGTCCCAGTGGCAACAGGCATTTCAGGATCTGGAGCTCCAATCACCGTCATGGACCCTCTCAGACTATCTTTCACCTGGTGGGAAGCCCTCTCCAATCTAGAACGCGGCTTCCCTTCCAACCCGCTTTGTCCCAAGTGACCTTCACCACTGATGCTTCTCAGGGGTGGGGAGCCCACATGAATGGCCTACACACTCAAGGCCTTTGGACCGCTGCTGAAGCACGTTGACTGATAAACTTTCTTGAGTTTCGGGCATTAGGGTACACCTTGTGGGCATTCTGGGATCAGTTGTCATCCAAGGAAGTTCTGGTCCAGACGGATAACCAGGTCGCAATGTGGTACATCAACAAGCAGGGCGGCACTGGCTCGTTCCTCCTCTGCCAAGAGGCAATGCAGGTCTGGGACTGGGCCCTCTCCCAAGGAATGTATCTGCGGGTGACCTATCTGCTATGTCACCTCCTCAATATGCTTGCGGACCGTCTCAGCCAGCCCTTCCAGCCGCACGCATGGTTCCTCAACCCAGCGGTTTCAGCCGGCCTCTTCTGCCGCTGGGGGATGCCGGATGTGGACCTGTTCGCATCTCCTCTCAACCACAAGGTGAGCAGGTTCTGCTTCCTAGTAGCGGGGAATGGCCATCTGGCCTGTGATGCCTTCTCCCTTCACTGAGGGCAAGGCCTCCTGTTTGCGTAGCTGCCTCTCCTGCTCCTCTCGAAGTTTCTGTTGAAGCTTCAGGACAGGGGGGATCATGATTCTTGTGGCACCCTCCTGGCCTCAGCAGGTTTGGTTCCCACTCCTCTGTGCATGCGCCCATTCCGCTGGGGACTGCGCCCAACCTCATATCACATAACCAGGGCACCCTGCGCCACCCGAACCTCCGGGCACTGGCCCTAACAGCTTGGATGTTGAGCACCTGATCCTCCAGTCCTCACAGCTCTCGGACTGTGTTTCCCGAGTCCTGATCGAATCCTTCGACCAGGAAGTCCTACACCTCAAAGTGGAAACGTTTTTCCATCTGGTGCGGGGAGCAGGGGCTGGACCTTTTCTCCTGCCCTTTCCCCCAGCTGCTGGACTACCTGTGGCACTTGTCTGAGTCTGGGCTCCAGACCAATTCCGTCAGGGTGGTACTCAGTGCTGTCAGCGTGTACCACCGAGGTGTTGCTGGTACACCTGTTTCGGTCCAGTCCCTCGTTGGCCTTTTCATATGGGGTCTCCTCCAAATGAAGCCCCCTCTTCGGCCACCAGCAGCATCCTGGGACTCTCAATGTTGTCTTGGCGAGGCTGATGCACCCTCCATTTGAGCCTCTGCAGTCCTGTGATCTGAAGTTCCTCACCTGGAAAGTCATATTCCTGGTGGCGATCACTTCTGCTCGCAGGGTCAGTGAGCTTCAGGATCTGGTTACATTCGCACTATACCCGAAGTTCTTCCATGACTGTGTGTCTTGCGTACGCATCCTAAGTTCCTGCCCAAGGTGGTGACTGATTTTCACATCAGTCAGTCGATTCTTGCCCACCTTCTTTCCGAAGCCACGTTCCCACCCTGGACTGTAAACGGGTGCTAGCCTTCTACCTAGATCACATAGCAAGTCACAGGCAGTCCACCCAGCTCTTCGTGTCATTTGACCCCAACAGTGGGTGCAGCAGTGGGTAAGCAAACCCTTTTGAACTGGCTGGAGGATTGCATCGCCTTCTGCTATGCCCAAGCAGTCCTTCAGTTAGCCAGCAGAGTGAAAGCACACTCTATGCTGGCCATCTCAGCGTCGCTGGCCCATTTGCAGGCAGTCCCAGTCGCAGAAATCTGCTGGACTGCAAGCAGGAGCTCTCTCCACACGTTGGCAGCTCACTACTGCCTTGACAGGGATAACTGTCAGGACAGTGCCTTTGGTCAGGCCATCCTGTGCCACCTGTTCCAGACCTGAACCCAACTCTCTCTTCTTGTGCTCCTTGTGGGACCAGACCACGCCCTGTTTCTCCACATTGCCGCAGTTGTGTTGTGCTCGTTGGCACCTTTTTCGGCCGCATGTGAGGACTACCATCCTGCTTATCCTAGGTGAAAGGGCAGTTGCTTACCTGTAACAGATGTTCTCCTAGGACAGCAGGATGTTAGTCCTCAGGAATCCCACCCACCTCCGGATAGTATCACGCTGGGCATGCTCAGTCTGCTGACCAAAGTTTCTAGTAACTTTGACAAAAGTTTTCCGTGCCAGGCTCAATCTGATGAGGCCACCCACATGTGAGGACTAACATCCTGCTGTCCTAGGAGAACACCTGTTACAGGTAAGCAGCTGTGCTTTGCACATGGTTGGTGCATTAGAAATGGCTTTACAACTAGCTGGCTTATTTAAAATAACAATTTGTTGAGGGAAGGGGTTTCAGATTTGTTCCAGATTTATTTGTAGGTTTCCTTTGTTTTATTTCTTATATCCACTACGTTTTGGATCTGATGTGTGTGGTACTTTAAGAGAAAAAATAAATTGCTATAGATATGCCTTCCGTTTCCCAGACTTTCCTCCCTGGTACCAGATCTTTGGCAGTTCTTGTGGGCTTCAGTGTCGTGCTTTTTCGGTAGTGCATCAGTCATTATTGTCTGTTTCAATTATGTACGAATAACTGTTAACCACCGTGGAATATAAATATTTTAAAGATCAGCATATCAGCGCTTCGAGTTCATGGAGATTCACAGTGGTGAAAGTGATCCAGTACAATGTGCTTTCAAAGGCTTTAATGAGCAATAATCCAGTCAGATCAGAACCAATATCAGGGAATCTTTATTCATTTTAAGGAGTAGAAGAATTATCTTAAAAAATAAATTGGAATAATTAGGTTAAACTGCACTTAAGTTGGAAAGCATGTATCTTTGCTTTTGATGCATGTTTCAATGTAAAAATCTCTCTCGCAAATGCTAGCAAACTTTTGTGACCTAACTATTTTCTCTGAGTTGAACACCCATTTCTATTTTCCCAAAACTGTTTTTTGGGGGTTTTTTTGTGCATCTACTTATCTAGAGCTATAGAGATTATAGGTATTTAGAATTTACAGATTAAAAAAGACCGTTCTGCGTAGCCGGCTGAGTTGTCTCTTTTTTTTTTTTTTTATGCATAATTCATAGCACACTTACAAGAGAAGCTGACGGACTTCCTGCCAAAACTGCTGGACTGCTCCACGGAGATCAAAGTTTTCAACGACCCGCCAAAGCTCCCTTCCTACTCCACACACGAGCTGTGTGAACGATTTGCCCGCATCATGCTCTCACTCAGTCGAACGCCAGCCGATGGAAGATGAACGTCAGCTGCCCTCTTCCCCCCCCCCCCCCCCGCACATTGTATAAACTTTTTAAAGTTCTTAACCCTCGCCTTCCTGTTACAGGGTTTGCTTATTGCTGCTAGAGTTTTAAACTTTTTTAAAATTTTATTTTAATTAACGATAGCAGATGGCGATATGATTGTACAGACTTTTATCCCGGCTGCAAATGGTAACTCTGCATGGCGCTCTTTTTTTTTTTTTTTTTTTTTCTTTTAATTGGAACTGTTGAAACTGAGAAACCATTATGGCAAGGTTGCTCTTATTGCCACTTATCTGTTACAATGTTACTTTTGCTTTTATCTTAAACGTTTTATTTTACTGACAGCTTTCTTTTCGCTCTGAATCATTCCCTGACTCGCAGCCCCGTTGTCCAAGTGCCGTGTCAGTACATGGTGCCTGGTAGCTTGTAAATGAGAGAATAAAATTATATTTATGGCTACTTCTGTTTGCAAACAGGTATGTTGTACATCAGTGTATTAATATATAAATATTTTTAGATTGAAAAAAAAAAACCTATAACGAGTTTGTAAGTAAGGCGCTCGTGCACAAAATTCTTGTATTTTCTTGGCTGATTTTTTCTGTTTTAAGCATTATATTTTGAAAAGATTTGATTGGCACAAAGTAGATTTTTTTTTTTCTTTTAAGTAAAATGGGCAGTTTGTTTCTGAAATAAAACTTCCCAGTGCTTTTTTTTTTCTTTCAAACTGATGCAGGTATTTTCTCTTTGAGTGCATTTACCATATCACGTCTGCCTGATACGCAATGATGTGTATGTGTGTGTGAAAGCTACATTTTATATTTTTCCTGTTACAGTATATTTTGATGTATGTGGCTAAGTACTAATATTCCCTGCTACCTTGAGTTTATGCATTTTGTGTGGTGGTCTGTCTAGGGGGCAACTTAACCAAGCATGAACAGACAATTAGGAAACGGTACGAATGCTAAGGGTGGCATGATGAGCTGATGAGAGAGTTTTCAGTCTGAAGAAGGAGGGCTGTGTGCAAAGTTTTGGCGACCTGTACTGTTATAGTTGTTGCCAATTTTCCAGACCGTTATCTATTTCACTTTCATTCCCTCTCTTAAATGGAAATAAACACTCCAGGGGGAGGGGGGGTGAGGATCATTGGAAGTGGAGACGTGGAGTAAGCAAGATTTGGGACCATTTGTCTAGACACATCTTTCACAAAACATGGTACCTCGTTGCACAGCCATGGATGTCTTGTGTACCTGGAATGAAGAGCTGTGTGTTATATTTTTACCCGTGAAATTGATGACACTTTCCTGTGGCAAACTGAGCAGCGCTCAAGAACAGGTCTGTGTATACTTTAAGGGATCTGCTGGGTACTTGCAACTCGGATAGGCCACTGTCAGACTGAGGATGATGAGCTCGATGGACCTTGGTTTGACTCACTTCTTATGTTGAACGCAGGAGTGCAGGTCTGTGGATGTTGAACATTTTTTCTTTTTTGTTAAAAGATTTGAAATAGTTTAAAAAATGTTACATTTTTCTTTGTTGTTCTTTAGATGTAGTAGATTTGCTGTGTGTATTATCCCGTAACTCGACAGAGTGTACACAAAGATTTCTTGCACTCCAATCAAGATCCAGCCCAGAGGCTTAACAAGGCAAGAATTTAAGGAAGAGCCCATGTGTGAGAGATGACCCAACGATGATTCTTCTAAACAAGAGAAAATTTTAATAGATGAGAATATCATGAATGAGCACAGAGAGAAAGATGGCTCCCTCTTCTGTAATTCATGTTTTTATTTATATCTGTGAGAGGTCAAGTTCATGGGTGGAAGGCATTTTACCTCCATTAATAGACTGAACATTGCCCCCTCTCAATGGAGCTAAATGTTTGCCCGTTCTTGCACAACACAGGGAGAAGATGTTCCTAAGGGGACATATTTAGTTTGGGGAGGGGAAAAATACGTGTGCAAATTGCATTTTCAAATCTTCATGCTTATTTATCCAGCAAAATTGTACCCACAGCGGTATTTCAGATTCCGTGCTTCATTGTGAAACTGAACAGTAATGTACACGTCCTGGCATGGAAAGCATCATTAGTCAACAAATCAATAAACATTTCTGCACCGCAATGCTAAGATCTATGCTACTACGCTACACGACAAAGCAATGTGAAACTTCTTATAAAAGGGTTTTCATCGTGGTGGCTTCGAAACCAAGGGCCACTCTTCACATTGTATTTTTCATTTGGGAGGGGAGTAGTGAGAGGAGGAAGAGGAGGTACTTTAGTGTCAAATGTATTCATCTCTTCCACTGCATGCAACTGCCAAGTAGAAGCCAGTACAAGATTCTGGATTAGCATAGGCCCACTCCATTTATTATTTTACTTTACTCACTGGATTCTAGCTCACCATTTATAAATGAGCTTGTGTACAGTTATTACAGTGGGTGAGGCGATGCAGTGGTTCATAGCAGAGACTCAACTGCGAAAATAGACCATTGTGCCAGGAAAAGAATTTCCAGTACACAGAGATGAAAGGAAGATCCCTGCGTTGGTTTGCAGTCTTCATGAGGCATCTCGGTGAAGCACTTTGTGATGGCACCAGCATCCTTCAAGTGGGCAAACAGCATTCTTGTCATGTTTCTCTCTCTCTTCACATTGTGTGCACCTTCTGGAGTTTGTTACTTGAGAGTAGTTGGCGGGTACCACAGTGCCCCTTTTAATTGTGAGTCAGTTACTGCCGTCATAAACTGTTTGTGTTTACCTAAACAAAGAAAATGTGTATTGCTGCTATCAGATCAAGGGCTTCACCTCATGCTCCTGCCTCTTGCTGTGAGATTAGACCATGAGATGTTCCTAGTTAAAATTCCAAGATCCCATTCACTGTAATAGGAATTCTATTTCTCCAGTTAGATTTCTGGGGTTTTCATATTTTGTTTTCTGCTCAAGATGTGTAGCCTTCACATGTCTAACATGAATGATGAATTTTAAGATTTACATGATGATAAAGATCAAGAAAAAAAAATTAAGGTGGTACTTTTTATTGGACTAACTTTATACATTTCTTGACCTTTATATCCACAAGTGGAGTTAAACAACAGCTGCATGGTGTTAGCTAAGATTATACAGAAATTTTTCAGTATAGCAGAATAAACATTGTGCAAAATATTACTTAATGTATGTTGAATCACTTGCAGATTTAAAGCCAAATCGACAGCTACTGCTCCTCTGGGAATCAAAGTTGTGGGAAATAGTTGATGAAACAAATCTGGCCTTTATTAACATTTGTTTCTAAGAGAAAGTGTGATGATCAAGCGGGGGTGCTCATCTGATTAGCATCAACTACGGTAAAATAAATTGATGAGCTAATAAGTTTACCATGGGCCTCTACTTTGACAGTATAATGCAGATTGATTCAGATTTAGTAATGGTGGCCTTGACTTACTCAGTATAGGGTTTCCTTCATTCTTCCAGCAGTTATTGTAGTTAATCTGAAAGATGATTTGTTTGTTTAAGAATTTATATATTGCTACAAACTAAGGCATTTTACAAAAAATTAACATATAAATATGAAGTTATTTCTCCATAGAGCTTATGATCTAAGTGGGTGCCTGAGTAACTCTAGGACCAGGGACCAATATGTCCCTTCTCATCCTGATCAAACCCCCCCCCCCCCCCCCCCCACACACACACACACATTCTTACATCCAATTAAAAACATGATATGGTATTGCAAAAAGCCTGCAAATAGTTGGCTGAAAAGGCCGCAGCTTTATTAACAATAAACAGAATAATAAAAACACCTACCCCAGCCGTGGTCATGGTTACTGGGGATGTACCCCCAAGTCATTCACCACCTGCCGTGACAACCAAGCAAGGCAGCAATCTTCAGCCACCGGCTCCCTGCCTTGGTACCAAGCAAGGGGGGGCCACTCGTCCGGGCGTAACCATGTCCTCCAATTCTGCTGTAGAGGTGTTCCCTTGACAGCTGTCCTGTTGCCGTGATGCAACACTTATTCAACTCGGCTACCCGCCTTAGGCATGAGGCATGCTTTTTTCCATGCCTCATTCCCACCCACAAACAATGTTTGGGACCAGCATCGATGACTTTTGAATAGGTCCTTAACTGCCTCCTGCAGTGTTATTGAAGATGTCGTAACCAATGTCGGACAAATGTGTTTGGTCTGGCCTGAACAAACCATCACATTGCACATCTGCCCAGTCATGCGAAATATGCGACTCTCCCAACCTTTATATGCCCACCTGGCAATTCACCTTTTTGCGACTCCTCCCCCATAGCTTTATATTGCCCCCATTTTGGATGTGGAATGATGTCTGACCATAACAGAAAGGTATTTGGCCACCAGGCACCTATTTCAGCAATGTCAGTCTTCATCCTCTTATTTAGTTGTTTGCATGATAGACTGCCCAGATTGTAACCCCTGAGATGTACTATTAATGCATTTGGGGGGGCCGCTGAATCCCTGCAATGATGTAGGAGAGGTAATAACTGGTTTGATCACATATCCCTCCAGCCCATCCAGACTATGGTCACGCCTGAAGGAGCCAAGGATTGCTAGCCCTCCTGGCAGCCCAATGTACGAAAGAGTGTCCAATAATGCACATGGTCTAAAGAAAATGTGACTCATGTGCAATGATATCAAACGTCATGAGTGATATTACTTGTGTGATCAAGTCTCATATATGCATTAGCTACAGAGGACTTCCAACATCCTATTTGCTTTATTGTGTCCATCTGTAATCCTGCCTGTGCTGCACTGCTCACAGCTCTGATTCTGAATGAGTGAGATATGAACTTGCTGTGACTGAGACCCAATCTGTCTGTTGCAAGACAACATACAGCAGAAAATTGGTATCAGGTGAGTGGAACCCCATTGGCGTGAATAAGCAAATGCGCCCCTTGTTGGGGCCGAATGGCCAAGTAGTTCTTCATGTTCTTTTACTGGGCTGGTAACCGGAGTGCCAATAGATTTTAATGTAAGCAGGTCTCCCTTACAGGCCTGATCTGTCTTGCACTGTGTATCCGTATGGAGATGGATGACAGTGCGCATGTCACATACTCAAATAATATGCCATTGAAGCCGGAGTTGCAATGCTTACTTGCAATGCTCCAAAGAATGCCAATGAGAAAGCCAAGCAAAATAAGCAAGCCTCAAAGTTTGATACACATATGGTTGGCAATAGCATGCCCAATTTTTCCAGTAGGTCATGTGTAATTGGGAAGCGAGAATCATTCGTCAGTCTGTCTTTTCTGGCCCAACCTACGAGCATTCTCTTAACTGCAAATGACTTGGGGTCGCTCCAGCCGCGTGCCTTTGCAAAGAAGGCTAGTCCTCCTAAGTGCTTAACTACGGACTTCCTGGAGCACCTGAATCCTTAGCATGAGAGACATATCTGATAATGAAGTTCTCCGGTATAGGGCCAGCCACCTAGCCAAGCTCATTTAAAAATACCTTCATGTGTTAGTAGCTCCTGCAGTAAGCTGACCATGTGCAACCAGCTGACAGTCCTTTTATGAGGTCTCTGGTAGTCTGAGACCAATCTCCTGTAAGTGTTCTGGCAATCTCCTGTAAGTGTTTGGTTCCTGTCTCCTCTGCTGTGGGTACCTGTTTATGAAATAATTCCCACTTAGCTCGTGATAAAGTATCTGCAACCCCATTACTAACCCCTGGTACATGTCGCGCTCTAATGGTGGTATTGCTGCGTAAACTAGCCAGTACAACCTCTCCTAGGCAGTTCTGCTACGTGCGGACACTTAGCATATTGACTGTTGAGCACATGGACGACCGCTTGATTGTCACCCCAAAATATGATTTGCTTTTTCTGCAACTTTGCCTTCCAAAGCACTAGAGCCATCAGTAAGGGAAATAACTTGAGGATTGTAATGTTCTGAGTTAATCCTGCCTCCACCCATGTGTCTGGCCAAGGAGTGGCAGACTATGCACCCTGGCAATACAACCCGAAATCCCATCCTTCAGACGCGTCAGAGTATATGTTTAAATCTTTACTGGAATGTGGGGCTCTTGCCAAAGAGATACCCCATTGAAGTCAACTAGGAAGGATACCCAAATGGCATTGTCATTGCGCATGGGTCTTTGGGTATCACTCTACAGGCGAAATTCAGGCTGCCCATGATGGATTGCAATTCATGGGGAGTCAGCTTCTTTGCACTTGCAACTTCATTCAACATATCCTGCAACTTTACCACATTATCCTATGGTAATCTGGATGTCGTTATCTTGAAGTTGAGCTCGATGCCCAAGAAATGGATACAGGTGGTGGGGCCTTTGGCCTTCTCCTGTGCCAAAGGGACTCTGAAATCGGTTGCCATAGCCTGAAAATTTGGAGTAGGTGTGAACAGCAGTCTCGCTCGGGCCAACAAATAAGAAGTCATCCAAGTAATGTATGGTTTATCGACCCTGGAATGTTGGACCGATGCCCAATGCAGAAAAGAGCTGAACAGTTCGGCACAAGACAGAGAGCAGCTCCTAGACATGCATTTGTCAAAATAGAATTGCTTCCGGAATCGAAAACCCAAAAGTGGGAAACTATTGGGGGGTGCACTGGCAGCACCTGAACGCGGACTTGATGTCTACTTTTGCCATCAAGGCACCCTTTCCACACCTTAGCACTGCTATGGCACTGTCGCACGATATGTATTGAACCATGCACTCCTTTGGGGGTAAAATAGTCATTTACGGATTCTTCCTTGGGATAGACAGGTTCTGTATGAGCCTGAATTTACCAGGCTCCTTCTTTGGAACTACAGCAAGCGGCAAGAGAATCATTTTTGTAAAAGGAGTATTGAAAGGACCCACTACCCTCCCTATAGCCAGCTCGCCATCAGTTTTTCCTGCACTATGTTAGTATGCCGTAAGGATGATGGGGCATTGTTCGGGGTAGCACCCTGCAATTGCCCTCAAAATGGGATGCGAAAACTTTCTCAAAAACCTTACTCAATACGAAGTGCCTCATTGTGCTTGGGGTAGCTGTCCAGCCAAGAAGACATAGCTGCCAAAATTATGGGAGATGGGGTCTTGCTGAAAACTGGAAACTCATTTGAACTTAGTGAAAATCCTCCCCCCACTGCTGTCTTCTTGGTGCACTTGTTCGCTGGATGCGAGACGAAACAGGCTGAACATACATGCCTGAATATGCAGTCTTGAAAGTTGCAGCCCGATTCATTGTACTTCCAGAAGACGTTCTTCAGCAATTGAGTAGGAGGGGGGGGTTGTGCTGTCGCTGTGAAACTTTTTCGTGAAGATAGAGTGTGAGCGCTCGCGTCACTCACTTTCTTCATCATTTGTTTCAACCACAAGCTGACATCTTGAATCCCCAAGACACAAATTGTTTTTCCTCCATTTTATCACTGAATCACTCCTTGTAATTTAACCACGCCCAACCTTTGTACTCCTTGTACGCTCTGAGGATAGTGTCTGCATAGGTAAGCATGGGCCATACTGGGCTGGGTCATATTGTCCTATCATGCTCATCATCCTGAAGAATGCTCGCGTCCAATTAATTATATTTCTTGGGACTTTCTTGTCAAGAACAGATGTGATGTCCACCTCCTCATCCTTTTTACGCATGATTGGTCTTCTTCCCTCCAATAAGTGGAAAATGTCTATGTAAGTCAATTTGCAGATCTTCTTGCGAAGAGATTTCAGTACACTCCCAGAGCTGCGACAGTGTAGTGAGTGCTAGTGGCCCCCCTGGAAGCCTGCTCGTTCTCCGCTGCTGAATTATCTGAGTCAGACATGTCTGTGGTGCTACTCGAACTCTAACTGGCCTTGCGCTTGCGCTTGGTTTTGCCTTTTTTTATTGGTCACTGGTGCTGATATCCCCCCCCCCCCTTCGAGATGAGCATTACCACCCATACTCACCGTGGCTGTGCTTGTCCCGTGAGCACTCGCACTGAAGGCCACAGGTGAGTTCGATCATCCCCCGATTTGAGTTTCTGAAGGTGTGGCCGGAATCTGCTCCCCAAATGAGGAGGAGGAAGAGCTGGTCGCATCACCAATGGTTTTGTGCAAACCAGGTGCTGTTGCGGCAGTGTCGGCGGTGCAATTTTCTGTGTGTGTGATGGTGTTTCCAGTCATAGCAATGGTAGATTAGATTTTGTAGGCCAGCATCCCCAAGAGTATGCAGCAATGGGGTACAAGCCCGCAAAACTGGAGGGAAATAGAAAACCCCACTGAGGACTGGGTCCCCAACTGGGACTGAGTCCACCCACCTCCCTGTTGCTGCGTTGCCAGCACAATGAGCCCACTGGCTAGAAAGCCTGACCAATAACCTGGTGCCGCACTGTCATGTCCCTGATGCCACCGCCCACCTGCGACATTGTGCACAAGTGGAAGACCAGATGCAATGGAGGGGAGGGAAGGGTGCCGTTAACTGAAGATCTGGAGTGCATTGTATGCTGCGATGGGATGACGCCAAGTGGCTGAGCACTCCCCGGGGGGCTCTGGTGTGAAGTTAAAATTGACGGTGCCCCCCTGGGGAGTTTTGCTGCTGGTGAGATGCTGTACCCTGGTGCTGGCTTGTCACCATGCCCAGTGGAGAATCATGTGCTGGCCTGCTGCTCATTGAGGGCTCTATGTCACCTCCATTGTCCCACATGAGTTGGGGCTGCCACAAGCAACCCAATGCTACTCTTCTTCCCCAACTGCCTCTGCTCCAGCCCCCCTCCCCTTCTGTGCTCCCTGATGGGCATGCTTGCTGCCTGCTTCTGGATCTTGATCCGCAGCCCTGAAACTCTGGCTCTCCTCCATGCTATGCGAGAGCTGGCTTTATTATGCTGGAGTGGAGAAAGCCGGCATGCTGAAAATCTGTGCACATACGGGCGGATTTTAAATGCCCTGCGCGCGTAAATCCGGGCGGATTAACGCGCGCAGGGCCCTCGCGCACGCCGGTGCGCCTATTTTGCATAGGCCGCCGGCGCGCACAGAGCCCCGGGACGCGTGTAAGTCCCAGGGCTTTGTCAAAGGGGCGGGGAGGGGGCGTGTTGGGGCGTTCCCGAAACGATGCGGCGTTTTGGGGGCGGGCCCGGGGGCGTGGTGCCGGCCTGGGGGGCGTGGTGCCAGCCCGGGGGCGTGGTCGAAGCCTCCGGACAAGCCCCCGGGTCGGGTGACGGCGCGCGCAGATTTACGTCTGCTTTTAGCAGGCGTAAATCTGCCAACAAAGGTAAGGGGGGGGTTTTTAGATAGGGCCGGGGGGTGGGTTAGGTGGGGGGAGGGCGGAGGGAACAGGCAGCGCGCGCTGGGCTCGCCGCGCGCAGGTTGCACAAATGTGCACCCCCTTGCGCGCGCCGACCCCGGATTTTATAAGATATGCGCGTATCTTATAAAATCCAGCTTACTTTTGTTCACGCAATTTTTTAAAATCTACCCCATAGTGTGGGGGAACTTCCTATTCTATTTTTTTTTTTTTTTTTTTTTAATTGAGAGCGGGAGTCAAATCCATGGTCACTCTATTTATTTATATTTCGCTTTTCAAACTTTTTCAGCACTTCAAAGCGGATTACATTCAGGTACTGTAGGTATTTCCCTATCCCCAGAGGGCTTACAATCTAAGTTGGTACCTGAGGCAATGGAGGGTAAAGTGACTTGCCCAAGGTCACAAGAAACAACAATGGGATGAACCCTGGTTCATAGCCCACTGCTCTAACCACTAGGCTACTCCTCCACTCTTGATCTGCCTCTCTCCTACCGTGCTGAGCCACCCATTTGCGAAGAGAAGGCACAGGCAAAGAGGAAATATGGCGCACGGACCTTGAATTTAAAAGCCCTACGTGTCATCGGCATGTGCCGGTAGTCCCACACTGCCGATGTCATCTGAGGCGGCCTGGCGCCCCCCCCCCCCCTCATGACATCAACAGTGAGCCAAGGATGCGATATCGCACAAGGGAGGGCGAGCCCCCCGCCGATGGCAGACCTGCCGTGGTAGGGGGGACTGCAGCAAGAACCCTGCCGTGCTCCAGGTTATGCGCAGGCTTCCGCGCACATATTGGGAGATAAATTGAGTTGCCAAGATCAGAAGGCGTGGCCATGGCAGAGGCAGGATTTGAAACCAGGTTGCCTGGTTCCCAGTCCATAGTTTTAACTATTAGAAAAGATTGCATCAATCCTCATATTTTTCATTCTCTGATTCCTACCATGTCAGGTTATTTTATTGGAATTTGGTACTGTACTTAGCAAAATAAGGTATAAAATATTTCATGTTCAAAATTATTTTTCTTATGTAATGTAACAAAATTACCATTGTACATTAACTGGTCATTTCTTATTCAAGTCTGAGAGTAAAGATCTCAGTTTTGGCCATAGGGATAGAAGGTGGGTGTAGTTGAGGCCTTTGGCGTGCTGAACCTCCTAGTAAGCCGCATATTCATCAAACCCTAGTTGCTCAGCATTATAGAAGATCTGTAATAATATGACCGAATTTTAAAATGGCCACGCTTGCAAATATTGGCACTTACGTGTGTGGCCAGCCCTGTGTGCGCTGCACACATTTTCAAAAGGGCCCAGCCATGCGTGTAACTGCCAATACGTGCACAAGGGCCTGGCCCTGAAAAAGGGGAGGGTGGGGCGGGACTGAGGCCGGCCAGGACAGCGGCCATTAGCCGCTGTTCCAAGGAAGCCCAATCCAGCAAGCGGCCAGCGCATACAAGTTGCTACTGTGCCGGAGTAGTAAGTAAAACAAATTGACACCTTAATTGGAGCAGACTGGGAGGGAACTGGGGGAGGCCCGATTGCATCACTGTGCATAATTCGATAACATTCCCCCCCCCCCCCCCATGCACATATGTGCGCGGATTATAAAATCTGCGCGAGCATGTTATAAAATTGGTGTGTCCATCTGCGCGTGCGCTTTTAAAATCTACCCTATATTGCATTAGCTTTATTTATTTGCTTCTATTTTATTGCATTTGTACTTACTTTAATAAAAGTGGCTACCTAATTCAATCTGTTGCAAAATTACTTGCCTTACAAATAATCATTAATTAAGCAATTCAGTCTCGCGCTGCAGTCCTATATTGGCCAAATAAGTTACGGTAGGGATATATGCCAAGATTAAATGAAGAGTACTTAACTCCACACCCTGGATCCTCAGTGATTGCCTAATTACTTTTATATGTCAAGGCAGACCTTTTCAGTTCTTGTTCTCATGACAAAAGTATTTGGCCCTCTGCTGAGAACATAAGTTCCTCTGGCTAAAAACTATGGGTCTGATTTTCAAAATGTGTTTACACTCTTAAACCTGGACTTTACATTTGTAAGTACACTTTACCCATGTAAGTAAGCTTTTGAAAATTGCTTCAGTATGTGCGTTAAGTGTATTTAACACAGGTAAATGGGCTTTTGAAAATTGCTATGATAGTATGTTACATTTACATGCATAACTTCTTTGAAAATTCACCTGTAAATGTTGTAGGGAGAAAAGGAAGGCAAATGTGTTTTATAGATTAACAACATTCTGTCGGCAATGGTGCTGTAGGCACCAATAGGAAGAGCTGAATCACAGCCTAGCTGGCCAGTAGGATTGGCACCACCTTTAATTAAATTGAAACTGTCTTTTTTTTTCTTATTTGCTTGTGTTAGGGTTAGATGGTTCTTTCCTTCTTGCATGTACCTACTTGAATGTAATAAAAAATATGACCTTCAGGTCTGGGCTTCCTCTCCCATCCTCTTGTGGAGAGAAATGGTCACAGCAGGGATCTCTGTTCTGTATGTGCCAAGGTTATGGGAGTAAATCTGCTAAAGCCAAGCTGCAAGCAGTTTGGGGCCCGAGTATGCACACCATGTCCATGTGCAGAGAGAGGATGAATGAGGAACAGATGAGGAAACACTAGCTGCTCACTTTGGATTCCTTGAATAAAGCTGGCAGTGCATTTTGTTTTTACTGTCAAGGAGAGCCTCTCCTGCTTGTCACAAGACTGTTTTACCTTGTTTTCTCTTTCTCAGTTTCGGGCCGATACAATAAAGCGCAGCCGGGCTTGCGCATTTTAGGCACGTAAGACGGACGCGCAATTCATTATATGCTGTAAAGCTGGGGCAATGAAGAAGCACTATGGGCCGACTTAAAAAAAGATGGGGCATCCATTTTTATTAGAGTGGTTTACAGGCCTCCAAACCAAAAGGAAGAGCTGGACAGAGATCTGGTTGAAGACATCCACAGGATAGGAAAGAAAAGAGAAGTGGTGATCGTTGGAGACTTTAATATGCCGGATGTAGACTGGAGAATCCCATCTGCAGAATCTAATAATAGTAGAGAAATAGTAGATGCCCTGCAAGTAGCTTTGTTCAAACAAATGGTAATGGAACCCACGAGAGAAGGAGCTATACTCGACTTAGTGCTCACTAATGGAGATAATGTCTCAGACGTCCAGGTGGGTGCCCACCTCAGCACCAGTGATCATCAAACGGTATGGTTTAATATCACAAAAAGGACACGGAAAAGAAGCACAAAAACCCAAGTTTTGATGTTCAAAAACACAGACTTTGATGAAATGGGGAAGTACCTGGAGGAAGAATTAAAAGGCTGGGAGAAAGAGAGAGATGTGGATCAACAGTGGACCAATCTAAAAGGAGCAATTACCAAGGCAACTAATCTATATGTTAGAAAAGTAAAGAAAAGCAAAAGAAAAATGAAACCTATCTGGTTCTCAAAGGAGGTGGCTGACAAAATAAAGGCTAAAAGAACAGCGTTCAAGAAATATAAAAGATCCCAAAAGGAGGAGCACAAAGAAGAATATCTGGTAGAACTGAGGGAGACAAAGAAATTAATCAAGATGGCAAAAAGTCAAGCGGAAGAGAGGATTGCCAAGGAGGTAAAGAGTAGAGATGTGAATCGGAACTGATATCGGATCCGATTCTGGTTCCGATTCACATCTATAGAGATGTGAATCGGAACTGATATCGGATCCGATTCTGGTTCCGATTCACATCTCTAGTAAAGAGTGGTAACAAAACATTTTTCAGATACATCAGTGAAAAGAGAAAAGTTCAAAGTGGTATATTGAAATTGAAAGGTGGAAAGGATCAATGTGTGGAGAGAGACGAAGAAATGGCAGAAATATTAAATTAATACTTCAGTTCTGTGTTCACTAAAGAGGACCCTGGAGAAGGACCATCACTAGTTAACAAGAAACTGGAGGGGAATGGAGTGGATGTAACTCCATTTACAGTAGAAAATGTATGGGAAGAGCTGGTGAAACT
The DNA here is from genome assembly GCF_901001135.1 of Rhinatrema bivittatum. NCBI lineage: Eukaryota > Metazoa > Chordata > Amphibia > Gymnophiona > Rhinatrematidae > Rhinatrema > Rhinatrema bivittatum. Next base: position 23,721,385 of record NC_042629.1, read on the forward strand.
GAAAGTGGACAAAGCCATGGGGCCCGATGAAGTTCATCCCAGAATACTGAGGGAGCTCAGAGATGTGCTGGCGGGTCCACTGTGTGACCTGTTCAATAGATCCCTAGAAACGGGAGTGGTGCCGAGTGATTGGAGGAGAGCGGTGGTGGTCCCGCTTCACAAGAGTGGGAACAGAGAAGAGGCTGGTAACTACAGACCGGTTAGCCTCACTTCGGTGGTGGGAAAAGTAATGGAGTCACTGTTGAAAGAGAGAATAGTGAACTATCTACAGTCGGGAGAATTGCTGGACCAGAGGCAGCATGGAAGATCCTGTCAGACAAATCTGATTTTTTTGACTGGGTAACCAAGGAATTGGATCAAGGAAGAGCACTCGATGTCATCTACTTGGATTTCAGCAAAGCTTTTGACACTGTCCCACACAGGAGACTGGTGAATAAAATGAGAAGCTTAGGAGTGAGTGCCGAGGTGGTGGCCTGGATTGCAAACTGGTTGACGGACAGAAGACAAAGTATGATGGTAAATGGAACTCTCTGAAGAGAGAGCGGTTTTAAGCAGTGTACCGCAGGGATCGGTGTTGGGACCGGTCCTTTTCAATATCTTTGTGAGCAACATTGCAGAAGGGATAGAAGGTAAGGTATGTCTTTTTGCGGATGACACTAAGATCTGCAACAGAGTGGACACGCCGGAAGGAGTGGAGAGGATGAGACGGGATTTAAGGAAGCTGGAAGAGTGGTCGAAGAAATGGCAGCTGAGATTCAATGCCAAGAAGTGCAGAGTCATGCATATGGGGAGTGGAAATCCGAATGAACTGTATTCGATGGGGGGAGAAAGGCTGATGGGCACGGAGCAGGAGAGAGACCTTGGGGTGATGGTGTCTAATGATCTGAAGTCGGCGAAACAATGTGACAAGACGATAGCTAAAGCCAGAAGAATGCTGGGCTGCATAGAGAGAGGAATATCGAGTAAGAAAAGGGAAGTGATTATCCCCTTGTACAGGTCCTTGGTGAGACCTCACCTGGAGTATTGTGTTCAGTTCTGGAGACCGTATCTCCGAAGAGACAGAGACAAGATGGAGGCGGTCCAGAGAAGGGCAACCAAAAAGGTGGAAGGTCTTCATCAAATGACTTATGAGGAGAGATTGAAGAATCTAAATATGTACACCCTGGAGGAAAGGAGGAGTAGAGGTGATATGATACAGACTTTCAGATACTTGAAAGGTTTTAATGATCCAAAGACAACGACAAACCTTTCCGTAGGAAAAAAATCAGCAGAACCAGGGGTCACGATTTGAAGCTCCAGGGAGGAAGATTCAGAACCAATGTCAGGAAGTATTTCCTCACGGAGAGGGTGGTAGATGCCTGGAATGCCCTTCCGGAGGAAGTAGTGAAGACCAGAACTGTGAAGGACTTCAAAGGGGCGTGGGATAAACACTGTGGATCCATAAAGTCAAGAGGCCGTCAATGAAGAGTGAGTGGCTTGCCAGAATGACGGCTACTGCCTGGAGATAATACCCTTATTCAATAAACATACACATGGTTACTGTGACTCCAACATCACTCTAAGCTTCAACAGCAAGAGGAAATGTGGAAAAAAGGATTTGCACTCACAAAGCGGGGAGTAACTGGCTTGTTACGGCGGTTACTACCCCAAACAAAATAAGCCTGATACTTCACTTTCAATGCATATCCAGCATAGCTCTATGCTTCAACGGCAGGGGAGAAGAAAAACTGATACTTCATGCATATCCAGCATAGCTCTCTGCTTCAACGGCAGGGGAGAAGAAAAACTGATACTTCACGCATATCCAGCATAGCTCTCTGCTTCAACGGCAGGGGAGAAGAAAAACTGATACTTCACACATATCCAGCATAGCTCTCTGCTTCAACGGTAGGGGAGAAGAAAAACTGATACTGCACGCATATCCAGCATAGCTCTCTGCTTCAACGGCAGGAGAGAAGAAAAACTGATACTTCACGCATATCCAGCATAGCTCTCTGCTTCAACGGCAGGGGAGAAGAAAAACAACCAATAAGGGCTGAATAACATAGTCTGGGTAAAACAAATAAGCATGGGTGTAGCTTGCTTATTGCGGTGGTTACTACCCCTACTAGCCCTAACTAATCAAGCTTGATATTTCACTCGGATGCAGCTCCATCACTGCTCTCTACGTTAATGGCGAGGGTGGAAGGGAAATAGAACCAAAGAGCTAAGAGAAACAGATAAGTATGAGCAAAAATGTGTGAAGCTTGCTGGGCAGACTGGATGGGCCGTTTGGTCTTCTTCTGCCGTCATTTCTATGTTTCTATGTTTCTTAGTGCGTGCTGAAAACGACACGTTACAATTAGCACCCACCGCATGTAGATGGTATGTTAATGGTATTTAATGACCGGATTAGCTATTCCCCTCGATACAGTAACACGCGCCCAAAATATCGCGTCTTTAACCTGCACATTTTCCGCATCTTTTTACCCTCCATTTTTACCGCCTATCCTGACCCTGGCGTTAGTGTGGTGCTGTGCTCTTGACAGTCAGTGAATATCCAACGGACAGCATCGGACAGCGTCATGGACTACATGTATATATTGGCTTTGGTGATCTTTTTTCTACGGGTGAGAGCCAGATTAAGAAATGCTCTGCGAGCAAATTCTAGATGAGCTATTGGCGACAACAGCCAACAAGAGAACCCAGCACAAAGACCGGAGGAGGTATGTATATGTGTTGTTTGTGAATATCCAACAGTAACATTTTTCTGTCTGGGTGTCTCTGAGGGTCCAGCGGTGACACGGACGCCTCTACGGATGCTGGGAGAAGGACGCTGCACCCGACCTTCCTCCGGTGTCTTAGAATTAGGCATCTGGGGGTCTGCGGGTCCGGCGGAGACATGGACGCCATAGAGGATACCAAGCTAGGCCTTCCGCCAGCGTCTAGAATTAGGCATCCCTGAGGTTCCACTTCTATATTTGTTAAATGAATAATCAAGATGTATTAGGTTATGCTGATTTTCTTGTGTTGTTTTTCATGCAGGCAAAGCGGGACAGAGTCGTCCGTGCACAGGACAGGGCCATGGCAGACCTGGACGTATCATTTGCCCACGGACAATTCTCTTTGGTATGTCCATGCGAGATGTAGTCCGAACCTACCGGCTGAGCTCATGGGCAATCCTGTTCCTCTATGAAGATCTGCGCTGCGACCTTGAGCCCCTGGCCAATCACCACCATGCTGTGCCAGGGTTGACGAAACTTCTTGGTGCCTTAAATCTTTTTGGTACCGGAAGTTTTCAAACCCCCGTGAGTGTCATTGCGGGTATGACACAGGTCTCCTTCTCACGGCATCTGGCACAGGTCTTGAAGGCCATGATGAAGCGGATGAGGAAGTACATCGTGTATCCTACGGATCCAGTGGAGCTGCAACAGATCCGCAGTGGGTTCATGAGTATTGCAGGGATGCCGAACGTGTTGGGTGCTATAGACTGCACCCATATTGCGTTTACCCCCAGGTCAGAGGAAGAGAGTGCGTTCCAGAATCGCAAGCACTTCCATTCAATGAATGTTCAAGTCGTTTGCAATGCACACCTTCGGATTCTAAATGTTGTAGGGAAGTATCCTGAGAGCTGCCATGACGCCTACATTCTGGCACATTCATCTATGGGGACCCATTTCCCAGAGGGGAAGTATGGTGAAGGCTGGCTACTTGATAAGTGACATCGGCTACAGCCTGGGATTCTGTGTCATGTGTACCGGTCTAGGATGTTCAGTATACAATATGTGTGTATTCATATATGTGATGTGTTTAAGATGTTAAGTGCTGTGAAATTGTTTTTGATGCATTCCTGATTATTCCCCCTATAGGTGATGGCGGCTATGGCTGTAAGCCCTGGTTGCTAACTCCACTCCAGTCTCCATGCACTGCGGCAGAAAAACGCTACAATGAGGCTCATGGCAGTACCAGAAACGTGATCAAGCGGACTTTTGGAGTTCTGAAAGGACGATTCTGATGTCTGGATCACTCTGGGGGAGCCCTGCAGTACAGTGCAGAAAAGGTGGCGAACATAATTGTTGCCTGTTGCATGCTACACAACATTTGTCAGCGATTTGGTGTGCATGCAGAGGTAGCAGAAAACCTGCCGCCAGATCCGCCTGTGGAACCGGCAGCTGAGGCGGACAACACTGCAAGGGGGAATGATATCCGACGAAGGATCATCGAATCTTATTTCTCGTGTAAGTTCTTAACTGCTATACATTCATTTTTCCATACTGATGTGGCACTTTTATTGTAGTACATAGCTCTGCAAAATTCAAGATATAATTGTTTTAATGACTGTACAGTATGTTTAATCTTTTGTTTGTGTTTTTCAGGAGCTGTGATCCATCCATCAAACCATTTCCCTGCAAGCTGATCCATCCATCAAATCATTTCCCAGCAAGCAGAAAAATAGATTTAAAATAACAAATAATAGTGAAACAAATACAATTTTTTCTGAATTTTCCCTTTCTTCTCTGTGTTTTCCATTGCATCATTTATAGTTCTTGAAGTATAATATAAATAAATTGTGTTCCCATTTAATCCTCAATAAATTGCTTCCTTTCCTTTTATTATAGGTTCTTATGTAATGTTATTTCAGTGTCCATGATGCTGCGTGAATCAGCAGAGACATGGACGCCTCTACGGATGCCGGGAGAAGGATGCCGCGCCAGGCCTTCCTCCGGTGTCTACAATTAGGCATCCCTGCGACTCCGCGGGGGTCCATCGCAGACATGAACGCCTGTACGGATGCCGGGAGAAGGACACCACGCCAGGCCTTCCTCCGGTGTCTACAATTAGGCATCCCTGCAGCTCCGTGGGGGTCCATCGCAGACATGAACGCCTGTACGGATGCCGGGAGAAGGACGCCACGCCAGGCCTTCCTCCGGCGTCTACAATTAGGCATCCCTGCAGCTCCGTGGGGGTCCATCGCAGACATGAACGCCTGTACGGATGCCGGGAGAAGGACGCTTGCACGTGGAACGCCATCCCCTGCAGCCACGCTCAGATGGCCATTTTGTATTTGCTTTCCAGCTATTTCCCCAACTTCGATGATGCCACGTGGAAGGCTTCCCAATTTTTCCGAGGGGATGTCCGGCTCCTGGCCACCTTCATCGTAGCTGATGAAGGACACCTCTTCTTCCACCCTGGGCGCCCACGGAACCAGGACCGGGCCGAAGAGGCCTGGTGGGTGCTCAGGGCGTAATTCAACACCCAGTCGTCCTTCCCGAGGAAGGTAAGTTCATAGGCATCTGTTGCAGTAGGCTAAGGTCTGGTTTATGTTGCTTGTAAGGAATGACACAGCTTATATTTCTAACTAGCAGAAAAAAAAAAGTTAAACTAAATTTAGTATTTTGGTGGTGTTTTGTATTGCTGGGGGTCAGAAAAGAAAAACTGACACTTGTTTGGTTAAAGTTTTTTGCCTCTAAAGCAAAGTAAAGGTTTTATATCAACTTATGTTTCCTATTTGTGTTTTATTATCTCGCCAGGTTGAGGCACTGAAAAAGAGGGCCAGAAGGGAGGAGCCAGAATACCTGCAGGCCCACCGCAGAGTGGAGAAAGGTTGGTTACCATGCAAGCGGTAAGGTCTTGTTTAATAATGGCTATAAGAAATTTATCATTTCTACCATTCTGGATCTTTGCATGCGCAGCAGTGACACTTTTGCTATTTCTGTTTTCAGAGACCACCTTGGAGGGATCATCAGAAAGCTCCAAATCTGCTTCTCCTCCTTCCCCGCCACCAGAACGGCAAGGTGAGCCTTTAATAGTATCGGCCTTGTAAAAGTATATGGATGTTTTATGCCGTGTGGCACGCCGCTCACATTTGAATTTTAAATGTCATGCTTACGGTAATGCAAGAGGTAAGAACATGCTATACTGGGTCAAATCAAGGGTCCATCAAGCCCAGCATCCTGTTTCCAACAGTGGCCAATCCAGGCTATAAGAACCTGGCAAGTACCCAAAAACTAAATCTATTCCATGTTAGCAGTGGCTATTTTCTAAGTCAACTTAATTAATAGCTGGTAATGGACTTCTCCAAGAACTTATCCAATCCTTTTTTAAACACAGCTATACTAACTGAACTAACCACATCCTCTGGCAACAAATTCCAGAGTTTAATTGTGCGTTGAGTGAAGAAGAGCTTTCTCCAATTAGTTTTAAATGTGCCACATGCTAACTTCATGGAGTGCCCCTTAGTCTTTCTATTATCTGAAAGAGTAAATAACCAATTCACATCTACCGTTCTAGACCTCTCATGATTTTAAACACCTCTATCATATTCCCCCTCAGCTGTCTCTTCTCCAAGTTGAAAAGTCCTAACCTCTTTAGTCTTTCCTCATAGGGGACCTGTTCCCTTCCCCTTATCATTTTGGTAGCCCTTCTCTGTACCTTCTCCATCGCAATTATATCTTTTTTGAGATGCGGCGACCAGAACTGTACACAGTATTCAAAGTGCGGTCTCACCATGGAGCGATACAGAGGCATTATGACATTTTCCATTTTATTCACCATTCCCTTTCTAATAATTCCCAACATTCTGTTTGCTTTTTTGACTGCTGCAGCACACTGAGCCGATGATTTCAATGTGTTATCCACTATGACGCCTAGATCTCTTTCTTGGGTTGTAGCACCTAATATGGAACCTAACATTTGTAACTATAGCATGGGTTATTTTTCCCTATGTGCATCACCTTGCACTTATCCACATTAAATTTCATCTGCCATTTTGATGCCCAATTTTCCAGTCTCACAAGGTCTTCCTGCAATTTATCACAATCTGCTTGTGATTTAACTACTCTGAACAATTTTGTATCATTCGCAAATTTACCTCACTCGTCGTATTTCTTTCCAGATCATTTATAAATATATTGAAAAGTAAGGGTCCCAATGCAGATCCCTGAGGCACTCCACTGCCCACTCCCTTCCACTGAGAAAATTGTCCATTTAATCCTACTCTCTGTTTCCTGTCTTTTAGCCAGTTTTTAATCCACGAAAGGACATGCCACCTATCCCATGACTTTTTACTTTTCCTAGAAGCCTCTCATAAGGAACTTTGTCAAATGCCTTCTGAAAATCCAAGTACACTACATCTACCGGTTCACCTTTATCTACATGTTTATTAACTCCTTCAAAAAAGTGAAGCAAGCTATAAGCTTATAAGCTATAAGCAAGTTCTCCTTCCTACCGTTCTGGATCTTTGCATGCGCAGCGCTTTCGCTTTTACTCTTTTTAGACACATAGGCAGAGGAGGAAGGCGAGGAACCAGCGCCAGTAATTTTGCCATCCCCCGTCTCTCCTGTTCCACCAGCCATGGGGGTCGAGGAGGACATCGTTATTGACGTTGTCAACCCAGGCTCTCCGGAGCATCCAGGTGCGGGTCGACGACCGGAAGCCAGCGCAGCAGCCGGGGAAGGGCCCTCAGCCCTTGAGGGCCGCCTGGATGCTGTGCTGACTCTCCAAGTCCGGTTGATCCGCAGCCTGGATGACCTGGAGGGACTGGCAGTGCAGGCGGTGACCATCCTGAACGACCTGCGCCATGGTCAGCAGGAGATCATAGAGCTCCTGCGCACGATGGCAGGAGCACAATCCCTGCTGATCATGGCGTGGGCTCCTGTGGGATGGCCACCATCTGATCAATGTCAATGACGATGATCCTCCTCTTTCCCCATGGCATGGTCCCTTCCCTTTCCTTCCCCATGCCATTATAAAAAAAAAATATATTTTGTTATTTTTTTCATAACCCAAAATTGTGTAAATAGTTAAATATATATATTTTTTAATTTGAAAATTGTATGAATAGTTATTGAATGAAACTATTGTGTGTTGTGAGGAGTGGCATGCCACATAAAAAAGAAACATCAGTTTATGGACAAAACAAACTTTTATTAAAAAAATATTATGGGTGATTAATGGAACGAAAAGCTGAGGCGACAAATCTAACGGCACTGATCAATTCTGTCATTTCCTACATCAAAATCACGTGAGAAGCCAGTGCACCATTGATGTTGGCTCGGATCAACCTCATTTCATGGAGCATCAAGTCATTGTGTTGATCCTGTCGAGAGGTGATTCCAGTCATAAACTGCTCACTTAGGCCGTCAATTCCGAATAATGCCTGTTCAGGTCCTGTGATACTGATGCCATTTCTTGTGCTGGTGGAGCAGCAGCCTGTAGCGGAGATGGTTCTGACACTAGAAATGGTTCCAGGAATACAGATGCCTCAGGTTGTTGGCTCACAGAAGACACATCGAACAGGTTAAGTGTGACCACTTCCTCTGTGGGGAGACGTGATGGCTGGGGGAGTCCGCGTTCGACATGGGGAATACAAATTCGTCAGGCGTGGGAATGGATTCATTGCTAGTTACGTCACCATCGTTCACTCAATCTGTGGAAAAAGATGGAGAAAGAGGTTGCAGATAGAGTTGTCAGTTTACCCCTCATGAACCCAAAAGTTAACCTGCAATGCAAACAAGATATATGTTTATGCATACCTCCACTTGCTCCTGTGTCAGCGCCGAACTGTATGTGCATGCCGAAGACAACCTCTGGCCTCATAATACTGAGAACCAGCTCCTCCACAGGTGTCAACACTATATGACAAGGTGGCCCTCCACCGGTCCTCTTTGCTGCCGCGTCAATTTTGGCAGCCTTTTCTTTCACCTCTTTTCTAGTGTCGCGCCACCGGTGCTGTACCTGTTTTACGTCCCTGGGCGTGACAGAAAGGGCGCTCACATCCTGTGCAATCTTCTCCCAAATCCGTTTCTTCATGGAGCCAGAAACCTTGAACTGGAAGAGAACTTTATATTTGTCACAGACAGCATGGCACAGTAACTCTCTTTCTTCATCCGTGAAGTGAGCATTACGGGTTTGCTTTTTGGACGGCTGGCTAGAACTTGTGCCTTCCAGCTGTTGATGTTCACTGTACTCTGCCTCGACGTGTGCAATAGAACATTTTCCAGCCATCATAATGGCTGGAAAATGTATGGGAAAAATGAATGGGAAAAAAAAGAATAGGGAGTAATGAATGTAGAGACAGCATGACGAAAATAGAAAAAAGCAGAATAAATGAAAAAAATTGTGAACCAGAAACAAGAGGGGCCCATGGACAGCATCAAGCAAGATCCTGAATTAGTGCCTTCCAGCGGTTGCCGATCTCCGGACTCTGCCTCTACCTGTGCAATGGAATGTTTTCCTGGCATGATTGTCTGAATAGGAGAAAAAAAAACTGGAGGAAAGGGATTAATGAATGGAGAGATAATCAAGAACAGAATGACCCCGAAGGAAGAGGAGCACATGGAGAGCATACAGCAAAGAGTCAAAATCAGCAAAACAGAAGAGTGAGGAGAGCAAACAGCAAAGAGTCAAAATCAGCAAAACCAAAGAATGACCCCGAAGGAAGAGGAGCACATAGAGAGCATACAGTAAAGTCAAATCAGCAAAAGGAAAGAAAAAATGACACACTGGACGGCATCTAGACGCCGGAGTAGGAGAGGGGACATCATCACTCGGACTATCGGGGCCCACGAGCAAAGGATGTTGGTCTGAAAGAGGCAGGAACGTCCATGTCGTAGGCTCCGCTACCGATCCTTTCTGGACACTCAAGGCAGTGGCCATGGACGTGGAAGGTAGCGGGGCCTCCGATCATGGACGTCCGGGTGCTCAAGGCAGCGGCCTCTGAGTGTACATGACTCCCGGTGTCCATGTGGTGTCCATGCGGGGTCTGTTGGAAAGAAGTGTCCATTAGTATGCCTCTTACCTGCTGAAAGCATTACCGATCTTCCGAAAGATATCCACAGGTACCACTGTAACCGCTCTGTCTTGGCCCAAACCAAATACAAAGGGACTTTCTTACTTGGCGATGCGACTTATATACATGTCCAAGGTAGGATTATGATGCAGCGATGATGTCACAAAGGGGGAACAACTGGATAAGTTTCCAGATCGATGAAAAGTTTGGAATTCGTTACATTTTCAAAATGAGATTTCCCGTTCCATTGAAATGACATGTATGGAAGCAGCGCACCCTGGATACTGTATAGGAGTTCTATAATGTCCTATACAGTAAAATCGATAGCGAGCGCCTACCGCCGCCGCTTGGATTTGTGTCTAATTTGAATACTGAATAGAGTGGATTGTGAACCAAAATGTGCGAGCGTCAAATGAGCAGGCGCTGGACACTGCCACACTTTATTTTACGTGTCGGTACTGTATCGGCCTGTTTGTGCAGCACACTGCATCCAAAAATCTTCCTCTTGGTGCCTTTGATGGCACAGATTGAGCTGATCTGCACTGAAGGTATAGAAGGCTAGGCTCATTCTTTCATAGGAGTAAGTGGCCAAAGCACTGTTTGACAGTTTTATTCCAGGAAGAAACAATAAAAAGAAAGACTTCCCAGTTACAGAATATTTTCAAAGAGTTGGGCAAGCTATATCATTGCAAGCAGCATTTGAGGAATGCAGCAAAGTTAGGAATAAGATTGACATCAGAAGTGAAAAACAATGTCCCCTATGGACTCTATTTGTCATGCAAGTGACTATAGACATTTTACAGGGTGACAAGTTTTGTTTTTGTGAGTTTTTTGCTAAGTTTATAGACAAAACAGAAGGAGGTCCAACTGATGAGCTTTTCTGTCAACATGGTCAGATTCTTGCTCCTGATTCAGGAGTTCATTGTTCTGCTGTGTGTCTCAACCTCATGAGATGCTGTATAATAAGAATGCTTTGTTCCCACAAAAAAGCCAGAGAAGAGAAAAATTGGACATTTTTTCTATCTTGTTACATATAAAAGCTCTAACTCTGTACTTGGCGTGTGGTTGCATCTGCACTACTTTTTATCCAGTTGCTCTTCATCTTTTTGTTTAGCCGTTTGTCCTGTTTTCCAGCTTTAATTGGAAAGTCCCCTCCATTCTCTTATTTCTCGTTAACTGGTGGTGTCTCCTTGAAATATCTACTACCAAAAATCAGACTACCACAAGTACAATGGCATTATAACATAGACGCTTGTAGTGAATTTTGACCAGTCATAATAGGCTTCATCTTATAAGCAACATAGCAAGATGATTGGCCTTATATTTAATCATCGGTCAACTTCCCAGACCATGGGTCAATTTTTTTGGTATTTTCATTTGCAATTAATACTCTGTGCAGTTCATGTGAGTTTCGTAGAACAGAATTGCTGCAGAAGCCACAGGCAAGTGAGAAAGCATTGAGCATTGCCTGATGCGCACCTGAGCCATGGAAGTGCACAGGAAGGGAAAAGATCCACTTTCTAAAGTTCTGCAGGTGTCCTGGTCTTGCAGTCACAGTGCTCAAACATCTGTTCCGAAGAAAAGTGTCATGTCTCAAAGGATGGGAAACAGCCAGAGTAGCTTTTTTCTGCCTCCGCCATACTTGTTACATAAGAGCTGCTGGCTTACTGTCTCCACTTGGGAATCTTTCAGGTCTGTTTTTAACACTAGAAGATCTACCAGTAACTATCCATTTCTTTATTTTTATGGTTGTTTTCCGTGCTACCCTCTGAATTGCTGTCCACTCATTCTTTCCTTTCCCTCTTACCCCATTATTCATCAAAAAAAATTAATAATGCAGGCATTATCAAAAAGGGGTGTGTTTATGGAAATTTGTAAGTTACCGCACCATGCGGTAACTTACAGCTTCGCATAGTTATCGCAAAGCGCGGTAAACTTAGGGGGGAAAGAGAGAGACTATCTACATAGTAGTTATTTATATCTCTATAGGAGGGCCACCGATAGGTCGAGTGAGGTGTTGGTGGTGGTTTAGGGGCCAGTTTCCTATGTAGAGTGAGACGTACGAACAGCACAGTATACCTTGGTGAAGATTTGATGTCATTTGGAGTGAGGAAAGTCTCACAAAGATGAAATTTCTAGTATGTTTTCACCCTAGCTTGATGGACTCTATAACAGGGTACCATCAAGCTAGGGTGAGAGAGAACATAGTACAAAATTTCTTCTTTTTGAGATTTTTCTCACTCCAAATGACGTCAAATCTTCACCAAGGTGTACTGTGCTGTTCATATGTCTCACTTACATGCAAAACTGGCCCCTAAATCACCACTAACACCTCATCTCGACTTATCAGGTGCCCCTCCTATAGAGATATAAATAGGTGCACACACTGAGGCCCTCCCCAGAGCCTGTCGCTCTCTCTCTCTCTCTCCCCCTCCCCCAGAAATGGCCAAAATGCAATTCCAAAAATTTATCGCAAATTGCATTATGGCCATTTCGGACACATCGCACAGCTTAACACCAGGGAAAACGCTGCAGTTATTTCTGCCATTGAAACTGCGATAGCATAATGCATGCTATTGCACGGTGCAGTATGACCCTTAATTTAACTAAAACCCGCCAAAACTCCTCCCCTGATCTCGCTCACCTCAAAAATTTACATTTGCGCCATGCGCTACTATACTTTTTGAATGCGTTATGGCGTTAACGCCATAACGTATTTTGATAAATGATCCTATAAGTTTGGAGATGTACATAGAACATTTGGTTATCTATGTAGGTGAGTGCTTGGTATATAGGTTTCCCTGCCTTAGAAAATATTCTAAGAAAATGAGCTATTATTCTAATTGAGACATGAACTCTTATATAAATCCCATTTTTCTTCCTACTGCAATATAGTAAGATGCAAATTACACAGTGAATCAATACAAATTACTGGGCAAATTTTGAATTGAACAAAAGATATGCCATACTAAATCAGACTAAAGGTGCTTTGAGCCCAACATCCTGTCTGATCTAGGTTACAAGTACGCATCAGATCCCAAAAAGAGTAACATAGGCTGTATGGTCTTTTCTTGCTGTCATTATCCATCCACACCAACTGCTCAGCTCTACAATTCCTACCACTCCTTGAAAAATTTCTTGTTCTTGTCCTATGCTTTCATGAATTCAGATACTGCCATTGAATCAGTCATCTCCTCTGAGAGACCATTCCATGCATATTTCCTTAGATTTCTCCCGTTCAGCATCTTTCCAGAGACTCTTTTCCATTGAAAGAGGCCCACCTCCCGTGTATTGATACCTTGGAGGTATTTAAATGTCTCTATCATATCTTGCCTTTCCTCTAGGATATACAGATTTATATCTTTAAGTCTCTCCTTGTACATTTTACAGTGAAGACCACTGACCTGTTGGACTGGCTCCATCCAATTTATTTCATTTTGAAGGTTCAGTCCCCAGCATTGTACACAGTATTCCAAAGGAGGACGTATACAGGGGCAATATCACCTCCTTTTTTATGGTGACTGTTTCTCTCCCTGTATACACAAGCATCTTTCTGACTATTACCATTGCCTTATCCACCTGTTTGGTGACCTTCAGATCATCAAATAAAATCACCCCCAGATTTGGCTCTTGTTTCATACATAGAATTTTGCCCCCATTACTGCACCGCTCCCTTTGGTTTTTTCAGGCCAAATGCATGACCCTGCATTTTTTTAGTATTAAAACCTAGTTGCCAAATTTTAGACCATTCATCAGACTTTGCTAAATTCTCCTTCATGTTTTCTACACTTTCCTGGGTATCGAGCCTGTAACAGATTTTGGTTTCATCTGCAAAAAAGACAAAACTTTTCTATAGCTTAAGAAAATGTTGAAAAGAAGCAGTTCAAAGATTGATCCTTGTGACACACTGCTAATAACGCCTCTTTCCTTGTCATGAACTCCATTTACCATTATCCTTTCTCACCTCTCATTCAACCAATTTCTAACCCAGTCAATTACTTTAGGCCCACGAAATGTGTTCAGTTTATGTATGTTGCCTAGGCAGAGCCATAGCAAAGGTCTTACTGAAATACAAGTGCACCGTATTTAAATCTCTCCCTGATCCTTCTCTCTGGTCATCCAAAGAAATTGATCAGATTTTTCTGAGCATAGCTACCTCTGGTAATACCATTCTGCCTCCGATCTTGTAATCCATTGGCTTCCAAAAACTGCACTTTCCTCTGTTTTAGGGACGATTCCATTAATTTACTCCTCAGAGGTCAGACTAACTGGCCTGTAGTTCCCAGCCTCCTCCTTGCTTCCACTTTTGTAAAGAGGAACCACACCCGCCAGTCTCTAGTTTTCCGGAATTACTCCGACTCTAAAGAGCCATTGAAAAGTCAACCAGTGGAGCTGCCAGAACTCTCAGATGTATCCCACTTGGCCCCATCGCTTTATCTACTTAACTCCTCACAGTCTTCTGAAAATCGATTGAGGTTTACCTCTCTTCTATTTACAGAATGTCCATTTTATGTGCTCCTACTCCTGGTCCTTCCTCAGTGAACACCATACAGAAATATTCATAAGCAAGTCTATTTTTTCCCCCATCAATCTAAACATATTCCTCTACATGTTCCTTACTCCCAGGGATGAGCAGTGGCTTTCCAAAATCTACCTGGCTAATAATTGTTTAGAGACTTTTCCTGCAGGACCTTAGCCAAACCCCTTTAAACTCCACTATGCTAGATGCCTTGACTATATCCCCCGGTGAGAAATTCTACAGCTTAATGTGTGTTGGGTGAAAAAATGATTTCTCCAATTTGTTTAAAATGTGCTACCTTATAGTTTCATGGCGTGTACCCTAGTCCTAGTACTATTTGGAAGTGTAAATAACCATCCCTTATTTACCTGTTGTACCCCATTCATGATTTTATAAACCTATCTCATATCATCTTTGTTTCTTTTCTCCAAGATAAAGAGCCTACAAGTTTAATCTTTCTTCATATGGGTTGCATTCTCTTCTATGTTTATAGCTTTTGAAAGCAATTAATATTCATGTGTTGAGCAGTGAAAAGTTGTTAGATGGAGTGTTTCAGACCAGTGGGTTCCCTGTTGGTGTCAGTTTTTATCCTGCTGTATCCCTATCTTCACGTTTCATTTGAGTAAATCTTTCTTGCTTCTTGGCTATCATTTAAAAATAACATTTGTTGTGACATGAAGCAGCTTTAATGCCCTTCTGGTTGTATAATTTTATAAATGAAATGGGCACCTTTTAAAAAAGATTTCTGGTGGTCCACTGCCATTTGGCACTTCGGTTTCTTGAAGCTTGTATTGTGTAAAACAAAATGCAACCAAATGTACTAGATATACCAGCTGCACAAGAGAGATGTGGATGGTGAGAAATCCTCACGGTTGCCCCAAGAATGATGAAAGAGAAACTGTTGCCACGGTATTTTTGACAACTGTGTCAATGTAAGTCTTAGTAATGATTCTGAAGCCATATGTATTCAGAAAGAATTGTCTCTTTAGAATTAATCAGCACATGACCAGCATTAAGAAATGAAATGCTGTAGATGGGAATTCATTAAATTATGGTTAAGTCCTTTTGTTTTTTGCAACACTATACTTGCTGTGCCAAGCTCTGGAGGATGCATTGAAGGGTAGTTAGCTGGGTAGAAAGGAGGTTCTGGAGGACAGTTACATTAATGGCTGTCAGCCAAGTTGATGTGGAGATTGTCACATCTTCTGGGTACGAGCAACATGGAATGGATCTCCCTACTGTATCTTGCCGGAATGTCCACTGTCAGAGAAGAGGATGCTTGACACTTCTTGTGTCCTTTTGTTAATTTCCTAAATGCATGTTGTTGTTCACTAACTTGATTTGGTGGAATAACAGAAACTGGCTTCTCATTAAACGCCATACCATTTACTTTGAAAAAGTCTTCTTCCTGGAATACCATGTCCTTATGAGGAGAGCCCCTGGATTTACCTGGACACACGGTGATAGGAGTGGCAAAGTAGGAGGACTTTTCAAAACTTGAAATATTGACATCATTATATTCACTAATAATTTTTTTTTTTGCTTTTTTAAAATTATCTCCCTTTTTTCAGCTTACTTTCTAAAGGAAAGGAAAGCACTGGAGCATATTTGTGTGTCCCTAATAACTTTTCTGTTTTGTGTCCTATCCGTAGCAACTTTTATTTATTTATTTAAAATTTCTTAAATTCTGCCTATCTAGGGAAGATGAAATTTAATGTGGAGAAGTGCAAAGTGCTGCACATGGGGAAAAGTAACTCACACTGTAGTTACACGGTGATAGGTTTCATATTAGGAGTTAATACTCAGGAAAACGTTCTGGGCGGCATTGTGGACAATACTTTGAAATCCTCAGCTCGGTGTGCAGCAGTAGTCAAAAAAAAACAAACGGAATATTGGGAATTATTAGGAAAGGAATGGAGGATAAAACAGAGAATGTCATGATGCCTCCGTATCACTCCCTGGTGAGACTGCACCTAGAGTACTGCATGCAATTCTGGTTGCCATATCTCAGAAAAAAAGATATATTTGCAATGGAGAAGGTACAGAGAAGGGTGAGCAATATGATAAAGAGGATGGAACGGCTCCCCTATGAGGAAAGGCTAAAGAGGTTAGGGCTGTTCAGTTTGGAGAAGAGATGGCTGAAGGGGGATATGAGCAGATTTAAAACAAATCAGAGAAAATGTTTTTCACTCAATGCAAAATTAAGCTCTCAAATTCATTGGTGGAAGCTGTGGTAAAGGTAGTTAGTGTAGCTGGGTTTAAAAAAGATTTAGACAAGCTCTTGGAAGACAACACCCTAAACTATTAACAAGATAGCCTTGGAGAAAGCCACGACTTATCCCTGGGTGTTAGCAGATTGGGATGTATGTACTGTTTGGGGTCCTGCCATGTATTGGCCACTCTTGGAAACAAGTTACTGGGCTTGAAGGTCCCTTGGTCTGAGCCATAATGGCAATACTTATGTTCTTTTGTAATTCTGGGTGGAATATATTATCAAAATTTGAAGAGTACATTATTGAAATGTAAATATCATGTTTTTGTTCACTGTAAGTTCCACTAAGTTCCTCCTTTGCGCCTTCTTGTTCCTGTAATTGTTCAGCAAATAATTGTTAATCGTTAACTGTTTCAATGTAAACCGCCAAACAGGCGACAGTTTTTTCCTTGTAAACCGGTGTGATATGTATATTATACAGGAACATTCGGTATATAAAAACCAATACAAAAATAAATAAATAAATAAAATTTCATAGAAAAATTAAAGATCAGCAGAAAGGTAGCATAATAAATTCATCAGATATTATATTACATTTAAAAAACTCTTCAGGTAGCCCTATATTTAAGTAATAAAAACCTGAAAAAAAAAATTCTGTTGCGCCCCAAAACATTTTATAATTGCCAATTCCATGAATCTGAAGAAGTACAAAATCCTATAACCCAGTACCCATGACAGAAAAAGCACGCTGCTGAGTGCCTCTTCCTGAGATGGCACAACAGGCAGTTTCTTAATAGAATGCAATGATCACAAAATAATTTGAAGTTTTAACAAATCTCTCAAATGCTGTGGGCCATCCCGTATAGGAGTGTAACCACTTTAAAATTGGCTGCGTGGGCAACTGGTAACCAGTGCAGTCTGCTAATGAACCAACAGTAATTAAATGTGAGGCAGAATTCTCAACCTCTGCAGTGCCTTGAGTCAGTTTTTTGGGAGACTTGCATATAACGTATTACCATAATCTGTCTTTCAAAGCAATGGATTGAACTACTAAAATCAATGATGAAGTGAAGATATTTATGTGCAAGCCGCAGTTTATAGAGTGAGGATTCTGAGTATAAGATTTCAGTTGAGAATCTAGTAGCACACCAGCATCTTGAGCTCATACTGTGAATGGGAGATTAATGTTCTTAAACCTTAAAGTAAGAAGAACATCAGGAGGGGCAGACTTGCTTAGCCAAATAATCTCTCTTTTTGGGACATTAAGAAAGAGTCCATTCTGCACCATCCACCTGAAGACAGTGAAAGTACTCTGGGTAGTCGTAAGACATCAATTAACAGAAAAAGCTGTACATCATAATCATATATATGATATTTCACACCAAGTGAATTGAAAACAGCTTCTAAGTTTTGTAGATAAAGATTAAATAATACTGGCAAAAATGCAAACTTTTGTGAGACATCTACAGTGTTAGTCCTCCAGGCTGAAGAGCTATCAACAAATCTTACTTGTTACATGTGATTCTGAAAAAACATAGAAATAATGGCAGAAAAGGACCATATGGTCCATCCAGTCTGCCCAGCAAGCTTATGGTAGTATCTGCTGCGCCTTGTAGGTTACCCCCATGCTTATCAGTTTCCCAGACTGAAAAGTCAAGGCCCTCATTGGTTGCTGTTTGAATCCAATTCCCTATTATGCTTTGCCTTTGAAGCAGAGAGCAATGTTGGAGTTGCATCAAAGTATCAGGCTTATTGGTTAGGGTAGTAACTGCTGCATCAGCAAGTTACCCCCATACTTATTTGTTTCCCCAGACTGTAAAGGTTGGGCCCACCCATTGGTTGCTGTTCAAATCCTATTCCCTTTTTTTCTCCCTGACATTGAATCAGAGAGTCATGATGGAGTTGCATTAAGAGTATGAAGGCTTATTGATTAAGGGTAGTAACCACCATTACCAACAACTTACCCCCATGCACTCTTTTTTTTCATTTCCATCCTCTAGCTTTTAGGGATCCACAGTGTTTATCCCATGCTCCTTTGAATTTTTTCAGTTTTCATCACCACCTCCTCCGGAAGGTGGTGAAGAAATATTTCCTGATGTTGGTTCTGAGTAGTCCTCTCTGGGGTTTCATGACCCCTAGTTCTACTGATTTTTTTTCCAATGGAAAAGGTTTGTCGAATATGCATCTCTAAAACCTTTCAGGTATCTGCAGGTCTGTATCATATCTCCCCTGCACCTCCTCTCTTCCAGGGTATACATATTCATGTCCTTCAGACTCTCCTCATAGGTCATCTCATGCAGACCCCACACCATTCTGGTCACTTTTCTCCAGACCATCTCCAACCTTTCTTTGGACTGAACACATTACTCCAAAGGAGGCCTCACCAAGGATCTGTACAAGGGCATTATCAGCTCCTTTTTCTTACTGGGTATTCCTTTCTATGCAGCCCAGCATTCTTCTGGCTTTAGCTATCACCTTGTCACATTGCTTTGTCATCTTCAGATCTCCAGACCCTATGACCCCAAGATCCTTCTCTTGGTCTCTGCACATCAATATTTCACCCCCTATCACATACAGTTCTTTTGGATTACTGCACCCCAGATGCATGCACTTCTTGGCATTGAATCATAGCTGCCAAATCTTTGACCGCTCTTCCAGCTTTCTTAAATCCCTTTTCATTCTCTCTACTCCTTCAGGCATGTCCACTCTACTGCAGATCTTAGTATCATCTGCAAATAAACAAATTTTACCTTCTATCTCTTCTGCAATATCGCTCATAAAGATATTGAACAGAACTAGTCCCAAAACCGAACCCTGTGGCACTCCACTTAAACACTGTTTTCTCTTCAGCATAAGTTCCATTTACCATCACACGCTGTCTTCGAGCCGTCAACCGGTTTTAATCCATGTCACCACCTTGGCGCTCACTCCCAAGCTTCTCATTTTATTCACAAGCTTCCTATGTGGGACCATATCAAAAGCTTTGCTGAAATCCAAGTAGATCACATTGAGTGCTCTTCTTCAATCCAGTTCTCTAGTCATCCCCTGGTGAATCCATGCTACCTCGGGTCCAGCAACCCACCAGATTGTAGATAGTTCACTATCCTTTCCTTCAGCAGAGGTCTCCATTAATTTTACCACCACCGATGTGGCCTGTAGTTTCTGGCCTCTTCTCTACTATCACTCTTGTGAAATAGGATCCCCACCGCTCTTCTCCAATCCCACGGCACCCCTTCTGTTTCCAGGGATCTAGGCTGAAACCAGCACAATACATTGTCACCTATTCACAGAGAGCAGAGATGATTCAACAAAAAACTTTGATTCATGTAGTTAAATGTGGCAGAAACTTTGAGCAGTACCAGGGGCGCAGCCTCCTCCCCTCCTCCAAGTTTATCTCCCGCAATAGTCGAGCAGGGAGCCTAACAGAATCTGGGCCATGCCCTTGTGAAAGGCACATTTGAATGCTATAATCATCCCAAAAAAAATCTGTTAATTGTGCCAAAACTCACCTAAGAGGGGAGATTTGAAATAGGACAATAACTGACAACATCTAGTACTGCTAAATTTACTTTTTTTCAATACAGTCTGTACAAGGGCTTTTTAAAGAGGGTCTGGGAAAGTCCCTCCACTCAAAGAAAGGTTGACAATCTTTTTCAAACATTCCCGAAAAGTATCCTTTAAGCTTTAGAAGACTCAAAATGGGCAAGGATCAAGTGGGCAATGTAATGATTTTGAGAAAATGCAGCAAATACTTCAGTTGTAAACAGCCCAAAACTGGGCCCGAGTACTGGAGTGCCATGTGTGAGAGAGATGCTATTGATGGAAGTATCAATGTTACTCATATCTTAAAGACTGTTTAGCTTACTGGCACAGTGATTAGCAAACACCTGACAATCAATACCATGAGATACTTAAACAAGGATTCCACAATGCATTTCTTTCCACCCTAAATAATTCAACTGGCTAGTTAAAAGATCATTGCAGTCGGGCAGTGTAAGAAAAAACCAAAAAAAAACCCATTTTGCTGAAGCAAAAACAATCTTATATTGTCTATGAGCTATTTTTTAATTCTTTGGTTGAAGCAATAAGATTCTTTTGTCATTGCCTCTTTGATTTCTGCGTACACCTTTTCAACAAAACAAGCTTACAAGAAAACCGTGGTGCATGAGACCGAGGTCTACTAGCTTTAGTGAGGCAGCTGTATCCAAAGTGTTCGACAATCCTGCATTAAAAGAATCAACCAATGTACTTATATTAGCATCATCAAGTGTATCCTGCATTACTAACCAGTGTGATTCAAATGTGGCTAAATCAATAGAGCTCCTAATATATGTAGATAACCTTGGCAGAATCAAAGGAACAGTAAAAAAAAATCAGAAGCGCCTGATTTTCAAAAGCATTTACACGCTTAAAACTGTTTTACATGTGTAAATGCACTTTTGAAAATTGGTATAATATATGCCATTGAACTGTCAATAGACTTTACCCATGAAGTGCACTTAACATAAGTAAATGGCTTTTGAAAATTGCTACGAAAGTGTTACATTTATGTGTATAACACCTTTGAAAATTCCCCTGATATTAAATAAAAGCATGATCTGTCAAAGGCAAAGGGATGATAGAGAGATTCTGTACACAACCATTAGTCTACAATGATTAAAAAAAAAAATAAAAATCTAAAATATGTGCAGCAATTTGAGGGGGGAGGTCTGTGTATGCTGAGAGAATCCTACTAATAGGAATTCCTCAGAGCTACTATCAGCTGTATCAGTAAAGAAGATATTGTAGAGCCTGTTCATAGTTAGCTGGAGTGAGGCAAGACATTCAAACCAGGGGCAACACACTGGCTACCAGAGCCGTAGCCAGGCCATTTGGTACCTATGGCCAAGTGAAAAAATGCCAACATGCAAGGGGCTTTCATTTTTATTTTCACCAAGCAGTTTCCCCCTGCTTCTTTTGGCTTCTAGCTCAACTGGAACCAGGATCATCCTGGCACCATAAGCCTTCATTCAAAACCTGAACTGGAAACCCTTAGAGGCCAGATGTTGCATGGTATGCGACACCAGTGACATTTATTTATTTATGAAATGCATTTCTATTTCTTTGAAATACAAACACATTTATTTCCTCCTGTATTGTGCAAAATAAAATATAATATACTGCCAAAGCTGGAATATTGCATTCACTAAACTGAATAGATAATGCCTTTTTCTACCCTTGCTAGCTGGACATTTTATTTTTCTAATCACTTTGGGCCTATTTGAAAAACAGAACAAGCCAGGCTGCATTAGATCCCTACACAGAAACAACATGCTAGCAGAATACCTCACCTTAGTCATACATAAAGAAATCAAACAGACCCTCACCAAATTCAGAATAGAGAGACCATAAAGTAAAAACAGAAACTTGCAGACAAAATCTGAACCGCAGCAACCAGGCTCTATGCAGTGCAACGATGGAAAAACAGAACCACATAAAGAACCAAACAATAAAATCAAGAAATATAAACCATCAATCATAATAGTTAACTATACTGAGTAAATATTTCAAAACAGCTGATACATCCAGTAATTAGAAACTCATCTAAAAATATTACAAATGGCAATAAAATATTCAAAATCATTAGATACATCAAATAACACCAACTAAATTAAAACTATGAAGATATTTAAAAAAAAAACACTCTCCATACCTGGAACTTTTGATTTCCAGATACCCTGAGATTGTCGTGGTTTTATAAGGGAGCAGGGATTGTTGCGCACAAATGTTCCCCTCTCTATCTCAAATGCTGAATCATATATACACATACACAGACACACACATTTGCTCAATCATATACATACACATGCTGTCTCATATGCTCACATACACATGATCTGTGTCATGATCAGTTATACATGCGCACAGTCTCTCATGCTCATTCATACACACACACACATACACACACGCTGCCTCATGCTAAATCATATATAAACACACATGCTCTGTCTTGCCTCACAAATCTACTTTTTTTGAAGGCGTGAATAAACATGGACAAAGGTGAACTGATAGATGTGGTATATTTGGATTTTCAGAAGGTGTTCGAAGTCCCTCATGAGAGGCTTCGAAGAAAACTAAAAAGTCATGGACAGGAGGCGATGTCCTTTTGTGGATTGCAAACTGGTTAAAAGACAGGAAACAGAGAGTAGGATTAAATGGTCAATTTTCTCAATGGAAAAGGGTAAACAGTGGAGTTCCTCAGGGATCTGTACTTGGACCAGTGCTTTTCAATATATTTATAAATGATCTGCAAAGGGCACTACGAGTGAGATGCTTAAATTTGCAGATGACACAAAATTATGCAGAGTAGTTAAATCACAAGTGGATTGTGATAAATTGCTGGAGGACCTTGTGAGACTGGAAGATTGGGTGTCCAAATGGCAGATGAAATTTACTGTGGACACGTTTAAGGTAATGCATATAGGGAAAAATAACCCTTGCTGTGGTTACACAATATTAGATTCCACATTAGGAGCTACCATCCAGGAACGAGATCTAGGCGTCATAGTGGATAATACATTGAAATTGTCAGCTCTGTGTGCTGTGGTGATCAAAAAAGCAAACAATGTTAGGAATTATGAGGAAAGGAATGGTGAATAAAACGGAGAATGTTATAATGCCTCTGTATATCTCCATGGTGAGAACACACCTTGAATACTGTGTACAATTCTGGTCAATACATCTCAAACAAGATATGGTTGTACTGGAGAAAGTGCAAAGAAGGGTGACCAAAATAAGGGGCAAGGGATGCCTGCCCTATGAGGAAAGGCTGTTCAGTTTACAGAAGAGATGACTGAGGGGGAATATCTCTACAAAATCATGAAAGGTCTTGAACAGGTTAATTTAAATCGGTTATTTACTCTCTCGGATAATAAAAGGACCAGGGGGCACTGCATGAAGTTAGCAAGCAGCACATTTAAAACAAATGTAAGAAAATTCTTTTTCACTCAGCGCAGAGTTAAGCGCTGGAATTCATTGCCAGAGAATGTGGTTACAGCAGTTGGATAAGTTCCTAGAGGAAAAATCCATAAACTATTATTTAAAAAGCAATAGTAGCTTGAGATATATTGAATGTTTGGGTACATGCCAGGTACTTGTGACCTGGATTGGCCACTTTTGGAAGAGGATGCTGGGCTTGATGGACCCTTGGTCCAGTCCAGTATGGCATGTTCTTATGTTCTTATGTCTCTATGTTCAGTCATGCACACACACACACGATCTGTGTCCTGATCAGTCATAAACATGCATACTGTCTCTCATGCTCAAACATATATACACACACTCTCATACTCAGTCATACACACATACATGTGGTCTCCTAGAAACATAGAAAGTGACAGCAGAAAAGGACCCCATGGCCCATCCAGTCTACCCGGCAAGCTCCCATCTTTATCAGTTTCCCATACTTATCAGTTACTCAGCCCGCCAAGGTCAGGGCTCTTGTTGGTACTGTTAGAAATTGGACTAAATTTCCTTCCCCCCGCCCCCACCGTTGAATCAGAGAGCATTGTGCAATGTTGGAGTTGCATCAGAATTGTAGTATCAGGCTTTTGGTAAGGGTAGTAACTGCCACATCAAACACGTTACCACCTACGCATATGTGTTTCCCACACCATATAGTTCAATGTCTTTTGTTGTTGCTGTATGAATCCAATTCCTCCTTTCCCCCTCGCTGTTGAAGCAGCAAGCAATGATGGAGTTGCATCACATTTTGAAGGCTATTTGTTAAGGGTAGTATCCGCCACACCAGCAAGATACCCCCATGCCTTACTTCATTCCCCTCCCCCTTGCCCTTAGGGATCCACAGTGTTTATCCTGTGCCCTTTTGAAATCTTGCACCGTTTTTGTCTTCTCCACCTCCTGTGGGATGGCATTCCAGGTGTCCACTACCCTCTCTGTGAAGAAATATTTCCTGACATATTCCTGACATTGCTTTTGAGTTAGCCTCCCTGGAGTTTCATTTCATGACCCCTAGTTCTATTGGACTCATTCCAGTAGAAAGGTCTGTTGTTGATCGTGCAACATTAAAACCTTTCAAGTATCTTAAGGTCCATTTCATATCTCCTCTGCTCCTCCTCTCCTCCAGAGTATACATATTTAGGTCCTTCAACCTCTCCTTATAAGTCATTTGATGAAGACCTCTCACCATTCTGGTCGCCCTTCTCTGGACTGCCTGTAACCTGTCTCTGGCCCTTTTGAGATACGGTCTCCAGAACTGAACACAGTAATCCAGGTGAGGCCTCACTAAGGACCTGTACAAGGGGATTATCACCTCATTTTTCTTACTAGTTATTCCTCTCTCTATGCAGCCCAGCATTCTTCTGGCTTTAGCTATTGCCTTGTCACATTGCTTTGCCATCTTTAGATTACTAGACACTATTACCCCAAGGTCTCTCTCCTGTTCCATGCACAGCACCGCTTCACCCCCTATTGCATACAGTTCCTTCAGATTACCATATCCCAGATGCATGACTCTGCACTTCTTGTCATTAAATTCCAGTTGCCATATCTTCGGCCACTCTTCCAGATTTCTTAAATCACTTTTCCTTCTCTCTACTCCTTCAGGTGTGTTGACTCTGCTGCAGATCTTAGTATCATCTGCAAATAGACAAAATTTACCTTCTATCCCTTCCACATTGTTGCTCACAAAGACGTTGAACCGGTCCCAACACCGATCCCTGTGGCAACACCATACTCTCTTCAGAGTAGATTCCATTTACATCACATGCTGTCTTCTATTCGTCAACTAGTTTGTGATCCACGCCACCACCTTGGCGCTTGCTCCCAAGCTTCTTATTTTGTTCATGAGTCTTCTATGCGGGACCGTATCAAAGGTTTTACTAAAATCCAAGTAAATCAATCATGCTGAATCATATACACACACACAAGCTGCCTCATGTTCAATCATATATGCACACACACACACATTGTCTCATGCTCTGTCATAGACACACATACTCTGTCTCTCATGCTATTTCACCTGTTTCCTCCTCTGGAAGAACAAGGAGCAGAAGCAGTCTCCTCCTTCAGCCCCGCCAGCCCCTAGGCTCTTCCTTTTTGCATCTAGACTCTGGGCCCTGCTGCTCCTGCTATGATTATGGAGAGGGGAGGCAGATGCTGCTTCTTTCTGTTCCGCAGGCCATGCTCCTAACTGCCGGGAGGGGGTGGGAGGTCAGTGCTGCTAGTGTGGCTCTGCAATTGCGCTTCTTCATACTGCTAGGGCAGGGAGTGTGGAAGGCCGAAGCTGTTTATTGTAACTCCATGGGGGAGGCCAATGTTTCTTCTTTCGACCAGACCTGCGCTCTGCTTCTGGCTGTGGGAGGGCTCCGAAGCTGGCACAACAGTTCTTGCCAAAAAACTGTGTATCAAATGGTGGGGAGGCAACTCTTCAGCTAAATTGTTAGAGAGATTGCGCCCCTTGGTAGATGGCGCCAGGGTAGTTTGTGGGCTGCTACAAACTACCCTGTGGCCCATTTTTGTGCCTAAAGAATAAGAGCCTCACAACCTTGTATAGTACTGAATGAATATCTAAAACCAAGAGTGCGCCACTAAATCAACAATACTTCTCCTCTTCACTTCCCAGCCCAAGGCTGATGCTCATACAAAAATGCAGCAAGACACAATTGATTTAATATTAACAAATTCACATCAGAATGCCATGACTCTGTCACACAAAATATCAATTTAAGAATCATTCAAAGTCATATATTAATTCACACTTGTTTTTCAAACGTGTATTTATTTTATGCTGGCAGCTGTAGAGGAAGTGTTGTGGACACCAGCTCCTGGAGTGGCGCAGGACGGCAAAGCAGGAACTAAGTGTGGGTGATCCGGTGAGGATGGAGCAGGGAACAAGGGCAGGCTGAAATGGAGTTCTGAAGCGGAGTGAAGGCTGGAATGGAACTCAGGAACAGACCGAAGTTGCATGGAGGTAAGAGTGAACTCAGGAATGCTGGAACAGTGTGGGGGTAAGCGTGGAACTGGATGCAAGTAAGCGTGGATCTGGGATACTGAACAGGATAAAACTAGTGCACAGGTGGGACTGAAATACTGGAACAGGGACTGGGCAAGACAGACTCTAGTACAAGACAGGACAAACCAGGACAAAAACTACACAGAACATGGAACAGAGAATGCCCAAAGGCAGAGTAGTCAAGGAAGCCCCAAGGGGCAAGGCTGAGAGACACCTAGAAACAAAGAAGAGACCTAGAAGTCTCCGGGTAAGCCATAGGTCAGGGTATAGAGAGGCCTAGGGTAGGCCACAAAGGCAGGACTAGATTCAGAAGGCCCGGAGGCCACATGGGAACCCAAGGAAAGGCCTTGGAAGGTCGCAAAGTGAGAGTGGCTAAAGCAAGAAGCCAAGGAGAATTCGATGCTGAAGCATTGAAGGGAAGAACAGGACAGGGTTGAGTCTGGGTGTGGTGTGGACAGGAGAGACGGGCTTGGCCAGCCAATGTCAAGAGTCCTTTGGTGGTTTGGAGGCTATAGGACAGGCAGAAGCCAAGAACCAAAGATGTACTAGAGGGTGCGGTTCCAGGCAGGGTTCACTGGGGGTCCCCTGGTGGAAGGGAGGCTGCACAGCAGCCGGAACTGTAACATTTATGTACCTTATGGAGAGGGAGTTATTTCCTGGTAGAGCTGCAATAGCAATGGTGCTAATAGGTCAGTGAGGAGGATAGATGCACAAACATGGCTGAATCAAGATCACCCTAGAAGACTGAGCAAAGTGCAGACTGTACCTCCCCCTGCCTAAAATAAAAGGAAAAATACCTGAATCAGGTGTTAAAGCTAGCTCTTAACACATAATGAATAATAAAATACTTAACTTGATAAGAGCAGAACATAAAATAGAAATACTCAATGACACAACACAATTCTAAAAACAAAATGCTAAACCATATTTTAATGAGCACATGACACAGATATACCCAAACATGTGATGCGCCACTCCCTAATAATGGCTTCTTACTGAAAATAAGAGATCAACCATCAGTAATTCAATAGCACTCAGGTTGCACAAAGGGATGACTAAGTCCTTTTTTTTACAGGATCCAATGATATCAGCAAGAGCAAGGGGTGAGGCCCCTAGGAAGCAGCAGCGATGACAGCCAAAAAGTGATCACCAAGAAAGACTCAACGGTGACCAGGAAAGTCCAGGTCAGACAAGCATGTGCACACCTTCTTGAAAGTAGGCTGCTTTAATTCTTGGGTGGAACTCATTGGAATTTTGCTAGAAATTTTGTTTTAAATTAATTGTTTCAAAATTAAATCCATTAATATTTTTGTGTGTTGATGCACTTGGGAAAGGAACTTTTATATGTCCTTACTGCCTTAGGCAGTCACCACACAGAAAGCATCGTTGCAGCTAGATTGCATTGTTGGCTCTAACTTGTTAGCAACCAACTAAATTTCAAGGTAGTTTGGGTTGAAGCACCCATGTTCATTATTAAATCTGAATCCATTGAAGCCAACAAGTTGAGATGGCTCTGTATAGTTCCAGGATCCCCTTGTTATTTACCATAGTATAATAATTCCCATTGGATCTTGCCAGGTACTTGAGTACTGGATTGGCCACTGTTGGAAACAGGATACTGGGCTTGATGGATCTTCGCTCTGACCCAGTATGTTAAATCTTTTATGTTCTTTTTCCTTTGAGATCTTTCAATTCTGAACTCTCCTGTGCTGAAGAGGTATTGGAGGTGATCTTTGTTGCATGTCACTAAGTCCTACAGTCAGGTATAGACTGCAATTCAGAGCATGTCGGCTTCAGTAGAGATACAACGAATTACCTACCCACTTGTCTTCAATACCCGTGCTAATGTGAGCTCATTTTCACAGAGGTATATAGAACTGAGCAGTCCAAGCTTGGCATGCTGCCTGTCTAATTGTGTGTGACTATACCCATAAATGTGCAGAAAGCCATGGAAAAGAGCTTAGAAGGCAAGATATTTCTTTTTCGGAGGTTGATGGGCATGTACACCATAGCGCTGGCAACTTCATCTGAATTAAGAATAAATATTTAAGCAGTCCTGACTGGTCCTGCAGGCATATCATTTAAGAAAATAATTAACAAACTATTTTCTGCTGGGCATTATGTGGAAATACAGTAAGTGTGAGCTGCTGAATTGCACTCATTTTGGAAGTGGCCTTTAGTGTAGTGTGTGAGCAGGGGCAGAGGAGCACCTGCAGATCCATTCATGGCATGTCCATTGGTTAGAAAAATTGTTTGAAATTGACTTGGTCATTAAAAGCAGAGTCCCCCCACTGCCCACCAACTGATTGATGAGCTAAAATCTGGACTACTTACAATAGCCGGACTTTTGGCCTTGCTCTTTATGGCGGTCATTGACACCAGAAAGCTGTTGTCCAAAATCTGTAGCTCAGCAAAAAACACCCTGTTATTCTTTTCTCTTTCCTAGTTTCCTGCCCATTACTAATAAAGTGAGGCCCATTCTGTAAAGGAAAAAATCAATTGTACTGTATCCCGAGAAAGACAAAAAGCTTTAATGGCTCGTCAATATATCTTCAGCATTACCACATGATGGGGGTTAGTTGTATCAGTGTGGCTGAGTGCAAGAATTTCATTGCATTAAAGTCTGCGCATCACTTATAACCCTGGACTCACTTTTTTTTTTATTACAGACTACATGGACCTTATAGACACATCATAAATGAGAGCATTCAGCAATACCAGGTTTGTTTAAAATCTACTCTAAAACAATTATATGATACTTGTTACCGAATGCATGCAAGAACCAACTGCCAGCGATGCACGTTGTCTAATGGAAGACATGGAATCATTTTGAAAATGTTGTTTAGTGTGAAAACCCTTCTGTATGTAACATCAGTGCATGTTTAATATTTGTGATGGGTATGGTCGGGAGGGTACTGGGAGAAAATATTATAGTGTACAGCATCTCATCAGAGACCATCTGTTTTACCTTTTACTGCTCAGTACTTTTGTCTGCTTAAATGTCTTGGAATTACTGCTTTGGTTATATCTACATGTTGCACTATTTTCCAGTTCTGTGCCAAAAAAAATGGTAGTTTATAATCTGATAATATTGGACATCAGTGTCAGAAGCTGTCCTGCAAAGCATAAAGCATTTATGTGTAGGTGAACGTGTGTGTGTGTGTGTGTGTGTAAATATATAGATAGGACTACTGTAGTCAGGAACTTGTCACATAGTGTATAAGTAGTTATTGTCCATCTGTTTATCTTAGCAATTACATTAAACAGAATTTGACACCCTTACTGAGTTTGGAATGAAAGTGGCAGTGACTCTGACTTACTCAAAAGGGAGTGAGAGGCTAAAGGAGTCAAGGATAAAACAAATATTTTGTTGAATCTGTTAAAAAACAAAACAAAACAAAAAAACAAATAGACCCACAATGGCAAATCATAATAACTGAAAAAAAATAATTTCCTTACATTTTGGGAAAATATTGGGCAGCAGGCCATAATGCTCATAAGATCCTATTGGCTCCTAGCTTTCAGGACAGCCGTCCATTTGGGTGCTTGGAGAATGTCAGATAATTTAGCAGGACGTAACCCTTCCAAGGATGCTCAGGCTTGCCACCTACCATTTGATGAGATCCAAGATAGTGGTGCTTTTTCAAAACTCACTCCCATCATCTTATTTTTAGCGATTTGAGGAAGTAGTCTCCCGTCCCCACAAAATTAAGTTCATTGACAAAACTGAGATTGCATTTTCCCATAAGGAGGAATGGTGACCCTGGCTGGCAGTGATGCCCTCTCTGGAAAGCAATAGATCACTTTCTGTGGTTTACAGTGCTGGTTCCAGTTTTGCTGTGTATGTCTGTGATAGTTGCTCGGGATACGTACTTGAGGAGTAGGGTTTCTCAGGAGCATTATGAATCCTTGCCTCATGGATGATTCACAAATCATATGTGCACACATTTTTAACTGCCAATCTTAGTCATCTCATCAGACCTGTAGAATATTTACCTATTTATTTTATTAAAAATCGTACATTCCACATCTTCCATATACGTTCAGTGCAGAGTCTTTCACAGACTTGGAAATGGGGCAGGTCACACCGCTTCTCGTTTGAAAAGAGCTGTAAGGAATGTGACTCTGCCAGGTTTCAGTGGTTGTAACCCCCTCCCCCATTGCACTGTAGGCTTTTGCAGGAAAATTTGCATGGGAATGTTGCATGTTAATTTTTTTAGGCTGAATAGATGTGTAATGTGCAAAGGAGCTCTACCTGAGCATTTTCGGAAAGTCTCATATCCGAACCCTAAAACTATAAAATCTCTGTTTATTAATTTAATTTTTCAATTTAATTTCTTCAACATTTTATTTAACTTAACGGGCAGTACAGTTTCTCGGCAATTTATTCATCCATGAGATAAATCTTGATAGTACACTCAGGCTCTTGGTCGTTAACATATTTATATCTCATCCACAGAATTAGGACACCCCCAATAACAGTGTAAGACCTTCAAGCAACTCAGTGATTAATGAGCGGGTTTTCAGGGCAAATCCTCTGTTAACGAGGGTGTTGCTAGAGATGCAGGACCAGATGCTTACTGCATCTTTTATTGCGTGCACCAAGCTCCCCCTGGAGATTGGAGGAAATGTTTTCTCT
Source organism: Rhinatrema bivittatum (assembly GCF_901001135.1). NCBI lineage: Eukaryota > Metazoa > Chordata > Amphibia > Gymnophiona > Rhinatrematidae > Rhinatrema > Rhinatrema bivittatum. The sequence continues at coordinate 23,752,536 of NC_042629.1, forward strand.
CAGTCCCGTTTCAAATGGCCGCTTTCTCCACTGTATTACGCTAGGAGGTCTCTTTCCGTAATGGGGCAATGGGGTACCTGGTGGCACGCATGAAATAAATAATAATCCTCTTATTTCTTTGAGACATGTCAAGACCCTTCCAGTAGCCCGGTAGGCATCGAGTTAAGGAAATGTGACTGGACAGCCATTTCAAAGCCCATTACAATAATTTTGTTGGGTCTGTTTAAAAGAATAGACGCTCCCTTGGCAATAGATTGATTTTTTTTTTTTAAACCATGGAGGATGACCAATAGTACTAGTGATCATTTTTATGTAGTCCACCTAGTGCTGAATTCTGATGGTCAGAAATTATTTCCACCTTAAAGTAAGAATGGATATTTTTTTCACGTTATTGCAACGCTAGGAGAAAATACAAAGTTCCGTTTTCTAGCCTGGCATGTCCAGTGAAATTACACTGCTGATTGTGACGGTGAAAAACTTAGGGGTAGATTTTAAAAGGTGTGCGCGCTTCCCGGCACGCACACATGGATGCGCCGATTTTATAACATGCGTGCGCCGTGCACACATGCCCGCTGTATTTTAAAATACACGTGCACATGCGTGGGCAGCACGTACGGGGGAGGGGCCTAATTTTGTAAAAGTACGCGCGGCGACAAAATCGGGCCTTCCCCTGTCACTTCCAGTCCGCTCCAATTTAGGAGCAGACTGAGAGGGAACCTCCCTCTTCCCCTCTCCTCTCCTCCCCACCCCCTAAACCCTATCTCTTTGTTTTGGTTTTCTTTGTTTTTGGAGTTACTTCAGCGTGCGCCAGCTGACTGCCAGTGCGCGTTTCCCCGGGGTAGCAGCTAATGGCCGCTGTCCTGGCCGGCCCCCTTTTCAGGGCCCGGCAATTATGCGCATATTGTCACTTACGCGCGTGGCCGGGCCCTTTTTAAAATGCGCGCGCTGTGCACAGGGCCCGGACGCGCACGTAAGTAATGATATTTGCACGCGTGGCCAATTTAAAATCCGGCTGTTAGTGTGCTTTGCAGTAGGACTAATAGTAACCACTAAAAGAGCAAAAGGTTTTGAGCAAACAGGTTATACTCAAGTCACGCTGAGATTGCAGTCTCTCCTGTTTTTTTGACTCAGCAGTTTCTTTCTGTTCCCTTGGGGTGGAATCTGGCATCCTGAGTCCTCAATGCCACTCCCTGTATCGTATCCCCTCCTGTCAGCATCAGTGCTTGGCTGGGGGAGTCCTGCAGTCCAGAGCCCTAAATCCAGCCCCAAGGTGTGCTACTTGCAGGATGCTTGAGTATTAACTCTGCCATATGCTGAAGCCCTGAGCTGCTACTTATCTAAATGGCAGTGTGCAGCACTGCTATAGGCCAGCCCAGAATCTGTCATCTTATTAAGATAAATTTCCAGGATTGAGAGCAATGCACTTTTGGTGTATAGTTCAACAGATACCATGTGTGTTGTATAAATGTTGATTTCTATGAAGTGCATAGCAATGGCACTGCCAGTTTTTCTTCTGAGCAATACTTCACATTTTAAATATTGATTTAAAAAAATGGCCTCTGTGCTAAGTGTATTATTAAATATTGACATTTCACAGCCTGTACAGTGCTTCAGATAAGAACCTTCTGAAATCAAAGCAGAATTTTACCCAGTAAACTAAAGACATATCCAGTAAAGGGTCACAAGACCAGTTTATTCCATCTTTGCCGGAATGTTAGCTGCGTGTGTAATTGCAGCATAAAGTGAGCAGTTTTCGCTTCCAGCGCTGCCTATCAGAAACGGATGAGTGACGACGCTCGCTCCCGGAAGGGATGGGTTTCTGCCGTCAAGAGCGGGGGAGGTGACAAAGTTTGGGGTGGATGCTTTTACATGAAACCGGGGAAAGGCTGCCTGGGGAGGGAGGAGATCTGGCATTTTTGGAGGCTGAGGGGTGAAAGCAGGCTGACAGTCGGCCCGCAGGCACATTGTTTATTTTTTGGGCGGCACAGGTATGACAGCCCCACTTAACCGAATATCTTTGAAGATATCTGGTTAATTATTCAAATAGAGCTGGGGGACACTGGGTGACACTGACCAGTACCCCAACAATTAGCTGGTTAGCCAGTTACATGCCCACTAAAGGCCTACTGAATATTGGCCTCAAGGTTTTTTTCAAGTAGAAGTTACCATCATTAGACCTCAGCTGAATACAGGTTTTTCATCTTTTACATGCAGATTTTATAAATATTTAACTGTGAACTAGTGTTCATGCACATTCTTCTGCAATGTAAATATTTTAACAAGGTGATTCATATAATCAGATATTGAGGTGCAATTCACTGGTCATGTAAGGTTATAGTAGCTACCAAACTGATTGGAAGTGAGATCTTCCAGTTTGTAATTACTAAATTCATCTATTTTTTAAATTATCAAGTTATCACTTTGGGACTAATTACAGAAAATAAAGCATGTAACATATAGCTGGTCAAGTCATGCAACAATTCAGCTTAAATGAATGTTAACTTGATTATCTTACGTTAGTAGAATACTGCAGTCCATTGTAGTTTTAAGAATGGCTTCTCTAAGGCTTTAACTAACCTCCTATTTTCAGAACTTTTAGCCGACTAAGAGCAGATAAGGAACGTTGAGTGCATAGGATTCTCAGACTTCACAGTGAGAGCCACTGACACCTTGTCATTTATCATGGCAGCAAAATTAGGTCAGGAGAATAGAAAGGTCTCCGATATGAAATGGGATACACTCACCTTTAAAAAAACAAAAAAAAACCCCAACATAATTATTTCCATATATCAAAGATGACTTTTTTGCACGAGATAACATTTAGTAATATAAAGCACTTCACTCCCCTAGGAGCTCCAGATCAAATGCTATGAACTCTTTAATCTTCTTCGAACTGGATATATACCCACACAAATATCTAGAAATGTAAAGACTGCATTGGAAGTACATTATTAATGATAGATTTGAACAAAGTGTGCACACAGCAGTAAACTGTATACAGTTAGGAATCTTAATTATATCCATATCATATTTGTAACTTCTAATTCTACAGTTACTCTTTCTAGAGTTATAGAAACAGTCAATCCAGAGTGTTAGAACCTATATGGAGAGCTCTGATGTCCGGTATCATAGATATTGGCACTTGCCACACCTTTGGCTGTAACTGTTCATTGAAATATGTACTAATTTAATATACTTTTATTTATTATTTTTTTGTTTTCTATATTTGCAATTTTAATTCTTACAGGACAAGCAGGATGGTAGTCCTCACATATGGGTCACATCATCAGGATGGAGCCCAATCACGGAAAACTTCTGTCAAAGTTTCCAGAACTTTGACTGGCCCCTACTGGGCATGCCCAGCATGGCACTAACCCTGCAGCCAGCAGGGGTCCCCCTTCAGTCTTCTTTTTCCGCGCAGCAGTAGCCTCGTGGTTTAGGAGCTCTGAAGAGATTCCTGACAGGAATTTTCCTCACGGAGTTAATTAAATTTAAACTGCCCCACAGGGGTCCCTCCTCTAACTTTTCTCAGGCCACGGTACTCCGGTAAGTTTTTCGTCTATTACCGTCGAGTTTGGCCCTCGCGGCCTACTGACCATCGACCGTACCGCGGCTCGATTTTTTCTATGGCCATGGGGTCGGGGTTTCGGCACTGCCCGGATTGTACTCACACCATGTCTATCACAGACCCTCATGGAGTCTGTGTAATGTGTATAGGCCGTGAGCATGATGTCCTGACTTGCACCAAATGTGCCCTCATGACACCAAAAGGTCACAAAGCCAGAATGGAGAAGATGGGACTCCTTTTCCGTGCTCACACCCCGACGCCGTCCATCGCATCGACGTCATCTGAACCAGCACCGTCGAAGTCGCACCAGCATCAACCACCGTCCGGTGACCGCCCGCCATCGATGTCTTCATGGCCATCAACTCCCGTTTCTCCCCCTCGAGGGGGATCGTAGGGAGAAACATCGCCATCGGCATCGTAAGTCTCGGACCGCTGAGGGAGTGAAATCATCGACCGAGCCACTGTCCGAGCCACCATCGAAGAAACCCCATCCAGGAATGGCACAGACCATTCCTGCGACCGGGGCATCGAGGCCACCCTCACCCGATCGGGGTTTGGGAGTCACAATTCCGCCTGTAAAGGTGGTCCCTCTGACTGTGCCTCAGCCTCCCTCTTCCGTCACGGAGCCGGGGCTGCTTGCCCCAGGTCTCTGGGAAGAATTGGACCGGCTGGTCCAGGAGGCCATCAACAAGGTGATGCAACGACTCCAGGTTCCTCCGACACCGGCATCGAGAGTGGAACCGGTCACCGACCCGATTCCAGCAGCGCTGGCACCGCTGCTATCCCGGATGGAGGCGCTCATGACCGCCCTTCCACCGGTGATTCCCGGGTCTCCGATGGTTCCGGTGTGCTCCCCGTTGACAGCTTCATCGGGAGGAGAAACACCGTTCCGCATTCCTCCTTCGGGAGTATTGCCTCAGCCATCGATGCCACGTTGTCCCTCGCCACCGATTCATTCATCGGGGGCGATACGCACATCGGCGCCATCGATGCCTTCGATGCCGGCACTGATACCCCCCAGGGCGTCCACAGTGCCCCCGGTGATTCCTCCGATTTTCTCGGAGCCTCAGCCGGGCTCTTCCGGTATCCAACCCCCTTCTCGTCCTACAGGTCAGCCTGCTGATCCTTATGACACCTGGGGTGATGATACTTCCATAGACACCGATGACTTACCTTCACCTCCCTCTCCTACTGAAAGTAGAAAGCATTCTCCTCCAGAGGACCTTTCTTTCATTAATTTTGTGAAGGAAATATCAGAATTGGTCCCTTTTCAGCTTCAGACGGAGCAGGATGATAGGCACCAGATGATGGAGCTTCTCCAGTTCCTGGATGCCCCTAAAGTGATCACTTCTATTCCCATTCATCAAGTTCTTCTTGACCTCCTCAAAAAGAACTGGGAAAACCCTGGATCCATTGCCCCAGTACACAGAAAGGCTGACACTACCTATCTAGTACAGTCAGCCCCTGGCTTTCAAAATCTCAGCTCGACCACCACTCAGTTGTGGTAGAATCGGCTCAAAAGAAAGCAAAAAGGATGAAGCCTCACTCCTCTACCCCTCCTGTTAAGGAACACAAGTTCCTAGACAATATTGGTCGACGAGTGTTCCAAGGGGCCATGCTCATCTCCAGAATTGCTTCTTACCAGCTGTACATGACCCAATATAACAGGGTCATTTTCAAGCAAATACAGGACTTCTCTGAAACCCTGCCTGACCAATTCCAACACCAGCTTCAAATCCTTGTCAACAAGGGGTTTGGCAGGAAAGCATGAGATAAGAACAGCTTACGATATCTTCGACACCTCCACTAGAGTGTCTGCAACTGCCATTTTGGCAAGACGCTGGGCCTGGCTCAAGTCTTCTGACCTTCGCCCAGAAGAACAAGACAGGCTCTCTGACCTGCCCTGTATAGGAGATAATCTGTTCAGTGAACAGATTCAGCAAATAGTGGCTGAATTAAAGGACCATCATGAGACCCTCAAACAGCTCTCATCGATACCTTCTGACTTCCCCTCTAGACAGCCCTTCAAGAAGGACTCTAAGAAGTCATTCTTCCGCCTAAGGAAGTACTATCCTCCACCACCAAGGTCCCAAATTACGAGCCCCTATCAAAAACCTCAGCCTCGCCAGCCTCGAAAGCAAAAGCCACAAGCAGCTCCCCAGCTGGGGCCTGCTTCAGGTTTTTGACTTTCACTTGGAGAGCAGCAGCCTGATTCCTCTGCCAAGCATACCAGTCGGAGGTCGATTGTGCCACTTTCACGGCATGTGGCAACCAATCACAACCGACCAATGGGTGCTAGCAATCATTGCTCAGGGTTACTACCTAAACTTTCTTGCTCTTCCACCGGACTCACCACATCTACAAGTGTGGAGAGTAACCGATCACTCTCTCCTCCTGGAACAGGAAGTTTCCCTTCTCCAGTTAAGAGCAATAGAACCCGTCCCACTTTCGCAACAAGGCCTAGGGTTCTATTCCCAGTACTTTTTGATCCCCTAAAGATCCGGGAGGCTTCGTCCAATTCTGGACCCACATGCTCTCAACAAGTACCTCCAGCAGGAAAAGTTCAAGATGGTAACCTTGGGCTCGCTTCTACCTCTTCTACAAAGAGGAGACTGGCTCTGCTCTCTGGACCTCCAGGACGCATACACCCACATTGCGATATCTCCAGTTCATCGCAAGTATCTCAGGTTTTTAGTAGGCCCAAAGCACTATCAATACTGAGTGCTTCCATTCGGCCTAGCATCGGCACCACGAGTCTTTACCAAATGTCTCGTAGTTGTCGCAGCTTTTCTCAAGAAAGAAGGTGTTCACGTCTACCCCTATCTAGACAACTGGTTAATCAGGGCCCCCAACCCAGCAAGCCACTCAATCGTCCCTGGATTTGACCCTGCACACTCTAATTTCTCTAGGATTTCTCATCAATTACGAAAAATCCTATTTAGTCCCATGTCAAACCTTGTCGTTCATTGGGGCAGACTTGCACACCTTACAGGCAAAAGCCTTTCTACCTCAACAACGAGTGCAAACCCTTGTGTCCCTCGCTCACCAGTTGCAGTCTCAGCATACAGCAACAGCTCGCCAATTTCTTGTCCTTCTCGGACACATGGCGTCCTCAGTCCATGTCACACCAATGGCCCGCCTGGCCATGAGGCTCATGCATTGGACTCTGAGGTCACAATGGATTCAAGCTACTCAGCCTCTGTCGACCATTGTCCACATCACCGATGCACTCCATCTATCTCTCACCTGGTGGAAAGATCAGAACAATGTCCTCCAGGGACTTCCCTTTCAACTACCAGATCCTCAACTCATTCTCACCACCGACGCTTCCAACCTCAGGTGGGGAGCCCATGTGAACGATCTACAGACACAAGGACCTTGGTCTCCAGAGGAAGCCAAACACCAGATAAATTTCCTGGAGCTTCGTGCAATGCGATATGCTCTCAGAGCTTTTCAGGATTGCCTGTCAAATCACATCATCCTGATTCAGACGGACAACCAGGTGGCCATGTGGTACACCAACAAGCAGGGAGGCACAGGCTCCTTCCTTCTGTGTCAGGAAGCTGCACAGATTTGGGCGGAAGCGCTCTTCCACTCGATGTACCTCAGGGCCACCTACTTGCCAGGAGTGGACAATGTCTTGGCAGACAAACTAAGTCGCATCTTCCAACCGCACGAGTGGTCTCTCAACCCCTCAGTAGCGACCGTCCTCTTCCAGCAATGGGGTTATCCCCAAATAGACCTCTTTGCGTCCCCTCAAAACCACAAAGTGGACAATTACTGCTCCCTCATTCGCAGCAAACACTCTCAGCCCACAGATGCATTCTCCCTCTCATGGGCAACCGGTCTGCTTTATGCATTCCCTCCACTTCCTCTTCTCTCGAAGACTCTCTTGAAGCTCCGTCAGGACAAGGGAACCATGATCCTGATAGCACCTCACTGGCCACGCCAAGTGTGGTTTCCCATACTCCAGGATCTCTCCATCCACAGGCACATTCCCTTGGGAATGGACCCGCATCTGATCACTCAGAATGATGGATGTCTACGCCATCCCAATCATCAGGCCTTGTCCCTGACGGCATGGATGTTGAAAGGTTAATCCTTCAACCACTTAACCTTTCAGATTCAGTTTCTCGTGTCCTGATTGCTTCACGGAAGCCTTCCACAAGAAAGTCTTATTCCTATAAATGGAAAAGGTATACATCATGGTGCTCTTCGCAATCCCTTGATCCCTTTTCCTGTCCAATCCCAAGGTTTTTGGACTATCTCTGGCATTTATCGGAATCAGGTCTAAAGACCTCTTCCATCAGAATGCATGTCAGTGCGGTAGCCGCCTTCCATAAAAGTGTCGGGGATGCCCCTATATCGGTACAACCCCTCGTAACTCGTTTTCTGAAAGGCTTGCTCCATATCAAGCCACCTTTACGTCCTCTGGCCCCTTCTTGGGACCTTAATCTGGTTCTCGGGCGGCTCATGAAACCACCATTCGAACCTCTTCACTCCTGTGACCTAAAATATCTCACATGGAAAGTGATTTTCCTTTTGGCTATCACTTCAGCTCGCAGGGTTAGTGAATTACAGGCCCTAGTTAACTATCCGCCTTACACTAAACTGCCCGACCGGGCGGTACTCCACACTCATCCTAAGTTTTTGCCAAAGGTAGCTTCGGAGTTTCACATTAATCAATCCATCATACTACCTATCTTCTTTCCCAGGCCCCACTCCAACCCAGGGGAACAGGCTCTGCATACCCTTGACTGTAAACGAGCTCTAGCGTTCTACCTAGACCGTACAGTTGCCCACAGGAAGAGCACTCAGTTATTCATCTCTTTCCATCCCATCAAATTAGGGCAACCTGTGGGTTAGCAGACTCTCTCCTCCTGGTTGGCGGACTGCATATCTTTTTGCTATCAGCAAGCAGGCATTCCTTTCCAAGACCGTGTTAAAGCACACTCTGTGAGGGCCATGGCGACTTCAGTAGCACACCTACGATCGGTGCTGCTTCCTGACATTTGCAGGGCTGCCACCTGGAGTTCTCTCCACACTTTCGCAGCCCACTATTGCTTGGACAAAGCCGGAAGACAAGATTCCATCTTCGGCCAATCTGTCCTGCATAACCTATTTCCCATGTGACGTACCAACACCCTTCCGCCTGCCTGGTGGGGTTCAGGATGCCCTCTACCAAATTCCACCCCAGTTGTTGTGCCTGTTGCACGCTGTTGGATACATTTGGTGCATGTTCGGACATCCTTGTTGTGATGGATGACACGGAAGAAGACACGTCAGGCAGAGTTCTCGGGAAGGCACCCCGAACACAGTCCGAGTGCTCTTTTTATTATACAGAGTTTACAGAATTCCACAGCGTATTCAGCATACTATTGGTTTTACTGCTACGTGCTAATGCATGCTGCGTGCGTGCTGAGTGCATGCCTTCATTGCTATTGGTTACTACATCTTATACTGTGCGCGTGATAGCCTTGTGCCAGTTTCTGGGTGAAGCAAGCAACCTCCTCGTGAAGAGGTGGGGGCTGTCTGTGAGCCTAAGATAAGGAAGTGCAGAGATCTGAGGAATGCTGACGCAGTCAAGCTCAGTGTGTGTTTAGTGCAGATAAGGAAGTACAGAGAGATCTGAGAAGTGTTGATGCAGCAAGGCCCAGTGTGGTCTGCCAGCTACAGAGCAAAGCCTTTGTCCTCACATCTCATCCTTTCTTTTATATTTTACAGGAAATCTTTACGTTGTGTTTTAGGTATAAGCATGTTAGCCAGGTTGGGCAAGCATTGAATACAGCAGCAGCAACATATTAGAATGAAGATACAAAGTAATACAATGGGAATTATCTTTCTGAGACCTGCCATGTCGGGGAGCCAGGACCATAGCCAGTCCCAAGGGGACTGGGGTTCATTATCGGATAGAGGGCGATCGGCTATTAGAGTCTCCATCTGCTCAATGCTGTGTGTGAGGTTAGCTTTATAATCAGTTATGTATACACAGCAATGTGAACCAATCAATGCACATACGCCTCCCTTTGAGGCTAAGATCATGTCCAATGCATAGCGATTCTGCAATACTACTTCTCTCATTTGTGAGACCTCTTCTGTGAGGAGTTTTATGGATTTAATCGTTAGGTTGAATAGGGCTGTGGTCCAGTTGGCAAGGGTGCGTAAATCTCGGTAGTTTAGTGCTGCCCCTAATGGGGGAAACAGGCCCCTGTAGACCATCGTGCCTGTGCCTCGCCCAATTGGGTTATGAACTGACTCTCTCCTGTTTCTGATTCTACCTTTGGGCAGTTTGGTAGTAGTACAAAAAGATGGCATTATGTAGCCTAGAGTACATCTACCTGTCCATCTTTCAGGGATTCTCATATATGCCCTGCGTCCACACAACATCCAGATGTTTTCCCAACAAATTGGTAGATGTGTTTTGCTTGTTTTGGGTTTGTTTTACCATTTCTGCACAGACTGAAGGGTTACACAGATTGAATCCTCCTGTGGCTGTGGAGGTGGGGCAACCCTGTCCAACTGGGCACCCTGTGAGCTGATAATTACACATATATTTTGTGAAATTGTGCATGTGTTCAGTAATGGTCTCATTAAGGAAGGTGTTGTTTCTAGACATGTTGTGTTGGAGGGTGAATGTTTGATTGCAATATGGGTATTTCCCTACCCTGGGTCCTGTGATACTGTCATTATTATATTCCCAATAAAAGGTAGCGTTCTCTTGTATTCTACTACCCAAATGCATCACTGTGTAATTGACTGGTGAGTTTATAAAGACCCCATTGTCCCATGGGTATTTAGTCCATCCTGATAGGTTAAAGGGAACTGCATGCATCAATAGTCCTCCTCTGGTATGGGTTGGCATGTGCATGCAAACCCAGCAATCTGTTTGGTTCAATAGTTGTGATAAGTTCTGTGCATCGGTAATGTACATATTGGTTTGCCATAGTCCTTGTTAAGAGATCGCCATGGCGGGAGGGAGAATGCAAGATAAAAAGATGCACATCACAATTGTCAATGAATTGGCATTCAAACAAGAGAATGCAGCAAGCAAAAAGTTCTCTGGAGTTTTTTCAAGTCCCTGCTATTCCAGGAGCTGTGTGGATTGGCTGGATAATGCCTTAATTTGCCCCCAAGTCATCTGATGGTGCTGGCGAGGAGCCCGATCCCGGTCCTTCTGAGGGTTGTGAAGACTCAGGGAGAAGTTTGGAATCGGATTTTTCAGGCCTTAGTGCCACGCCATCTCTCCATGGCTTAACGCAACAACTCAGAACCCAGGCTGGACCTGAGGGAGCAAGCACAGCAGCATATCCTCGTCCCCATGTTAACAAGGGGACAGGACCATGCCAAACAGGGTTAGGTAACATTCTATACAAAACTGATGGTTGTGGATTGCTAATCCTGTTCCCAAAATGATTGTCCACAGCTGTGGCCTGATTGGAATGTGATATATTTAAATGATTTAAGGTAAACAGTACTTTGTTCAGCCATTCCTGTTTGGGGGGGAGTCCAGGGGCATTTCCTGCTTTTTGTTTGTGTTTATAAAGAGCTGTCTTAAGAGTGAGGTTGGCTCGCTCCACAATAGCCTGTCCAGTGGAGTTGTAAGGGATGCCAAATATGTGTTTGATGTTCCATTGTTGACAAAAGTCAGCGAAGGAATGGCTGCTGTAAGCAGGACCATTTTTGGTCGAGACCTCGAGGCCCCGGCAGAATCGGTTCCTTTGTAGGCTCCCCCTCCCGGGGCATGGCATTGTTGTTTAAAATGGCCAGGTTTTTTGCAATCGAAACAAGTCCCTTTTGGCTTTTGAAATTGACCTTTGTGCAACGCGTTTGCCAGGGCGTCTATTTGAAAGGCATGAGTACCTACGTCCATGCAAGCCTTTAGCATGTTGGCTAAGGTGTAGTCTATTTTACTGACTATGGATTGCAGAGCTTTCCTACAGTCCGCATTTGCATTTTCAAAGGCTAATTTCTTTATTAGTTCAGCACTCGCCTCTGGGTTGTCTACCTGACGCTGAATGGCTTCTTGCAGCCGATCTATAAATTGTATGTAAGATTCTGTGGCTACCTGTCAGGTCATTGTAAATGATCTTGTGGCTTTTCCGGATTCAGGAACCTTCTTAAAGGCCTTGGTCACACAGCGATTTATCGCTGGATAGGCAGCGGCGGGCGTCCCCACTGCTTGCTGTTCCAGCGTTGCAAATTGTCCCACCCCGTAAAGTTGGTCAGGTATATATGCTCCTCCTGAGGTATTTCCAGCTATGAGGGCTTCCCTTTGATATTCTGAGTCCCAGACCACATACTGAGCAGGGGTAAGGATCATACGGGCCAGATCTTTCCAATCCTGGGGAATTAATTTATAGCCATTCGCAATTCCCTCTAACATCCCTCGAGTATAGGTGGAATGAATTCCTGTTTCTGTGATGCTCTTTCAGAGTTCCCGTAGGATACTATACGGTAATGCCGACCATTGATATTGAATCCCACCCTGGTCAGTAGGGACCTCCGTAATGGGAAATGCTTGAAGCCACTCCAATAATTCCTCTCCTGTGAGATTTCCTTTCACTTGTTCTTGGTGAAACCCCACGCGGACCGCACCGCATAGGTCGTTACGTGGAGCGGCGTCGTGTAATGGTAATTTATCTGGACAAATCGGTGATGCAGAATCGACTGTCGTGGGCAATGGCAGCTGGGGGTACAGGGAGCTTGTGGGTGGTGAAGGGGTTTGAGGGTAAGGCGGAGGGAGGTTAGTTTCTTTGATTTCAGTTTCTTTGGTTTCCTGGGGTTCTTCCTCCGAGGTGGACTCGGAGGATGCCACGGGAGCCTTGGTTGGGGACGGTGCCTTGAGATTGTGTGTCCCCAGATTTTCTATCGCTTCCGTGCATTTTTGCCAAAGCAATAGATGTTTTATTGAGGCACGTGGGGGTGCGTGCAAGGCATTCCCTAAGTTGATCCAGTCCTGGATATTCAAAGTATCAGCCTCTGGATACCACGGGCACTGGCTTTCTATTTCTTTCAACATATTTTCTATATCTCCTAGTCTGACGTGAATTGCCTCTCCTTTTGTAATAAAGAAATGATTTCTTACTATTTTCTGCAACTCTTTTGCATGAACCTTCTGCTGAGTTGACAGTCCGTCCCCCCCCCCCCCCCACCCCCATACTCATGAATGTGGGAGTGAAGTTCGCTGCGGTGCACCTGGGCTCGTCTGGCCAGATGAGTAGGGGGATTCTCGTCTGGAGGGGTCACCAGATGTTGTGATGGATGACACACGGAAGAAGACACGTCAGGCAGAGTTCTCGGGAAGGCACCCCGAACGCAGTCCGAGTGCTCTTTTTATTATACAGAGTTTACAGAATTCCACAGCATATTCAGCATACTATTGGTTATACTGCTATGTGCTGATGCATGCTGCGTGCATGCCTTCATTGCTATTGGTTACTACATCTTATACTGTGTGCGTGATAGCCTTGTGCCAGTTTCTGGGTGAAGCAAGCAACCTCCTCGTGAAGAGGTGGGGGCTGTCTGTGAGCCTAAGATAAGGAAGTGCAGAGATCTGAGGAATGCTGACGCAGTCAAGCTCAGTGTGTGTTTAGTGCAGATAAGGAAGTACAGAGAGATCTGAGAAGTGTCGATGCAGCAAGGCCCAGTGTGGTCTGCCAGCTACTGAGCAAAGCCTTTGTCTCCACACATCCTCAGCTCGGTACTCACCCATATGTGAGGACTACCATCCTGCTTGTCCTGTGAGAAAGCAAATGTTGCTTACCTGTAACAGGTGTTCTCACAGGACAGCAGGATGTTAGTCCTCACGAAACCCGCCTGCCGCCCTGCGGTGTTGGGTTCATAACGTTTTCTTGTTTTATTTTTTCGGCACTGCCTGTAGCTATCAAACAAGACTGAAGGGGGACCCCTGCTGGCTGCAGGGTTAGTGCCATGCTGGGCATGCCCAGTAGGGGCCAGTCAAAGTTCTGGAAACTTTGACAGAAGTTTTCCATGATTGGGCTCCATCCTGATGATGTCACCCATATGTGAGGACTAACATCCTGCTGTCCTGTGAGAACACCTGTTACAGGTAAGCAACATTTGCTATCTTTACAAAGCCACGGCTCTCTGATAATCTGATTTACCTTTCAAATTCAATTTACTCTCTTGGCTGTTGTCATCGGCATTACTTGGGATTGCACTTATCTTTAAATGCAGGAGATGTTTAAGTATGTCCTTCTCTTATTTAAATTCCATGCTTCGCTTACTTTGCCCGCCCAGCACTGCCAGCGTTTCAACGAAGGATCATCTGCTTCAGGGGCTACGGAGAGACTTATTTGTTTTGCTGCATTTCCCATTTACACCCGCCATGTCTAAGCCCCAGAAGCAGACAGCGTGTAATGCTAAATGGAACCTATTCTGAAGAGAGAATGGTGATAAGTGGAGTGCCACAAGGATCGGTATTGGGACCGGTTCCATTCAATATCTTTGTGAGCGACATTGCGGAAGGGATTGAAGATAAAATTGGTCTGTTTGTGGATAATACCAAGATCTGCAACAGAGTGGACACACCTGAAGGAGTAGAGAGAATGAAAAGTGATTTAAGAGAGCTTGAAAAGTGGTTTAGGATTTAGCAACTGGGATTCAATGCCAAGAAGTGTAGAGTCTAGTATCTGGGATGTGGTAATCCAAAAGATCTGTATGTGATAGGGGGTGAAAGACTAATGTATATGGACTGAGAGAGGAAACTTGGGGTGATAGTGTCCTGCGACTTGAAGGCACTGAAGCAATGTGACAAGGTGATAGCTAAAACTAGAATGCTGGGATGCATAGAGAGAGGAATAACCAGTAAGAAAAAGGAGGTGGTGATGCCCTCATACAGGTCTTTGGTAAGGCCTCACCTGAAGTACTGTGTTCAGTACTGGAAACCATATCTCAAAACAGAGTAGAATTAAATGGACAATTTTCTCAGTGGAAGGGAGTGGACAGTGGAGTGCCTCAGGGATCTGTATTGGGACCCTTACTTTTCAATATATTTATAAATGATCATAAATGTGCATTTCTTCTTCTTTTTATTTTCTAATGTTTACCAAAGATTTCAATCTAGGTAATCTGCTATAAATCTTAGTAGATTGAGGTGATATTTTAGCTTTACATACATTATTATGATTGAGGTAATCAAATTTGCAGATGATACAAAATTGTTCAGAGTAGTTAAATCACAAGCAGATTGTGATAAATTGTAGGAAGACCTTAAAAGACTGGAAAATTGGGCATCGAAATGGCAGATGAAATTTAATGTGGATAAATGCAAGGTTATGCATATAGGGAAAAATAACCCATGCTACAGTTATACAATGTTATATTAAGTGCTACAACCCAAGAAAGAGATCTAGGCGTCATAGTGGATAACACATTGAAATCGTCGGTTCAGTGTGCTGCGGCAGTCAAAAAAGCAAACAGAATGTTGGGAATTATTAGATAGCAGCGAGAGGATAGGGTTCTCATGTGCTCTCGGGACAATACCTTAATCTTATGTAACAGCTCCCTCCTGGCTTTCTGATGGATTCGTTTATACGCAGATTAATAGCCCCCTTACAAACGCTTTAGAACATTCCCAAATTACACCAGGATTAACTGAAGAGCTATTATTTAGTACAAAATATTCCTGTAGTTGGAGTTCAAGCTTCTTAACAAAAGGCACATCTTGCAACAGTGATTCATTCAATCTCCAGAAGCGATCTCCCAGGTCCCCCTCATTCACATCAACCTCCAAAACTATAGGTGCATGGTTGGACCAGGTTATGCCATCTATGTCCGTCCTACATATCCGATTACCCAGTTGCTTATCAACAAGGAAATAGTCGATGCGAGAGTAGCTGTCATGGGGATTAGAATAGAAGGTATAGGAGCGAGACCTGGGAAACCGGTTTCTCCATATATCAATTGAGTTCCAATCTGCCATGATACCCTTCAGTTTTCCAAGCAGGATGAGTGGTGTGTGAATTATCTAAGTCCTGCCATAGAGTAACATTAAAATCGCCCCCTACAATTATTGAACCCTCTGCGTGAGTTAATAATAAATTTTGTATCTCTGCCAGAAAAGAGCCACAATCCCTATTTGGGGCGAAGATAGTGACCAAAATGTAGACGTGGGTACCCATCCTGATTTTTAACAGTAAGAATCGGCTGGTGGGATCAGCAATATGGGAAATATATTCAAACACCAGTGTTAATTTCAGTGTATCTGAAATTAAGATCCCCGTACCCGTGTATTTGTTATTTCTGCTACAAGCCGCATGATATACATGTGGATAATTCCTGTGCTTCAACAGATGATCATGTCTGCGCTTTAAATGCGTTTCTTGTACATAGACTTATGTCAGCCTTTTGATGAATTAGCTCTTGTTTAAAGAGAAAGCGCTTCCTGTAAGAGTTTAAGCCTTTAACATTGAGAGAACTTTAACCATGGTTATTACATAGAGAGAATATCAACCACAAGAAATACCACTGATGCATTCCATAATTAGTGTGATAGAAGAGAAGAGAAAATAACTGAGTAAAACATAATTCTACAACCATTAACCGAGACATACAGCTATTACTGTATAGGGAACACAGAGGAGACTCCATCATGTATAGGTACTGAACCTAAAGAGATCCGCTCGCCTCTCCACGCGGACCTGGGCCCTGGGGGTACAAAGGAAACAGCGTCTTTGACCGAAGGTTAGCCCCCCTCTCTCTTTTAAGAAGAATAATGTATGTAAAGCTAAAATATCACCTCAATCTACTAAGATTTATAGCAGATTACCTAGATTGAAATCTTTGGTAAACATTAGAAAATAAAAAGAAGAAGAAATGCACAAAGCAGGGAAACAGCAAAGAAATCAAACTGTTTAACTGTAAAAAGGTCTCTGAAGGAACATAGAGACATCATCAACATGAAGGTCAGACTACTAAGTCCATAGTCAGCTGCAGTCAGCCCTTATCCGCGGAGTAGAGGCCAGTTTGAGTGGGTTGTCTGTGGAGACGTCCTCGTCCTCAGGGCCGGTGCAAGGGTATTAGGCGCCCTAGGCGAAACGTCAGCTATGCCGCCCCCCACCCCCCCGCCTCCACACACAATTAACTTACATTGTGCATTAATGAAAATAACGAAGTCTGTATTTATAACAGAACACTTATTTGACATTTTTATGCCATGAAAAACCATTGAGATGATTTGTCTTATCGACGGTATAGAAACTCTTTTATAAATAAATAAATAAAAATATATAAAATAAACATAAACCAAAGCTATACTTGTTGCTCAAACAAAAAAAGCAGACACATCACATAATATTAAATAATTAAAATGGCAGTCAATCAAGAAAAATGAACTTAAAAAGCCATCTTTACTTACCCCCTCCAGCAGCTCTCTTACTCTTCTTCCATGCAGGCTGTAGTACACACCAGAAGCAGCAGTAGTGGCTAAGCTCTATACCAGGGGTCAGGAACCTTTTTGGCTGAGAGAGCCATAAACGCCACATATTTTAAAATGTAATTCCATGAGAGCCATACAATATGTTTAAAACTAAATACAAGTAAATGTGTGCATTTTATGTAAGATCACACTTTTAAAGTACAATAAGTCTCTGAAAATATTACACCAGGCCTTAAGACACCAATACATCTCCTATTAGGAAAACGGACCAAGTCAGGCTGCTATAGAGTCCTACACAGAAACAACACACCAGCAGAAAACCTCACCTGAAGCACGTGCTGTCCCTCACCTAACATAGAATAAAGAGACCAAAACGCATAACAAGAAGCATGCAGAAAAAACTGAATTGGAAACTGCAACAAGCCAGAGTCTCTGTATGCAGTGTAACAAAGGAAAAAAGAAACATCACCCATCCTTATAAAACAAATCAAGAAATATAAAATCATCAGCAGTAAAACTGTACTAACAAAAAGAACATATTTCGAAACAGCTGATGAGTGGAATATCCAATAATTAAAAACTCATATAAAACATTTCCAGATACCAACAAAATATTTAAAAATAGCAGACACAAAGACCCAGTAATGAAAAATAATAAGGATACAAAAATTTTTTTGCTCTGCATACCTGGGAACATTTGATATCCAGGTGTCCTGAGATTGTTCTGAATTAGCAGGAGGTGGGGTGGTTTGCTTGGAACTTTCTCCTCTCTCAGTCACATACCAGTGCTCTCTCTCACACTGGCTCTCAATGACACACCTATACACACATGCTCTCAGTACTCACATATACACATGTTTTTTCTCTCTCATATAGGCTCTTAATTACACATTTACACACATGCTGTCTATCTTTTCACGCTTACACACACACACAGGCTTTCAATCACATAAATACATGCTGTCTTTTTCTCTCACACACAGACTCTCATTCACATGCTTACAAACATGTCCTCTCTCTCTCATTTACACACAGGCTCTCAATCACATACTCACATGCTCCGTCACCTAAATCAGCTGTCAATCAGACACAGACACACATGATCTCTCTCTTACTTATACACACAGGCTCTTAATCATACATACACATGATTTCTCTCACACACAAAGGATCTCAATCATACACACATATACTCTTTCACACAAACTTACACATACAGGTTCCCAATGGTAAACTTACATTCATGCTCTCTCTCTCACAGGCAGGCTCTCAATCACAGACATACTCTCTTTCACATACACAGGCTCTCAATCATTCACATACATGCAATCTCTCACTCACACACACAGGATCTCAAACACACATGCTTGCTCGTTCATTCACTCTCTCTCTCCCCCACCCCGGCAACTCGCGGCAGCAGCAGCCTCCTCCCAACGCTAACCTCTTCATTTTCAGCCCTCGCGGAGGCGGAGTCCCATCGGCCGCGGTTGAAACTCCATTTTCCTCCGAGCCGCGCTGCAGTCTTCTTCCCGTCGGACACTAGCGTGGCCTCTTCTTCCCGCGCAGGCACCCGATGCTCTCCACTTCCTCTTCCGGGCCGCGGGAAGAAGAGAGCGCGCCAGTGCCGCTGACTCAGCGGCACCGGCGTGCTCTCTTCTTCCCGCGGCCCGGTGGAAGTGGAGAGCATCGGGTGCCTGCGCGGGAAGACTCCCGCGCAGGCACCCGATGACTCCAGCGCTGGCACCCGGCTGACTCCAGTCGTGCCCGGCGTGCTCTCTTCTCCTCCCCCCCCCCCCCCCGCGGCCCGGAAGAGGAAGTGGAGAGCATCGGGTGCCTGCGCGGGAAGAAGAGACCACGCTAGTGTGGTCTCTTCTTCTGCGCAGGCACCCGATGCTCTCCACTTCCTCTTCCGGGCCGCGGGGGGGGGGGGGGGGCGGGAAGAAGAGAGCACGCCCGGTGCCGCTGACTCCAGCTGTCCTGCCGCGTTCCGCCCGGGCTGACAGCAAAGGCCTCACATGCTTGAAAGCGCGGCTCTCTTAATTTTACCGGGGCAGTGCCGCCCCCGGGAAGCTGGCGCCCTAGGCGACCGCCTAGTTCGCCTAGTGCTTCCGCCGGCCCTGCTCGTCCTGCACCTGGTCGCCGCCATCTTGGAGTAGCACCCGTGGTCTTGGGCTGGGAGGAAGGAGCATCAATGGCGAATGTTATGGCAAGGCCCGCCTCCGTGAAAGAGTGTCCAGCATCAGCCATTGTTTTGATTTTGTAGGTGATACCCTTGTTCTGAAATAAGGCAAACGGAAAGGCCCATCTATATTTAATTTCCGCATTTCTTAGAGCCGCTGTTACCTCTCAAAGCTGGTAATGTTTTTGAAGGGTTGAGGGCGCCAAGTTATTATATATGGCGATGTCATGATCCTGCCATTTCCAGTGTGGGTTAGCCCTTGCTAAGGTGATAACTTCCTCCTCCTGTTTAAAGTTGAGAAATTTTATAATGTCTCACGGCTGGTTCTCTCCTAGGTCCCAGCGCATGGTGAGCTCGTTCCAGCTCAAGCACCGTAGTGGATACTGTATCTCCAGAGGGGTCCTTGTGGTCTGAAATAAGAGCCTTGCAAATGGTCGCCGCCGTCAGCATGCTATCTTTGTACTGTTCTGTTTCAGGTACCCCCCAGATGCAGTTAGAGCGGCGCGAGCGATTCTCAAGATCCTCGATTTTGTCAGCCATTACTTCCATGTCTGATGAGATTTGTTTAGTGTGGTTATTGAGCGCTTCAAGATTGGTGCTCTGATTGTCAGCACGAAGATCCAGCTCGTCTACGCGGTGTCCCATGGAGCTTAGATCTTCCCTCATTTCTGCCATGCTTGCCAAAATGTCCGTTTTGTGATTTTTGAGATCTGCACGGAGTTCAATGAACCATGTTCGAATTTCGGTTCGAGTTGGAATGTCCGGGTGCAGCGCTCCTGGAGGCTGGTCCTCCGTAGGCTCGAGCCCGGAGCTCGAGGCGGCCGGCTCAGTTAATTCATCCCGGTGCTTAAGGGCCTGCACGCCGTCATCTTCAGGCTGGAGATCTTCTGCAATTTTACTAAAAGAAAATTGCTTAAGATCGGCGGCTTTCTTCCGTGCAGTCATCCTTGCTGTTTCTCGCAATTAGTTACCAGGCTTTAAAGAAAAGAGAACTCGGCTATTTGTGAAAAAATAGCTCAAGTAGAGAGATTGGGAGGGAGCAAATAAATTATGCGACCATCTTGCAGCGCTGCTCAATAGCGCTTCCCCATCTACTACACAATTTATCACATAAGGACCACATTACTCCAACATCTCCACTGGTTGCCAAATTCATATCGAATCAAATACAAAAATCTTCACCATAATTCACAATCTACTTTACAACCCATAATCAGTTTGGCTCTGCACCATGCTAAGGATTTATAAACCAACTCACCAACTTTGATCAATGGACAAATGTATTCTTGAGGTTCCTACAATAAAAACTGCAAGACTTGACATAATCCGTAAAAGAGCTTTTTCAGCCGCCGACCCAACTCTCTGGAATTCACTGACTGAAGGTATTAGACATATCAAACACCAAATAATTCAAAAAAATCATTAAAAACTTATCATTGTTCTGCCGCTTACAATATTGCCTATCTTTAACTGCCCCCTCCACTAACTTCTTATGAAAATGTTTTTGGGGTAGATTTTAAAAGGGTGTGTGCGCTACCCGGCGCACGCACATGTACACCCAATTTTATAACTTGCGCGCGCAAGTTATAAAATCAGGGGTCGGCACGCGCAAGGGCATGCACAATTGTGCACCTTGCGCACGCCGAGCCGCGCTGCCTTCCCTCGTTTCCTTCCCCCTAGCCTTACCTTCCCAACCCTTCCCCCCCCCGCCCTACTGTAACCCCCCTGACCTTTGTCTTAATTTTTGCACCTGCTGGCAGCCTGCCAGCACACAATCCTCTGACACAGCGGCAATGGCCACTCTGTCAGGCACCAGGCCCCGCCCCCCTGGACCGCCCCACCCCGGACTGCCCCTTTAGTAAAGCCCTGGGACTTACATGCATCCCGGGGCTTTACACACGTTGCCGGGCCTTTTCAAAATAGGCCCGGTGTGCATAACCCCCCACTACGCGCGTAGGGCTTTTAAAATCCAGCCCTTTATGTCCAACTAGCTGTCCTTTTAATATTTTATTATTTTACATTTTATCTTGTATCTATATTTGTGGTATTGTCTTTTTAGTTTAACTCATTGTCAGGCCGATACAGCTGCCTCAGCCCCGCCTCTAGGCGCACGTGCGGCCGACGTCCTCAGATTTAAAGGGCCAAGCGCGGGAAAACCAATGTGGGCGCAGATTGATGACATCACATGAAAGCCCTATATATAGCAAGGCCCTGTCCCCAGGACCTCACCTTGGCAATCAGGTCGACACTATGGTGTAGTAGTTTACCTTATCCTGTGTTCCAGTGTCTCCCTGTTTCAGCGCCTCCCTGTTCCAGCATCTCTGTGTGTTCCTGTATCCCTTACTCAGGTAGTACCTTCTCGGACTGATCTGTGGTGCTGACCTCGGCCTATCTGACTACTCTTTGTCTGCTGCCTGGAACTGGCCACTGCCTGCCTGACCATTCTCTTCATCTGCTGCCTGGAACTGACCACTGCCTGTCTGACCATTCTCCTCGTCCGCTGCCTGGAACTGACCACTGCCTGCCTGACCACTCTCTTCGTCTGCTGCTTGGAACTGACCCTTGCTTGCCTTGACTACGCTCGGACTGACCTTGGTATTGATCCCTGCTTTGGCTGACCACTTTTGGAATGATACTCTGGCTCTAACCCTTGCGCTTCACTTGGACACTCTCTTCTGGCCTACTATGACTACTAGACCAACCTGCTTGGAATCTATCCCTGGCCTTCACCTGACTAGACCCGCAGGTGCTGCCTGCCTCTCCCGGAGAACCTTCCTGAACTGTTACCTCCCTGAGGTCTCCGGAGCTTCCAGTTCGGGTCTGGTCCATCCTCTCTGCATCAGCCGCGCACCCTTGCTCATGGGAGACCATCTGAAGCCCACTTAAGTCCAGGCGGTCTGGGTACTCAAGGGCTCAATCTGTGGAAACCCCGGACTATTATTGGCGAATCTCCAGCTAGCCTCTGTCTCCTTGTGTGCTCCACCTCCTGGTGGCAGGCGCTCTCTGTGTCCAACCAGAGGGCCGTATCAATCCTGCACTAGGCCAAGGGTCCACCTCCAGCACAACACTTTCATGAGCTTTTTTCCAAATGTTTCATGGATTTCCTTGAAGGAAAACAGCAAAGATTAATACCTTTAACAAGGAAGTCAGGAATAGCCTTATTTTAAAATGCAAAGTTTTGCAGGATCATAGGAAATGTATATTCACTTATCCACCACCACCACCTGGTTTTCTAGACTGCTTTTGGTGACTTGTGAATGTTGAGCATGTTAGTGCCAATTTTGCATTTATTTGTATGGCTAAATACATTCTTCTTTCAGTTCCTGATCCTGGCTCCTGATCATTGAACTGGCAGGAGCTGGGAGCTCTGCCAGCGTGGGGAAGTTAAAGTCCTCAGGAGGGAGGTGCCCCCAGCCTTTTGCGGCAAAAACACCTGCCGTAGGAAATCTTGTGCGTCTCGACAGGAAAATGTAATGGACATCCTGTGCAAGACTGATATTCAAGCAAAGCAATGCAAGATTTTCTCCAGGCCCACTGCTAATGAATGCATTTATTTATCTGAATTAGATTTCGGTGAATTTCTTTTGTGCGGTTTTAATAGTTTTGGGTACACAACAAACTTCTTTCTCAGGTATGTATCTGTTTTGCCTTAGCCTGCTTCCTAGAGGTGGCTGTACGTAGGTAGGGAGGAGGATTTATTTTAGTCTCCTGATTTGTTGGAAGACTAAAGGAGCTATAAGAAATAAAACATTTTCTGTACTCAGATAGAACAAACATAATGCTTAAGATCCTCTTTCCAATTCCTGAAAAGGAGGTGGTGATTAAATTTCTGAAAATTGCTTCTATCTAGTCCCTTCCAGCACTGTGGATGTCTGAAAATCAGTGCTGTTCCTTCTCTGAACTCCAGTGGGGCTTCACACTTGATACATGTAACATGTGAAGACAGTATGGACAGCTGATCTTCATCAGAACCCCAGGCACCTGCAAACTGATGCATATAAAGCATGAAGACAGCATGGATGGCTGAAGAGCAGATCCTTATCAGAACCAGTGGCGTAGCCAGAATTGATTTTTTGGGTGGGCACAAGGTTAACATGGGTGGGCTGTAGGCATGCAGGTCTACTAGTTGTTTTTTTACTGATAAATAATGCCAAATTATGCAGCATAGCATTCACATCTACGCCTAAGTATGAGGTTTACTTAATGATACAAACATAATTCACGGTGATTTGTGGTACTTTAGCCTTCTTATTATTACGATTTTATACACGGCTCCTACCTGTCCATAAATTTTGAGAGAGCGGTTGTGTTGCTTCTATTTAAATTGCTAACATCTCAAAATATAGATATATATTTTTACCTTTGTTGTCTGATCTTTGTATTTTTCTAATCAGTTGGTCCTGGTCTCTTTTTCCCATTTTTTCCCTTATAGCTCATTTCCTAATTCCTTTTCAGTGTCTTTCTTCTATTACTGTCTTCTTCCCTTCCACACACACACACACATATATACATAAATGCTTTCTCTCACAGACTCCCTCTCACACACTCAAGCTCTCACTCTCATATGCTCTCCCCCCCCCCCCCAGCTCACATTCTCTGCAGACACACATACAAGTTCTCACTTTCTCACCCCTCCCCAGGCTTATATTCTTATGCACACACAGACGCACATCCAGGCACCCATTCTCACCCACACACACATAAACCCAGACTCCCATTCTCACCCACAAACTCATGCTCCCAGTCTCACCCACACATATTCAAGCTCCCATTCTCACCCACACATACACACATTTAAGGTCCTATTCTCACCCACACACATACACACATTCAAGCACCCATTCTTATCCACATATTCAAGCTTCCATTCTCACCCACCCACACAAACCCAGGCTCTCATTCTCACCCATATATCCACATATTCAAGCTCCCATTCTCACCCACCCACACAAACCCAGGCTCTCATTCTCACCCATATATACACACATTCAAGCTCCCATTCTCACCCACCCACAAACCCAGGCTCCCATTCTCAACCACACATACACACATTCGAGCTCCCATTCACCCACATATTCAAGCTTCCATTCTCACCCACATACACACCCAGGCTCCAGTTTTCACCCACACACACTCCCATTCTCATCCACACATACACATTCAAGCACGTGCACAGCTTCCGCTTTCTCCCCCAGAGCAGGAAGATCAGCTGCCTCTCCTGCTGCCACCGGCCTCCTGCTATCTTCGGGCGTCGGGCCGTACTGCCCGCCGAACTTCCTGTCGGGGGGGGGAGCGGAAGCGCAGTGCACAACGTCCGCTTCCTCCCTCCCCCCCCCCCCCAAGCAGGAAGATCGGCGGGCAGTACGGCCCGACGCCCGAAGATAGCAGGAGGCCGGTGGCAGCAGGAGAGGCAGCTGATCTTCCTGCTCTGTGGGAGAAAGCGGAAGCTGCGCGCGGCGCTTCTACTCCCCCCCCCCCCCAAACAGGAAGTTCGGCGGCCGTTTGGCCCGAAGATAGCAGGAGAACGGGTGGCAGCAGGAGAGGCAGCTGATCTTCCTGCATTGGGGGGAGGAAGCGGAAGCTGCGCGTGGCACTTCCGCTCCCCCCCACCCGAACAGGAAGACCGGTTGGCCATACGGCCGCAGCAGCGCTTCCCCATGTGTGCCGTGATGGCGCGCGAGGCGTGGGTTCTCTTGTTCGCTGTCGCAGGGATGGGATCCCGCGACAGCCTTGCAGTTCCGGTGCCAGTTGGGTGGGCCTGGGTCTAAGTTGGGTGGGCACCTGCCCACCCAGGCCCACCCGTGGCTACGCCACTGATCAGAACCCCAGGCACCTGTCAACTGATGCATATAAAGCATGAAGACAGCATGGATGGCTGAAGAGCAGATCCTTATCAGAACCCCAGGCACCTGCCAACTGATGCATATAAAGCATGAAGACAGCATGGACGGCTGAAGAATGGATCTTCAGTACGCCATGCAGGCGTGTCACTAATGCACATAAAACATGCATATAGCCAGGGCCGGCGCATCCATTAGGCGGCCGCCTATGGCACTGACTCTTAGGGGGCGCCGAAGAGCAGCCAAGTGGTGCCATGAGTGGAGCCTATCCCGTTCACGGCAAAGAGGAGTACAGATTTGTCAGGCCGTGAGCAGAGTGTGCTGCTCGCGGCCCTGAGAAGCAAACAAAGTAGAAGGAGTCAGGCCAAGACCCGGGGGGGGGGGGGGGGGGGAGTGGCGCGAACAGAGGGTGGGCGCAAGGTAGAAGTCACCTAGGGCACCTACTACCCTTGCATTGGCCCTGCATACAGCAGACAGCTGAAGAGGTGACTCAGAATGAGATTTAAAAAAAAATGTATAGTTAAAAGAAAAGGGGTACACATTTTATTTCTAAAAATTATAAAAGCTATATGACCTAAATCAGTTCAGGAAACAAGTGAGGCCTATACATAAGACCAAAAGAGGCAAGCAGCTGGGCCTGGTGAGAGTCTAGCTAGTAGTAATTTATTCAAGCAGACCACTATACTGGTGTCACTGAGAGATCACTATAAAAGAGGCATTTGCTTATTTCATTTCAGCATAGGTGTACATTCCAGCCCAGATGGATAGAGTTACATGCCCTGTTCCCTATCTTCTGCCTTTCTCATCCATTCAACCTCATTTGACCTAGCAAACATGTTTTGAGCAGTTATTTAAGACTTTAGTCATGAGAAATACTAGCAAATATTCACCCCCTGCTGTTTTTCTATGACAAATTGAGTTTACACCCACCAGGATGGAAAACAATGTGACCTGGCATTTCATTAGACTCTGCTTGTACAGCACTGCAAATTTTGAGCATCTGGATAAATTATTATTTGATGCACTTTCCCAAGAGCATGTCCGATAATTCATGGCTCGGCAAGGGATGATGGCAGCCTGTGGCCTTTTCCTGAACCCGTTCCAATGGTGACTTTTCTTTTAATCCTGGGATCCCTGTCCTAGTGACCTCGTCGCTCATTTATGGCTGATGTGTCATCCTGTGCTTCCAGACTTCGCAATGCAGTTAGAAAGGAGTGAATCCTACTTCCCCAAAAGCTGTGGCTGTCTCTCAGCTTTCCAGTCTTCCAGCTTTCCAGTATGGTAGGATGGATACTAAAAGACTGATTACAAGCTACAAAACAGAAGCAAAATCTTTTGCAAAGAATTGTAGGACTTTTGCCTGATACTTATTCTGCTTTTTGCACAAGTAACTTGCAGGTTCTTTGCACTTTTTAGACATATTTCTCTAGTGTGAAAGTGCCTGTTGTCGACAGTGCGTCCAGCTGCTTGTCCATACATCCGTCCATATGCATGTTGAACCTTGGAATCTGTTAAACAGATTTGACTGAAACATGACACAGAGGATCGAGGCTAAAGATTGCTGGGGAATTGGAACTTTTGTTGCATTGGCGCAAAATTACAATTGCCTGACAACTTTTACTTTGATCCCCTGTGCTGAATTTTGCTTGCTTGAAGAAAGAGACACAATGCTTTTGGGATTTGCTTCTAGGATGCACTTTCCAACTTCTTATGTAGTCTTTTTTGCCCAGTCATCAAATCTGGCCTTCAGGGTAGAAAATAAGAGAGTCCCGTTCATGTAGCACACAGCACGCTACAGAATTCAAGCTTTGCACTGCTCACGTGGTTTAGTAATGAGAGAAGTAGGCTGCGGAAAGCTGATCTAGGGACCACTACTTCTAATGGACAATGAACCTCAGTTTCGCCATTGGGTTAATTAAGTTATACGTACATTGTTCCCATCTGTCTAATAATCATTTGGTTTTAGTGGATCTAACTAGCTGCTGCATAGAGTGATCATTAGAATAGGATTCTGTTTTAAGTCCTGTTTGGAAGCTGCTGTCTAAATCATGATGGAAAACTGTAAATTCTGAATCCTCACAAATATAATAAGGCACTGGGAGAGAACATCAGGGGGCAATAATCAAAAGGCTGAGGTGCCTAACTTTAGGAGATTCCTAAATCAGCCCCTTTGAAAACAAAAAAAAGGCTGAGGGCCGAAATTATAGGCAGCCAAAAAAATGGGCATCCCTGGCGTTGGGTCGGGGAAAGAAAGTTAGCCGGCTGGCACAGATTTCCACTGTTCGTGGCCAGATTCAATTGGCCAGATCTATGCACTACAAAATGTTTTAGCTCCCCAGATTCTGGCAAACATTGAACAAATCTAAGGCACCTAAGTTTGCAGATCAAAATTTGGCCACGTCAATAAAGCACTCAACCTTTTTTTGAAAATTGACCCATTAAGGTATGGATCTGTTTAGTTTTATATGGAAATCCAATTATGCCTCAATAAGTCATCAACTACTGCAAAGTAAAAAAAAAAAAAAAAGAGTCAAATTCATATTTTACTAGTTACATGCATTGTTGTACTGGAATTATTTTTTGTGAACTGGTAGGTTTTTCCTGTTTAGGTTTCCAGGTAGCTGGAACCAGGGCTACGATCTGACACCAGGAGCCTTCAATCACAACTATCCAGAGATTTTTCCCCTGTTCTATATCGCCTCCCAACTAGTCGAATCATTACAGCACCAGGCCTCCTTCAGGAACCTGGATTCATGGGCCCTACATCTAGCCACTAAGTATCACCATTGTGGGATGACTGGGACTTCCTCTCCCCCTCCTTTCAGGGGTTGCGAACGCTGCCTCTGCAGCAACCCCCAGCTGAGCCAGGGAGCAGACGACTTGACCCAGGAGCCAAACTGTGTATTATATCTTTTACGTCAGGAATAGGTAACTCCGGTCCTTGAATTTCACAAACAGGCCTGGCTTTCAGGATATGCACAATGAATATGCATGAGATAGATGCATGAGATAGATAGATAGATGCATGAGATAGATTTGGATACAAATGTATTTCATGTATGCTCATTGTGGATATCCTGAAAAGCTGGCCTGTTTGCAGCAGTTGAGGACCATAGCTGTCTACTGTGGTGCCTGATGACAGAAAATCAAACAGTGGCCAAGAAGAAGAGACGCAAAGAGATTAGGCTCTCAGGGCATAAAGATGGAAGCGATGAGACCTTACTTGGAATCACTGGTACGGCATGTTTGTCACCATATAAAGCTAGTATCATGAAAAACCAACAAGCTTTTTGTTGACTAACTCACCCCAAAATATGCTGAATTACAAAAACATGCATTTTTTACATTTCAATAAACCACCCAAAAAAAAAAAGAAAACCTTCAGAGAACTTCCCAGATACAATCACATTTTGATATAGCATGTTGTTTTTCTAAACTGGAAATGTTGAATATGTTTGTAAAAGTAGAAAAATCAGTTTGTGGAGGAGCATCACAGCAGAAAACTCTTATCCAAGAAAGCACCGATGTAGCCTGGAAGATGTCATCCCAGTGACCATCGCATGAGACTATAACCCTAATACCATGCTGTAGGGCAGTGGTTCTCAACCCTGTCCTGGGGACCCCCCCAGCCAGTCGGGTTTTCAGGTTATCCACAATGAATATGCATGAGAGAAAATTTGCATACACTGCCTCCATAACATGCAAATTTTCTCTCATGCATATTCATTGTGGATATCCTGAAAACCCGACTGGCTGGGGGGGTCCCCAGGACAGGGTTGAGAACCGCTGCTGTAGGGAGTCAGTACTTGCTCCCTATTCATTTGGAATATTGTACAGTGCACAATTTTCTTATAAATGACCCAAATGGTAGTCAGGATAGCCCACAGGTCTGTTCTTTGACATCATATAATGAGAATAAACCATAATTCAAAACCAAAAGACTTGTTCTTTTTTAATGTTTGGTGTTTGGCCTGCTTTTACCAATTTCAGGATCGGAATGCCATTGTAGGGTGTGGCATCACTTTTGATAACCCTTGATCCTTGTTATGAGAAATCAGAACTCGCATTGCTCAAGGCAGGACTCCCGTGGACATATTTTGTAAAGAATTTGTCTGCAAATGATCACCAATTGTTGCGTTTGTGCCTGTTTTTGCCCTCGCTCCACCCTCTCTACCTCTGAGGTGACTCCCTTCGGGTCTGGAGGATAGATGCTGCTGCGGCTTCTCCTCGCCATTTCTTCCTGGAGTCCCTGGGCTGGCCTGAAGCTGCGGATCCGCCATGTTCCAGATGACGTAGGGCTCGCGCACTCCAAATTTTGTACCAGCAAGGGCGCGAACCTCGGGGGCGTCCCCCCGTAGTGACGTCATCTACTTCCAAAATAAAAGGTCTTTGCTTACGCTTGCGTATTGGGTTAGCAAGGGGTTTGATTGCGGGGATCATTCCGACCCACTTCATCCTCCGCTGCTCTGCCTCTTCGAACTTACCAGGGGTACTCTCTCCTCGGGTGCCCCACTCTCTTCTCTTGTTTTCAGATTGCTAAGATGGGATCTGGTACTCGCTCCTCGAGGGCCTACATCCCTGAACGCTCAGAAGACTCCCTACTGCCTGGAAGCAATCGCAGACTTGAACATTGTGAGTTTCCTTTCCAGTTGCATATAGGAACCGGTACTCGCTCCTCGAGGGCCTATATTCCTAAAACCTTACGAAGACTCACTTCTATTTTCAGAAGCTATTTCATATACAGATATTGTGAGTTCTTATTACAGTCTGCCTAGAAACCATTACAGAGATAATTAACTGTGAGTTACCATCACTCTCTCAGAGCTGTTCCTGGAACCAGGTACTCGCTCCTAGAGGGCCTTACTCTCTCCAGCTACTGAGCTTTATTATATCTGTGAGAGTATCATCTACTTCTGGTTATGTATCCAGCATACCCTGGCTACTCACTACCTATAGTCTCTCTCTACAGCCCAGCTAACCCGGAGATTGCAGTTCCAGGATCTGAGGGACTTCAGCCCTGCCGGGCACATCAGCTCACTACTACCACCTCTGGTGGTTGTACTACCTGTCTAATAAAGAACTGTCTGTGTCTGTCTCCATACTCCAGCCTAATCGGTGGTCCCTCTCATGATATCCTCTTGAGGGCGCTGTCATCTGCCATCGACCCAAGGATTCACCATTCTACATTAGAGTGCTCATCTCTCACTCTTCAAGAGCTGAGTACAACTAACTGCTACCTTAGTCTACCCTCAACTGTTGCTAACATCTTCTTCCTCAGGAACTGTATCATAACCATTTGCTACTTCTTAGCAGGAACCATACAGAGGGCCTACACCTCCCTCCAGGGAGACTCTCGTATATCAGGTTGCCACTCTTTATGGAGATCCATAACAGATACTATTTCCTCCTCTCTGGGAGAACAGATCTTGATGGTTGCTGACCTCTGCTCTCTGGGGAGCAACTCCATAGCAGCTCCTATTACAGATTGCTACACAGAAGTCCTAACCTATAACAGACTGTTAACTCCTAGCAGACACTGTATGGCTTACCTCCTGGCGGGGTGAGCCATAACAGACTGCTAACCCCTCTCTTTTACAGGAGTCAGATTACAAGAGATTGCTATTCCACCCTCCTGGCGGAATAACAGATAGCTAACTCTGCCCTCCTGGCGGGCGGATCGCTAACACATTGCTAACTCAGCCCCTCCTGGCGGGATGATCGACAACAGATTGCTAACTTCCTAGCAGAATCGATAACAGATTGCTAACTCCTCCCCTCTGGAGGAGCGAACTATAACACCAATTGTCTTAGTGTAGAACAGAGTACTTCTGAAAACAATATCTTGTTTAGAAACTATTCCTCTTTCATATTTTAAGGTGGATTTGTGACAGGGGAAGTGGAATTCCTGCAGTACTGTTGGAATCAACTACCTATATATTGATATAAGCACATGTTCACATCTATACAGTATACAAAAGGGAATTAATTTTACAAGAAGCCTGCTTTTCAACGGGTAAGAACATAAGAACATAAGAAAATGCCATACTGGGTCAGACCAAGGGCCCATCAAGCCCAGCATCCTGTTTCCAACAGTGGCCAATCCAGGCCATAAGAACCTGGCAAGTACCCAAAAACTAAGTCTATTCCATGTAACCATTGCTAATGGCAGTGGCTATTCTCTAAGTGAACTTAATAGCAGGTAATGGACTTCTCCTCCAAGAACTTATCCAATCCTTTTTTAAACACAGCTATACTAACTGCACGAACCACATTCTCTGGCAACAAATTCCAGAGTTTAATTGTGCGTTGAGTAAAAAAGAACTTTCTCCGATTAGTTTTAAATGTGCCCCATGCTAACTTCATGGAGTGTCCCCTAGTCTTTCTACTATCCGAAAGAGTAAATAACCGATTCACATCTACCCGTTCTAGACCTCTCATGATTTTAAACACCTCTATCATATCCCCCCTCAGTCGTCTCTTCTCCAAGCTGAAAAGTCCTAACCTCTTTAGTCTTTCCTCATAGGGGAGTTGTTCCATTCCCCTTATCATTTTGGTAGCCCTTCTCTGTACCTTCTCCATCGCAATTATATCTTTTTTGAGATGCGGCGACCAGAATTGTACACAGTATTCAAGGTGCGGTCTCACCATGGAGCGATACAGAGGCATTATGACATTTTCCGTTTTATTCATCATTCCTTTTCTAATAATTCCCAACATTCTGTTTGCTTTTTTGACTGCTGCAGCACACTGAACCGACGATTTCAATGTGTTATCCACTATGACACCTAGATCTCTTTCTTGGGTTGTAGCACCTAATATGGAACCCAACATCGTGTAATTATAGCATGGGTTATTTTTCCCTATATGCATCACCTTGCACTTATCCACATTAAATTTCATCTGCCATTTGGATGCCCAATTTTCCAGTCTCACAAGGTCTTCCTGCAAATTATCACAATCTGCTTGTGATTTAACTACTCTGAACAATTTTGTGTCATCTGCAAATTTGATTATCTCACTTGCTTCTTTTATAAAGCAGTTATGCTAATCATCTACTGTAATATTCTTTAATGGAACCAAAAAACAAGCTGAGATGATACCTTTTTATTGAACTCATTAATACATCTTTTAACCAGCTTTCTAAAGTTGACCTTCCCTTCCTCGGATCCAAAATTCTGCTTTGAGCTAAGGAAGGGAATGAAAACTCCCAAAAGCTAGTCAAGAAATGTATTACATTGGTCCAATAAAAAGGTGTCCGATTTATATAGATTTTTTGTTTGTTCCATGCATTTGAGTGGACTAACCAGTCAGCCACACTACTTTTATCCAGTAACATTCTTAAATGGATATCAATCTCCTTTTAGTACATCTGGAAATCCAATGATCATGATTTTAATTTATTTCTGAAATATTTATGTCCCTAGAATATGCCAAAGGATTATCTGTCCTTAAAACTAAATGACTAAAGCATGGTTCTGGACACACAGCAGCTTAAAGTATCCTTTTGCTTTTCAAATATTACTACTTTGGAATAGCTAAGAATGGGAAGCATCCTAAATTAGAAAATGATGCAGATAATTGTAAAGCATTTGTCATTTTTCTTGGAGAAATGGAAAGTAGAAGTAATCCTTTTGTTTGCACTGTGAATGAGGCTGCCCCGACCTGCATGAATTTGAAGGGAGAGTGGTGCTGGAGAAGTAATGGAAGTTGACCTCATCTTAACCTGTTGCTCAGTTCATTAGTTCAGCAGGCCATAATATCCATTAAGGAAACTAACAGAGTGACTTAGGCGAGAGGAGGCGGTGCTTTCATCTCTGCTGGTGCAGAAGGATACCAGAATCCCTCACTGCTTACTCTACACATCCTTTCTTTGAGCGGCTCTTCCCTTGTTGCAGTTAGCCCCGTTTAATAAAGCCAGGCTAGGGTTCTGCATTGCAGGCTTTCTTGTGATGCAGAGGCAGATTGTGGTCCCTTTAAGCAGCCAGACGTTAAGAATTGCCCAGAGATAATGCAGCGTACTGGAGTAGAGTTGAGGGGTTTGATCTGGATCGGGGCTTTCATCCAGCGATGGATCCCATCTTGGTCCCCTGGCTATGCTGCCTAGGCTTGGTGGGAGTCAGAAGGAGGCGTGGGGAAAGCTGAGGCAGAGCTTTTCTCTTGACTTTCTGAAAATTATTCATTAAATGGAAGATTTTTAAGGATTGAAAAATCCCTTTTTGAAAAACAAACCAAACTTCCTATACTTTCAAAGCTTAATTTTGCAGTGGAAAAGATTTGTATATAATGTGTGTGAGAATACATTCTACGATATTACTTTTTAATATGAATGATTTCTTTACAAGCATAGCTCTTGTGGTTTGTTTTTTTTCTGGTTTACCCTTTTTAAAGTTTTAATTTCTTCACCCCCTCTCAATATTCATCAGAGAAAAAAACGTTTTTTTTTTCCAAAGGAAAATAAGAGAGGAAACTATAGAAATAGGCATTGTTAAAATGTTTTGGGTGCTTGTGGCCTCGGATAATTCCTTATGGCCGCCAGCAGAGAGCGCCGTGGCCTTTATTGGCCAGCAAGGAGGGAACGTTTGCAGCAAAGTCTTTTCCAGTTTGGTTGTCATGCAGTTCAGACACAGCTAGAGCACACAGCCTTACATTTCAACTTAGATGTAGCAGAGCTGAGCCTGTGGTGTTGTGGGATGAGTTTCTTCAGGATGCACCATACTGGGGTGACTTTCTATGAATGCAGCTACAGGGCACAGCAGTGGATGGGAGGACAATCTAATAGTTATTAAATCCAGCCTTCTGCCACTTGTGCTGTTGATCACTATTCATTTTCAGCTTATCGCTGCTCCTTTTATTATTATTATATATATTTTTTTAGCTCAGTAGCTTCTTCCAGCTTCTGTGGTCTTCCGGCACAATTGGACCCTGCCCCAGCTACGTTTGGGTTTTCCTCAAATGTTATCCCTTTTCTCCCCTCCCACCCAGTCCAGCCATCATGGTGGCAGCTCAGAGTCGCAGCTTGTTTCCTCCAGACCCCGCTCAATGGCTGTCTTTGGCCAGCCACAAGATGGCACTGTTGCTCAATGGCTGAGGCTCCTTCCTGGGGGAGGCATTGACTGCTAATTCTATAGATTCCTCCCAGTCCTGACCCGCGTGAGCAACGTCAGTCGGGTTTGGGACTTGAACCTGTATCTCTTGCATGGCATCATGACCAGTCCTTTATGTATCCTGGTGCTAGAACGACACTCTGATTGTAATAAAGAGGCATACGCTCCGCTATCCTTACAGATAAATGAAGAGTGGTCTGCTTTCCTTCTTTAAGGCGGAAAGATTTTTAGGTCCTTCTCCCTCTTATAAATCCACTCGTTCTGCTGTGTTGTGATGAGAAAATAGGAATCTTCTTCCAGAAAACAACCATCCCCTCAGCTATGAAATGCTGGTGCCATAATGCAGGGGGTCTGGATTAGAAATACGTCACGCTGCGCCAGTAAGCACAGACCAGGAGGCAGCCGGAAATTAATCTGTGCATCCGTATAAATCACAATTAAAAAAACAAACACACTTGTTTTTGTTCTTTTCATGAAATATTGAAGCACAAAATTCTGTAAATGAATTTCCACCTAGTTTATTCTCCAGTAAATCACCTGTGCCTTGACATGGTTATGGTGCAGTATTACATTCATTCAGGGAAGGTTTACTTATGGAGACCTGGAGTCACAATTTTTGTTATGCTTTTGACGCTGTCTGGTTTATGCTGGAGGTGTCTGCGTGCCACCGATTATCAATCAAAGGAGGGGTACTGGGTTCAGACGTCGCTGGAAGCAGTTGCAGCCGCTCGGGGGCTTGGGAGAAAGCATCAGGCTTCAAGTGTGTAATCAGAGAAGCTCGCCTTGTATGCCTTCCTACACTTGAACCTATGATTTATTAAACAACATTGTGGTTTTGCAGGATGGTATACCAAAGAGCGAAAACCGTTTGCGTAATTAAGGGACTGTTTTGTTAATTCAGAAGTGGGGAAGAGGTTAATCCTTTGAACCGATTTATCTTTTGTGACCCTCACTCTTGCCAACTGTTTCCTTATTGATTTATTTTTCCCACCAGTCCTGGTTTTATCCCATTCTTATGAATTTTGCTCATACAAGCAGGGCAAGGTTGCCAAATCTGCATGCATGGATTTTTATTTTTTTTTTAGCTTAACCTTTAGCTGAAACCCAGTTACACCGCACAAGAGAACCAACGACCAGACTCGTATCATGATCTCCACCTGAACTTGCATCTCATTAAATGTTTGTACAGTTTGTACAGTTGTACAGTTGTTTGTACAGTTTGTACAGTTGTACAGTTGCGTTGCGTTTCTCAACACCCACTAGTTTACATTGACCTACTTGCTTCTAACATATCTTTATGTGACCCATAGTTTTTCTTCATGCTGTTTTTCTGATCCATTAAGGAAAAATTAGATTGGTGAACTTCATTTGCTAGAAATATTGAAACTGCTGATAGATATGAAAGTCAGAGGGGTGGGGAGGATGTCAAAAACACCAGCTATTAGAGTCTGGCTATTAGGATGTCCATAATGAATGCTCATGGGATTTATTTTTAGCCAGCATCTCAGCTGTATGGGCAAATTTGCATAATGTGGTTATCTTCAGAATCTGAACTTTTGTGGCCCTTGAGGACTAGAGTTTGAGGATCTTGCAAAAGAAGGAGACTGTTAGCAAGCCAGCCACACCAAGCAATGACCGGCCCTGCTCACCTATACTGCTGGGACATCCTCTAGCTCCCTCGTTGCAGTTGGGAATCCCCGCCAGCGTCTCTCGCCACCCGCAGCACTGGTCCCGCTATCCTCCTCAGAGTGCCGCGATGGGGATGCCCTCCTTGTGGCAGCCACCAGCTGGCTCCCTAGGTGCACGTGCATACCGCTCTTCTCCTCTTAAAGGGCCAGCGGCTGGAAAATGCCCGTGGCCCATTCCGTTGACATCAGACCTAGAGCCTATTTAGCCTCAGGCCCTGCAACCACCAGACACCTCAGCAACAGGTCGAACTCCATTGGAGCCTGCTGGTTGACGTGTTCCTGACTCCGTTCCTGATGCCATGTCCTTTGGATTGTCTTCTGGCTTCTGACCCTTGGTACGTTCTCCTGACTCTGAGTTCCTGTCTCCACTTTCTTTGGATTATCTTCTGGCTTTGACCCATGGTATGTTCTCTGGATTCTGCTTGTCTGCCACCTGTCCTGACCATGGACCACCTGACCTTGTCTTTTCCTCTCATCGTGGGATTCCTCTTCATTGGAGACCTGCCCCTAAGTCCAGCTGGCCCAGGCACCCAAGGGCTCAACCTGCGGCGAACAAGGGCTGGTAGTAGTGAAGGTCCAGTTGGGTCTCCACACCGACCAGCTCCACCTGCCGACGACAAGGACCTGCAAGGTTCCCCCCCTGAGGTAGTGCCAACCTCGTTTCGGTCCAAGGATCCACTCCATAATAGAGAAATTCCTTAGTATTTATTTTTTATTTTTATTTATTTAGATTTATATTCTGCTTTTTGTACTTTTTTCAGCGCTTCAAAGTGGATTACATTCAGGTACTGTAGATCTATACTGTAGTGCATCTGATGCCAGGAGTATGAAGTTGTTTTCAATAGATTTAGCATATTTTAATGGAGATTTTGGTTTCCAGGATATCTGCAGTAAATATTCAGGAGACTTAGTTGATGACCACTTGGTCTAAAAACTGGATTAATTTGCATATTTTGGTTCCCCCCCGAAACCAGATCCGCTGGATTGTAGGAAGATCCTAAAGCTCAGAGTGACGGTACGCCGGAATACTGCTCTCAGCTGACTGCTTTACATGTTGTTGAGGTTTTACCTGTTCTTTCGTGATTGATTTGGGCAAGATGGTGATAAATTTATTTTACTGCAGTGCAGTGGACTTTTCCTGCAAGTGGTAGTTTAATATTGCTCCTCGGTTTTATTTATTTATTTTATTTATTTAAGTTTTTTTATATACCAACATTCAAGACGATAGTCCCATCATGCTGGTTCACAAGAAACAGGGGTGCAATTAAAATTTGTCTTTAGCTTTCAAAGACGCTCTGGGCTTAGAAGTGGTGTTGTCAGGAAGCATTAGACAGGGATTCACTTCCTATCAGAAAGTTTGTTAGGGCTGCCAACAGATGTGGCTTATTCGACTGAGATGGTCTAGACCAAGCTATATCTTCAGCCCACATCTGAGTGCGAAATAGCAGTAACACCCGAAACCAAATCAAATCTTTTCCAACCAGGTGAATATGGAGATAAGAATGGTGCAGATTTCTCTCAGTTGAGTGGAAAATAACTTGGATTTAACCACCCAATTCCTGCACTGCCTGGATGGGAAACCTATGTTCCCCTTCCCTCCATACAAACCACCACCACCGATTTACTTTAAATACATTTTGCCTATTCCTTGTGACAAATGAAACTGTGCATTTGTTTTGAAACAACTTTGCAAAATGCAACAAAATACTGTTTTGTTATGTGGTGTTGCCAAACAAAATGAAAGAAAAACCCCAACCACATTTTGTGGAGGTTTTTCTTTGAGTTTTGTAATGCAGCCCCGACCCGCTCTCCCCCACTCTGCCAGTGCCACCTAAATAAAAAGATGAAACCTGCCTAAACCAATCTTACCCATCCATGAGTTGCAAAAAGGGGGTAAGAGTGAAGCCTGCTCGCTCCCGCCCTTCCAGGCCCCATGCTGTCTGTTTTCCTCGAGGGGAGGGGTGATGAGAGAGGAGCCAAACCTGAGTGAAGTACAAACTCGCTTGGTGCAGTCACTCATATGTTTTAGAGAAGAACAAAGGAAGTGGATTGTGCATCCATATTATCTTCGGGTATGCTGCAGATAGAGCAAGAAAAAAACTTTGATGAGCTGTTTCAACCAGTTGTGATTAATCCCCCTCCCTTCATGCTGAAAGAAATATGTAAGGCCATTGCTGGCCTGCAGCGATATCTTCTGGGGCAGATTTACCAGCTTTCAGCATTCCAAGGGATGAGCGTGAAATGCAGTAACCTTGAGACTGCAGTGCAAGATCATGGTGCTAGGATAACTAATGTGCAGACTAAGCTACATGAGTATAGAGGACCCTACTGGTTCTCTACCAAGAACAATATACTATTAGGGTAGGTAGAGATAAAGCAATCCAAGTGGATTTCAGCTTCCCCACCCCCATGTGGAGGTTAGTTGCTTCTTACTGCTAGCAAGGGTGTGGATTTTTAGTTATCTTTTCCAGGAGGCAGGTAGGTACTGTTCCCACTTCTGTTTTGTTTTGGGAGAGGATCCTTTGGGCCTTAGGGATTAAGGCCTCAGCTTGGAAAAGGTAGAAGTGTTGCCTTTTTTTCCAATTTAAGGAACATTATTTCCTTCTGGTCTTGTTCATCATTTTTGTTGAAGGAAGTTTTTGTTCACCCTTTCTTCCTTTTCTTTGGATTTTGAAGACTGATTTTAATTTTTACCAGCCAACTAAATTCCTCTTGGCCAAGGGAATTTAGTTGCCATCATTGGGAGAGGAGTTTTCAGAGGAGTGTCTCACCTAGAGAGATCCAGTGACCCTTCAGAGGTCATGTATGGAATAGATCTTCATTCCTGGGAGCAAGAGAAGACTGGGAAAAAAGAACCAATCCAATGTTAACCACGATATCATCAGACTATTCTGGGAGGAGTCTGGATAAAGAAGTAAGAAGCCTATCCTTGATATCTGAATCAAGGTATGAGAGATGGGACTTGGAATTATGCCATCCATATTCATTCAAGTATCAGGTCCAACAATTTGGGAAGAAGCTCCAAAACAGCCCCTGAAAATGGAATGGGATGTGGAAACAGAACAAGTAATGTCATTAGTACCGCGTCACAGATTTATTTATTTATTTTTATTTATTTGTTTTTATATACCGACGTTCAAAATATATATCACATCGGTGATTATAAATGGACTGCATTCAACAAAGACTTAGTTGTTGTTCATTTCACCATACAATCAATTATCAGCAACGTTATGTTGGACCCAAGTTCATTGTTCCACGGGATTATTACTGTATATCTTAAAGACTATTAAACCTCGCTCGGCCTTGTCCTGCCCCCGACAGGGAAAGTTGGAAAGTATAGGAAGTGTGAGCATAGTAAGCCCATGAAAATTAAGTTGGCCCTTGGACTCCTTGATGAGGACCTTAGCCCAAAGGTTACATAATATTGAGGGGAAAAAACTGGTGACAGTTATGAAGGACAATCTGACCTTACTTAAGAAGGTAGAAACTAAGGAGAGCATGACACAGAGGAGGACTTTCAGAATTATCAGATTTCCAAAACTGTCTATCTCAACCCCTATTTCTATATTTCGTTGTTATATGATTGAAATTCTGAATCTCTGCTCCCTATTTATAGAATACATTATTTGCCTTAGTTATAAAAAAAAAAAATTGTCCCCAAATCTCATGGTTGGGAATGGTGGCTAAAGCCAGCACATAAAAATTATATACAGATTTTAGCCCTACACACACAGTTATAAAATTACCCTCCCTAGGTTAAATTTCTATTTAAAGAAAGTTTGAGCAAAGTATTGTGATTGCCATGTTAGTCCACTTGAATGTGTAGAAGTAAGGGTCAACCAACAAGTTGGCCAAGCTCACATATTTCACATATTGCAAAACGCCACAGCAAGGATAATTAGCAATTATCGAAAATCAGACCACATAACCCCTATACTCAAGGATCTACATTGGCTCCCCATCTCTCACCGTATACTTTTTAAAATCCTTACCATCATACACAAAGCCATTCACAAAGATAATTCCTCATGGCTAACTGAACCTCTGAAATTTACACAATCATCCCGCCTCACCAGAATGAACCGTAAGTTTATATTACAAGTTCCCCCACTTAAGAAAGCCCGACTTACAGCAACAAGAGATCGTGCATTGTTGATTGCTGGCCCCACACATTGGAATGCCATACCTCTCAACCTCCGCCTGGAGCCATGCCCTTACAAATTCCGAAAAATGCTGAAGACATGGCTCTTCCACCAGGCTTTCCCAGATTAATTACTTGCTGACTCTTTGCCACTCCCCCGATCCCTAGATATGTCATCCTTTTTTTGATGTAACCCGTTTAATCCTCTAATTTATTATAATATTGTTGCATTTCCATAATTTCTCGCCCCCATTGTAGTTTTATCGCTCCTTACTGGTTCCTTTCTGTTAAGTTTGCACCTTCCTTGCTTCCTATTTCCTATTTATTGGTTGTCCTGTTTTCCCCTCCCTTGTTTATTGTATTTTCCACCTTTTGTTAAAATGTAAA
Source organism: Rhinatrema bivittatum (assembly GCF_901001135.1). Lineage (NCBI taxonomy): Eukaryota > Metazoa > Chordata > Amphibia > Gymnophiona > Rhinatrematidae > Rhinatrema > Rhinatrema bivittatum. Next base: position 23,792,845 of record NC_042629.1, read on the forward strand.
CCGATATGATGTGTATTTTAATGTCGGTATAAAAAAGCCATTAAATAAATAAATATCTCATTGTCTATTACAAAGGTTCTAAATGCCTCAGGGCTCTATCTCCTTTAAAAAGGAGATAGAGCAGCTTTAAACTAGAACAAAGGGGAAAGCCGACAGTCGCTCAGCAGCGCATGGTTCGGAGAGAGGTATCTTTAAAGGATACTAATGATGCATTAGAATTAGGGCATCCTGACAGTGAGGTTCCAATAATTAGAAAAGTAGTCCAAGTGCCTGTAACTAAAAACTCACCTGAGCTAAAAAATTCTAACTTATCCCTATCAATTAAAAAGCAGAATAAAAATACAAACAAAAAACAAATTTTGAAATGTTTGTATGCTAATGCCAGAAGTCTAAGAAGTAAGATGGGAGAATTAGAATGTATAGCAGTAAATGATGACATAGACTTAATTGGCATCTCAGAGACATGGTGGAAAGAGGATAATCAATGGGACAGTGCTATACCGGGATACAAATTATATCGCAATGACAGAGAGGAGCACTCGGGAGGAGGTGTGGCGCTTTATGTCCGGGATGACATAGAGTCCAACAGGATAAACATCCTGCATGAGACTAAATACAAAATTGAATCTTTATGGGTAGAAATCCCTTGTATGTCAGGGAAGACTACAGTGATAGGGGTATACTACCGTCCACCTGGTCAAGATGGTGAGATGGACAGTGAAATGCTAAGAGAAATTAGGGAAGCTAACCAAATTGGTAGTGCAGTAATAATGGGAGACTTCAATTACCCCAATATAGACTGGGTAAATGTATCATCGGGTCACACTAGAGAGATAACGTTCCTAGATGGAATAAATGATAGCTTTATGGAGCAATTGGTTCAGGAACCGACGAGAGAGGGAGCAATTTTAGATCTAATTCTCAGTGGAGCACAGGACTTGGTGAGAGAGGTAACGGTGGTGGGGCCGCTTGGCAATAGTGATCATAATATGATCAAATTTGATTTAATGACTGGAAAAGGAACAGTGTGCAAATCCAAGGCTCTCGTGCTAAATTTTCAAAAGGGAAACTTTGATAAAATGAAAAAAATTGTTAGAAAAAAACTGAAAGAAGCAGCTACAAAAGTAAAAAATGTCCAAGAGGCGTGGTCATTGTTAAAAAATACCATTCTAGAAGCACAGTCCAGATGTATTCCACACATTAAGAAAGGTGGAAAGAAGGCAAAACGATTACCGGCATGGTTAAAAGGGGAGGTGAAAGAAGCTATTTTAGCCAAAAGATCTTCATTCAAAAATTGGAAGAAGGATCCAACAGAAGAAAATAGGATAAAGCATAAACATTGGCAAGTTAAATGTAAGACATTGATAAGACAGGCTAAGAGAGAATTTGAAAAGAAGTTGGCTGTAGAGGCAAAAACTCACAGTAAAAACTTTTTAAAATATATCCGAAGCAGAAAGCCTGTGAGGGAGTCAGTTGGACCGTTAGATGATTGAGGGGTTAAAGGGGCACTTAGAGAAGATAAGGCCATCGCGGAAAGATTAAATGATTTCTTTGCTTCGGTGTTTACTGAAGAGGATGTTGGGGAGGTACCCGTAATGGAGAAGGTTTTCATGGGTAATGATTCAGATGGACTGAATCAAATCACGGTGAACCTAGAAGATGTGGTAGGCCTGATTGACAAACTGAAGAGTAGTAAATCACCTGGACGGGATGGTATACACCCCAGAGTTCTGAAGGAACTAAAAAATGAAATTTCAGACCTATTAGTAAAAATTTGTAACTTATCATTAAAATCATCCATTGTACCTGAAGACTGGAGGATAGCAAATGTAACCCCAATATTTAAAAAGGGCTCCAGGGGCGATCCGGGAAACTACAGACCGGTTAGCCTGACTTCAGTGCCAGGAAAAATAGTGGAAAGTGTTCTAAACATCAAAATCACAGAACATATAGAAAGACATGGTTTAATGGAACAAAGTCAGCATGGCTTTACCCAGGGCAAGTCTTGCCTCACAAATCTGCTTCACTTTTTTGAAGGAGTTAATAAACATGTGGATAAAGGTGAACCGGTAGATATAGTATACTTGGATTTTCAGAAGGCGTTTGACAAAGTTCCTCATGAGAGGCTTCTAGGAAAAGTAAAAAGTCATGGGATAGGTGGCGATGTCCTTTCGTGGATTGCAAACTGGCTAAAAGACAGGAAACAGAGAGTAGGATTAAATGGGCAATTTTCTCAGTGGAAGGGAGTGGACAGTGGAGTGCCTCAGGGATCTGTATTGGGACCCTTACTGTTCAATATATTTATAAATGTCTGGAAAGAAATACGACGAGTGAGATAATCAAATTTGCAGATGACACAAAATTGTTCAGAGTAGTTAAATCACAAGCAGATTGTGATAAATTGCAGGAAGACCTTGTGAGACTGGAAAATTGGGCATCCAAATGGCAGATGAAATTTAATGTGGATAAGTGCAAGGTGATGCATATAGGGAAAAATAACCCATGCTATAATTACACAATGTTGGGTTCCATATTAGGTTCTACAACCCAAGAAAGAGATCTAGGTGTCATAGTGGATAACACATTGAAATCGTCGGTGCAGTGTGCTGCGGCAGTCAAAAAAGCAAACAGAATGTTGGGAATTATTAGAAAAGGAATGGTGAATAAAACGGAAAATGTCATAATGCCTCTGTATCGCTCCATGGTGAGACAGCACCTTGAATACTGTGTACAATTCTGGTCGCCGCATCTCAAAAAAGATATAATTGCGATGGAGAAGGTACAGAGAAGGGCTACCAAAATGATAAGGGGAATGGAACAACTCCCCTATGAGGAAAGACTAAAGAGGTTAGGACTTTTCAGCTTGGAGAAGAGACGACTGAGGGGGGATATGATAGAGGTGTTTAAAATCATGAGAGGTCTAGAACGGGTAGATGTGAATCTGTTATTTACTCTTTCGGATAGTAGAAAGACTAGGGGGCACTCCATGAAGTTAGCATGGGGCACATTTAAAACTAATCGGAGAAAGTTCTTTTTTACTCAACGCACAATTAAACTCTGGAATTTGTTGCCAGAGAATGTGGTTAGTGCAGTTAGTATAGCTATGTTTCAAAAAGGATTGGATAAGTTCTTGGAGGAGAAGTCCATTACCTGCTATTAAGTTCACTTAGAGAATAGCCACTGCCATTAGCAATGGTTACATGGAATAGACTTAGTTTTTGGGTACTTGCCAGGTTCTTATGGCCTGGATTGGCCACTGTTGGAAACAGGATGCTGGGCTTGATGGACCCTTGGTCTGACCCAGTATGGCATTTTCTTATGTTCTTATGTTCTTAAAATATTTGTTAGCTTTTGTGTGTTTGATGCTTTGGCAATTAAATACTTGCAGAGATGGATGTATGTTTCCTAATTTTAGGAGAATTCTGAAGTGTTTGGGGAGATCCAGTCAGTACTCACAGCTAGGGATGTGCATTTGTTTCATACGTTTCCTATACAAGCATGTAATATGAAACATATGAAACGAATGCACATCTAATTGGCATATAATGGGAAACAAATGAAACGAATGCACATCCCTACTCACAGCCTACTTTAGCAAACCGGTTGACTGCAAGACCATGTAATCAAAATCAACAAAGTAGAATAGCATGTATTTATTCAACCCAATTAAAATTTAGTACTTGACTGACTCACATGGCACCGGTGATACAAACCCTGATGTGCATTTCAATTTAATTACTCACCTCTCTAAACCTGTGCACCAGGCGAGTTGCAATTCAGTAGGAAGACCGTAAGCAGGAAATTGAGTTTATACCCAAGGTCAAAGGGAATTGCCTAAAATCAGAAGGAGCATCAGTGGATTTGAACCCTAGCTTCCCTGGCTTGCAGTCCACTGCTCTAATCGCTAGGTAATGTCTCCATTTCATTTCTTCCTTTTGAGCATATGGGACAGCATCTCTGTTCCATTTGTGGTTGTTTGATCAAATTAGTTTACAGGGTTTTTTTCTCTTCAAGGCATTGGGGAAGGAGCTTGAAGGGAAAGGAATAGTAAAGCCAGGGATGAGTACTTTGCCCAGTCATAGATAGATAAATAAGTTATTCCAGCAAGATCAGGCAGGATGCAATAATCAGAATGGGTTGGACTTGGTCCTCTTTCAGCCTAAGTGACTATGCAACTCTGTGACCTTTAAAGGTAGCAGTTGAGTACATTGCCAAAATCTAAGCGTTTATGACTGCAAACCCAGTTATAGCTGTTGATTTCCATTCTGCTGATTTTATGTGATATAAACATATGCATATGAGGACATCAGGAGCCTCGCTCTTAAAATACTTTACATAAGAACATAAGAAAATGCCATACTGGGTCAGACCAAGAGTCCATCAAGCCCAGCATCCTGTTTCCAACAGTGGCCAATCCAGGCCACAAGAACCTGGCAAGTACTTTGAATATTTGCATTTATCGTATTGCTGTCTGTTACTAAAATATCTTGTATTAATTACTATTGACGGAAGATATCCTGAAATTTCAAATTCACCATGATGTTAGGCCAGCCCAGGCTTAAAATAAAGCAAGAAGAGCATGTGACTAAGTTGTATTTAACATACAACTCAGCCTTGTTTTCAAAATTATGCTTAGCATATTAATAGAAGGGGATACCTTTATTTTAAAATTGGGGCTCGTGAAGCTTTACACAGCTGCTTCGTTTCATTTGGTTGCACTGAGAGACTAGCCAAAAATTCAACACCATGTGATGCACTGCATGGAGAGAAAATGACTGCAATCCATAAATTATGTGAAGAGCTGATGCAGTCATTTGAAAATTAAAATGCCTTTTGTTTGCGGAAGATATTCTCACAGTAATTTTACAAGCCTAAGAAGGCGTAGTCTTACATGGATAAGTCTCACTGTAACACTACCTCAGATCACAGTGTACAAAATTATACTATTATAATAATAATTGTCTAGTGCCATCTGCATACATTATGCATGTTAATCCAGAGTTCGAACTATTCCTGCCCCAAAGGCAGTCATTTATAGTTCTGATCCTTGGATCCCCCAGCCAGGCCTGGTTTTATGATATCCACAATAAATAACCAAAGATGCTCCTTGTGACCTTGGGCAAGCTACTTCACTCTCCATTGCCTCAGATGCAAACTTTGGGGTGGATTTTCAGAGTTACAAATGTAAATATTAGCATATAGGCATGTAAGTAACAGATGCTCACGTACATGCTATTTTATAAACATCAAACATGCGCATATAGTTTTGCTTTCACACATAAATATATATGCACACACACAAAAAGGGGGCAATCTAGGGATGTTCTGATTTTCGGTCCACTATTCATGTGTGCAAGTTGCTATTTCAAAAGACAACACCTGTAGTTTTGCCAGTTTGCGTGTGTAATTTTACACTTGCCAATTATCCTATGTAAATAATATTAAATGGGTTTATTGTATACTATTGATTGGATGGGAGATCTGGATGAACTGGGGGGAAGCTCAGACTGAAAACCCAGAAGGGTCGTGATGACTGGAGAAGGATTTGGTGAACTGGTGGAGGAACTGGTTAAACCGGTCATTTCAATTAAAGTGCACATGTTTTAAAATATACCGACTTACACACACAAATCAGGGTTTATGCAGTAAATCCTACTTCATTTTCCCGGGTAAAATATACACGCACATATTTTAAAAAAACAGGTAAGAAAAGTATGTGTTCAATGCATTCAAATACTCGCTTGCAATGCATTCTGTGTATTCGTGCGCAAATATAGATGCACACACACGTTGCAGGATAGAGATACGTATATTGTATAATATACACGCATGTGATATGGGCAGGCGTAAAAATACTATCATAAATCTACAATACAAATGTATATGCCGCTGTGCGCATTTGTGTCCAAGTTCTCCTCTTAGATTAGAAGCCTTTGGACAGGGAAATACCCTACCATAACTGAAATGTAATTCAACTTGAGCTTACGTTTGGAAGGCTGAGAAATTAAATCTAAATTACAAATTCAGAAATCCAAGTATCAGAATTAAGAAGCACTGCCTCACAGGGTTCATAAGTACAGGGAAGTTAAGTGCCTTAACATCACACGTTATGTGGCAGATCAGTCTTTTGGGGCTGATGCCTTTTTTTTTGCTTTAATCACTTTGCTATACTTGTTACGATCCCCCCTGTTGCTGCGCTACAGGTGGTCTCTCACCTTCCACCGGAGGCCGCTCCGAAGCCAGGGCCTCGCCTGTGTTCCATCCGGGACTTGCTCCAGGGCCTGAGAGGCCTAGCTGTTCCTGTGGCTTGCTTGGCTGTTTGGACTTCCTGGTTTCCAGCCACGCCCGTTTCCCTAGGGGCTGGCCCGCAGCTCTCCACCTTACTTATAGGACCAGTGAGGGGCGGTCCTGGCAAACTCCTCCCAGGGAGTTGCCTACAACCTCCAGTATATAAGGACTTTCTTGTCACTTGCAACTGGCCTTTGGATTGAGTGCTACAGTTGCCTGTACCTCTTCCTCGATCCAGGTCTTCCGTGGTCTGCCTTGTATTGATGGCTCCTTGTCCTGTCTCTGTCCAGATGTTTGCTTCCTGATGTTACTGACGTCTGCCTTGATGTGTTCCTGATGTCCTGATCCAGTTCCGCTTGTTCTGCCCTACGTCCTGTCTGGCTCCTGAGCCTTCTGGCCTGTTGGGCCCTGGAGTGGCCAACAGGCCACTCCAGGGCCCAACATTCTTCCCTGCGCTCTGGAGCTTCCCTGCCTGCCAGCCGAAGGGGCTTCGGATGTCAGTATCCCAGCATCGGAGTTCCTGCTCGCCTGGATCTTCCCTGCGCTCTCCTGTTCTCAACGTGGTCCGCGACCAGCCTTCCTGGGCTGTGTAGGGCGCGTATGGGACGGGGTGGTCAGCGACTCAGTCCCGTGGGTGGGCTGAGTAGGGCGCCCTCAGGGACAGTGCCCGTGTCTCCTTCCAGCCCTCCTCTTCGATGTCTGCACTAGCCTTTGTCTACGATGTCTGCACCTGCCTTGTCTACAATGTCTTCAGTGTAAAGGACTCTGTCTGCCCTCGCCTCTGTCCGGCCTGCCGCCCATTGCCGTACCCAGCGGCAAGTCCGAAAGGGCCAGGAACAGTCGGAGGACCGTTCATCAGTCAACTTCCCAGTGTTGGCTACCATGGGCGTGCAGGTCCGGCTGAGGGTCGGACTCCCTGCTTTTGTACCCGCCTGGCTCCCCATGCCTGCTCAGCTCACCTCCCACGGTGTGGCTTGGGGCTCCTCCTTGAGTCCTGCCGTGGCCCAAGGGCTCACCACCCGCTTGAGACGACCGCGCCCGCGCGTGCTCGTAACAATACTGCCATCTGTTACAGTAGTGGTTCACAGGCACAGTCCTTGAGTAACCCCTAACAGGTCTAATGACCAGCACAATCATGATGGATATTCGTCTGGTCCTGGAGCTTTCTGGAGGGCGGGATCTCAGAGCCTGTACCTTAGAAGGATCCGTTTTCAAAGACATGGCATTTTCCTATGTTCAGCAGCCTTAGTTTATAGTTTTAAAGTGTTGTGATTATGTTGTTTTGTGGTAGTAAAAGAATTTGGCATAGTATTAATATATATAAATATATATATATATGAAAAATAAAGGCAATGTATATGTATTTCACTTGTGCTTTCTCGTATTACACAAAAAAGAATCCCCCAAGAACAAATTATTGGGGAATAAAAGCACTTTGGCTTTCAAGCAAACCATACCAAAAATATAATTTTGTATTTTCACTAAAATCAATGTATTTATTGCAAATACATTAAAACATATTTATTCCAATATTTTTTTATATAAAACCAATCATATTTGTTAATCCCTTGTGATGATATATTGCTTGTTATTACATACAAACACCTTAACAATTTTCCAAAGACCATATCAACCTTAACCCTACTGTTAATAGCCCTCAACACTATTCTACTCCTAACCTTGATCTATCCTTGAAATATTTTGCATTTCCGATAATCTGATGTTAATTGTTGTTGGTCTTTTATATCGGAAAACACCACACCACGTTAAATAACTTATATATGTATCCACATGATAATATTGTGTAACCCTTAAACCATACTATAGCTTGATGTATAAGTCTCTATTTATAATCAACACTGCCATATGTAGATATCCAAAATGCATTTGTTAATCCCTCATCCGTGATGTTCCCCGCTTATATTATTTTCTTCTATCCCAACAAGGCCCTTGTTTCACCTTCCTGGCTTCTTCAGGGGAATTGATTCGAAGAGACCAAACACCCAATGTTCCGTGTGTAAACATGTGTTAGTGACACAAATTTTTCAACATCCTACATTGCCTTACAAACAGGTTTTAAGAGGACATTTTGATTGTAGCACCGTTAGGGTCATCTATGTTATCATATGCCCTTGTCTTAAGCTGTATATAGGTCATACCAAGTTATCCATACGCACTCGGATTTTACAACATAGGAGTTGTATTCATACTGGCAAAGTTGAATCACCATTGGTCAAACACTGGCAAGATCATGGGCATACTGAGGAACAATTGAAATTCTATATTCTTCAGCAGCGGCAGAATCGTAGGGGTGGACATATTTCCCAGGGTCTGCGACAAACTGAGCAAAGATTCATTTATTATTGGCAAACACTAGCACCGAAGAGGTTAAACACAATGATTGAATGGGAAGCGTTCATATGAATATTCATATTAACAAGTTTAGGCGCACCTAAAGGTACAACAGTGAGGCTGTTGAACAATGGGAGTTTAAATATGAATAAGTGATGAGCGATAGCGTGTTTATTTGGTTCCCGCGGAGTTAGTTGTGAGTATTAAACGGGCATTATGTGATTGACTGTGGCAATGGACGTTGTTGAAACAAGGAGAGTAGTATAAGTAAGGAAGATTCTGGGTAGATCATTTTGCCTCAGGTAATTCTGCGGGATTGACTGATACCGTGTTGAAGGCGGGAAGGGCGAGTATTTGCATTGATTGGATGTTCAAGTAGAGATGCCGTGGGATTGGATGGATTTGAAAGAAGGGGTGGAGTATAAATATGCAGGTTCTGTGGAGGTAGCCTCGCTATGAGTCGATTCTGTGAGACCGCAGATGCCGCCACAAGGACCGTGAGGGTGAGTGTTCTTGTTGTTATGTTCGGCAAATTATAATTTGTTGAGGGAAAAGTACAGCAAACAAGTTTTTATGAGGGGCCTGTGTCTCTTTTCAGTACTTGTAGAAACATTAAAGTGGTGAAGGACGACTGGGATAATTTTGAAAAAATTATATGTTAAAACGCTTACCCCGAGCCGACTATGACGGTTGACGGAGACAGTATCAGCCTTGAGCTTTAAGCCCTGATCCCGCCTTGAGTATTCAAAAGCCTTTTTTCCAAGATTGAGGTATGTGATAAGTTTATCGCGTTTCATGGAGGGGTGGGCACGACTTTTTGAAAGCCCCCGGCATGAGTTTTGTGATTCAATGTTTTTACAGTTGATACTTTGTAAGGCATTGAAGCCTTTGGCATATACAAAGCGATGTGCGTGAAGCTTTCCTTCTGACAAAACACAAAGGTTGAAGAGTGATCGTGTCGGTAAGTAGGGCTGTAGGTGTACATAAGGACGATACCTGAATGAGAAACGTTTGATTTAATAGTAGTTTAAGATTAATATATTGGAGAAGATTAGAGAGGGTGGTTCAAATGGTTTTCTTTATGAATGTCTTTGTAGGTGAACACTAGGGTTCAGAAGATTTTTTGGTCAAACAGTGAACAAAGAGCCGTGAGGCCACATTGAACCCAGTGTCTTTTCTGATCCACTCCCTTTTGTCAGGTAGGAGTGTGTTCAGTAAAAAAACGTTTAACAAGAACTACATTTTTTAATAGATGGATGATATAATAATATTAATACTCTACATGGTATATATGTGATATTATTAAGTGGGATTAGAAAGGTAGATAGAAAAACTATATTACTTTGGAGTTTCTACTGATAGAGACAAATAATACATCTTAGGGTTTATAGCGTGGTCAGTAATTCTACTTTTGTTTATTGATAGAATCAAGAGGTGGGAGCGATTTATTCATTGGTGTTTGGTCTCTTCGAGTCAATTCCCCTGAAGAAGCCATGAAGGCGAAACAAGGGCCTTGTTGGGATAGAAGAAAATAATATAAGCGGGGAACACCACGGATGAGGGATTAACAAATGCATTTTGGATATCTACATGTGGCAGTGTTTATTATAAATAGTGACTTACACATCAAGCTATAGTATGGTTTAAGGGTTACACAATATTATCATGTGGATACATATATGTTATTTAACGTGGTGTGGGTTTTTCCGATATAAAAGACCAACAACAATTAACATCAGATGATCGGAAATGCAAATATTTCAGGGATAGATCGAGGTTAGGAGTAGAATAGTGTTGAGGACTATTAACAGTAGGGTTAAGGTTGATATGGTCTTTGGAAAATTAAGGTGTTTGTGTGTAATAACAAGCAATATATCATCACAAGGGATTAACAAATATTGGTTTTATATAAACAATATTGGAATAAATTTATTGTTTTAATGTATTTGCAATAAATAAATTGATTTTAGTTAATATACAAAATTAGATTTTTGGTATGGTTTGCTTGAAAGCCAAATGGCTTTTTTTCTTTTTCCCCCAATAATTTGTTCTTGGGGGATTCTTTTGTGTGTGTGTGTGTATGTGTGTGTGTATGTGTGTGTGTATGTATGTATGTATGTATATATATAATAAAACACAGCATACAGATAGCGTGAAGGATCCATATGTAAATGGTGCTTTGTCATGGGTACAACTTCAGAGATAAGGAGGTTATCATTTCTGCTCCATCTGTGTTGTGAGAAGGGGTGCTTAAAGGAGAGAATGGTCTCTCTTCAGTAGGAATCTGGCAGGAAGCTATTTAAAGAATGACTAGTCAAGCATTAGTTCTATTTGAGCAATGCATAGCTAGCCTGAAGAACAAGCTTTTGAAATTCTTTTCTTGGCAATCCTTTGCATCCGGAGAGAAATCAAACAAAAAATGCTAATTCTGAATACAGTAAAGAATCACTTCAGCTTGGCAAACTCAAGGGTTGACCAAGCTGCCCCCAGAAGGATTGAAAAAGATGTGACCTCTAATGCAATGTTATTTTATACATAGTTAAGGGCATTCTTGTGGGCGGGAGGCAACCGGCTGCTCTCTGACTTCTATTGAGTATATAATGGAGGGAAATCTTCATACTTCTGACCAACCATACTTGCCATTAAGTAATCAGGAAAGTAATTTTTCATCCCATGTGTGTAACCCCCACAAATCTGCATCCCATGGATGAAAATTCTAGTGCGCATGCATGGGAAGCATGACATAGAAACCATCCCCGAAAAACAATTCCTTTTGCCATGGTAGCAGAGGAGTATTAAAAATATACAGCTCCTTTCTCCCCGACTCCAGCAACAAGGAATCATCTGTAAATGCTAAGAAATGACAGAGCAATGGTTTCCCAGCCTTGACTGTAAATACAGTGACTGTAAGCGCCTCAGATGAAATTATATGGCAAAAAGACATCCGTCTGCATATAGAGGATAACTTTCAAACCACTCCGCATAGCCCTATATGGGCATGTCTATGGCCGCACGGAGATCTACGATAGTATTTTATAACCCACGTGTATCAGCATTTTATAAAATACAATCATTTCTACCATGAACATATGCGTGCATGTGCGCTTACACACAAATACATGCAATGCATTGAGAGCAGATTTCTATGCACTGAACATGCATACATTTCCTGCCAATTAAAAAATATATGCATGTATATTTTCCATGCGAAAATATATTTTTACTTGTGTAATGCCTGACTTAAGCTCATAAGTCAGTATGTTTTAAAACGTGTGCATAATTGAAATTGCCAGTTTCCAATCACTCCACCAGTTTGCCCAGTCCTTTACCAGGACATTGAAAACCTCCTGTTTCTTCAGCCTGAGTTCCCCAAGTTCATCCAGACTTGCCACCCAGCCAATAATACACAAGAAACAATTCTATCAATTACGCAAGATAATTAGCAGGCGTAAACGAATCAGTAAGTTGCCAAATGTATGCACATAAGTCTTGAACGAAGCAGCATCTTACATATGTAACTACTGGCCCCTCCTTGGAATGCCTCTCTGTTTGTGCTTATATGTGTGCACGAAACCAAAAGTATGCACCTATGTTAGGTGTTTATAAAATAGTGATTTCGTAAGCCCAGGCGTATATATGCTCATGTCTACAGGTGTAACCCTTTGAAAATTTCCCAATAAGCAGGTTGGAGGACTTTAGCTGTTACTGAAAGACATACTTTGATTCACTTACTTTAAATTTTGCACCAGATGGCAGGAAAATTCTTCTCCCGATCCCTGTTCTTTCTGCCAGAATCCAGATGTTAGCGAGGTCCCAAAGCTGCTTGTGATGTGGCTTTTGGAGGATCAGTTGGAGCTTAATGCAGTACCTGCCTCCAGCCATTCTCAATTCACAGGCAACATGACTAGATGTCGAGAGCCATCCCATTAAAGAAGAACAACATACCCTGTTACTGTTTATAGAGAAAAATACATTTTAAAACATTTATGGAATTAGTCTCAGTTCTCCAACACTGTCTGCTGCTTACCCAACCATGCTTGTGGTTAACAAGATCCCGAATAATAATTATTCAAAAGGGCAAAATAGTTAAAATCAAATACCCTTCTATGCAATGGAATTCTAGACTTTCTAAACAATGCTAACATGTCTGCTTACAGATAACATTTTAGGAAGAATGACATATGGAGAATGTCTTATCTGAGGCTCTTTACCACCCTTGCATTACCCAACCCGGAAAACCACAGCTTCTCAATCACTCCTCACCATTGCTGTGAATCTAATTTAAGAATAAAAAAAACCCCCACATTAATTTGAATTTTACAGCTCCACCAGACACCGAAAAGAGAGGTTGCTATGGTAACTCCAGTTTATCCTAAAAAGGCCTTTTGCGGGGCATTCTACGTGCAGTAGTTGGAAAAGAATTGTTTTCACTAGAAATGTAGAAACAAGGCTGCTTATTTATTCTGCCTTTGTAACAGAATAAGAGACAGCAGGAATGTGTCTTGGTCCAGCTTACAGGCCAAACTTAGAAACTAAATGACCATTGAGGAATTCTGATGCCTAATTGGTTGGTCACCTGTGGCCAAGAACTGCCCATGTAACATATAGAAACATAGAAATGACGGCAGAAGAAGACCAAATGGCCCATCTAGTCTGCCCAGCAAGCTTCACACATATTTTCTCTCATACTTATCTGTTTCTCTTAGCTCTTGGTTCTATTTCCCTTCCATCCCCACCTTTAATGTAGAGAGCAGTGATGGAGCTGCATCCAAGTGAAATATCTAGCTTGATTAGTTTGGGGTAGTAGCCGCCGCAATAAGCAAGCTGCACCCATGCTTATTTGTTTTACCCAGACTATGTTATTAGCCCTTATTGGTTGTTTTTCTTCTCCCCTGCCGTTGAAGCAGGGAGCTATGCTGGATATGCGTGACGTATACACCCTGGAGGAAAGGAGGAGCAGAGGTGATATGATACAGACTTTCAGATACTTGAAAGGTGTTAATGATCAAAAGACAACGACAAACCTTTTCCTAAGGAAAAAAATCAGCAGAACCAGGGGTCACGATTTGAAGCTCCAGGGAGGAAGATTCAGAACCAATGTCAGGAAGTATTTCTTCACGGAGAGGGTGGTGGATGCCTGGAATGCCCTTCCGGAGGATGTGGTGAAGACCAGAACTGTGAAGGACTTCAAAGGGGCGTGGGATAAACACTGTGGATCCATAAAGTCAAGAGGCTGCCAATGAAGAGTGGGTGACTCGCCAGAATAATGGCTACTGCCTGGAGTCAATACCCTTATTAAATAAACATACACAGGCTTGACTCCAACATCGCTCTAAGCTTCAACAGCAAGAGGAAATGTGGAAAAAAGGATTCACACTCACAAAGAGGGGAGTAGCTGGCTTGTTACGGCGGTTACTACCCCAAATCAAATAAGCCTGATACTTCACTTTCAATGCATATACAGCATAGTTCTCTGATTCAACGGCAGGGGAGAAGAAAAGAGGGTTCGCACTCACAAAGCGGGGAGTAGCTGGCTTGTTACGGCGGTTACTACCCCAAACCAAATGGGCCTGATACTTCACTTTCGATGCACATCCAGCATGGCTCTCTGCTTCAACGGCATGGGAGAAGACTTATACGTCACGCATATCCAGCATAGCTCCCTGCTTCAACGGCAGGGGAGAAGAAAAACAACCAATAAGGGCTAATAACATAGTCTGGGTAAAACAAATAAGCATGGGTGCAGCTTGCTTATTGCGGCGGCTACTACCCCAAACTAATCAAGCTAGATATGTATGCGAAGAATTTCCAAATAGCGGAATAAGACTTTTATTGTTATCGTTCCAGCAGCAGCAGGAGATATACATACATGTGTCTATAACTCAGCATACAAAATCATTAAGATTGCCTTCTCCATTCTGATTCATCTTTCACTCCAGTTGAGATACTTGTGCTCAATGTTTTTGAAGGTGCTTCCCATGTAGCTGCTCCCACAATTATGAATCTAAGAAAATACAAATGTATTTTCAATTTCTATCTGTATGTGAGCGTTTTCCAGTTCCAATCGCTCTTTACACGTATGTATGTGCATGTATGTATGTATGTATGTATATTATGGGGCAGATTTTCAAAGCCTACGCGCACTGGGCCTATTTTCAAAAGGCTCGGTGGCCCGCATAAAGTCCCAGGACGCGCGCATGTCCCGGGCTCGAAAACAGGGGTGGGGCGTGGGTGGGATGGGACAGGGGCATGGCCGGAGCCTCCAGGCCATTTGCCGCTGTGCCCAGGATCGTGGGCCGGCCGTCGGCCGGCGCATGCAACCTACGCCTGCCAGGAGGCAGGCGCAACTTATAAAATAAAGGTGGGGGGATGGGATGGGGGGCGAGTAAGGGAGGGGAAGGTGGGGGGGGGGGAGCTGAAGGAAAGTTCCCTCCGAGGCCACTTTTGGAGTGGCCTCGGAGGGAACGGGGAAAGCCATCAGGGCTCTCCTAGGGCTCGGCGCACGCAAGGTGCACCCCCTTGCGTGCGCCGACCCCAGATAACTGTAAAACTCATTTTTAGAAATAAAAAAGGACTGCTTATCTAGAAAGAAGTCCGAGAGAGGAAGCACTGAATCCAAGTACCAGGTTAATTGGTATTTTGAAGCATTTGTTTATTTATTTATTAGTTTTTTATACCGACGTTCGTAGAAAACATCACATCGGTGTACAACTTATTAAACAAATGCACAATTAAAAACATTTGTGTTTCAAAATATGAATCATAGGCAAGAAATACATAAAATACTTAATAAAACATTTAAAATAAGTAAGAACCTAATAAAAAGAGATGCTATAATAAGTAAGAAAAATATTATAAACAGGAACTTAAGAGATTATATTTACGGAAAAGCTTGTTGGAATAACCAGGTTATGAGTCCTTTCTTGAAGGCTGTGGTGTTTGCTTCATCTTAAGCCTTGCAGCAGGGAGTTCCATAGTTGTGGACCAGCGATAGATATTGCTCTTTCTCTTACTCTGTTTAAGTGGGCAGATTTTGGAGAAGGAATTGGTAATGTTCCATTATTCGCTGATCTGGTGGATCTCTGTGGGGTATGAAAGTGTAATGTGGCTGTAAGCCATTCAATTTTGTCATTATAGAGGGTCTTATGAATTAAGGATAGTGCTTTAAACTGAATACGGTAGTTGATTGGTAGCCAGTGTAGCTCTTTTAAGATCGGAGTTATGTGTTCTGTTTTCCTGGTATTGGTTAAGATTCTGGCTGCCGAGTTCTGTAAAAGTTGGAGTGGTCTGGTTGAGGAGGCAGATAGACCTAATAATAAGGTATTACAGTAGTCAGTTTTAGAGAAGATGAGCGCGTGCAGAACTGTTCTAAAATCTTGTAATGCTGCTTTGAGAGCGCTCGCTGTCCGGGTAAGCATGCCTCAGTGGTGCGTACGCTCCCGGGTCTGTCCTCCCCAGACCATGCCGATCTTACAAAGTCTCTGTAGGCATGCGCATACTCTAGAATGATGGACCAGCCAGCCTGTGCTGGATTAGGGCATTTAGCTGGAGAATTAGTCCAACGGAGAGACAAGCTTGTACCCTGGTGCTCCGGTACCCGGTACTTGGATGGAAAAGGAAGGCAGGTTCACAGAAACAGGTACCTGCTCAATAAAATATTGTATTACGAATACCTTGTTAGTCAGGTTAGTCTGCTGATATTTTTCAGTTCTTCACAAATTAATTTTTTTTAGTTTACCATTTTCTCTCCATAAAACCAGAATGCACATCTATGAACCCTGCCTGCATTCTTCAGAGTAAGTGTTGATGCTCAGTAAACCTGATCTCTGTGAATCTGAGTTTGCAAATGTTTAACTTGGAAATCACAGTAAAGAAACAAGAAGAGTACATAGTAGAAATATCAGAATGCATATTATTAAGCGAATGTCAACCTGGTACAGTGTTAGAAACAGTGTGCAAAGGGCATTATATTGTATATATCATGTATATATCTAATATTGTACCATATATTCCCATGTATTTTACTCTCCTTCTTAATGCCCCCATATCGCGTTGTACTATTTGCAACCCAATCATGCTCCTCGTAAGTAACTCAATCTTGTTAATTGTAATCAAGCATTATTCCCCCTTCAAGTTTTGCTCCCCTTGTTCTCTGTATTTTGTTCAAGTTATTTGTAAACCGATATGTACCCACGAATACCGGTCTAAAAAAGCTTTAAATAAATAAAATAAATAAATAAGATGAGGTCTGCCCAGTGCGTAGAGTGTTTGCAAGTCTTGCATTAAAATGTCATATATTACATAAGCCAGAACATACAACAGACATTAAATGCAGCAACATTCAGCACTTAATACAGGAAATAAATCAACATATGCTCTGCTGTTAAGTACCATGAAATTATTTTTTATTTTAATTTGGGTTACTTGACAGGTAGTCAAGGTTCCAAAGCTTTGTAGAACCCCATTTCACATACTTAAAAACATGGAAGGTGACACGACACAGCGAGAAATGCAAAATCTAAACTAAAGAACACAGTACCAAGGACCTATACAAGGGGATTATCACCTCATTTTCCTTACTGGTTATTCCTCTCTTTATGCAGCCCAGCATTCTTCTGGCTTTAGCTATCGCCTTGTCACATTGATTCGTCATCGTCAGATCGCCAGAAACTATCACCCCAAGATCCTGCTCTTGGTCCGTGCATATCAGCCCCCCCCCCCCCCCCCCCATATCACCTACAGCTCTTATAGATTACCGCATTCCAGATGCATGACTCTGCACTTCTTGGTATTGAATCCCAAATGCCAAATATTCATCCACTCCAAGCCTTCGTAAATCACTTTTTATTCTCTCTGCTCCTTCAGGCATGTCCACTCTGTTGCAGATCTTGGCATCATGCACAAATAGACAAACTTTACTTTCTATCACTTCTGCAATGTCTCTCACAAAGATATTGAACAGAGCCGGTCCCAATACTGATCCCTGTCGCACTCCACTTGTACTCAGGTGGGTACCTGTCCGGACATTATCCCCATTTGTGAGCACTAGGTCCAGGATTACACTGTCCCTCATGGGATTCATTACCATTTGTTTGAGCATTGCCCCTTGGAAGGCACCCACTATCTCTCATAGATTCCGCAGAAGGGTTACTCCAGTCTACATCCGGCAGATTAAAATCTCCTAGTAACACTTCAGATCTCTGTCCAGCTCTTCTGTCTGAATTGGAGGCCTATAGACCACACCGATGGATCTTTTTTTTTTTTTTTTTAGGCTAGCCCATAATGCTTCTTCCCTACCTCCCGTCCTTTGCATTTCAATTGCTTGGATATTGCTTCTGACATAAAGTGCTGCTACTCCTTTCCTGTCCTCTCTATCCTTCCTTAATAAGTTATAACCCAGGATGACTATATCCCAGTCATGGGACTCTGTAAACCATGTTTCTGTAACAGCAACAATGTCCAGATCCGCTTCCACCATTAGGGCCTGCAGGACTGGGATTTTATTGCTCAGACTATGAGCATTTGTGCTCATAGCTTTCCAGCTTCTCTCCTTCAGGTTACTGCTCTTCTTGGATTTCTTCTCTGCCTTATTCAGCTGATTTTTGTTAATTTTTCACCCATTTTTTGGAGGTGTTGGGGGTCACATTCCAATTTCCTTCTGCCAACCCCATCCTCTAGTTTAAATGCCTTATGGCATAGGATTTGAATTTATCACTCAGGATCTTTTTTTCCTGCCACAGACAGTTGTAAGTCATCTTTGACATAGAGCCTTTTACTGTTCCATACATGGCCCCAGCCTCCGATATATCCAAAACTTTCTTCCTTACACCAAGTTTTGAGCGATGCATTGAATTTATCTATATGGCTTAGCTTTCCTTTCCCATTTCCATGAAAAGGCAAGTCTTTGCCATGTGACTAATCTGCTTCGCCAGAGTCTGGAAATCTCTCTGTACCACTTGGATGTTGTTTCTAGCAAGGTCGTTGGTTTCCAGATGGATGATAATATCAACTTCAGAGTCCTTTGCATTGACTATTTGAATAGCATTTCTACCAGCCAATGATCCTGGAAGGCTTTTAACTATAGTGTTTCCCTCGAAAAGAGTTCCCAAATTAGTGCCTCTGATAGAAACATAGAAAGTTACAGCAGAAAAGGACCCTATGGCCCATCCAGTCTGCCCAGTAATCTCCCATAGTTTCCCTTACTTATCTGGTACTCAGACTGCCAAGGTCAGGGCTCTTGTTGGTTACTGTTTAAGTCCAATTTCTCCCCCCCCCCCCCCCCCGCCATTGAATCAATGTGCAATATTGGAGTTGCATCAAAAGTGTAGTATCAGGCTTTTGGTTAAGAGTAGTAACCATCGCATCAAGCAAGTTACCCCCACACTTAGGTGTTTTCCCATACCATACAGCCTTTGTTGGTTGCTGTCTGAATCCAAATCCTCTTTTCCTTCTGTTGAAGCAGTGAGCAATGATGAAGTTGCTATTTTGAAGGCTATTTAAGGGTAGTATCTGCTACACCAGCAAGTTACCCTAAGGTGACAGCTTATTTGTGAAGGGTAGTATCTGCCACACCAGCAAGATACCCCCATGCCTTAATTCATTCCCCTCCCCCTTGCCTTTAGGGATCCATAGTGTTTATCCCATGCCCTTTTGAAATCTTGCACCGTTTTTGCCTTCACCACCTCCTCCGGCAGGACATTCCAGGTGTCCATCACCCTCTCTGTGAAGAAATATTTCCTGACATTGCTTATGAGTCGTCCTCTCCAGAGTTTCAATTTGTGACCCCTAGTCCTATTGGATTCATTCCAGCGGAAAAGATCTGTTAATCGTGCATCATTGAAACCTTTCAAGTATCTGAAAGTCTGTATCATATCTCCTCTGCTCTTTCTCTCCGCTAGGATATACATATTTAGGTCCTTAAACCTCTCCTCATAAGTCATTTGATGGAGACCTCCCACCATTTTGGTGGCCCTTCTCTGGACCTCCTCCAACCTGTCAATGTCTCTTTTGAGATTCGGTCTCCAGAACTAAAAACAGTACTCCAGGTGAAGCCTCACCAAGGACCTGTACAAGGGGATTATCAATTTGTTTTTCTTGATATTCCTTTCTCTATGCAACCCAGCATTCTTCTAGCTTTAGCTATCGCCTTGTCACATTGCTTCACCATCTTTAGATTGCTAGACACTATCACCCCAAGGTATCTCTCCTGTTCCATGCATAGCAGCGCTTCACCCCCTATCACATATAGTTCCTTCGGATTACCATGTCCCAAAATCATGACTCTGCACTTCTTGGTATTAAATCCCAGTTGCCATATCTTTGACCACTGACCAAGCTTCCTTAAATCACGTCTCATCCTCTCCACTCCTTCCGGCGTGTCAACTCTGTTGTAGATCTTATTACCATCCGCAAATAGACAAACTCTCCCTTCTATCCCTTCCTCAATGTCGCTCACAAAGACTCAATGTTGCTTAATGCATGGTTCAAAACTTGGTGCAAGGAACAAAGTTTTGGATATATTGGAGGCAGGGGCAATTTATGGAATAGAAAAGGACTCTATGTCAAAGATGGCTTACATCTGTCTGTGGTAGGAAAAAGAATACTAAGGAATAAATTCAAATCCTATGCCATAAGGCATTTAAACTAAATGACGGGGGTGACTGGAGGACAGTGGAGCATCACCCCCCAACAACAAAAAACAAAAACAAATGCAAAAACAAAGGAAAAGGGTGAAGGGGATAACAAAAAGCTCCATGGTGAGACCGCACCTTGAATATTGTGTACAATTCTGGTCGCCACATCTCAAAAAAGATATAATTGCAATGGAGAAGGTACAGAGAAGGGCGACCAACATAGATTCCTGCGGCACGCCACTTAACACCGTTCTCTCTTCAAAGTAGGTTCCATTTACCATCACATTCTGTCTTCTAACCATCAACCAGTTTGTAATCTATGCCACCACCTTGACACTCACTCCCAAGCTTCTCATTTTCTTCTATGTGGGACCGTATCAAAGGCTTTACTAAAATCCAAGTAAATCACATCAAGTGCTCTTCTCTGATCCAATTCTCTAGTCACCCAATCAAAGAAATCAATCAGATTCGTCTGACAGGACGTTCCCCTGGTGAATCTGTGCTTACGCGGATCGAGCAAGTCACCATATTGTAGGTAGTTCACTATCCTTTCTTTCAGCAGAATGTCCATTAATTTTCCCGCTACCGAGGTGAGGCTAACCGGCCTGTAATTTCCAGCCTCCTCTCGGCTCCCACTCTTGTGAAGCGGGACCACCACCACTCTTCTCCAGTCATTCAGAACCACTCCCGTTTCCAGGTATCTATTAAAAAGGTCACTCACCAGACCCCCAGCACATCTCTGAGCTCCCTAATTATCCTCAGATGAATTTCATCAGGCCCCATGACTTTGTCCACTTTGTTTCCCTAGCTCATCCCATACGTTCTCTTCCGTAAACTGGGTTTCATCAAATCCACCCCCATCCACAGCCTTATTAACCAGTGAGGGTCCTTCCCCAGGGTCTTCCTTAGTGAACTGAAATATGTTTAATATTTCTGCCTTTTCTTGATCTCTTTCCACACATTGATCCTTTTCACCTTTCAGTTTCACTATACCACTTCGGACCTTTCTCCTTTTTCTGATGTATCTGAAAAACGTTTTGTCACCTCTCTTTACCTGCCAGACATTTTGCTTTCCTGATTTCTTTCTTCTTTTCTCTTAGTTTAACCAGATATTCTTCCCTGTGTTCCTTTTTTTGGGATCCTTTATATTTCTCAAACACTGTTCTTTTTATTTCTATTTTATCAGCCACCTCCTTTGAGAACCAGATATGTTTCCTATTTCTCTTGCTTTTGTTTACTTTTCTAACATATAGATTTGTTGCCTTTGATCAGGCCTTTTAGTTTGGCCCACAGTTGTTCCATCTCTCCCATTTTCTCCCAGTCTTCAAGTTTCATCTCCAGGAATTTTCCCATTTCAGCAAAGTCTGTATTTTTGAAGTTCAAAACTTGGGTCTTCGTGTGACCTCTCTGTATCCTATTTGCAATATCAGCCCATACCGTTTGATGATCACTGATACTAAGTGGGCCCCCACCCAGACATTTGAGATACTATACCCGTTTGTGAGCACTAAGTTGAGAATAGCCCCCTCCCTCTTCGGTTCCATTACCATTTGTTTGAACAAATGGTAATGGAACCCAAATTTAGTACAAACACAACTGAATCTGAATAAATTTGGCAGTAACAATGTGATACGAGCAAGCCGTTGGCACTGATAAACTGAAATAGAACAAATTTTTTCAGTAACAACATGAAATTAGCATGCAGTATTTGTATTGAGGCCACTAATGATATGAATGCCTAGATGAATGAGGATATATTGGTTTAAATTGTAATTTTTTAATTTGTAAAGAATGTAAGATTGAGGTTTTAGACTTTTTATGTCATTTGCTATTTGTTATATTATGTTATATATTTGTGAACCGTTATGATGTTTTTTTCTGAATAGCGATATATAAAACCTTTTAAATAAATAAATAACAGAGCCCCTTGCAGGGCATCCACTATCTTTCTACTTGTGTTAGATTCCACAGAAGGGATCCTCCAATCTATGTCCAGCAGATTAAAATCTCCAATAATCAACACATATCCCTTCCCTTCCCACCTTTTGTATGTCTTCAATCAGCTCTCTGTCTAGTTCTTCCATTTGAGTAGGAGACCTGTAAACCACTCTGGTAAAAATGGATGCACCATCATCTTTTTTTTAGGATGGTCCATAATACTTCTTCTCTACCCCTTATTCCTTGCAGATCAATTGCTTGGATATTGTTTTTTTATATACAGAGCTAATCCTCACCCTTTTCTGTTCTCTCTGTCCTTCCTTAATAAGTTATAGCCCAGTTTGGCCATATCCCAATCATGAGATTCCGTGAACCATGTCTCCGTAACAGCAACAATGTCCAAGTTCGCCTCCTCCATTAGGGCTTGCAGGTCTGGGATTTTATTGGCCAGACTATGAGCATTTGTGCTCATAGCTCTCCAGTTTCCCTTGTTCTGTTTACTGCTTTTCTTGGACTTGTTTTTTGCCTTAGGGACATAAGAAGATGCTATACTGAGTCAGACCAAGGGTCCATCAAGCCCAGCATCCTGTTTCCAACAGTGGCCAATCCAGGCCATAAGAACCTGGCAAGCACCCAAAAACTAAGTCTATTTCATGTTACCATTGCTAGTAATAGCAGTGGCTATTTTCTAAGCTTAATTAATAACAGGTAATGGACTTCTCCTCCAAGAGCTTATCAAATCCTTTTTTAAACACCGCTATACTAACTGCACTAACCACATCCTCTGGCAACAAATTCCAGAGTTTAATTGTGCGTTGAGTAAAAAAGAACTTTCTCCGATTAGTTTTAAATGTGCCCCATGCTAATTTCATGGAGTGCCCCCTAGTCTTTCTATTATCCGAAAGAGTAAGTAACTGATTCACATTTACCCGTTCTAGACCTCTCTTGATTTTAAACACCTCTATCATATCCCCCCTCAGCTGTCTCTTCTCCAAGCTGAAAAGTCCTAACCTCTTCAGCCTTTCCTCATAGGGGAGCTGTTCCATTATCATTTTGGTCGCCTTTCTCTGTACCTTCTCCATCGCAATTATATCTTTTTTGAGATGCGGTGACCAGAATTGTACACAGTATTCAAGGTGAGGTCTCACCATGGAGCTTTTTGTTATCCCCTTCACCCTTTTCCTTTGTTTTTGTATTTGTTTTTGTCTTTTGTTGTTGCTGTCCTCCAGCCACCCCCATCATTTAGTTTAAATGCCTTATGGCATAGGATTTGAATTTATTCCTTAGTATCCTTTTTCCTGCCACAGACAGATGTAAGCCATCTTTGACATAGAGTCCTTTTCTATTCTATAAATTGCCCCTGACTCCAAAATATGCAAAACTTTGTTCCTTGCACCAAGTTTTGAACCATGCATTGAATTTATGTACATTGCTTAGTCTGATGACTGAGTCACCCAGCACAATGAGCTTTTTCTTATGGTTTTGGTTGTATTATAGAATTTCTGCTTGCATTGGGTTTCTTCTTTTCTTTCAGATACCACTTCATTTTCCATTGCTAGAGCTTCTTCATTATTTAATACAGAGAAGGCATTTTGTATTTGTGTCATTTGAGAGAGTGACTGTCTCCGCATCACAGATCTTATTCTACCAGAGCCCACTGTAATCCATTTGTCCTGTATGCTCTGTGTAATGTGGGGCTGCACAATTGTGAAGAATGGGTGTCTTTGGATCACAGGTCTTATCCTACCTGAGCCCATCGTAAACCACTTTTTTCTGGGATTTTGAATTTTCTGTGGTAATGGGGAAATGATTCCTGAATACTGTAAAGTGGATGAGGATTTCTTGGTTGCTAATTCAGCTTTAAGGTGAGCCAACTCCTTTTCATGAAAGAGAGTTCTGAATTTCTAGATGATTTGCCTCAAGATAAAGCTCCACAATTATTACATTGGATAGTCCTCATTTTGCTCATTTGATTTGATAGAGAACATCTAAAGAATTACCAAATTATCTTGTTCCCAATTATGTTTCCCAGCCAGACTATATTAGAAAAACAAACTGTGGGGTGGGTGGGTAGAGGGGTAGGCTGGGAGGGAGTTAAACAGTTGAGATTAGCTACTATAACTTTAGCTTGCATGGTTATAAGGATTCTGCAGGATCCTCTGTATATTTAAGTCAGGTTTTTTTTTGTTTTGGTTTTTTTTTAATTAATCCTCACTTTTACTGCTATCAATCAATATCAATACTCCACACTTCCTGCCCTTCAATGCTGCAGTCTGAGCAATCCCCTCAAAGACAAACCAACAATGCAAATATGCAGATCTTTTTTTACTATATTTCAGAGATTTAAGGCAGTAATATATACTTAGCTTGGAGCCCTTCTGGACAGGAAATTACTAGAAAAGATACCAGCACTTGCCCCTGCTATACTCAAGATTATCTGTGTGCTATTGTTTAGTTCTGGAGCCCTTATCTCAAAAGGGATAGAGACAGGATGGAGGTGATCCAGAGAAGGGCTACCAAAATGGTGTGGGGTCAGTATCAGAAAACCTATGAGGAGATACTGAAGGATATGAATATTAATACCCTGGAAGAGAGAAAGCACAGGGGTGATATGATGCATATTCTCAGATACCTAAAAGGTTTTAATAATTTGCAAACGTCAAGCCTTTTCCATTGGAAAGATGAGTAGAACTAGGGGTCTCGAAATGAAACTCCAAGGAGGACACCTCAGAACCAACATCAGAAAATATTTCTTCATGGAGAAGGTAGTGGATGCCTGGAATGCCCTTCCAGAGTTGGTGGTGAAAACCAAAACAGTTAAAAAATTCAAAAGGGCATGGGATAAATAGTGTGAATCCCTAAAGGCTAAAGGATGGAATTGAAGAGTGTGTGGAGTAACTTGATGGTGCAGCAGTTATTATCCTTAACCAACAAGCCTTGATGCTATTGATGCAACTCCATCATTGCTTTCTGCTTCAATGGCAGGGAGAAAAGGGGAATTGGATTCGTTCAGCATCTGAGGGCCCCAACTTTTACAGTTTGGGCCCTGATGCAGCGGTTACTACCCTTAAACAATAAGACTGATACTTTGATGCAACTCAAACATTGCTCTCTGCTTCAACAGCAAGGCATAACGAGGAATTGGATTCAACAACAATCAACGAGGGCTAGTGTGGAAAACTAAGCATGGGGGTAATGGGGAATTGGATTCATACAGCATCCAATGAGGGCCCTGACTTTTATCGTCTAGGAAACAGATAAGCATGGGGGTAACCTACAAGGCACAGCAGATACTACCATAAGCTTACTGGGCAGACTGGATGGTCCATTTAGTCCTTTTCTGCCATCATTTTTATGTTTCTATATGTTTCTCATTTTGGTAACGTTCCTTGTTTATGGATGAATGCTCTTTCAGCATTTATGCTACACAATTTGATTTAATGGTGAAATAACCCTATATAGAACATGGAGAACAAATCGTAAAATTATCATTAACACCAAGTTCCCATTAATGTATCTCTTTTCCCGACCTGTTCAGGAGACCGAACACCTTTTTTTGGGGGGGGGGAGGGGGAGGAGGGCACAATAGCAGAGATTCTCTAGAGACTAAGAGGGAGAGAAGCTTGCCTTCCCTCTCTCATTAGAGGTAGATAGCAATAGTGTTTTGTGCACTGTGATATGCAGAACGCAGCATTGCGTCTTCTCAGCCTCCTCTGTCTGCAGCTATAACAGCTACTCCATTCATGAATATGGAAATCCTGCATGCATAAAATCAAACAAATTAGCATGGAGATTCCCTACCATGCAACGTGCCTGACTATGTTTAACCATGCCGGGCAAAATGACGATTTTTTCATTCTAAATGCGTGCATTCTCACGCTGTCTTATTTAGTGGGAGGGGGAACCTGTAATTAGGTGTCTTAAGGAGAGACCTAATTGAGATACTAGTTACCGCCCTCCTTTTAATAAGCAGGAGTCTATGAGCCTCTGATGGGGACAATTCAGATCCACTATTCGTGCGCATTCGTGTTAAATGTTTAATGATAACAAAATAAAATGCCTGGGCTCTGTTACGCCTTTGTATTATAATTCTTTTATTCTCTGGCTGAGCTATTTATTTTCCCCTTAATGTAATGAACGATGTAAAAAACAAGTATTTAATTAATGAAAAGCAGAGCGCGATAAAGAGGAGGCAAAGGGCAATGGCGTTACCCAAAGTCTTCTGTGAATCTTTATTTAGTGGGGAGGAATGGTGCATATATTTTTATTATTTAAATTAGTCCTTTTTCCTCATGCATATTTATATGGCATGCCAGCACAGCGTTTGGTTTTTCTTTGGGTTTTTTTAATGGTGGCACTGCGGCTTGCCGGCAGCAATTAAGGATGATGTAATTACAGTAAAGCGTGGGGAGAGGGGGAGTACAGGGCCACTTTTTGGCAATTTGTGGAGGGCAATATGCATATTCCAATACAGAATGAAAGGAGCCTGAGCTGCTGCCAGAGGCTAGGAGGACAGTATGGCCGGTGCACCTATTGTCTGCCTGCTGCAGACGGCAGCTTTACTGATTGGCCGCTGACTTGTTATAAAGGACTTGTCTAGGGTAAAGCCCCCATAGGTACTCTGTTGTCTGCTAAAGTTGATATGACTGGATTCTTTTTACCAGGGGCTGGGGGCTGGGAGTCTCAGACAGCTGAACTGTAAAAGCTGTACAGAATTTCCCTCTCTCTTTCTCTCTCTCTCTTTCTTTACAGCATTTTTTTCTTTGTGTTTTTTCTTTCATGCCTAGTTCTCATTCCACATAGTTAAATAGAACGCTAATTAACCCCCCCACCACACACACACATACATACACACACACACACACACATACACACACACACACGTACACACACACACACAGGTCTTCATCCAGAAAAAGAAAAAAATACAATGCCTCGGATGCAATTAGGAATCTGGCGATTATAATTTTAAAAAATTTTCCGGGTTGCGGCAAATAATCCAGTTATGCTCGTAATGAAGATTTTTTGTAATCAAGGTAAACAAGAGAATTTTGTGCTCTCTTATTTAATTTGGGGACATTTAACTGAATGGCGTTTTATTGCAGGTTCCAATCCTGTTTTATTTTGTCGTTAAAAGTCTGATAGCTCCGAAAATGAAAAGAACAGAAGTCAGTCGCAGGCTAAATGAGAAATAATCCTTATTAGCATGTAATTCCATGAAAGAACTGTTCCCCCTTCTCTTCTTCTTTCTTTGTGTGAGTGTGTGTGTGTGTGTGTGTGTGTGTGTGTGTGTGTGTGTGTGTTATAGACGAATAGAAGAGCTGAGTCTGGGCTCCATGCCAAAGGCTGGTGTTTCACATGAGCGACCGCCCTACAGCCAAGCTGTGGGAATCAGGAGGGAGACTCTCTTAGGGTGCCACTGCTATGGAGACACAGCTGGGCTGAACAAGATTTGCTTCAAAGGACTACAAGAGAGAAAGAGATTGGGAGAGGGGCAGAAAGTGTCTGCCTCAGCCGCTGCCCGAGCAGGAGGGCTAAGTAGCCAATCCGGCCATGCTGCAGTATTCGAAACCAGCTCCACAGCTCAGCCAATCAGTGACATCATTGGTGAGAAACTCATTTACATCATGCAGTAATGAACTTTGCTTAACATATCTTTTTTTTTTCCACGAGATTTGGTCTCTCCATTAATTATTCTGCCCGCATAATTTGAATCGCAATGCAAAAAAGAGTGGTAGCATATTCAGTGATGTGCCTGGAGGTAGTGGTACTGTTTGATTTATTTTTTTTTTTTTTGCTCCACCACCTATTTAATTTCTCATTACTTAAGTGAAAAAAAAAAGAAGGCAACCTTGCATTATTAAGACCGGTCATACTACCTTTTTGCATATTTCAGAGTCTCTGCATGTATAATTGCTGCCTTCCGGGATTATTATTAAAGAGGTTCCAAGCAGCCATGGAATTTGCAAATTGTATTTCTTTTTTTTCTTAGCATCAAAGGATTTTGAGCGCTCATGTTTATGATTCTGAATTCATGTGACTCTAGCTATTTTCCGGCATGCGCCGTTTTTATAGAAAGCCCATGCAAGCATCTGTCACAGCGGAGCCGGTTTCTCCACCATTATATTTTATCCGTTGACACTTTTTGCCGACGTGTCATTTTACTAACAAATGGGACTGAGGTCATTTCTGAATAAGTGATTCTTCTCCCCCCTTTCATCCCCCCACCTCACCCCACCCCACTGCCCCTCCTGGCTATTTCTTGCACAGTCCACCTGATTTGCATGCATAACTTCAACAGCCAGTATCAAAATAATTGAAGGCACTAATGTGACAAGCAGCTTATTGCTCAGGGACACACCTTAGCAAAGAAAAACAGAGACATCTTGCTTTGGCCAATAGTGACAATATTTTTAATTATAATAATTAACATTTCAGTTTTGAAAACAACTTAGTTTCTCACCCTAACATTTCTACATTGTAATTAATGTATTTTTTGTCTTTTTTTGGCTTCTATTTGCTAAAAATGCACAAATATTCATCACAAATTTGTTTGAAAAAAAAGAATATTTTGTTGACCCTCTGAGCTAATTTTTGAAGGAGAGGTGCAGAAGGGGAAAAGATTTTGTTATCCTTGAAAAAAAGGGCCAGAATAGCAAAGGAAATGCTGCATTTGCAGACAGCATAATGAAATCAAATGACTTTTCATTCTTCGGCGTGCTAATGGCTTAAAGTGGAAGAGATGGGGAAGCAAACTTAGCGTTTTTCGAAGAGGAATGAAGTGAAAATGAAGGCAGGCGTACCAGCTGATTCCAGATTTTCAAGATTGCAAATGCGTTAGAAAGAAAAAGCCTGCCTAGAATTTAATTTCAGGTCACATTGTTAGGATGATGCCTCCGTTCGTTTATGAGATTCGGTTGCATAATCAACTGTGCTGGCCACTTTGAAAAGGCTATGAAGGATTGGAAAGGCTAAGACCAGGGCTCTTTCAATGCACGGTGCATTCCTTCGCCCTATCATCAGCGTTCGACGGGGTGGCAGTCCCGATTCAGCACTAGCTCCCCTGCTGAAGAGCTGTAATTTGAATCATGTGTAATAATATATTATCCTGCTGGGGGCCTGCTTTCAGGAGAAGAAGGGCTTTATACATTCTGCTCCAAGAGAAACCCTTGGCTCCACGCCAACTCATAGCCCATTATTCACACAGGCAATCAAGACAGCCATCCTTAAGGACTAACATCTGCAGAAGATCTTGTGCCAAAAATCTGCGCCCCCTCCCCTCCCCCAATGTTATAAATTAGAATTTCTTTGTAAGTAGCATCGTCGTAGATACTGTACGATGGAGGCTTTTATTTTTCTTTTTAAATGAAGATGTTCAGAAATGCACACGCAGGGTCTGTGCTTCTAAATCCTATTGGCTGCACCTTGGTGATGAAAGCCCGGGGAGCCAAGAAACCCCTGCTGCTAGATGACAAAGAAGTGCATGGAAAATAAAATTACCCTTGTTCTGGCGCGCCTTTGAGAGAAGGCATGCCCTACCGCCAGGGATTATTTCCTGGATATTAAAAATACTCTGATGCAGTGTGCTCCGTTATTCATTGTCTTGTTTCCCTTATCATCTAGAACTCCTTAAACCTATTAGCCTGAAGACTCATGTTACTGCCCTAAATCCAGAACAGGCATGGCTGTAATACAAATAACAGATACCTAAAATATAGTGAATCCTGCCTGGAGGCAGTGAGATGGGTTGGATGACATCTTGAGGTCCCTTACAGTCAGTTTTTCAATGATTTTTAACATTTTTCTGGTTTTCTGTAGAATACTTGTGTTGTTCTTGTATCAGTCAGCAGGGGGTGCTGATGCTGTGGTGAGAGAGAGACTACTCTCTTCTTGTCATGCTCCAGAGGTGGCAAGAGATTGTGTCTGCAATTGAACACAGACTCCTTGTAGGACATCACATAGCACTGTCACCAGATCATAGGCCTAGAGTCTAAATGATATCTATCTATAGATAGATATGTATCAATGTGTAACTCTTTCTTTTCTACAGTAAAAATTTATTATGTTTAATATTTTTTGCTTCTATTAAATATTTTTCAACAAGGTATTCTAAGATTTTCATTTCAGTGCATATGAGGTCACCTTTTCCCATTCCTCATGGAACAAGCCATGGTAACTCGACAGCAGATAAATTTGCATAGGTATATTTGGGTTATTTGTACAGTAATGGAATGTTTTTTGATCAGGAAAGTGGTACAAAAGTATTTTTTAATTAAGTAATACAGTAATTGTAACTAATTTTTAAATAAACCTATGGAAGGTAATTTAAGAGCAAGACATCTACATTTCTGCTTTCTCTTTGTCGGTGCCAGCTGGATTCCCATTGAGTCTCAGCTCAGTAATGAAAGCACCTTCTGCTGGAGAATGATCCCATAACCTTCTTTAGTCATCATGGGGTGAAAGAGTACAACAATTTTGGGGCATAGCGGAAGGAAAAGAGATCCTCAAAGATACGTCATGGACTATTCCAGAACAGCAAAGAATTAGCTTTCACTAACAGCACATAAGAGTTCATACAGCACAATGTGCACATGGCTCTTCAAGACAAGGCTATAATTTAACATATTTCCTTCAAGGGTTTTCCTACCAATAGTGTTCAACAGGAGAATGACGTTTGAGAGATTTTAAATCAGGAATATTTATTTATTTGATGCACTTGCAGTCCATAAAAATAAAAAAAAAAGATCAGTGCAGAACACAAAATATCACACAATAAAACAAGCATGAAACATTCAGATTAAAACCAAACATGACATTAAACATAAATCAACACAACAATATGCTATCAATTAACATTAGCTCATTGAAATAGATTAATTAAACACCTGCCTAAAAATCACTGTGTTAAGCCACTTTCTAAAACACTTGTACTCTTCATCCCTAAGCTGAGCATCCAAAGTAGACGGCTCTGCAACTAAAAAATGCCCTGGTCTTGGTTTCTTGTGAAAATGTTTTTAAATTATAAATACTCAACAGATTATGTTATGCAACAAGGACAGCTATATTTTATAACCAACTCATTGTTGCGATTCGGCCTGTGGCAAGTGCCACAGACCGCTTCTCCACCTTCTTTTGTTCTTCTCTCCCTTCTCCTGGTGCCGCGGCAGGAGCCGCGCTGCACTCTTACGGCCCGGAGGCCATCAGAGTTTCATCACGTGGCAGGAGCTGTGCTTCTTCCCTGCAGGCGGTCCGGAGACCGCCATTGTGCTTCCTGTGCAGCAGGAGCCCCACTTCCATCTCTCTTGTGGCCCGGAGGCCGCGCTTCAGCACGCGTATGTGGCCAGAGACCACCGACCCTACCTGTCCCCTCCTTGGGGAGAAGGCCTGAAGTCCCGGGCTCTCCTGTGGCAAGTAGCCACTTTTCCCCCTCCTCCTGCGGCTGGGAAAGCTGCCTTCAGCGTCAGGCCTACTCGGGCCTGCTCCTCCTCCTCCTGCACTCAGCGTTGCAGCCTGGGCACTGTCCAGGGTCCTAGCCCCTCCTTCTAGGGGCGAAGCCGGCTCTCTCTGCAGCATTTAAAGGAACAGCGAGGGACGAGGTCCACCCGTGATGTCCTCTTTGGGTCCGCCTCTTCTGCCTATAAAAAGGTCCAGTCTTCACTTCAACCTTGCCTTCACAAGGAGCCAGTCCTCCCTAGGACCTCTCTGCCATCCAGCTTCTCAAGGCTTATGTTCTTTGTTGGAATTCCATGTCTGTCTTCATCGTCCTTGGTCTCACGTCTTCACGCATCCAGACTGTCTTCGTCTTCAGATGTAGTCTCATGCTTTCCTCCTTCTCCACAATGGACTTTTCTAACCTGCACCTTGGCCTTCACTGGCCGTGCAAGGTACACTCCGGTTCAGGCCTCATTTGAGTCATCGTTGGATCTCTCTTTTTCTACCTGTTTGGGGAGACCACGTACGTGGTCCGCGACAAGCCATGTCGGGCTGTGTAGGGTGCGCCGGCCGGCATGGTCCGTGACCAGCTTTCATCGGTTGTGTAGGGCGCGTATCATGGCAGTACCTGTTCAGGATGGGTGACCTTGTGACTCTCCGTGAAATCCTCACGTACCTTGAGACATCCTTTTAATTCTTCAAGCAACTTGTCTCTGTGATGCCCTCATGAATCTTGAGTGTTGTTCATTCTATTCATCTTCATCTGATATCTTCATCCGTTGACCACCATTCGCTCTGTCACAGTTGCTGCTCCGTGAGGCAGGTCCGAAAATGCTAGGAGTAGTCGGAGGACCACTCATGAGACCAAACCTTGCGTTGTATGGTTCTCTCTACTGCGTACAGGTGTGGCAGTAGTCAAGGTCTGTCTTCACCAGTCTGCACTTGGACGCCTCTCACCTGCCTCGGCGCTTGCTGGAGCTCCTCTTCAGCTGCGTCGTCGCCCAGGGGCACACGTATACCAACAGAGATGCGATCGCTCCTGCGCTCCCATAAAACTCATTTAATGGGAAACCTTCCACATTAATCGCTTTAAAAAGCAGGTGATCCTTTCAGACACAGGCAACCAGTGCAGCACTGCCATATTTTATTTATTTATTTAAACATTTTTATATACCGGCATTAGTTGTGGACATCATGCCGGTTTACAGCAAAACTGGTTAAACTTGGAAGTTACATTTTAACAGGGGAATCAAAACTGGGAGGAGGGTAACAAGAAGTAGAAGAGAAAGAAATAACGGTAACATTAACATTAACATGGTTCCTCGGTGTGAAGAGGAGAGAGGATAACAAATATGGTTCCTCAATATGAGGAAGAGAGATTAGAACGCAAGGTGGTCTATTTTTTTGGAAGCAGTGAAGGCTTTTATTCTGGGTAAGCTTGCTTGAACAACCATGTTTTCAATTTCTTTTTGAAGTTGTTCATGCACGGTTCGAGGCGTAGGTCAGGCGGCAGTGTGTTCCAATGAGTTGGACCTGCTATGGAAATTGCACGGTCACGTGTAGAGGAGAGATGGGCTGTTTTCAGGGAGGGCACAACTAGGGTGCCTTTTTTGGTCGTTCTAGTGAGTCAATTGGATTGGGTAGTTGTGAAAGGGAAGTCTAGCCAGTTGGAGTTGTGGGTGTGAATTGCTTTATGCATTATGGTGAGGGTTTTGTAGAGAATACGAGAGGCTATGGGGAGCCAGTGTAGGTCTCTAAGGATGGGATTGATGTGGTCGTATTTACGGGAGTTTGCAATGAGTCTCGCTGTAGCATGTTGTAACATTTGTAGTGGTTTAATGGAAGAGTAAGGGAGCCCTAGGAGTAGAGCATTACAGTAGTCTAATTTGGATGATATGGTGGCCTGGATAACTGTACGGAAGTCTTGGGTATGTAGAAGGGGTCTGAGTTTTTTTAAGTACATTAAGTTTGAAAAAGCAGGCTTTGAGAATGGAATTTATGTAGTTCTTCATGCTTAGTTGGTAGTCAAGGAGAACTCCAAGGTCCCTCACAAATGGTTGTGTTGAGAGGAGGTGGTGTTTGGTAATATCAGATGGCAGAGGGGAGGAGGATGAGTGAGGGGAGATGAGTAGAAGTTCAGTTTTGTTCATATCAAAAAAGGAAGAGCCAGAAACAGGGATTAAGAACATAAGAACATGCCATACTGGGTCAGACCAAGGGTCCATCAAGCCCAGCTTCCTGTTTCCAACAGTGGCCAATCCAGGCTATAAGAACCTGGCAAGTACCCAAAAATTGTCTGTCCCATGCTACTGATGCTAATAATAGCAGTGGCTATTTTCTAAGAACTTAATTAATAGCAGGTAATGGACTTCTCCTCCAAGAACTTATCCAAACCTTTTTTAAACCCAGCTACACTAACTGCACTATCCACATCCTCTGGCAACAAATTCCAGAGTATAATTGTGCGTTGAGTGAAAAAGAACTTTCTCTGATTAGTTTTAAATGTGCTACATGCTGACTTCATGGAGTGCCCCCTAGTCTTTCTATTATCCGAAAGAGTAAATAACTGATTCACATTTACCAGTTCTAGATCTCTCATGATTTTAAACACCTCTATCATATCCCGTCTCAGCAGAAGTTTGACACTGGTGAGCAGTAGCACCAATCAAGGCTTCAGCCTTGGCTAATTTCCATTCACATAGTTTTCATATATATTCATAATTCAGTACATTCATAATTCAGATGTCTTTAAAATATACAACAAAACGAGTCTAAAGTGAGAGTACATCTGACGTTCACTGGCCTCATATTTGGGGGTGGGTAAGACAGGCTCTCTCTTTAGACCGATGTTTTGGTATATTTAACACAATTGAATTAGGAATGTATATGAAAAATACGCAAATGGACAGTAACTAGTGGTGAACCCTTAACGATGCTACTGCTCAGAAGTTTTAAACTTGCGCTAATTTATCCCCTCTTTGTGCTGGTTCTGTGTCCAGTGTATGCGCTCTTAAATCTCGGTCCAAATTGAAAAAATATATTCATTCAAATCAAATAAGGAGCACGTATGTGATGCTGGCGAATCATATCTATTGATTTTACTTGATCTATCAGCTGCTTTCGATACTTGGATCATTTGATTCTGATTCACAGGTTATTTGAAATTGGTCTTAGTGGTAATACCCTCCAATGGTTTAGCTCATATCTAAAAATTCTCTGTTTTCAGGTAAAGATTCCTTATCTGAGAAAGTCACTATGAATACTGAGGTTCTGCAGGGATCATCGCTGTCTGCTACCCTTTTCAACATCTATATGCTACCATTATGTCTACTATATGAATTAGGAATTATCCATTATATATATGCAGATGACATGCATTTTTTTAATTCCGATTAAGGATTCTATTGAAAATACTTTAAAGCTGGTAGATGTTTATACTTTAGCAATCCAGCAATTGTTAGACCACATGAAACTGGTTTTGAACCATTAAAAAACCGAGATCATGTTATTAAACAGAAAAATAACATCAAACAAGCCTGTTTATTTCAAAAGAGATTCTATGCAAATTGAATTAACCAGTCACGCATGTGATCTAGGTATAATAATCGATGGTGAGCTAAATATGAAGAAACATATTAGTCATAAAATTAGAGACGGTTAAAATAAATTGCATATTTTAAAGCACCTAAAACCTCTCCTTTCATGTGAAAATTTTCGTTCAGTACTTCAAACATTGATATTTTCTAATCTGCATTATTGTAATGCTCTTTTATTTGGCCTACTTGCAAGTACAATAAGACCATTGCAATTATTACAGAATGCTACAGCCAGGGTCCTGACGGGCTGCAGAAAGCTAGATCACATTACCCCAGCTTTGGTGGCCTTATATTGGTTACCGGTAAAATTCAGAATTGACTTTAAAGTTCTCTGTTTGTTACACAAATTTATCAATAATGGCAAAACAGAATGGTTGAATGCATCCCTACATCTTTATACCCCCTCCCAAAGAAATTTGAGATCTGCAAACAAAGGCCTTTTAAATATTTGTTACGCTCTCCTCCTCCAGAGGGGAGGAGTTAGCAATTTGTTATCGCTCACCCCGCCAGGAGGGCGGAGTTAGCAATCTGTTCTGCTTTTCTCCTGAAAGGGGGAGGAGTTAGCAATCTGTCATGATCTGCTCCTCCAGAGGGGAGGAGTTAGCTATCTGTAGTGCTTACCCTGCCAGGGAGGCGGAGTTAGTAATCTGTTAGCGAACTGCTGTTTGCTACCTCCTTTCCTTACAGGAGCATCTATCTGTTATGGATCAACTCCCCAGGAAGAGGAGTTGGCAATCTGTTCAATGATACTCTTCTGAGGAGAGGAGCAAACAATAGGTATATTGTACTTCACTACTGAGATAGCAATCTATCATGCCTCCGCTACGGAGTAGCAATCTGTTATATATAGGCTGCTGGCAAGTCCCTTAGAAAGAAAAGGTAGCTATCTATATAATACTTCCGTAAGCGGTGTTAGTGGTCAGTAGTGGTTGGCTCCCACAGAGTGACAATAGTATAAGGAATGACCACTTGGAGAAAATGGTGAATCCCTGGGCCGATGGCAGATGACAGCGCCCCCAGGAGGAGATCCTGAGAGGAACCACTGGCTAGGCTAGAATATGAAATAAACACAAATAGTTGTTTATTAGGCTAGAAGCTGGACCACCAGTGGTGGCAGTAGTGAGTCGGTGTCCAGCAGGGCTGAAGTCCTTCTGATACTGGGATATAATCTCTGGGTCGCTGAGCTGTAGAGAGAGACTAGAAGTAGTGAGTAGACAGGGTATACTGGATTCAAGATGGTATACTTGTATCCAGTATACCCTGGATGATGCCTTACTATCATTCATAAAACTATTCACCACCAGGTCCCCATCCACCTACAAATCCCACTTAGACTCCATACATCGTCTAGACCTATCAGGGACGTGTACAAAGGATCCCTACATGCCTCCTCCACCAAATCAACTCACCTAACAACCACTAGAGAACGGGCCTTCTCGACAGCGGGGCCAACCATATGGAATTCCATCCCACCGGATCTCAGACAAGAACCTTGTTTGCTGACTTTCAGAAAAAAGCTTAAGACCTGGCTGTTTCTACAAGCCTTCCCATAACCAGACCAGCAACAGATATGTCACGGATATAAGTCCTGTACATAGACCAGCTCCAGTTATGTCACGGACACATGTCTCAAATATGTCACACTTATTGAGGCCTCCAACTCTCAAATATGTCACACTTATTGAGGCCTCCAACTCAATACACACCTTCTCAGACATTGTTATTGCACTGTTATTATTACTGAGTTACTCTTTCAACTTCTAGCTTCTCCTCCCTCCTTAGCCCATTTCCCTTGTTTTATTGTAACTTTTTGCAACTTTGTTTATGTTAAGGTTAATGTTATATCACACTGTTCCTTGTAAACCGATATGATATGATATTCTTCATGAAGGTCGGTATAAAAAAAGCATAAATAAAATAAATAAATAATACACTCACAATAGTAGATGTCTGCAATGGTCTCTATGCCACAGAGTCTTCAGTATATTCAGTATATAGGCGAGCACTGGTTCCTATAAACAGTCTATAATAAGAACTCACAATAGCTGTATATGAAATGGCTTCTAGAGTAGAAGAGAGTCTGTAAAGGATTCTAGGAACATGGGCCCTCGTGGAGCGAGTACCGGTTCCTATCTGCAATCTTGCCAATATAACTCTCGATCTCCGTACCTGCGATAAAGTCTTGGACGGAAGGGAGTCTTCAGAGCTATAGGTATGTAGGCCCTCGTGGAGCGAGTACCGATTCCTATCTACAATAGAACTCACTGTGTTCATGTCTGCGATCGCTTCCAGGCAATGAGGAGTCTTCTGAGTATTCAGGGACGTAGGCCCTCAAGGAGCGAATACCGAATCCCGTCTTGGCAATCTGAAATCAAGAAGAGAGAGCGGAGCCCCTGTTGAGCGGGTACACCTGGTAAGTTTGAAAAGGCCAAGCAGTGGAGAAGGATTCCATTCGCTGACTCGGATCGTTGTTGCAAGTATCATGGACTGCTGAAGCAAGTCCTGTTGGAGTTCCTTGCTAATTCGCCCCCGAGGTTCGCGCCCTTGCTGGTACAAAATCTGGAGCACACGTCCTTACGTCATCAGGAACTTGGCAGATCTGTAGCATCAAGCCAGCCCTGGGGACACCGGGACCAAGAGGCAGGGAGAAGCCGCAGCTGCATCTGTCCGTCAGAGCTGAAGGGAGTCGCTCCCAAGGTAGAGAGGGTGGAGCGAGGGACGAGAAGAGGCACGAACGCAACAATATTCCCTCAGTACAAACTAAACATTTGAGCGAGGAGAGGGAGAGAGCTAGTTCCATCCAAACTATGGAACTCTTTACCCTCAGAATGAAGGTTGCAAAGAGAGTTTCTGGTTTTTAAGAAAAACTTGAAAACATGGCTTTTTAAACAGGCTTTTGAAAGATCTGATTAAATAGGCAATACATTGGAATGAGCTCATTTTTAAGGAGTATGATGCTAATCGAATATTGATTGATTTATTTAGATTTTTATATTCCGCCTTTCGGCACTTCATAGTGTACATCGAAGCAGATTACATTCAGGTATTGTAGGTATTTCCCTATTCCCACAGGGCTCAACGGGGTTATTTTCTAAAGGCTTATCGCATGCAAAAAGGCCTTTTTCGCGTGCAATAGTATGCAAATTCAAGTTGGGGCGGAGTCAGGGCAGGGGGAGGGAGGAGTCCGCGGTGTCTTCGCTGCCAGCGGTAACGTTACCAACATTATCGTCGGCAGTAGCGCACCGAATAGCACTACCTTTCACGGTGGCGCTATTCGGTGCGAAAGCCGGCAGCGAAGACACCACAGTGGTGCGAAGGCTGCGGGCTTTCGCAGGCCCGCCTCCCCCCCCCCCCCCCCCCGTTTTTGTTAGATTCATCATTCTGCGATGAATGATGAATCCAGGCCTAAGTTTGTACCTGAGGTAATGGAGGGTTAAGTGACTTACCCAAGGTCACAAGGAGCGACAGCAGGATCTGAACCCTGGTTGACAATAGAGGCTTTCCTTCCTTGGTCTGTTTCTATGTTATTTTATGATTTTTGTATAATGTGTTTTATTAT
This sequence comes from Rhinatrema bivittatum, assembly GCF_901001135.1. NCBI lineage: Eukaryota > Metazoa > Chordata > Amphibia > Gymnophiona > Rhinatrematidae > Rhinatrema > Rhinatrema bivittatum. Next base: position 23,831,643 of record NC_042629.1, read on the forward strand.
AATTATTAGCTTTGTTTTATTTCTATTCCTTTTAATATTTTTATTTTATTGTAAGTTTATGATTTTATTGATTTTATTATTTTAGGATATTATTCTTTTGTAAGCCGTTATGATTGGTCACAGAATGACGGTATATAAATGCAATAAATAAATAAATCCTATCTGCCACTACCTAAGTAATCTGCCGTATTTGCCTAATGACTCTGGCGTACATTATGATGTCATAAAGCATTGTTAAAATTGCCCTGTTATTGGTTAATACCTCATGATGTACAAGGATTTACCTCATTATGTACAAGGATTTACCTCATGATGTACAAGGATTTTGATGCCATAGTTTCTCAATCATTTTATACAGAATAAGACATAGATATACTTATCTATTAGCATAGTGTGCTGTCATTGCTTCACAGATAGTTTCATATGGATATTTGTAATTTGTGGTGACCTGGTAGATCAAAATGATATCATTTTGTTGACTGAGTTTTATTATTTCCTTAGGTGTATAATTTTTATTCCTACTCCATCTTCCATCAGAAGCCTTTCCCCCTGATTACTTTTATAACTGCCATTGGGGCGTGCTGTGCTCTTTTATTTTAAATACCCCACCTATTGAAGTTACGAAAGCACTTCCCACTTTAAAAAGCATTTGCCCCTCGTATTTAATGCCTGTGATACAAAAGGTTACTCAGTAATGTCCTTTCATCTTTTATACCTGTTTAAAATATTTTAGCCCTGTGTTTGGCACAATATGGCGTCCCAACCTTCTCTGTACGTCCTTCATGTTATACTCTGCAATTTCGTAATATAGCAATTATGGTAGCCTACCCGCAAGGTCAAGTTACTGGGCATCAAATAGAGTTAAACTGTGCATATTGTATTAAATGGCAGTTCTTCTCTGTCTCTGTTCTGCTACACCTAAAACCTCATAGCTATTAAGATTGATAATATATCAAAATATCTAACCATTTTTATTTTCCATCTGGGCACCCTTTAACTAAAAAGGATTAAAGTAGGATAATGCTGAGGGAAACAATAGGCCCCCCACCCTGTGGTTTTGTAATGGCTGTTAAAGAATATAAAGTAGCATATTGAATGTCTGTAACAAGCCTTACGTCCGAGTACAGAGCACAGATATGTGTTTCTGCCTAAAGAATGGAAGTACAGGCTACCGCTGGCGAGTCCTTTCTGAGGATTACAAAAGAAGCAGTGTTCATTATGTAGAAATTCATTCCTTTCCCCCGAATCCCATCCCCCACCCCACTCCCCTCTCTGCCCCCTCCAAGGGAATCTGCGTTCCATGTCAGCTTTCATATTCAGAGGGGGAGGTTCTTTGTCCTGGCCTGCAGCCTGAAAGCGGACAGGCCTCATAACTTTGTAGATGGCAGAAAAGCTTTAAATAGGAGGAAGGTTTTTCAGGAAAGTTGGTATCTGGATTCAGCGAGGCTTGCTGAAAGTTAGCAGTGCTCAAATTCTATTTCATTAACTTGTAGCAATGACCATATTTTCCTAAGTAATATATTTTAGTGTGTTCTGTAGAGGCAGGACTTCTGCTCCATTTAAACTCTGGTTTTCTGTTGTTATATTTTATGACATGAAATATGGTGGTAGATATGGATGCCTGGTCTGCCCAGTTTAATACCTTTGCCGAAGGCCCCGGCTGATCTCTGCATTCCTTTTTAACTAAGGATACTCTGTGTTTAGTAGGCAGTAGTTACTGTCAGGTGAATTTTCAAAGGAATTGTGCCTGTAAATGTAACATACAATCGTAGCAGTTTTCAAAAGCCATTTACGCCCGTGACGTGCACTTATGCGAGCAAATCCCGTGGACAATTCAATGGCACATGTTGTAGCAATTTTCAAAAGCCCACTTACATGGGTAAAGTGCATTTCCATGTGTAAAACTGGGTTTTACCTCTGTAAATGCTTTTGAGAATCAGGCCCTATGGTAGCAAGATTACCAAAGATATTTATGACGTTTGTGCGAGGGTGTAGTAGAGTGGTAGATGACGGCAGATTAAGCGGGCATTGTCCTTGTTGTCTTCCAGTTTGGGTAGATGAACATAGACATTCCTGTACTCAAACCTACCCTTCTTGCCCGCAATATCTTTTGCCCAGCTTCTCAGGCTTGCAGCTGCCACTGCCCTGTATTTGTCCCAGGCAAGCCCATTGGATTATAGGTGATAAAGTACAGGAAGCCGCCTGCTCTGTGAAGTACGTTTCCCAGTTACTCTAGAACCTCTTGACATGACTTCAGAACTGAGCTATTTTAATGTCTTTCATACCACTTCTCGTCAACCTTTTCTTTACAGTATATACTTAGGAGTGAATTTTCAGTAGGTTCCATGCATAAACATATCACATGATACACACATGCCAATTTATAAACGCATATACATTACCTAGCTTATTTGTACAGTTCTACACCTGCTCACGGACTGGCCCAAGTGAAATCGGACTTGTCTGTTCTCTGTAGTTTTTGGGTGGTAGGTCTGGGTGACTTGGTAGGGATTCAGGATGATATTTTTGTGAGCTGGAGAAGGACGATGCAGTGGCGAAGGTATCAATGAACTGGTGATTCAAAGTACTCGCTCATATTTCGTAATAAACCTGCCTCCACGGTTAATTCTGGGTGTTTATTCTCGCAGTGTCACAATTCTCATGTAGATTATAAATGCGTATGCCTATAAAATGGGTAGAGAGAGGATGTGTTTTCTCGCATTGGAAATATATGCTCCTGCTGCACAGTTTATAAAACACTTAACATTAGTCCTCCTGTCAACTTATGCACACAAATGCTGCAGCACGGCTAATCTTGAAAGTTGAGCTCTTAAAGGTGAATTTTAAAAGCTGGGCACAGACCAAAATTGGGAGAGGTGCACGCACTGAGGATATGTGTGAGTGCACCCGATTTTAAAAGCCACCTACACGCGCACACAGCTCCCGATACGCGATTACCTCATTTTGAACAAAAAAGGGGCAAGGTGTGAGCAGAGCATGGGGCGTTCCAGGGCAGGGCGCATGCCTGTGTCCAGTGCCACGTATGTTTACGTCTGCTGTGGAGGAGGTGTAAGTTTAAAAAGAAATAAACCCAGCCATTCCTGAGGGGTTCAAAGGGTGTGAGGTAACTCGGGAGGAAGTGTAGGTTATTAAACCAGGGGAATTTGGAGGACCTAGCTCTCTAACACTGGGCAAACTGGAGAAACTAGTCATGGCGTGGATGCACGCCGGTTATAAAAATGCCCCCACTTGTGTGGCTCTTACCCCTACGTGCGCCTCCAGTTGAAAAATGGGGCGCACACATACGCACGCCCGGGCTATTTTATAACATACACGTGTTTGTCTGCTCATGTTATAAACTAGCCGTGTCCCTGGGCACGTCAATGGGCGCCCGTGTGCCCCTTCCCAGGGAGCAGTAAGCCATGCTCCTTGCACCTATTTTACCTACAAGGCAAGTGCACACAGAGTGCCTCTGTATATTTGTCCCTGCTATTTCTCCAGCGTAAAATGATCAGCATATTTTGGAACTCAAATCTACGTATGCTTTTCTCCTCCCCCAACCTCTCAGCCCTGCCCCCTGGGGAATGCCTTTCAAAATCTGGCTGAAGCACATATGGCGGTAAATTCCACGCATCCTTTTACACACTGAAGAGGACAGGTTTCGTCCAGGGCACTCGACCCAGTAAATGCCTCTGAAAATTGTTCCCCCCCCCCCCCCCCACCTCCAAAGTCATACTCCCCAGGGCTTATGAAGCAAATCTGCCCTGGTTTGGTCGTCCTCCTCCTGATCTATGGAAGACGGCTGTGCTTCACAGAGGGCTACCCAGTGATTCCAGCTGTAAGGACTAGACCAGAGTAGAGTATCGTGAGTATAATGCAACTAACTTGCTTTTTTTTTTGTTTTTTAAATAGATTTGGAAAATGTGCACTTTGTCTCATAAATCAGGTGAGTTGTTTTAATTTTTATAAACAAGACATTGAATGCAGTGAACAGATACACATAAATCAAGTAGTCAAAGATTGTGTTTTACTATTTGGGGCAAAATTAAAGGCAATTTATTCATTTGATCAATTTTTCTCTGTCATTATACTGAATTATTTTCTATGTGAGAAGCCCTCCTGCCCAGGGAAAAGTCAGTGTAAAATATTTGTGATACTGAAATTGATCACTTAGAAATGTAATAGAATTCTGAATGAATAGCTGATATTTATTTAGGTTCATGACAGCCAGAAGAAAACCCATGTTGTCAATCCTCTAATAAAAATAGGGAAACAGTTTTTGTAGAAGTTCTGTTGTTACCTCTGCTCTCATCCACTTTACTGCAATATTTCTCAAATCCTCTTCACTTCAACAGGCTGGTTTTCCAGGATGTCCACAATGAGTATTCATGAGGTATGGTTGCATACAGTTGTTCTAACAACCAGATTCATTTGTGTAAGAACCTAAGCACCGCCATCCTGGATCTGACCAAGGACCATCAAGTCAATTATCCTATTTCCTACAGTGGCCAATCCATGTCACCATTTACCTAGCAAGATCCCAAATGGTCGATAGATTCCATGCTGCATACACCAAGGGATAAGCAGTGGCTTTGGCCAAGTCTGTCTGGCTAATAACAGTTTATGAACCTTGCTTCCAGGAACTTGTCCAAACCTTTTTTTAAACCCAGCTATGCTAATTGCCTCTACCACATTCTCCAGCAATGAATTCCAGAGCATAATTGTGCAGTGAGTGAAAAAATATTGTCTTTTTATTTTTTAAAAGTGTAACCAACTGATTTGCTTTTACCCGTTTCACTTGACTTAAGATTTTTTTTAGACCTCCTTAGCCCTCTCCTCCGAGCTGAAGAAATCCAATCTCTTAAGCCTTTCCTCATAGGGGGCATTTTGGTTTCTCTGAGGTTCAGAGGGTTATTATTTCAGGGCAGGCCTGGTTTTGCCCCATTCCTGCCTATACCTAGTCTTGCTTCTCTTAGATAAATCAGAACCAAAATGTCACGCATGCAGTGGAAATAGTCTTGGGATGTGAAAGCATCCGTCTTTGTAACTAAAAGAAAAAACCCTAATTGAATTTCTATCTTGTTTTTCCAACTCTGCCTGTGATTTTAACAGGCAAATAAAAAATAGCTGATTTAGTAGAAAATGATAATTAAGGTGTCTGCAAGGAAATTGATTTATTATAGGAGGCAATTTCCACAATTGATAAATAATTTGAAGCAATTAGCTTCACATTTTCTCAAATGAAAGGGGAAGCCTTCTCTTCCAAAATCTGCAGCAAGTGCTCAAGGCATGAATTTACAGAAACAAAACACAAGAAGCAGAAATCTGATAGCACTGCAAACAGTTTAAGGAACTGAGGGTGGGTCAGGCAGTGGGAATCTAAGGAGCTATGGTTCAACTGAATCTTGTATGAAGAATAAGGGGCCTATTTACCAAACAGCACTGTTGCAAGTGTTAGTGTTAAGCACCTGCATTACCACTTGATGTGCCACTATTGCAGCTGGGTTAACATGGATACTGTGGCATTGACTGGTAAAAATGTAAATTAAATTTAAATACAAGTTTAAACATTTCTGTTTTAATTGCATGCAGTGTCATGGATTTACACAAGCAGTATTACAATGAGCAGTGCATTACCATGCATGCTTGATGCATTTTCATACATAGGCCCCAAAGAGTCTCACAACAGGTGAGAGTGCCTTGGTAAGAAATTGGTAGCATTCAACCTGGGTCTTAAAGAAGTCTGTTTACAAGAGATGCAGAATATGAAAATCAACCTGCATGTATAAGTAAACATTTGCAAATATAACTCATGAGTAATTGTTGTGGATATTTATTAAAAAAAATAAAAAAAAGACCTTTTGTGTCCCTTGAGCCACTAGAATTGAGCAAATATAGGAGAAGAAATTGGTCGCCCAAGGCTCCAGGAACTCTGCTTGCCTGAAGTTGGATTACTTTGGAACTAGCACGTCAGCTGAAGGGTAGAATGGGTTCCTTCTCCTATTTTGATGTTCTAAATATAAATTATAGAAGTATTTATCTCAGATCCTCAACATTATACCAAAATTGCCCGTAAATACCATGGTAGTGTATTTCAAACTGAATAGCTTTGGATCCTTGCCCTTATTTGCAATGTGCCAGTAAAGTTTTCTGGTTTAAGCCCTGATTGGAGTTGCATATTCTAAGTGGAATATGCTTGTGTTTAATTAGAAAATCTTGGGTGGTTAGCCCATTGCAATGGAGGAGGTTATGCTGTCTGCAGAATGTTCCTTCTCTGTAGACTCGCACTGACCCACAACAGTGCGGACTGTAACCCCCTGGGCTGAGGAAGCACACCTCACACACAGTTATATTGAGTTTATCGGAGGGTTTGGAATTCCCTGAGAGGTGGGAAGAAGAATCTTCTAGGTCTTGTGCACTGCTTAGAGTCCCATCACCCCTTGAAGTTCACTGTAAACAGCACGGATTATCTCACAGTGGTAAACAGCAATAATGAGCATGCTGGAATCAGTTATGGTTTTCAACATGACTTTTACTGAAGAAGTGTGCAAGTGATAAAAGCTCATTGTAGCTTCTGTTTTCAGAGCAAGATGTATAATCTATATAAATAAAAATGTTAAATAGTTTGGACAAAATTGCTAATCTCAGAAACCACTGAACCGATTGCTTTCAAATTTGGACACAACCTTCATTTCGCATACAGGAAGGTTCTTCTGTACTTACATTACAGATATGTCACACCTGTGACAGGTAAAATAGGTTTAACATTTTTTTTGAGAAAACAGCGATATCTGCTGGACGTAAGCGCCATCTGTTACACCTTACACTAACACACGCTACACTAATCATTTCGCCAGTCCAGGTCCACGTTTCACTTCCATTTTAACACATTTGCGCACTTTTTTCGCCGGAAGATAACTATTTCCTTTACAGATAAAATACACCCACCACCCTCCTCACACCCCCCACACACATGCCAAATTGATTTACTTCCCAGGCCCTCACAACACACACAAAACCTGACAGAAGTCCGGGAGGCTCCAGTGGGGGGCCAGGACCGGTCCAGGACACATCTCCTGCACTTCGGCTGTCGGCTGCCAGCAATCAACATGGCGCCGACGGCCCTTTCCCTTACTATGCCACTCGGGGACACCAATGGCGGCAGTAGCCCATGTGACATAGTAAGGGCGAGGGCCCCTCGGCGCCATTTTCAGGACTGGCAGCCAGCAGACCTTTGCCCTTACTATGTCAGAGGACCTACCACTGCCATTGCTCCACCCCACTGACATAGTAAGGGCAAAGGGCCGTCGGAACCCGTTTCAGTGCTTGCAGCCGACGGACCAACGCCAATACATCGCTCCCGGACCGCTCCTGAACGCCCGCTCCACTGACTGACATTTTTATCAGGTCTCCGGGGGTCTGGAGGGTGGGGGGTGGTAATGAATTTATTGCGAACATCTTGGGGAGGGGTCACGAGGGGGGGCAGGTTTCATTCATTCAGCAACTCGGGGGGGGGGGGCAGGGGGGCTACTGTTTTTCGCAGGGCTGGGGGAGGGGGGCAGAAGAGAGTGGGGTGGTTAGTTTAAGAGAACTTTTCTCATAGGGTTGTTTTTTGGGGGAAGGGGGAGGTTCACACACAAATACATACACTAAACTTGCACAATCTCGGGAACACACCAAAATAGCCCTCCCCAGACCACAGTGCAAATTTGGTTAGGCACTCCCCTATTTGGCTACATAACGTGCACAGACGCCCAGGGACAGACCACATGTAGCACCAACAATTTAAATTTCCCAGGTCTTGGGAGGGAGCAGGAGGGTGGGGGGTTATTATTTGATTTAAAGGGTTGGGATTGGGTTTTTTTTGGGGGGGTTCCCACAGAAAGAGAAAGACACAGGTTTTCTGATCTGAAGGGCAGGCAGTAGGCGGGGGGAGGTGACAGTGAGGGGAGGGAGAATAAGGGGGGAGGTGAGTGTCAGGGGAGGGAGAATGAGGGGAGAGGTGAGTGTGAGGGGAGAGAGTTGGAGTGGGGACAGAGGAGGGAAGGGGGGGTGAGTGACCAAGGGGGAGGAGGATGAGTGACTGAGGTAAATGAGCAAGGGGAAGGGGGAGGGAGGGTAAAGAACCTGACTCTGCCACTGCAACGCGTGGCCGGGTACCGCTAGTATTTAATACATTTGTGAGCGTTTTCTTTCTTTCCATTAATCCTGATGTTAGTCAAATGCCAACTGTTAAATTCAGAAGTTCTCCCATTCAATCAAGTGGGGGGCTCAACTCCTTCCCAACTAATAGGGGATAGTTCTTTAGTCAATTTAGTTGTGCTCCATAGAAAAGTCCCCATTCCTCTCCTCCGTCCTGCTGGTGGGAGGTGAGGGATCCCAGGTTTGCTGCTCTTCTTCTCCTATTATCCCTTTGAGATGGTAAAGGGCCCATGAGGTCTCCTTCTCTCCTCCTCCCAGTGGATGAGTCCAGCGTCATCCCTCCTAGAGGATGCTGAGCATCCTTTGCTCTTTTTCTCAGTAAACGACGCCCTTCCTCTTGTTGTGGAATAAAAAAGGAAAGCAACATCAAAAGGGACCAGTCCACAATAAACCAGGGAAACTAAAATCAATGTGGGAAGGATGGAAAAACACTTCCCTCTCCTGCAAACAAAAGAGTAGTCTAATGAGTAAAGGTGCACACTGCCCAGGCCTCAGTCACCAAGACCTCAGAGTCCTTTCCCAAGCAAAACTAAAAGAAAACAGGGAACAGCAGTAAAGAACTCAGGATTCCGCACCTTAAAATGACCAAAAGCGGCTGCATCTTATAGACTAACCAATTTATTAAGGCATCTGATGACGTGGACCCTTCAAAAGCTCATGCCTCAATAAATTGGGAAGTCTATAAGGTGCCACCCGACTCCTGTCAGAGTAACACGGCTCCCCCTCTGAAATGGTGGCAGGTGTGTTTAATATCCTGGGCTCCCACATCGGGAGCTATCCCGCTCACATTTACTAACCCTGTTCCCCCCCCCTCCCATTTTGAACACAACCATTATTCGTTGATGGAGAACTTTTAAGCTTGCTACACTTTCCTGAAACAATGCAATCACTCCAGTCTTGTAATATATCCGGTGAAACACATAACAGGACAATACAGTTGTTGCACAAGCCTTATGACAGCTTATCAATGTAGACAGTTGCTCTTTCCATTTAACTATTGCTTTCTTGTCTGAATGAAGATGTGGATTTCTTTCCCAAGTTTCTTCTTCTAAACATGAGCCTGTAAAAAAAAAAAAAAAAAGCAAGAAAAGGGATTAAGAGAATTGAGGCTTTTTCATTCATCATACATGTCATGAAAATCATGCTGGCTTTCTTCCATGGAGACTCGTTAAACAGCAGTGCACCAAAAAGCCTATCGCCATTCTCATTTTCCAAAAATATTTTTCAGGATTTTCTTTTTACTTTTTTATTGCTGAATTTCAGAGTCCTTTGGCATGGTGCCTAATTCAAAATCCAAAAAGATGAACTTCTGTCACCTCTTATCTTTATGAATTTCACAAATACAAAAGGTAAGCAATGTACCTAATCTTGAGAACCAAGGCAAAAATCATAACATTTCAAAACGTAACGAAAAAAATCAAGAAAACATTGTTATGCCTGTGAGAAAAAGATTGTCAGTATATGAAAAGAGGCAAGATGAGAGGGTCACACTTACTTTAACCCACCAGCATCTATAATTAAGCATAAAACTTCACTCTATCCTATATGCTCACAAAGCTGAAAGGTATGAACAAAAATAGAGAAGAAAGGTTCACAGAATTAATCACAAAATGTGTATCCAAGAGAAACTCCCTCCTCCTTCAGTCAGTTGTGCCTATAGCTCTGCTGTCAATGTAAGAAAGTCGCGAGTGATGACTAAGGAACCATTTCAGGAGGGTGGCATGGTGGGCACTGAGCCCAGAGCACAGAGTGATCACGGTTGCAGCTTTACCAAGGAAACACCGATCATACCCAGTCCCAGCCCAACAAGCCTACTCGGCATTGCTGCCCTTTTCTCAGCTTTGCCTTTAGCTCATCCAAGACAGCGCTCCTAACATGCAATAAGACTCTCCTGGAGCAGCAGCATTGTTATCATTATTTGAAACTGCCTGTGGTCTATGGACTACGGCACCGAAATGTAACGCAATTGCGCACTCGCATCTATCCACTGCCTTCAGTACACATCCAGTATACGATGATTAGTTCATATCAATTAGGACAGAAGTACATTACATTAGAGAATCAATCAAAATGTAACTGGCACGATTACATATTTATCAATGGAGTCTTTATAGGTTGTGAGAGTTTTTTAAAGAACCAATAAGAAATGGTTACATGTGAGCTTTCAAGACCACACGGATTCCTTCTTCAGATCAGATGGGTCCACTGTCCGACATGTATAAGTAACCTATGTAGTCTTGAAAGCGCATGTCCTATATAATATGCTGGAGCCTTCTTATGGGGAGGGCCCATAAGAAAGGTAAACAGCAGGCAACACTTTGAAGAACGGGAGCAGGGACAGATCTAATCCATAGCGGTCAATTTCCTGCTGCATTCTACAGTGTATGGTTTGTTGTAGATGAGCGGGCAAACTGTTTCATGGATTTGGCAGTCAGGAGTTGGATTTTCCTTTAAAAATGTATTGGATATGGGGCAGAGATTGGGCTACTGGTCTTCACTGAATGGGAATGATGTCATGGTGTTCTTTAGCACCTACAAGGGGAGCTACAGTGGTCATGAGGGATTTCAGATGATCTCTCTCAGCAGCATGTCATTGGGGTAGAATTATATGGGCACCCTGTTCTTAGAATACTGTCGATTCCTCGTGCTTCGGATAAGACTTATAGTCCTAAGTGGACACTGTGCTGAAGGGGACTGCCCTTTATTGTATGATGTTATGTGTCCAGTTGTATCTAATTTATTACCTGTGTACTGTAGATATGTTAGTCTACTGTAAAATGTTTTGTGACATTGAAAAACTGAATTATTTCAGGTCTGTTTTGTGTTGGTAAGGAAGGGAAGATGGTTGATTGGGGACAAGGTTAAGGGATGCCTGCATGTGTGGATAACATTGCATACATACAACGTCATCATACATTTTTGCATTAAGCAAAGACCAGAAAAGCAGTAGAGCAGAGATGATGACATTATAAAGCTACTGAACGTTTTAAGAATGCAAGCTTCCAAAAATGCTACTGAGGCAAAAATTGGGACTTGAATAATCCTGGAAGTCTGTGTCTTTAACATTCATTAGCTGAAGAAAGGTACCCTTTCTTCCCTTCTACTTGATTGTTTTTTTTTTCCAACAAATTTTATCTTTGGCATATTGACAATTTTGTGAATTTTGACATTATGAACAGAATCTAGCTATCACTTTTACCAATCTTCAAAATCACCTGATTGGCAATGTTACTTTAAACAATATGACTAACAAGCTAAAATACTGTTTGCATTCTTGAGATTGTAATTCTTGCCTTGGGTCCAGTGTATCAAACCAGGGAATTGCTCTGAGCAGTACTGTTGTGTCGTCCTTTTGCATGCTGTGTGTGCCTGACAAGTTCCTAGCCATGTTACGTCCGTATGATGCATCCCTAAGCCAGCACATGGAGTATGCTCCGTGTACATTTCAGAAATTTCCATACTAGGAAGGTGCGTCTGCGGGACTTCAGGAAGACTTTTCTGGTCAAGAATGAAAGCTGCTTTTGCTTCATTTCCATTGGACCGAAGCTTTAAAAGCACAACACGTGATTCAGATGTGAGTCACTTTACACAAGAACGACATCTCTCGGTTTCCACTCCTTCCATAGAACCACTCGTGATGCACGCTTATCGCTTGCTTTCTACCCAAAATAGAATTTTCATTTTGAGATTTGCTCATCTCCGCTGGACTTGATGGAGTTTGCTCGCCAAATCCCCAACCCGGTTTACTTTCCACTTCAGTGCCATGTTCTACCATTCTTTTTGACTCTCTCTTTCTTTTGTTTACAGTAAATCCATACATTTCTAGGACATTTGCTTGAAACTACATATTTAGGATGTCTATAGTGAGACAAAGGAACTGTATTTTTCCTTTTACAACCATTTTTCTTCTTTAATGCTTCCATTAAAATGTCGGGAGTTTCTTACAGAAGGTTCTGTTATGGACCAGCATCAGTTTGGTTTTCAGCGTGAAGTCCCTTCAGAGTCCTGGGCCTTCAGTCCCTCAGGAAGGCTCTGGCATTCTGCTTGATGCAGGGCAGGGTCTGAATCCCTGGTGTATTGCTATAATGAAACTCCAGCTTAATCCTTCATTTTCTTGTCAATTAAAGACTTATCTTCATTCACAGGTTCACTTATCTGTTACTCTTTATGTGTTTTAATGCAAAGGGCTGAAAATCTCTTTGTTTATGGCCCATTAAAGCGCCATTGAATTTGTGAACTTTTGAAAATCTACCTCTGACGATTTTGCAATTAGTCTGAGAATAGCGCTAGAGAAGCGTTCCCACACTAATTATTTATTCCAAGGATGTCTGCTAAAGAATGAAGTTGGAGAAAAGTTGCCTAAAACAGTTGTTTACCATGTGAAGCCACGTTGCACAGAACACTTGCCTCCCCTCTGTACAGTATGAAAAAAACCTTGGGCTACACAAAGTTTTAAATTGTACTTACAAGTAGTGACATTGCACATCATCAGGGATATTTATAGCTGGATTACAGCTGAGCCAGAAGGTTTTTGTGTAATTAGGAGTGCTCGGGAATCTGCCTCTGCTGCCTGCCGCTGCTCACCTTCTACCTGCTATGAATAATCTCCTATTCACTTCAAATGCCCACTTATCCCAACTGCTAGAAAAGAACTTGGAAGCAAAGGGCACTTTGAATAATTGAACATGGTCCCTTCCTTCTTTTAGAGCTGCCGCTTTTGTGTGGGGAGCCTTTAGCATTTATTTACTGTGGTACCTCGGTGACTGAGAGCCAGGCCTGCTGGGAGGAAGCACGAGCTTGCATTAAGCACGCTGAAATAATGGAAGAATACCAAGGGAAAGATCATTTTATACAGTCTGTCAGGCTGGTGTTTGGTGTCTTTCGTCTCTCATGTGCCCTTCAGACTCTTTAAAACACCTGGGGCCTAGAAAGGAAAATCATAATCTTTTCTTCTTTCTTAAAAGTGGTTGGTAAGTTGTGAGCAGGGCAGTGACACACTCATCGTAACGTTTGCCTATATGTTTATTACGTGGCTTTTAGAACGCATTGGAATGTGTAACACTTAATGACATTTCAACACTGAAACAGCATCCATCGTCATCGTCAAGGGCTGTCTTCAACAGCAAAGGTTGGCAGTGACCAGTTCTCTCTGCTTCATCCATGTTTCCAGATCTCAGTCACTTTTAATGTCATCTCTGTTTGCCTCGCTCTTTCTCTTTTGCCCTTTCCAGTAATAGATTACCTAGTTTCTCACTTCTCTTATCGGCCATGTCCTCCAACAGGGTTCCTTCACCTCTCATATCTTGTTCACCCTTGGAATACGTACAAAGGTGCGGAATTACCACAAGCTTAAAATTGGTGCACAACAGCGCCAATCGTCAATGCTTCAAGCCTGCCTATGGTCCAAGTTTTGCATCTTTCATAAGCATCTGTAATTCAATTACTTTAGAAAAAATCTATCTAAATCAAAAGTAAATCTTTTATTTATTTGCCTCTTGATTTGATAAAAACTGCTTACATAAAAAATGCTGTAATTTTCTTTTTTTTTTTTAACCCACACTCAGAAATGTATTAGAAATTATTGATTTCTCATTATTGTATGTGAGAATTTGTCATCATTTTCATTTTCTCAATTTTTTTCCCCCATGCATTATGTTGTTGGGTTTTTAGCATTTTGCTCAAACCAGAAGATGGTTAGAAAGGCGTGCTCCTTTTTGGAGTATGGAGAAGGCTGCTGCCAGCATGTTTGTGTGTGCTAAGTCCTGATTGGGGGTATTTTGGTGTGCATGGAGCTGTGGCAGGGTAGGAACTCTGAGAGTCATGTGGGTGCTTGATGATGCAAAGTTGAAAATGTAGCGTGAGCTCGGGAAGGGCAGCCATGTTGTGGGTAAGGCAGCAGGACAGTGCTGGGCTGGAGCTGGTGTCATGCAGTGCAACACTTGGCAGCAGCACAACCCTGCCACAGGATCAGTTCCTGGAAAGTTGTGTTATCTAGTAGAGGGCTGGGGATTATTTGATGGCTGCAAACATGAGGGCTCTTAGCCAGTTAAATGATGCCTAGGGATGCCCATAACAATTCATGTATGATGCTGATGCATTGTTGTCTTATCCCCACACTGCCATATGTGTCATCCCCCCAGATCCAGTCCATCGATGATGCAACTACACCAGAGCTAAGGCCGCAAGCACAGCCCTCAGCATTTCATTTGTAGCTCACATTAATTACATTCCTTAAAGTAGTTTAAGATGTCATCTCTACAGCCTGGTCCCTACCTCTGCTCATGCCCTTCTGTGCAGATTTTCAAAGCAAACTTATGTGTATAAATTGTCTTAGAGAATCTGGGGTAAAGTCTTGATGTAAAAGATACGTGTGGACTTTACCTCAGCACACACAATTATAAAATTACCCTTTTAATGCCTGCTGTGCTCCTTGTGTTAAACGTTTTGTTCCCATTTGCCTGATTTATAAAAGGATCAGATGTTAACAACAAACTTACATGTGAAAGATATATTTTTCTGTAAGTGTTAATAATGTTGTATTGTTTCTCTCTGGCATTGCTTTTCATACCTAGCTGTATGGTTAGTTTCGCTGAAAGGAGAAACAGCTCCATTGACTTGTAGACTCTATCAATCCAGGTTTTTTCAATCAAATTAGTTTTCCATGATCACTGAATATTTAGACATACATTTTCATACTAGGGTCATGGAATTTTGTTAGCACCAGTTGGTCTGAAGCTTATGGAGAAAAAGTCCAGATTCTGTTTTTCTTTCATACTTCTTGACCCATTTCTCTCTCTCTCTCTCTCCCTCTCCAGCCGGCCCCAACTTAATCCCAATCTGGATTTCATTAAACAGTTCAATTTATCATCAGTTTGCAAAATTGCAGCCTTTCTGAAAGGTAATAAATCACTGTGGAATTCACAAAGTGGTCATATTACACTGTAAGATGGGCTGTTGTTTTAACAACTGAGACCCCTGTATCTAAGTAACCCTCTACAAGACTTTCGAAAGGGTGTTAGACTTGACAGATATTTTGGCATACTGTGCATTCAGTGATTTCATCTTTAATTTATCTGCAAATTATTTTCATCCGTTGTTCCACATTACCAGCACCTCAGTTGGCAACCAAAGAGCAAAGTCTCCATTTTGGTGTTTACCCTGTTGTTTGTATTTGCTCCTGCGGCCATGCATGTATTGGCCGAAAGACAACTTGTTGGTTGATATCCTAAACAGTATAGAGCACCACTGGCTGTGGTAGTCGGGCCACGAAGAAGAGGTGGGGAGAGGGGGAAAAAAGGTCGAATAAGGTCTCTAGTCTTTGAAATGTTGTTTGAATTGGTTTTATGTTTACTTAAATAGAGTCTGGTGATGAATGTTTATTGACCAAAAAGTCCTGAGTATCATCTTTTTCCCATGAATGGACGTGTGCTAATTGGCTGTATTAGGGGGCCAATGCAATAAAAACCTCAATAAAAATGTTACACACGTGATAAAATACCACGTAACATGGTGTGCAATCGGTTTTAGTGCTTGCGTGTTACAATTTTGCCATACTAGTATGGCCACGGTGCAAGTGTGCCTGGTAAGCCAAAAACTAGGCTGTGCGTGGTAACTACCTGCCAAAATCCTCCATCCTGAGCGTGAAAGAGTATGTGGAAACCTGTGACAAAAATGTCCTTCTCCCCAAATGCTCCCCACCCAAGCATCATCCTTCAGCTCCCTCCCTCTCTCCTGACCTATAATGGCACCCAGCAAACCCACCATCTCCCCAGAGGCTTCTCTCCAAAACCGAAGGAGCAGGATCTTCACTAGCAGCAGAGCTGTCCGAGCCCTCCCGCCCAAACTGCAGCCATCACTAAATGAAGCTGCTAGGTGCTTCACCATATATGTGGGATTGTATTCAGGGTGGGCAGGGGGGTCCGTTTTTGCACTGGGGTTCAGGGAGATGTAAATTTTGGGGTGCACCTGGTCTGAGGTGGCTGCTCCTATCAAGCCAATGAGAAGCAATGGGAGGAAGCAGCAATACCAATGGTGTCTTCAGTGGGCCCAGTAAAGCTTCATTTGCAAAAGATGTTCCCTCATTTATTTACGGGCGAGCACTAATTTTGGCACTTACACGTTGAAGTAATGGTGGACCATTTAGCATGCAAATTAAGGCCTTAAAGGTGAATTTGAAAAGCCCAGTGCCGCGCGTCAGTTAAGGGGATGTGTGAAGAAGTCAGATTTGCGCGCACCGCCCGTACTTTAAAGAGCGCCCAGACACGCACGTAAAACCCACTGCGTTTTGAGGCCTGGCCAAGAGACGTGCACATGCATACTTACACCCTGGCGTGAGCCGAGGCGCCCCCTGCTGCGTTCCTTTCCCTCTGCTATGGACGACGTGCAAGTTATAAAATCAAAGGATCGAGCCATTTCTGAGGAGTTTTAAAGGGTCTGAGGTAACTCGGGGGACATGTAGGCTGTCAAACCGGGGGGGGTTGGAGGACCTAGCTGTTGTGCGATGGTGTGGGCACGCGCCCGTTTTAAAATCCCCTGACTTACGCAGTAGAAATGGGCTTTGCATGCCCAAGCGAGCGCGTCCACTTAAAATTTGGCGCACATGTGCCAGGCTATATTACAACATGTACACATATATACGCACAAGTTATAAAATGGCAACATCCCTGGGTGTGCGCCGACGTCCACGTGTCAATGTGTGCCCGTGTGCCAGTTTGAACGTTACCATTTTAAGGCCAAATTTCAAAAGCCTGGCAGGCGCAAAAACCGTGGGATATGCGCGTGGCCCGGGCCGTGCGCGCCAAGTGCATTTCAAAAACAGCCCGGCCACGCGCGTATCTCCTGATATGAGAGGAAGTGCTGGGCTTGGTAAAAGGGGCGGGGCCCAGCTGGGACAGTGGCCATTAGGCTTTGTCCTGGGGAAGCGCGTGCCGGCAGCCGGCTGCGCGCGGAACTTATTTCAACTTGTAAAATGAAGCAAGTTCCAAAAAATAAAAAAAAAAGGTAGGGAGAGGGGTTTTATGGGGGTCGAGGAGGAAAGGGGAAAAGGAAGGCAGAGTAGGTAGGGGGTTAGGGAAGTTCCCTACAAGTGGTAAAAGGGGCGGGGTCTGGGCGGGGCCCAGCTGGGACAGTGGCCATTAGGCTTTGTCCTGGGGAAGCGCGTGCCGGCAGCCGGCTGCGCGCGGAACTTATTTCATCTTGTAAAATGAAGTAATCCTCCCTATGTGCATGTTAAACTTAGAGGTAGATTTTCAAAGCGTTGCTCGCGCAAAAATGAATTTTAAGAATCCGTGAAGTACGTGCGTACGCACCCATGTATGTGTGAAGAATAAAGGGGCGGGGATGGGCGGGTCTAAGACTTATGCACCTAACTCCACATTTTAAGAACGTTGACCTTTGTGCGAGTCTGTGTGTTATTCGCCCATTTTTGCTGCAGTCCTGATGAGGAGCAAGTCTAGGGATCTCGAGTTTTAGGGCTTTCAGCCCAGCGGGAAGGTTCGGGGTCAAGTGGAGGGCTTACGGGATGAAGAAGCAGAGGGTCTTGAGGACCTCAATATCAACTGGACAGACTGGTGAACTAATTGGAAAAACCGGTTTTTCCTTTGCACGAGCATGTTTTAAAATCGGCATGAGAGCCACCAAAGCCCTAGCGGAAATACGCACGGGACATTTAACCGAGCCGCCTCTTACGCTTACGCGCACACAGACACGCAGAAAGGGGACATCTTAAATGACCTACTTGCGTGCACGATACAAAATCGCAGCGTATCTCCGCTTGCATGCCGATATGTCTGTTTATGGGCGCAAGGCGCCTGTAGCCAGTTATTGCACGGGCCCCATTACGTATGTAATCCCATTCTTTCTTTTTTTTTTACAATACCTTGCACGTGTAGGTGTCTGTGAAAGTAGGGGAGCTCTGTGGCCTGCTCGTCACTTTGCTAAGCAAGGGCACGGCTGAGCTCAGAAAGCCTGAATCGGTTGCTTGAGGTGGATCAGGGCTTGCACTTCTGGAGCAGCACAGGTAGATGCCATGCACTCCTCCCTCCCTCGTGCTGTGTGAACGTTTTCACCGAGATTTCATTTGTCTCAGCAAGGCCGAATGCTCCAGAGCGCAAGAACCCTGGGAATCCAAACGTCGTCTTCTGTCTGTTTAGGTATTGTTGCAGCATGAAAAATGTTCGGTATGCATGAAGGCTTGCTGCATTTGGCCCGGTGATAGGCAGGAGGCATTTATTCCACATTCCCCAACTTTTAATAAGTGGCGCTGTGCACGCCCTTCCCATTAGGAAAACCCGCGGTACCTGATGAAGGTGGAAAAAGGAGGGGTTAGCTTAATTTTAGAGACGTCATTTGTTGAAAGGTTTTGGGGCCAGGGCAGTGCGATGCCTTCAGACCATGCTCCTTTATAGGAGATTGAGGCTGTCGTGTTCCTGTAGCTGCCTCATGCTTAACAATGGCACATTTGGCTTTTCTGCTTTATTTTACCAAATGTACGGAAGCTACTGATGTCATCAGTATTCAATAATGTTTGTCATTTTTGGGGGGGACTGAGATATGTTGGTACAGAGTTATGACTAATTGCAAAAAATAAAATTGGTTATAAACCCACATAAATGGTTAAATTACTTAAACTGTATTTTGAAACAAAGACATGAGTGCTCCCCTTAATGGTTTAAGGACAAAATATGTTGTTGAATCCTCATTTTAAAATGGTCTGATGGCTAAACAAGATAATTTAATTTCGTCTCACTGCTTTTGAAGCTTCTGTTTTCAAATTGCTTTCAAAGTATTTCTGTTTCTTGCTGGAGAACTGTCTAGCACCCATCTTCTGCCTGTAACCACATGGTACCTGAGGAATTCATCCATAGTTCACACATTGTAAGCTGCTATTGCAGAAAAACCGTACAGCAAGATAATTCTTTTCTGCACTATTTAACATCTTGATGTCCACTTTCCATATCGTGCGTGCGTGTGTGCGTATGCTTAAAAAAAATCTAGCAAACCCTGAAACCTGATGCAAATTTAAGCCTGAATTTTCGATGGCCCGCACGCGTAAAATTTGGAGATTTATGCACGTGGCTCGATACACGCAGAAGTGCCAGGCCAGCAAAAAGGGGCGGGCCGGAGCGTGTGGTCTGGGCGAGGTGGGAGGCAGGCCAGGACGGTGCCATGAGATGCTGTCCCGGGGAAACCGGCGTGCGGAGTTTACTTCTGCTCCCAAGGAGCACGAAGTATTAAAACAAAAACATTTAGGGTAGCTAGATAGGGGTTAGGGGTCAGGGTGGAGAGGGGGAAAGGGGAAGGGAAGGAAGGTTAGGCAGGGGGGTAGGGAAGTTCCCTCTCAGTCTGCTCCTTAATTGGAGCAGATTGGGAGGGAACAGGGAAAAAGGCCGATCGTGTCGCCGGATGTAATTGAAAAATCCCCCCCCCCCCCCCATGCAAGTGGGGCACCTGCCTGCACACATGCGCATACGTTATAAAATTGGGGCGTCCATGTGTGTGCGCCGGGAACCGAGCGCACATGGATGCTCGCGTGCGCCTTTTAAAATCAACTCCTTTAGTGTTAGAAGTGCTAGAGCAAAGATTTCTTCTGGCTTATAGGGTCTGTTGCGCCCGTCGGGGTCAGACGGCTTCGCCCCTAATGCCTCACCTTTTTCTCAGCTCCTCCCGCTCACCTTGGGAAGATAGCCGCCCTCTCCGGAACGGCTATGGCGTTGCCTCCTGCCATGTTTCTCCTAAGGCCCTACTAGGGTGCGTGCGTGCTACCCACGTCTTTATTCCAGCTATGGCGCGAACCTCGGGGGCTCAGAAAGTCACGCCATCCGGGTATTTCGCCTGTACTTGTTTGCTAGCTCATTGAGTTAGCAAGGATTGGTCTTGGCCGGTCTAAGCTACTCTAGTGCTTCCGTGCTGCCGCTGGAAGCTCTCTCTCTGCCCTTCGGGGTAACTGCTAACCTGGGTACCCGCTCCTCGGGGGCCCTCTGCTTTATTTCAGGTGCCTTACAGGGATCAGGTACTCGCTCCTCGAGGGTCTGCTCTCCCTGCCTCGGTGCCTTGTACCATCTATTTCAGCCTGGTGGAATCGCCAACATACAGCTCCCATCTAGTGAGTAATCTAACTCTGTCTGTCTCATCTACAGCATTGCCTTGCTGGGAAACCTTCACCGGAATTCCTCTATACCAAGGTGGTGAGACGGGTCCCCTCTGCCGAGGGTCCCGAGACTGCTACCTCTGGATCACCTCACTACTGCCACCTCTGGTGGTACTCATCAAAGCTGTACAATAAAAGATCTGAATCTGTGTTTGTGCGTCCTGATCTAGCCCAGTACTGTGGCTCCCCACGGGGCTCCTCCCCGTGGGTGTGGTCATCTGCCACAGTACCCAAGAATCCACCCAAACACCGCTAACCATAACAGGGTCATCTTGCAATTCCTTCAGGAGTCACTTTGAATGCTGTTCTTTGCCCATCAACAGGTGTCACTATAAGAGCAGTATCTGAGCAGCCCTCATCCATATCCCTAGTCCCATCTACTTTGAGAACTGTGCTATGATCCATTAGCTGGACCTGCTTTGCAGATGACCTGAATGCACCCTAGTCTTAGGCCAGCAGCTTCCCAGTGCAGTTTTTTATGAATAGGTAGAGGGGAAAATAAAGGATCTGCTTTGATGCCAAAGGTGGCTCACCCACTAGCATCATCGGAAGCCTCTTCAGGATTTGAATATGAAATAATTTAATTTTTGGAGTGTCGGGGCTCTTTGTGTACTTCCAAGCCTGTAGTATTTTGAGTTTGCTGTTGTGATTAGCTGCCACACCTCAATTCTATGGATCAAGAGCACAGCTTTGCCAAAAAAAAGTCAAATACTGGAAGCAGGTTTTGGATCTTCTAATACCCAGCCCTGGCTAGCAGGCTATAGTATATTATACACCACTTGTTGTAGTTAGGTAATATGACAGCGAGACTTTGCAGTGTCTAATAGGGAGATCACAGGTAAAGGAACCTGCTTTTCAAGGATTTCATTGCAATGAATGAATTCTGTTTTGTTTTTTTTTTTGCTGTGGACGAATGTTAGCACAGCACAGGGTATTACCAATGAATTTTGTAAGTTTGATACCTGGCACCTAAAAATAGATGAGTGAAAAAGGGAAAATTAAATGTATGGTGCTCATGCATCACTCAGCAATTCTGAGCAAATTTCCAAAGGGGTTACACATGGAAAAAAGCATATACATGCATAAGTAGCATATAATCATGGCTTTGCATGCACATTTACCAGTGCAAAAAAAGGGTGGTACAGGGGGTGTTCTGGGGCAGAGCCAGTTGTACTTTGTACGTACCTTGTATGTGTGTTTTTATCCTGTCTGTTTAAATGTTACAGCTCAATACAGTATTGAGTTATGTTTATTTTAATACTGGGTATGTTTATTGTAAACCGCTGAGACCTGCGGAATGATGGGCTATACATTTCATAAATAAGTTGCTATTTTATAAGAAATGTATCTATATTAATTATCTAACTTATTCATACAATTTTGCAGCTGCTAATTGACGTGCAAATGAAATCAGATTTGTCTGTTGACTGCAGTTTTTGGCTGGAAGGTCTGGGGTGAACTGGTGCAGGTTCCAGGTGAAGTGCTAGGAGGGTGTTGTGAACTGGAGGTGGATTGGGTGGATCTGGTGGAGGTATTGGCAAAACTGCTGATTTCAAGTATGCGTGCAAGTGAATATTTTCCAAACGCTATACGTGTAAACTTTAAAATATACCTACCTCCACGTGTAAATCAGGGTTATTGCTCGTGCATGTTATATTTTCTTTCACGTGTAAAATAAACGCTCATATGTTTATGAACTAGGTAGAGAAAATGTGCTTTCCTTGCATTGCAAATATTTGCACATGTTGAAACACACGTGTGCATTTTCAGAGCAGAACTATGCTGTATTTTATATAGTGTGCAGCAGCGCATTCCGCTGTTTATAAAATGCTAGGTTGTGTCTCCCCGCGTCCTCTTAGGCGTGCAAATTCAGTTCCATGAACAGGTTTGAAAGTTCAGCTCTCTGTGCATATTTACCACATACCGGTATGTTTCAAGTATAATTATTCCATAAAATGTATTCTAGCATTTCTGTTGCCTGATTATCTCCGGTGACAAAAAATAGTTTTCTGAAAGCATAAAGCAAAAATATGTCCTAATGATTTCTAAGATATATTTCCTTTCCTAGCTGAATTCGCACTGCGGGGCGGATTGTAACAAGAAGGACTTGGTTTGATTTCCAGGCTTGAGAGTTAAGGGGGGCAGGAGGCCTCCTAAATGTTGAAAGTACTTGTTCTGTTCCTTGCTTTGTCAGCAGCCGGTTGGGGCTCTCCTGAAGGAGCAGCCTGCGCGCTTCTGCTGCATAACCTTAGGTCAGAAGAAAAGGGGCCGCAAGGTAATTGAGGGAGGGAGACTGGACCGGTTGGGGCCTCTTTCCAGCCCTCCCTTTTTGCATTCCTGAGCTGAGAGCTGAGCCTCAGCAAGAGGGAGAAAAAAGGGAGGAAGTTTCCCTGTGCGCAGCCTCCTGCTTCGGAGTTGTGGCTCAGCCCACCCCCCTCCTCCTCCTCCTCAGTGCGAGCTCCTTAAAGTGCAAGGCTGGAACCCAGGGCGCGAGCTCCCGGGATCCGCAGAAACCTGCTCGGAGGAGTTTCTCTTTTAATTACTCTGCTTTTGGGGCTGAGCAGAAAGGATTGGGTTTCCTACTGCAGGCGCTGGGCCCTACTGACAAGCACTTCAGCAGCGCGCAGGATGCGGGGAGTGACAGATCAGGGAAGGGGCCCTCTGCATGCCAGGTCCCAGCTCTCGGACAACTCCTAGGCAAAACCTGAAACGGAGCGGGCAAGGAAGGAACTCCGTGCAACTCCTTCCTCACGGTGAGTGCAGGTTCCCAGCCTTACCCTTTCAACTCTCTGTGCAAGAAGAAGAAGGACTTCTCTTCTATAGCTAGAAAAATAAGCTTTCGAAGAGCTGCTTGCATACCAGGTCATAGTATGTTGCTGAGTTATGTTTCAGGACTTGCTGGCTCTTTAAAAAGAAAAAAAAAAAAAGGAACTGTTATTGGATCTTGTTGTAGAGCTTTCAGCGGTGCAGACAGCTCAGGGGTGGAACAGAGAGCCATGTGCACGCTTTTATTATGTCTTGCCTTTACTCGCACATCCTTCCTTGAAATTAGATGCCAGTGCCAAGGGGGGGTCCCCCGAGGCCTCAGTCCCCAGCGCCAGCCCTGAGAGAGAGAAAACAGCGCTTAACTTGTGAAGTTTTTTTTCCCATTCCACCTTCTCTGTTGGCAGAGATGGCCAGGGCCTTGGCTCGCTTGCTTTCGTCCAGCCCATGACGTTCTCACACATCAGGAGCTGCTTTCCCTTGCTTCGTGCGTTCAGAAAACACTTACAGCTGCCCTGGCATGCCAGATCCTAGCTCCAGGCATCAGTAACACCATGGTCGGCGGGATGGACGAGTACGAGAACACTTTATAGAAAAGAAACACATAAAAGCCTGAACAAAAGCAGGTTAGAAAGGGACTCTGTGTTTTGGGGATTGTGGAGCGATGTTTAGGTTAAGGTCCTATAGTTACATGTAAGTGCATTGTCTCGTAATTGTATTTTAAAAAATAAAACAAGAAATATCTTTTTTTTCCCCCCGTTGTGGAGGAAAGGAGAAGCAATATTCGTAAACTAGTAAGTCAACTGCATTCAACACCCTAGGCTGACACTAAGTTGAGAAATGTTTGCTGGAACTGCTGAGCAGAGGAAAGTGCGATTAATAAATCATTAGCGTTTGTCAGAGTCCCTAAATGATGATTACATGTTTTTCTGAAGGAGATACAAGTTTACATTGTAACACAGATTACCTTTCAGTGTCTGCATTTTTTTTTATTTCTTTATTTTCTTTAAGGGACTAAATTCCTAAATGTGAAAATTAAAGGCAGAGAAAATAATGTATCAGATGAAAAACTCCCTTTGTCCATTAAGATGATGACTGCAATATGATGCACTCCATTTATTTTTATTTTTTATTTTTCCTGTTTAATTTAGGATCTCCCTTTCTGAGGCGTTGCTGCTGTTGCATCGATTATAAGTATTTTTTTTGTTTGTTTTAATATAGTAAGAGCTTGGTGTTTAATTAGTGTGGTACAGTGACAAATGCAAGAAAAATTGACCCAAAATAGATGTTAGGGTGCACACTTTCTGCACTGTTATAAATGATCCAAACGTGGGCCCTCTGGATGTTTTATCCTTGCCCAGATACTTTTGTTATTTCAAGATCTCAGCTCCGTTTGTGCAGAATTCCCATGGAAAGCCTGTTGCACTTTGCTTTGGCATTAGTAATGCGCTGGGAGAAAGATCTAGAAGGTGTATACAATGGCCAGTGTTGTGTGTGCCGATAAGGGGGTGGGGGTTTGGGGAGGGGGAGGCAATGGCCTGCCTCCCCCTCCCCTCTGCAAAGTTCCAGAGCTGTGTGAACGCCAAATGCAGGACGCGATTTGGACCGGTTTTATTATTAGTGACAGGATCTGCACATATAAGTGTGTATGTATCTATCTTTTAATCCTTAGAGAGAGCTAGACACACACAGATATTATACAACACATTTTGCCCAGCTCAGAATAGTATTACAGTTTTCCAAACTGTTTCAGCTTGAACGTTCTGCTGTCCATCGTTAAATTAAGATCTCGCTGCCTTTTTTGTGCATTTTTTTCCAAATGGTTTCTATTTGTATAACTTTGGAGGCAGGTTTGACTTTGAAAACGTAGGGTCCGAGGCAAACCTGGAGGAAAGAAACTTTATTCTCAAGCTTTTTAGAGCTTTGCTGAGGTAATTTTCAGTTACACGGGGGATTGCGCGCACAGAATTAGTATGTACGCACGCATACGCTCTTCTATGAACCCCAAGAGTACACGCACACTTGCAGGGAGGAAGGGCGGATCAGGGCTGTTACCGGGGGGTGTTCAGAAGTTCCTGTGCAAGTTTGCTATTTTCTAAGTGGTTCACGCGCGTGCATTACCGAACAGTTTTACACACTGCTAATTGCCTTGTGCAATTGAAATCTGACTTGCCTTTCTTTTGTCTTCAGTTTTTGAGTGGTGAGTCTGGATGGAGGGTATAGGTTCATTTGGGGGAGGTATTGGTGATCTGGTGGTTCCACGTGTGCATGCAAGTAAGTATTTTCAGAAGTGGCGGTCATGCAAACCTTAAAATCTGCCTCCATGGGTAATTCTGAATTATTATGCAGGGGGAGGTAAGTTTCAAAGGCGTTAAAGTCCCTAAATGTAACAGACTATTGTAGCAATTTTCAAAACCCCCTTTTAAGTGCTTAAGGCCTGATTTTCAAAAGCATTTACACGTGTAAAACAGGGTTTTATATAAGTAAATGCATTGTACCCATGTAAGTGAGCTTTTGAAAATTGCTACAATATGTTATTGAAACGTCCATGGGATTTACCCCCATAAGTGCTCTTTAAGCATATAAATGATTTTTGAAAATTGCTACAGTCATATGTTACATTTACACATGTAACTCCTCTGAAAATTCACCTGTTAAAGTGCACGGGTGTAAAACCTATGGACATTTTAATGGCATGTATTGCAGCAATTTTCAAAAGCCCACTTACACGGGCAAAACACATTTATTTTACTTATTTGCATGTGTAAAACCCAGTTTTAAGTGTATAAATCCTTTTGAAAATTACGCCCACAAATTGCTACAATTATTATGTGTGTGAAACATAAGCACTCACTTTTTTAAAATGATGAAAAATGAAAGTGTACATATTCCTGCATTACAAATATATGATCGTACTTTCAGGGCAGATATACCAGCAAAAATCTGCATGCACCCACTCATGCACGTAAATGATGCAACCCCAGACATTAAAATGTTTAGGAAGTGTGTGAAAGCTTTGCTTTTCTGGGAGGATTTTGGATGAAAGCGATGTTATGGACTTACTGTATGTTTTATTATTTGTTTTAACATAAGACAGTGAAATTATATTACTGGTATGTTTTATTTATAATTTTATGCATGTTTTATGTAAACCGCACTGAACACAAAATTGTATGGAAGTTTTCAGTATACATGCAGCTGCAATTATCATTAATAAAATGATCCAGGCTAGATTTAGTTAGACTTATTACTGGAGAGCTTTATAAGACGATACCCTGAAGGGGCTCTCTCCAGTAAGGGTTCTCTCTCATTTTGTATTGCTGAGAGAAGACTTGTAGTGTTGGTACTGCGAGGAACGGGATTCTTTTTGACTGTGATACTGTTGGGAACAGTGCAAAAATTAGCATTATCATCATGATGATTTGTCTAGCACATAACAGATGCATGAGGCGCTGAACAGGGACACAGTATGCATAGTCCCTACTCCTTGGAGCTTAGCTTACAACCTAGCCAAGAGAACCAGCCAGCCTCCTGTTTGTTTTGTTGTGTAAGACAGCAAGGCTCTAACTTGAGAAGATTTAAGATAGGTGGGATTAACTTGAGGAAGTGCGACGTAATCATCTGAAGGGGATGCTGCACAGGAGCTTTCAGGACCACGTAGGGCCCTGCTGTGGAGATGCAGAAATGACCTACGTGGTCATCCAGGCTTCTGCACAATAACATCTTTGTGCTCATCCTTACTGAAAAGGGCCCCAAGATATGTAGCAGTCAAAGGTGATACAAGCAGTGAGTAATACTTTGTTCTCCTGGAAGAGTTGCAACTGTAAAGCTATTGCTTCGGTTTTGAATAAGTGACTTTTCTTGGGTCGAGAGAGAGAGAGGCTGTCTCTGACACTTTTGAAACCACCTGTTTCTGAAATTCATTTTCTGTTTTATTAAGTTTACATTTATTACGTTTAGAAACTGCTCATGGGAGGAGATTATCCGCTACAACAGGGGAGTTGCGTTGGATGATGCTGATATTCAGTGGCGTTAGCTGACACATTTTGACTTGGGATCAGAGCTATCTGTTGCCATTAACTTTCACCCAACCAACAATTATCATATTGTAGTCCAAGATTAATGCGCAGAAAAATGTCATAACAGCCCATGCCTGTGGTTATCTAAACTGTGGTTTACTGCATTGCCTCAAGACTCACCAGAGTTGACGGGATTACACTGAGTGCTTTTTTTGGGAGTCAAGCACAAATTCCATAAGGAGGTGAGGTTATAGGGAGTGAAATGAACACTGGCATTCAGAGGGACACTAAGGGGAGAATTTTCAGAGAGTAACGTGCATAAAAAATAGCATGCATGCAGGTGAGCAGCCTATATGCGCATAAATGCTATTTTAAAAGTATCAAAAGCCTGCACATACTTTAGGTTTCACACGCACATATATGCATGAAAAAAAAGGGGAGGGGCCGACAGTTACACGCACACGTTGCTATTTTAAAAGAGACATGCGCATACAATTGGCAACTTACTACATAATTTTGCACCTGCTACTGATATCAGACTGGTTTATTGTGCACTTTTGGCTGGGTGGATGAACTGGGGTGGGAGGTGTTCAGGTTGAAGAACCAGGTCTTGATGCTGGAGAAGGAATCGGAAAAGTAGTTTCAATTATGCGTCCGTGTTCCAAAACATATCGACCTGCACGCATCAGTCGCATTTTAGACGAGCAAGTCCTGCTTTATTTTTGCGCCTAAAATAGACAAGCATATAGTTTTATAACCGGTAGGAAAAGTCCGCATGTTAAATGCATTGAAATACTCGCTTTGAATACGTTGCGTGTATTTGCGTGTAAGCATGCATATGTGCGTGTTTTATAACACGAGGGGCGTCTGATATGCATGGGTTATAAAATACTAGTGTAGATCTCTGCCCGGCCACATACGTGAGTATATACGGCCGCACGGAGTCGTTTGAAAGTTGTCCTCTGACTGCATCAACTGAAAACACCTCCTGAATAAAAGAGAATAAAATGTTGCAAATGCCATCTTTCAGACGTGATAGGAAATGAATTCTCCGTGGTCGGGCGTCCACCCTCATTTGGCCTTACGGTACAGATATTTCTGGAGCCATAAGTGAACACAAGTACCCAACTGCTATTTTGTTTCTGCTCTGTACTACAAAAGAAATTAAGCCATCTTACAAATAGAGGGGGTGATTATCCTATTTTGGACATTCATTTGTTTGAAAGCTTTTTTGTTCCATGGTAAAACTGAACAGAGTTTGGATGAAATGATTTATATTAACAAAAACTTATAATACTGTTTTAAAATAGTATTTCTTTTTATTTCAAGGCCTTTTCTACTTTATCTTGGAGATTCTGAGCATTAGGGGGACAATGTGCACGGGCCTGACCAGGAAGCAAGGCCCATGTGTACCAACCCATCTCAAAACTAATTTTCAAAAGAAAACGTATCCTGTAGTTAACTTTTTTGAGGGTAAACCATTCAGGTTGTTTCCCTTTAAACGTTGGGCACAAGGGATGTGGGGCAGGCATGTAGATTTGAAAATCAAACTATGCACATATTTTCTCCCTTCTCCCACCCTTGGGACGGCCCCCTTTTTCCTGGGGGTGAGTATAACCACCTGGTGACAGTAGATTGGGGGGTGCGGTTTTCAGCACGCTAAATCTGGCCCCTCATGGGGGGTGGGCACTATTGGGAACAGTCTGCAGAGTTTGTAGGTGTACGTAAGCACCTTGCTCATACGCGTGCATTGCAACTATTTCTTCAACGGAAAAGCCACCCGGTACAATGTACGCATGATAAAAGCACCTGCGCGCAGACGCCCGTGCACGTCCGCTTGCTGTCCATGTGGACAGCTGAAGGAGAGGCAGAATTGCACATAATATATGTACACATCCAAACATACTCCTGGGAACGCCTCTCTTACTTCCAGCTAAAAGCCTTCACGTACTTTTAGCCGAGTCCCCATTTAAGTCACATAAAATACAGCAGGAGGAAATGTAGAATATGATGGTTCTTGATAACCTTACGGTCCATCCTATCTGCCCAGTTCCCTTCCTGTTACAATATCATAGACCCCCTTTATCTCTGGCCTTCACTAAAGATCCTCTGTGTTTTCTCAGATTCTGCTAGGACGCTTGTTATGAAGTCTGATGCACTCTGCTAAACCTTATCAAACATGCATAATATTACAAAGAAATAATTAAGCCACTGTTGCCATCATGCTTTCTGGTTTACTCACTTTTGGTAGAACTGCAGCTTAGAAATAGTTAATTCACAATGATTACATTAGTGATAGGAGGATATAAAAATGTTTTTTTCATTTCTGAAATCTGCACAACATTTTGGGACGCGCAGTAGCTGTGTGTCAAAACCATTCTGGGAAAACAGCTCTGAACTTTTCAAACTTGGGGAAACTGTTTCTCCCTCCCCCACAAAGGGTATTCCAGAGATCGTGTTAAAATTGCTCCACTAAAAATAAAGTTGAGGAGTGAAAAAACAATCAGCTCTATTTCTAATGTCAATCCTCACCTCAAGCATTCTGCAAAACTGTAGTAAAGCAAGGCTTATTTATGCCATTAGCCATACTAATCAGCTTTTCCTAATTAGCAGGGTGAAAGGGCAGACCTAATGGGCATTTTCTATTGGTTCAATCTAATATCACCTGTTTCCAGCACCAGTTATGGGTGACAATGAAATCCTCAAAGTACAACACCAAAGCATTTTATTTTTCCCCAACATTTCAAACCCACAGAGATCTAGAGGGTTTCATCTATTTCCAGCTCATACACTAAACAGAACTGGACACATGTCAGGGCCAAGGATGCACAGCCCGGCCTCTGGGAGTGACCCAAAGAAAGGGTGATAAATGGCTAGGAAAAGGGGTAGGAGTGGCAAACAGGACTCCATCCTGTTTATATTCCAAGGAGGTCTCACCAGGGACCTATACAGGGGCAGTATCACCTCCCTTTTTCTGCTGACCATTCCTCTCCCTATGCAGCCAAACATCTTTCTGGCTTTTACCATTGCTTTATCTACCTATGATGGTGAAAGCCAGAAAGATGCTTGGCTGCATAGAGAGAGGAATGGTCAGCAGAAAAAGGGAGGTGATATTGCCCCTGTATAGGTCCTGGTGAGATCTCATACTGTGTACAATTCTGGAGACCGCACCTTCAAAAGGATATTAACAGGATGGAGTCTGGCCAGAGGGAGGCTACTAAAATGATCAGTGGTCTTCATTCTAAAGCATATCAGAATAGACCTAAAGAAATAAACATATATACACTAGAATGAAGGCAAGATAGGGAAGATACGATGGACACATTCAAAGGTTCCATGCACAGGAGGTGAGCCTCTGACAATGGAAAGGAGAAGCTAGAATGAGAAGTAATGAGATGAAGTTGAAAGGGGGTAGACTCGGGAGTAATCTTAGATGTAATCCAGTGGAAGTGGTGGAGACAAATACAGGGGATCCTAGGAAGTGATGAGAATTATGCTAAATTAATTGGATGGATGGGCCATAGGGTCTTTTTCTGCCGTAATGTTTCTGTGTTTCTGTACAGGTGGGAACCATGGCAGTCCATTTTTGGGAAGATACAGAGGCAGGGTTAAGGCAATAAGGGAAGGGTACAAAGGTTGGAGCAGGAGGGTAAGGAAGCAGAAGGATCTAGGATGCAGAAGGCTGGGGGCAAAGAAATTCCCCTCCCACCACACCCTGTGAGATAAGTTAGCCTAGAAGTACAAGAATGATCAAAGTAGGTGAAAGAAGATGCACAAACTATTGTCACAGCCGAAGGGAGGCAGCATCTAATCAAAAAGGAGAAAAATTATGGTGACCTGGAGAAATTATGAACATTAAAATACGGGGAAGGGGGGGGGGGCAGTATGGCATGACCAGATGAGGGAACTGTGAACATGACATCAAAGGTCTCCTTACCGTTGAGGGCTACCTAAAGCCAGCAGTCGTTAGGAAAGTATTAAGGCCGTGACCAATTGAATCCATACAATCCACTTGTATTAACTGTGCTTTGACTTTTGTCCTGATGGTTTTAATAAAGGTTGGAGATTTAAAATGTGTATCCATTTCGAGAGAGGTTGGGTGGGGGGTGGGAGGAGAAAGGGTAAGACTTTAGTATGCTAGTGTTGTGATGCTAAGGATGCGTAACGTCAGAATGTCAAAGTAAGGATTAAGTCTAGGTGTGAAGAACATAAGTGCTTATGGGATACATCGTAGGGAGTGTAAGAGTTTTCCTACAGTTATGGATTATCGGACTTATTTAAATCAGGCAGCAAGCAAGTTCAGGTAAAGGGAGCAGAATCTCTCTACCTTTTAGAAGTAATTAATAAGAGTTTTAATGTAGCAGCAAATCACTCCTGTTACAAACGTTATGAAAATCCCTGCATCTAACTCAAAGTTAACTTGCACATCCTAAATGCATTGCTGGTAAACTATCCATTTTAAAATAGCTGTTATGGTTAAGCGATGCTTGGGTGGATTCTTGGGTACTGTGGCAGGTGACCATGCCCACGGGGAGGAGCCCCGTGAGACGCCACAATACTGGGCTAGACACAGATGCACAAACACAGTTCTTTTATTAAACAGCTTGTAGTGTACCACCAGAGGTGGCAGTAGTGAGGCAGTCTGGAAGTAGCAGTCTCAGGACCCTCACCCCGTTGGTATAGGGGAATTCCAGTGTAGGTTTCCCCAGCAAGGTAGTACTGTGGATGAGATAGACTGAGAGATTACTCACTAGATAGGAGCTGTAGGTTGGCGATTCCACCAGGTATGTAGTAGAAGGTACAGGCACCGAGGCAGGGAGAGCAGGCCCTCGAGGAGCGAGTACCTGATCCCTGTAAGGGACCTGAAATAAAGCAGAGGGCCCCTGAAGAGTGGGTACCCAAGTTAGCAATACCCCGAAGGGCAGAGAGAGAGCTTCCAGTGGCAGAGTAGCTTAGAACCAGCCGAAACCAATCCTTTGCTAACTCAACAAGCTAGCAACAAAGTACAGGCTAAATACCCAGATGGCGTGATGTCAGTAGAGGGGAACGCCCCCGAGGTTCGCGCCATTGCTGGAATAAAGACGTGGGTGGCGTGCGTGCGCGCACCCTAGTAGGCCTTGGGAGGAGCATGGTGGGAGGCAGCACCATAGCCGTTCCGGGAACACCGGAGAGGTCGGCTTGTAGACGCGGTGGCAGCCATTTTCCCTAGGGATACGGGAGGAGCCGTGAACAAGGTGAGGCAAATGGGGCGAAGCCGTCTAGCATCAATGGACAGAACAATAACAATTTAGCCAGTTTCTTACTCCATTCAGAAGTGCATGAAAATGTCACGAATAGCATTTCGGCACACTCACTATCCACTGCATTTGGGTTTGGGTCATCCTTCTGGAGAATCAGGGTCCTGCCAGCTGGAGGGCCGCCAGCTGAACTTCCAGGAGGCAAGGTTAACACCACCATCTCAGGGCGGAAGTCCCGGAATGCTTACAGAAGCCTCTGTAAGCTATGCAGGCTAGGGACAGAAGTGAAGATGGGCTTAGGCATGGATGAGATCGGCAAGTACTCCAAAGTTAATGGAGCAGGCCTGGGCTGAGCAGGGATCCCAGTCTCGAAGCTTAGGCCAGAGCTTCATGAAGTCTCTGGTGAAAGGTTCATGGGTGAAAAGTTTGCGTGATCGGCAGCAAGCAGTGTGGTCCTGAATCCATAAGTCCAGTCTTTCTTTCATCAGGACATAATGATCCAAAAGTTGATACTGATTGGATATTATCACAATCCACTGGCATAGGATTGGTGGGCTTCCAATATGACTTCTTAGCTGGTATGTATATTAATATTGTCACGGACATGAAGGCATGAATTGGAAGACATCTGGTGAATAATGCTGGATCTCATTACTGGATACAAAGTTTGTCAAGGCCACAGACTCAGCAAGTTTGTGTCCGGCAATATCAGCAAACTTGTAAAGTAAAGACAAATTGCTCGATATGGAGAACAATAACAGCTGCTTCTCCTGTGTGTAGTTCTCACAGGCATTCACGTTAAAACCGCGGGAGCCATCACATGGCTGGACTTCCATCTTGTGTGGCTGAAGCCTGCAAAGTTTGGTTCATTGCATGCTCCTTTTAGAATGTCTGGCTTATGCCTACAGGAGGGTCATTTTGCAAAGCTTCTGCAGGTAAAATACTGCCCTTTGCAATGGTCCTGCATGACCAGTACATGTGCAAACTTACATGTATATACTCCATATACCTGTACCCTTATGTACATATGGGAGAAACATTCCAAGAGATGGAGCCTGGTGGCTCTGGGACTTTATGGACAGACTTTTTTATTTTTTTTTTTAGAAAGCATGCACATAAATTCTCTTGGCAAAACTATATGGGAAGCTTATGCTTCCCACCCAACTCCCAAGCTCCTGCATATTCAAGAATTGTCGTTGCCTGTTCCTCTCAGCCTTTTGCTCTCCTTTTAGGTCCTTGTATGCTCTCGCCCCCCCCCTTTTTATTATTACACATGTTACACGTTAATATTCCCATAGTTACTGAAACTGTTCATTGTATTTTCCTTTCATTACCAAACTGTTGATATGTAAACCGAGGAGATGTGAAAACGAACATCGGCATATAAAAAAATGTTAAATAAAAGTGCCCCAAGTAGCAGGTTTAACTGTGTGTTCGTAGTTTGGCCCAGGAGAATTTTCAAACTGGATTTATGCAAGCAAGCCTGCATTGAAAGCCAGCATAATTTATGTGCATACTCGCCAGCTAATTTATGTACAATGTTACAAAATTATCTCTTTAAAGGTGAATTTTCAAAGAGCTGCACAAGCACAAATTAGCAGATGTGTGTGCAGATAGTCCATGTTCGCAAAAATGCTATTTTATAAACCTCAAACATGTCCAGCAAATAATGGTGCACGAATTAGTTTGCTCGTATAAAAAAAAGGGTCAGGCCAGTGGCGTTCCAAGGTGGAGCCAACACTTACACATAGAAGTTGCTGCTTTATAACTTGCCAAAGGGATGCGTGTATGGCTGTGACACGCTAATTATCTGGTGTAAGTGGAAATAAAGTTCTTTATAGCCAAATACTGTCTGGGTGAGTGATCAAAGCAAACTGAGGGGAGTTCAGGCTGAAGAACTAGGATGGTTTTGACGACGTAGAGACAGACTGGGCAAACTAGTGGACAAATTCGTTAAACTAGAAATTTCCTTTACACACGCATGTTACAGTATTTGCTAGTTACACGTGTAGAAGCTGACAAGTGCTAAGGAAAATACATGCGTGAAATCTACACGTGTAAATGCTTAAAATTTGGCGCACAAATATTCACATTTAGCAGTGCCACTTATCTGGATACATTTTGGGTAAGCTTTGCTGCCTCGTAGCCAGATAAGTCTCAAGAACCACTACTTATCCAGCTAAGTATTAGGGTCATTCATCAAAATGCATCATGGCATTAACAATAATGCACGGTGCGAATGCAAATTTTTTGAGGGGCCCGAAATTTGTGGGGGAAGGGGGAGAGAGAGAGACTACAAGGCCCTCATAGTAGTGGTATGTATATCTCTACAGGAGGGCCATTTAATAGGTCGAGGTGAGGTATTGGTAAGGTTTAGGGGCCAGTTTCGCATGTAGAGTGAGACGTACGAATAACACAGTACACCTGGGTGAAGATTTGACATCATTTGGAGTGAGGAAAGTCTCACAAAGATGGAATTTTGTACTATGTTATCTCACCCTAGCTGGCGAAACTGGTCACTAAACCTTAAACCACCACCAACACCTCACCTCGACCTATTAGATGGCCCTCCTATAGAGATATAAATACCACTACTATGAGGGCCTTGTAGAGAGTCTCTCTCTCTCTCCCCCTCTCCCTAGCGCAAGATGTGAAAAATAGGATTATCGCAGGGTGCGCTGTTTACCAATGCCAAGCGGTAAGTTAACACGTGGTGCGGTAATTCTAAAAATTTCCCGAAACACACCCCTTTTCTTAAATGCTTATTAACACATTGGCAATGCGTTAATAAGCATTTTGATAAATCTAGGGGTATAGCTGGATAGGTGTTAAAATGGTACTTATCAGGCTATGTTGAAAATACATGCTGTGTATCTTTTAGATACGTGAATGTGTTGTTGAGTTGATTTAAGTGTATTTTGTATTGTGTGCACGCATTTGTGCACATGATATAAAATATGTGCGTCCATATAGCCATGTATAAGGATGCACACATGCTTGTTTTAAAGATTATCCGTCTTGTGTATAGAATATTCAGTTGTTTTTCACACTCTGGTACAATACTCTGCATTGCAATAGGGTAAGTTAACATTAGAAGTATTAAGACTGCTGTTGGTTACCATAGTTAAGATATAATATATGAGAAACTAGTTCTAAAATGTGGTTTTATTTTCTCATAATATTTAGTGAAAGACTGTCTTAAAGATTTCCCAAGTTCTACATCTTGTTTTAGACTAACAGCAGCATTTACTGAAGAATGAGTTACACACAGAAATGTGAAATGTGATCCTTCAGTTTTTCAAAGGACTAGAAAGTTCTCATGCAGTGGAATGGAGCGCCTACAGGTGAACTGGGTAATTTCAATTCTTAGAAAGAGCAACCTGCTTGGCATTGTTCTAGAGAGGTTGTAATTTTTTAATATTATCAATCATTTTTCGTGTTTTTAGCTCCTGGTTTTCATTGTCTCATCAGACTTCATAGTTGTGGAATCATTTAAGAAATGAGAATATTCTCTGCATTTCAAGGAGAAATTATTTTAGGTGTTTTATTAAATAAGCTAGTGGATTTGCACCCCACCAGCTTCACATCCTGCTGCTCGCTAACCAAACCGAATAAGCATTAACTGGATAATCTCTATTCCAAGGAGTTGTGTGTCAATTATATATGGCAACATCTGTGGAATTTGAAAAATATTTTCTGAAGGACTGAAAGCGGCATCTGAAATATGTAAAAAGTAATCCATTAACTCGCAGGTGTTTGCTGCACTTGAAGATGGAGTTCATGTTGAATGCTTATCTCCGTCTTCTGGGAGGCATCTTTGCTCTTCCACCACTACGAGTTTGCTCATCTTTGCTCATTCATTGATATTGTTTCAGAATCCCCAGCTCTCTCCAATGCTCCAGCACCTTTCCTCCTCCTCATTATGCACCCGTTCATTATTTGCACCTCATTTGTAGCTATATCCTCATCCTTGTTATTTGGTAGGCTTGCACTAGCATCACTTAATGTAAATATTCAACTTCATCAACACAAATGAAATAACAGCAATATTTTATGAAAATCTTCTTTGGTGACCCTTCAGTAACATATATATAAAACTAATAAAAATAAATATAGTATAGACTAGTACACTGCTATATTTCTTAGGATATATAAAAAAAAGAAAATACAGCCTGCAATAAACACACAAGAGATCTCTGGTTTCTATGTCTTTGCTCCACTAAGGCCTAGATTTACTAACCTACTGCGGCGTCATGAATCGCGCAGTAACGGAGGGTGGGGGTGGCGAAGCAGGGGGCGGTCCTGCGATAGCCAGCAGCAATCGCACCTCCGCGGTGCGATCACTGCCGGCGTCGCACCGAATAACTACACCATAAAAGGTGTAGTTATTTGGCGCGAAATAGGCAGCGATACGGAAGTTTACCTTTCGCCGTCCACGCTGTCTTCGTGGCATCTGCCCCGGTGCCGCCCCGACTCCTCCTGTTCCGGTCTTGACGCCGCCCCTTTTTAGTGATCGCACGCTTTGAAAAATGACCCCCTAAGTTTGCAAAGTTGTAAACCCATCGTCTCATTTACATGGCAAGCAAGTGAAAAACATCATCATTCATTGATGTTTTGTTGTTTTTCACCCACCAGGTGTTCGGTCTATATAAAATAGTGGGGGGAAAAAAGCTATCTTTGTTTTCCTTGTGTAAATAGGAAGGCCAGTTTGTCTTCTGGTGATTGATTGCCCTTTAATTGCAGGGAGCTACTATTTAAGCAAAACATCCGAAGGGTAAAAGGGGACTAGTCTTTAGGATTGTTCCTTAGGTAGCAATCTTCTTCTTTATTATGAATTTACTAGTGAATTTTTAAAACCTTTTGCACATAAAAAAAACCACACACGCATATTTTACATATTGTATTTTATAAAAGTAAAAAATATGTGCATATTTTCGTTTTCATGCGTGCATATATGCATGTAGAAAAGGAGTGGCCTAAGGGCGTTTTGTGGTAGGGCCAACATTTAAGTGCATAAGTTGCTATTTTAAAAGACACGCATACAGATTTGCCAACTTGTGTAAATTTATATCTGCTAATTATCTTGCTTAAGTAATATTAAGCATGCTTATTATGTACCAGTGGCCAAGTGGGCGGTCTGGGTGAAATGGGGAGAGTTTAGGCTTAAGAACCAAGAGGTTTTCGATAACCTGGAGAAGGACTGGGCAAACTGGTGAACAAATTGGTAAAACTGGTCATTTCCTTGACTCTCACATTTTTTAAAAATACGACTTAAGTACATAAATCCTGATAAAACGAGTAAGTCCTGTTTTATTTTCACCCATAACTTATACAGAGATATCTTTTTAAAATAGGTAGGAAAAGGATGTTCTTTGAATCCATTGAATGTATTCGCGCAGACACGCATATGTTGCAGAGTAGAGATACAGGTATTTTATAAGATGCACGCAGATTATAAAGTACTAGCATAGATCTGCTCCCGCCATATGTACAGGTATATGCCACCACTCATATTTGTTTGAAAGTTATCCACATAATGCGGACTACAAATTTCTTTCC
The DNA here is from genome assembly GCF_901001135.1 of Rhinatrema bivittatum. Taxonomy (NCBI): domain Eukaryota; kingdom Metazoa; phylum Chordata; class Amphibia; order Gymnophiona; family Rhinatrematidae; genus Rhinatrema; species Rhinatrema bivittatum. The sequence goes on from NC_042629.1 coordinate 23,869,571, forward strand.
AAGCTGCTGTAGTCACCTTGATGTCCAAATCCTCAAAGTAAGTCAAATTTGCATTCTAGCATTATAATAATTTTAAGCAAGCTACATTTTTTCAAAAGGTCATTTGAAAATGGAGTTATGAAACTAAGGAATTTAACTGATTGAAAATCCTAGCCATTAAATCATAGGAGACTTCAAGAATACTCAGCATAAACTCACTAGAATATTGTGCTGAGGTCACTTTAACTGTGAACTTGTGCTTAAATTGGACCTTGAAGTTACACGTGAAACACATTACTCCAACACCACTTAGAAGCAGGCCAGCTATCTTCAAATTATGAATAAAGCTTTTGTGCTGTTATTGGGTTCCTGTAAGCTATTGCTAGCTAAAAAAAAAAAAAAAAGCTAGCTGTCTATTGAGATGAAAGTCATGTCATAATATGAAAGTAGATTAATTTGGGGTAATTTTCAAAAATATTTATGTGCAGAAAACCCAGGTTCTGTGATAAATCCCCATTTGAAAATCAATTTAGAGTGTCTGCGCATAAAAATACAGGTAGAACATGATTTTCCGTGTACTTTAATGCGCTGGGAGCGTAATTTTGAAACCTATTTCCAGTACACTTTATTCACGTAAGTGGATTTGCAGAGATGTATGTTAGTATTTTTATAAACTGCGTGCTGGAAACTCGATCTGCTTCAAAAGCATGCGCACATTTCAGAAGGCGCAAATATTTCCAATGCAAGAAAATGCATATTATCTTTACCTATTTTACAAACCTTTACATGTATATTTTAGGTGCATAAAACAAATAGCATGCACACATATTAACCCCAATTTATCTATGGAGGCATTTTATAAAGTAGGCATGTAAGCCCTTTTGAATATACCTGAAATTGCCAGGTCACCCAGTTCTTGTCCAGTTCACCCAGACCCTTTTGCACTTCACCCTGAACCCCTATCAAGTCGTCCATAACTCCCATCCAAAAATAGCAATTTCACTTGAGCGAGTCACTTAGCAGGTGTAAAAGTAGATGAAAAGTGGTGAATTTTTAAAATTGTGCTCAGGTAAAAATGAGCATATATGTATATTTTATAAAAGATGAAAATACATTAATTTTCTAAAAGTGGAAAATGGGCATTTTCACTTTCTCGTGCACAGTTTGCTTTTTAGCTGACTTGATTCTGAAATGTAAAGGCCTGAAATCAGCTTCTCTGTTCTTACCCTTAGCAATGGCTTCTCTCTGCATCCTCCCATAAAGTGAATGAAAAGAACATGGCACTTGCAAAAAAAACAAACCTTCTTTCTTTCTTTGGTTTCTCTCATGGATTGCCCTTGTGAAAAGCTGAGCAGAATGACATAAACGTGTGCGGTTATAAAAAGCAAAACCAAACAAAAGAACTACCAATGCAAAGCAAGCTAATTCTGGCGAGTACGGAATAAGAAGCGCTCGCGTCTTTGCCCCGAGGAATGCCAAGTTCTGATTGTGCTTTACCTTGCTAATTATGGAATCCTGATGAGATGTGACGATCCCGCATGATGAGAGCATGAGGGATGCTTTAGAGGTCAAGCTCCATGTAAATATTTTGCAAATAGTGTCATTCGAAAATAATGTCCTGAGGTGTTTTAGGGAACTGATCTGCGCGTTCCTCCCTTTCTTTTTCTTAGAAGTAGAAGGGCTTACATCTGTCAGTTAACTTCTGAGAGTGTCCTGTATGTCATTAAATGCCTGGTCCAACATCCTCCCTTTCTAAAGCACCATCACACACTAGTTTTATGTAGCTATAAGTGTGCCATTCAATGCAGCGAATGAACTGCAAAGCAATGCATGCAGTGGGACAAAATGAAATGGCTCGGCATACTTGGTTGACCTAGTGGCAAACCTATTATTATTATGGTTCCACCCCCACTGCATGCAGGGAGATGTAGTTCTGCATTTGTTAGGGAGATCAGAATTACATTTCCATGCATTGTAGTGGCATCAGATCAGAATTATCCTGTGTTGCAACCCTAGAGGTTCAGAGTTAAATCACTTTCCAGGTTTTGATTGTCCCTTGCTTTCTAACAGGCGTCCGTTCATCTCAGCACAGTTCGGCTTAGATTGAGGGTAACTTTCAAACCCACACGCAGGCATCCATGTGCATGCTGTTGCTGGCGCGCGCACATGGATGCAGCAATTTTATAACATGCGCACATCGACGCTCCAATAAAGGAGCGGACTGGGAGGGAACTTCCTAAACCTCCTACCTACCCCGCCTGCCTTTTCCCCTAGTAACCCCGACCAACCCTGCTAACTCCCCTGCATTTTTTTTATTTAAAACTTACCTGCTTTCCGGCGTAGCCGTAGGTTGGATCCCTGCGCAGGCTTCCACGGGACAGCGCCTAATGACTCTGTTCCTGCCCCGGCCCTCCCCTTTCTGTTCGGTCCGTTCTGGTGCGCGTACCTGGACAGACACGCGTGGCTGTGAGTCATTTAAAATCCATGTGGCACTTTTAAAATTAGCCCTATTGTACTTTACAGAATGAAGGTGACTTAAAGGTCAATTTTAAAAGCCTTGCGAGTGCAAAAATGGCCACAGACGCACGTAAGTGGGCCAGGCGGGAGTAGCCAGGAAGGGTGGGTGTACCTCAACGTGCACGTGCCCCGAAAAATCAGGTGAGAAAGGGGCAGGGTATGGGGGTTTCAGAGGAATGGAGAGAGACTGAAAATTGTAAAAAGAGCAGTTGATTTGTAAGCTGCAGTCTTTGCTAGCTGCATTGTACAAATCCTTTTCATCACTTACAAGGTCTAAAATCCTTTAATGATGTCAATTTTACAATGGATACCTCCTGAATGTGTCTGTAACACCACCCGCCCTAACCCCAACCTCCTCCCGAAAAGTCGCCCCAAATCAAAGTGCCCCCTGACAATGGTCCATATCTAGAGTATCAGACTGAGCCTTATAAAGAGTCTCCCTCTCTCTCGCTCTCTCCCTCCCCCCACACATACAGCCCTTTTAAAATCTGCCCTTTAGTTAGCTCAAGGCTGTCCAACTCTGATCCTTGAGGGTTTTCAGGATATCCTTAATAAATAAGCATGTGCAGTGCCTCAAATGTCTGCAAATCTCTCTCATACTTACTCATTAAGGATATCCTGAAAACCAGAGCAGTTTGCGGCCCTTAGGAACTGGAGACAGACAGAACTGAAGCGATCCTGGTTTTACCCTGTTGCATGCATGGAGATGTAGTCCTGCTTTTCTTGGGGAGCAGAATTCCAGTTCCCTGGGGCTTCTTGGTCACTTTGCACATAGTATCAGAGAGGCTGCCAGGGAAGGCACTCTCCCTCCCACAATGCAAACATTTCCTGACATAAGTGGTTCATATATTGTACTGAGAAGTCTGCTGCCAGTCATACAAATAAAATCAATTTTACCATCCCAGCAAAATTGTCCAGGAACTATGACTTGTTCACCAATCCATTTTCTTCTTTTAATAATTTTTTGTAACAAATTTGCAAGGACCTTGAAGTTTGCATCAAGTTGTCTGTTATGGGTTTTTAGTACGATTTGAACTTTTACTGTACCCTCAAACTAGCTTAGATATGATTTATTTTATTTTTAAATTTGGTATCCCACATGGTCTGGATGCTGAGATTGATTAATACCATTTTGGCAAAATCAGACATGCAACTTTAAATCTTAGTAGGTTTGCTTTATTCCTGACTGAATCTACATCAAACCCAATTCTTCGTACAACGGATACTGAAAAGTGACATGGAAAGAGGCTGGGGTACCCTTTTATTCCACATGGCATGATCCCTGCAGATCAGGGCTTATATGGAGGGTAGATTCTAAAACAATGCATAATATAAGGTAGATTTTTTTTAAATGCGTGTGCATCCGGATCCCGGCACATGCGCATGTTATAAAATATGTTTCCCATGCGTACATGGGCGCCGGATTTTAATGCCCGTGCGTACATGTACGGGTGGGTGGCTTCCTCTGCGAGCGGGGGGGGGGGGGGGAGAGATTTTAAAAATCAATGCGCCAGTTCCCTATACCCCTACCTAACCTTCTTACCTTTTCCCCTCTCCTCCCTGACCCCTAACTCTTGCCTAGCTATAAGAAGTTTTTTTGTGTTTTTACCTTGCTGCTCCTTTGGAGCAGCTGTGGACTCCGCGTGCCGCGGCAGCCGGCCGGCACGAACATCCCCGAGACAGCAGCTAATGGCGCTGTCCCAGCCCGGCCCCTGGCCCGCCCTTTTTGCAGGGCCCGGCACTTCTGCGTGTTTTGGGGGTTATGCGTGTGGCCGGGCTCATTCTAAAATGTACGCAGCGCGCACAAGGCCCGGCCAAGCACATAACCCCTGTTTGTTACGCCCGCAGCCTTTTTAAAATCGGGCATTATGTGAATAAAGAATTCAATGTCTCAAGCTGCCTAACGTATTAAACTTAATCAAGTAGAATTTAAGACCCGCACACGGGCACGCATGGATGCGGCGGTTTTATAACACATGCGCATATACGCACACGTTTTAAAATCGTCTATACATGTGTATATGTGTGCACGATTTTATATTGGTGCACGCATCTGAGCTCAAATGGCGACCTGAGCCTGTAATTGGGGGAATTTTAGTAGACACGCACACCAATGCAATCACCTGTTTCCCCAGTTCATTCCCAGTTCGCCCCAGTAATGGAGAGGACTTCCTAAACTCCCTAGCGAACTTGCCACCCTTTTACCTTATTAGCCCTGAGCCTTAAAACCCCGCTGACTAGCCTATTTTTTTTTTGTTACATGACGTATACACCATCCATAGCAGAAGTAAAGTTACGCGTAGGGGACCCCCGGCGCGTGCTTGTGCGCATAAATGCTTATGCGCAGACTTCACGGTGCAGTTCCGGCCTGCCCGTGCCCTGCCCAGGCAAAGCTCACGCCCCGCCCTTTATCCCTGTACCTGGAGATATGCGTGTACTCGCCTGGGTTTTAAAATCCATGCGGCGCCTGCCACACCAAGTCACGCACATATCTCCCCGCTTCAGCACATGTAGAGGTTTTAAAATCTACCAGAATATGAACGCACGAGAAATAAAATTAAAAAAAAAATAAATATCTTAATGATCAGTGTATTGCTTCTGATTTGAAATATCCCTAGATAAAAAAATAATTCTTGTAAGCATGCAAGCAAGAGATCTGACTTGCCTGCCAATTCACTTCTGACCACGCTGCTTTATCTTCCAGGTCTTCTGGGTTTATGGACCTGCAAAGGGGCTCTTACTTAAAACCTTACCGGTGAGTAGTAATCTAATTTTTATTTCTTTACCAGGAGGCTGATTTGTTGGTTGTAATACATTTCTAGAGTTATACTTCATTCCTCTGTTTTGTTTGCAAGGTGACCTCCCCACTCTAGCCTTCCACTAAACTAATTTACATAGTAAAGGTTAATTTACATAGTAAACTAAGTTACTATGTAAATTAACCTTTCAAAGTTGCTATGTAAATTTATCTTTTTAAATATTTAAGTTAGAATGTTACAATGTAAAATAAGCAGCTACTGCCTTATTTCAGTTCAGTTACATGTAAACCAATGTGATATCTCAATCGAATGTCGGTATATAAAAACAAATAAATAAAATAAACATTTTGCTGTCTTAGGTTCTGAATTCCGTTTTTTGGTGGGGAGAGGACATGGGGCTCTTTCTAACATGAAAAACAGATCAGCAACATTTTGAGGGAGATTTCTGCTGGGAGTATCAGTTTTTAATGCTGTCTGATTATTACATTGCTTTGTATCATTATTCTCGAGCTGTTGCATTCAAGATTGCCAAAAAGTCATAGCTCTCTGTGGGCAGTCTGTAAGACTACTTTCGGAACGCTGACAGATTTCCCTATAAACCCATAACTATTTTGAGCAGTGCAAGTTCAGATTTTTGGTGGCCTGCATGCGTCTTAAAGGAATATGCATGTGCGTGTATATATATTTTTTATGTATTTTGTGGCGTATGTGTGTGTATATATACACAGACACACATAAGGGGTGCCTGTATATATAGGTACCCTTATCAAATTGTATATTTCAGTGAATATCCTAGTGAACAAAAACATACTTTTTACATAGTACAGAGATAAACTAAAACCTTTTTAAAGTTTTTTTTTTTAATTTTTTATTTATGCGTTTTCATTTACATACATTAATCCAACATCATGAATACAGATCAAGGATACATTCTATATTTAAGCAATAAATTCTATCTTCAAATAATTCACTTGTCCTGTACTCCCTTTAAAAATAAACATAGGTAATAAATCATGAAGTTAATGCTAATAGAGCCATCTTTGAGGACAATACCTGAAAGAAGAAAAGAAAACCTTTCTTCCAGGTGAACAACTGATACTAAGTATTTTAGTAGGAATCTCTCTAATTAGCCTCTACATCTTTTTAAAGTTTTAATGCAAAATGACTATTTATTTGTTGGTTTTAACAGATTGAAAAATAATAAAACTGTGAATATGGCATGTGCAAAGGTTTGGACACACTTCCAGTTGAGTCATTACTACTATTTTACAAAAGTGTTAATATGTCCCAAAATGTTGATTGTCTCATTAGGCCTTCAATTAATCAGGTGAAGAAAATTCCACAGTTGAACAAATACTCTGACCCTTCTAACCTCTCAGGTTATGATTGTTGTTCTGTCTACTTTCAACAACCATGAGCCCCTTTAAGCAGCTGTCTGAGCATTTAAAAATAATTCATGCTTACAAAGTAGTGGAAGGCTATTAAACATCTCTAAATGCTTCCAGCTAGCAGTTTCAACTGTCAGAAACATTAAGAAATGGAAATCAAGACAAGATTTGGAAAATTATGAAAAATCTCTGATAGAATTGCCTGAAAACTGATCAGATCTGCCAAACAGAATCCACAGATCACTGTAAATGACCTGCTGAAAAGTTTAGCTGATACTGGAGTAGTTGTCCATAGGTTCACAGTACAAATGATCTTCATGGGAGAGTGTTTCAAAGGAAACCTTTTCTGTGACCTCATCACAAAAGTCATCATCTAAAGTATACAAAATGAAACATTGATAAGCCTGAAATTTTTGGAACAAAGTTCTTTGGACTCATGAAACATAAATTTAACTGTTTGACCAAAACCCTACAAAATGCTATAACTTCCATTTCTTAATAATATTTCTGACAGTTGAAATTATAAGCCCTCTGGGGACAGGGAAATAACTACAGTACCTGGCTGTGACAAAGGGTGGATTATAAAAAAAAAAAAAAAAAAAAGGTTAAAAGGTTTGGTAAGTAGTAAGTGGAAATGTCATGATTTTGCTTTCACCCAATGTTGGTTGAGTTTTATGGATGTAGTCGGTTGCAGAACTGGATGTGCAGTGTTTCTGTTGAGGTTCTGTCCCATTCTGTGTAGTTTTGGTTTGGTGGATCTGGCTTCATTCCCATACAGAAGAATTAGTTGATTGATACTGTACTGAATAATTGTTTTACTGGCAGGTTATAAATGGCCAGGAATTTTTCTCTGCATAGAAGAAGCTTTATCTTGTAATGTCAAAGGAGGTAATTTTCAAAAGCATTACACACGTAAATGTAGCATACTATTGTTCCAATCTTCCAAAGCCCATTAATGCACTACGAGGATAACTTTAAAAGACCTGTGTTTGCACCCATATATGCGTGTATATGACTGCATGTACATCTACCCCAGTATTTTATATGCCTTGCATATCATATTTGAGACTTATCCAGCTATCATACTTAGCTGGATAAGTAGGGCTTTTTAAAACTTATTCAGCTAGCTTACTTTTATCCAGCTAAGTAGTGCTTTCTAACTTATCCAGCTAACTTGAAAATCAATTTACATGTATTTTTTACATCCGGATAATCTATTTAGACGTAACCAGCTATCTTACTTAGCTGGATAAGTAGCTCTATCTGAGATTTGTCTGGCTCTCTTAGCTGGATAAGTAGCTTTTTTTTTTTACTTATTCCACTAATTGGTGCTGAACTGTGTGCACTTTTTTTAAACTTTCTATTTAAAAATATACACGTGGAGATTTTACACGGGAAATTTAAGCAGCACCTATCCTAGCTAAATTGCTTTTTACAAATGTAGGTCCGCAAATTTTCTAACATATACGTAGGTGTGAAATTACCAGTTTAACCAATTAGTCCACCAGTTTGCCCAGTCCTTCTCAAAGTCCTAGAGACCTTCCTGATCCTTAGCCTGAACTCTTCCTAGTTCACCCATCCAGTCAGTGCCTCACAATAAATATGTTTAATATCATTTTACGCTAGATAAATAATAAGGGTAATAATCTGCGAGTAAGCTGACAAATGTATGCACGGTCTTTTAAAATAGTAACTCATGCATATAACTGTTGGCCCCCACACAAGCAGGCCCCTAGAGCACGCCTTTGTTTACACGCGTGTTTTTCAAAAGCCTAATTACATGTGTAAAGTTACTTACACACATAAAACCAGTCGCCAGTGCCCTTGAGCAGCTCTCAGAGGCGTGGATCGGGTTGGACGGCGCTTGTCATGGGAGAAGCGGTGATCATGGTAATGTTGACGTTGACAGAGGAGGCGACATGAGTGGCCCATGATATCAGAGCCAGCAGTGAGGTGGAGGAGGAAGAACATTCCCCGCCCCTCTCGGTAGCAGGGCCAGGGAAAAAGGAACGAGCAGTTTCCTCTGATAACTGGAAACTCGTCATCACTGTAATCTCATGCTTGTCTTGAGGTTCACAAAACATCACCCCCCCAGAAAAATGCATTTGCCAGGAGGATATTCCTGGTCAGAATCATCACTGTAAGAAAATAAAGTAGAAACACACAATCTTTAAAGGAAAAAAAAAAAAAGGTTTACCACCGATTAGATAAACCTGTGAAAAATTCACCGATTTGTCAGCTTGGTTCAATGAACTCCCTTTTGATTTGCTGTCAGCCGCTCTGGGTTGTCCTTTGGGATACAAATGTGAAATAGAAATCTTTTAAAAGATATTTTCTCCATCTACCAAGTACCGCAGTTCTCAGCCCTCTACCCACCCAGTACCAGCACCTTACCCCCAACCTAAGGCCTTCTGGCGCCCTGGCTCTTGCTCCTTCAACCTCACTCCCTCCCTCCAAGGGCCTCTGCCCACCGAGTTTGGCCACACTCTCTTCCTAAAGCCTTCTGGTACCATTGCCCAGTCCTGTCCATTCTCTTCCCCTCAAGGCCTTCTGGCGCCCTGGCTCTTGGTCCTCCACCCACCAAATACTTCCCTACTATCCCTCCCCAAGGACCTCTACTACCAATGTTCTTGGTTCTCCAACAAATACTACCACACTCACCCCCAAGGCCATCCTGTGCCAGTGCTCTGTCCTTTCTCCTCACTCGTTGCCCGTTACTGCCACATACTGTACTTTCCTTCTCCCCCCCCCCCCCCCCAGTGCCGCTGCCACCAGCACCACCACCATATATAAAGGATCTGTTTTTCTTTTAAGCTTTCGCCACACCTGTGAAGTGCTAAAAGAAAGTGCCCTGACTGGTTTAGAGATGCTCCAGTTATCTATTTCTTTAGCCTTCAGGCTAAAATAATTCAGAGAAAACAATGCAGAATGCTAGCTCAGCAGTTTGGGTAAAAAAAAAATGCTTACATACCTGAAATCTTAGATAATTCAGTAACTTTGCAGATAGTTTTGGACTATTGGGAAACTAAATACTTGTGACTGAGAAAATGTACTGAACATGTCCCTATACATCTTAGATGCATGCACTGTTTTGGCTTTCTGAATCATGCTAACCCTAAAATATAGTGGTACCCCTAGCTCTGACATGATTTATTGCTTAAGCACAATTTTCATTCATTCATCACTCAGATGAAGCAAACTCTGCTTTGACTGAAATTTCGACATAAAAGATCCCTGGAAAAGAGGGGATATTTTCTCTAAATCTGACATTAAAACACATAAGACATTTTTTGTTAAGGACTGCAGGGGTAACAAACCAGCAACCATATTAGTAAAAAAAAAATACTGATGGATAATCTACTAAAACAATTTGTTCTGCTTTAACCTGGACATGTGTAGGTGTGCACATAATTTTAAATGGACGCAAATGTGTAGATGTGCAAATGCCACTTCTACTGCGGAATTTTATAAGGGACGCACACAGACGCCATTCGCCACTTTCCCAGTTTGTTCCTAGTTCGCCCAGTTTAGGGATAGGACCCCACCCCCTTATTTAATAGCCATCCTTTCCCCCTGTTAGCCCCGACCTATAAAACGCCGCTGCCTTGCCTCTATTTTTTTGTTTCATTTCTTAGCAGATGTAAATTTATGCGGAAGGGGATCCCTGGTATGCGCAAGGACATGCAAGTATTTACACGCAAATCTCTTGGCCAGGCCCTGACACGCCCACACCCCCCCCAAGACCACGCCCATGCTCCGCCCCTTTTTAGAATCTTTTTAATTGTGCGCGCAGCGAGAGGTACGCGCGTCCTCTGGCGGCTTTTAAAATCCGCTCAGCGCGCACCGGCCCAACGCGCGCGCGCATATCTCCTGGTTTTGGCATGTGCAGGGTTTTTAAAATTTGCCTTTAACTCCATCGCCTTGGCCATATTGCCAAGCAACTTAAGTTAGAGGCTGACTGAGCCCTCTGCTGTCCGGATGTGTGGAGTCTGTATCCCGGGAGGAGCTGACACTCAGAAAATGTTCCAGTTGAACTCTGTGGGGAGCTGCAAAGTTTTACAGTTCTGAATTGCGAGCGCACTGTTAACACGTGATTGGACGCGCGTTTTTGACGCGCTAGCTTTACCCCTTATTCAGTAAGGGGTAATAGTGCATCAAAAATGCGCATCCAACCCCCCCCCCCCCCCCCCCCCGGAACCTAATAGCGCCCGCAACATGCAAATGCATGTTGCGGGCGCTATTAGTTATTCCCGCGCGATCCAGAAAGCAAAATGTGCAGCCAAGCCACACATTTTACTTTCAGAAATTAGCGCCTACCCAAAGGTAGGCGCTAATTTCTGCCGGCACCGGGAAAGTGTACAGAAAAGCAGTAAAAACTGCTTTTCTGTGCACCCTCTGACTTAATATCATGGCGATATTAAGTCGGAGGCCCCAAAAGTTTAAAAAAAAAAAAAAAAAAAAGTAAAAAAAAAAAAAATTAAAATGGGCCCGTGGCTCGCGGGTTGAAAACCGGATGCTCAATTTTGCCGGCATCCGATTTCCGAACCCATGGCTGTCAGCGGGCTCGAGAACCGACGCCGGAAAAATTGAGCATCGGCTGACAAATCCGCTGACAGCCGCTGCTCCTGTCCAAAAAGAGGCACTAGGGACGCGCTAGTGTCCCTAGCGCCTCCTTTTGCCACGGACCCTAATTTAAATAAATTAATTTACTGTATCGCGTGCACAGGAGAGTGCGCGATTTTTACTGTATCGGCCCGATAGTTGGATAAGTCAGAACTTATGCAGCTATGTTTAAAATACATGCCGTGTATTTTTGATACGGAAACATGTAATTGGATAGACTTGCATGTATTTTATATAGTATGCACGCATTTGCGCCCATGATATAAATTACATGTGTGTGCACTTGTGCATCCATATAGCTGCGTATATGGGCGCATTCGTGCATGCTTTGAAGTTATCCTCTCTATATATATAAAACTGTTTTACAATAGAACCCCATTTCAGCAGTCAGGTGAAGAGAATAAGATTTGTGAATAATCTGAGATCTAGATACAGAGAGACCGATATTCAAAAAAGCCAAGCCTCTAAATTTCAGAACCTTAAAGCCTAATTTTAAATCGCCGGCACGCATAAAAACTGGGAGATACGCGCATGGCCGGGCTGCGCACGTGCTGTGAGAAGTTTTAAAGGCCTGCGGCCACAGACATATCTCCTGGTATGCGCCGAAAACCGGCAGCTTAAAAAAAGAGGTGGGCATGGGTGGGCATAGGCACTGTCCCGGTGAAGCGCACGCTGGCAGCCGGCCGGCCTGCACACCTTACTGCTGCTCTGGAGAGCAGGGAAGTTGCAAAATAAAAAAAATGTAATATGGGGGGTTTTAGGGGTTGGGGTGGACAGGGGAAAAGGGAGGAAGGCGGTTTAGGAAGTTTCCTCCCAGTCTGCACCTTTATTGGAACGGACTGGGAGGGAACTGGGGAAAGGCCTTGTTGCGTTAGCGCATGTTTCTTAAAAAATGTCCCCCCTTGCTCGTGAGTCAGCACCCGTGCGCACATGCGCATGATATAAAATTGAGTGTGCATGTGCGCACGGTGACGCATGCATGTTATAAAATTGGCACATCCATGTGCCCGCGTCAGGAACCGCGCGCACATTGACGCCTGCGCGTGGCATTTAAAATGTACCCGTAAGTTAGGTTCCTATTTAGGAGCCTAAGGGGAGAAAAATCTTTTTTTTTTTAACGTTATCTTTATTAATTTCCAAAAAATGTATATTCAAGAGATTCTTGAAAATAGAAAAACACAGCAATATACATGATGATAATCATAATTAGAAAACATAAAAAATAAAACATACATACGGTATGGTTCAATATCGCAAATAGGATACAAAGAAGTCATACCAAGACACAAGTTTGGAATTTCACAAATCTGGACTTTGTCAAAATGGGGATGTACCTGGAGGAAGAACTGGAAGACCTGGGAGAACCATGGGTGAGGTGGAACAACAGTGGGCCAAATTAAAAGGAGCTATTACAAAGGCAACAAATCTATATGTTAGGAAAGTAAAGAAGAGTAAGAGGATAAAGAAACCGATCTGGTTCTCTAAGGAGCTGGCTGAAAAGGCAAAAAGAACAGCATTCGAGAAGAATAAAGGATCCCAAAACAAGGAACGCAAGGAAGAATATGTGTTAAAAATGAGGGAGTCGACAAAGAAATCAGGAAAGCATAAAGTTAAGCAGAAGAAAGAATTGCCAAAGAGGTAAAGAGAGGAGACAAAACATTTTTCAGATATATCAGAGAAAGAAGGGAGGTCTGAAGTGGTATAGTGAAATTGAAAGGTGGCAAGGAGCACTGGGTGGAGAGAGATGAAGAAATGGCGGAAATATTAAAAACAAATACTTCAGTTAGGTGTTCACTAAAGAAGACCCTGGGAAGGTCCGTTGCTGGTTGACAAGACTGTAGATGGAGATAGGGTAGATGAAACTTCGTTTACAGAAGACAATGTATGGGAAGACTAGGAAAACTGAAAGTGGACAAGGCCATGGGGCCTGAAGAGGTTCATCCCAGGATACCTGTTCAATAGATCCCTGGAAACGGGAGTGGTGCCAAGTGATTGGAGAAGAGCAGTAGTGGTTCCGCTTCACAAGAGTGGGAGCAGAGAGGAAGCTAGAAACTACAGGCCGGTTAGCCTCACTGGTGGAGGGAAAAGTAATGGAGACTGTTGAAGAACAGGATAGTGAACTATCTACAGTCAGGATTGCTGGACCCGAGGCAGCATGGATTTACCAGAGAAAGATCCTATCAGACAAATATGATTGATGTTTTTGATTGAGTGACTAAAGAAGAGTGCTTGATGTGATCTATTTGGATCTCAGCAAAGTTTTTGATATAGTCCTGCATAGGAGGCTTGTGAATAAAATGAGAAGCTTGGGAGTGAGCGCCAAGGTGGTGGCTTGGATTACAAACTGGTTGACAGATAGATAGCGTGTAATGGTAAATGGAACCTATTCTGTTATGCAGAATGCCACAAGGATCGGTGTTGGGACTGGTCCTGTTCAATATCTTTGTGAGTGACATTGCGGAAGGGATAGAAGGTAAAGTTTGTCTTTTTGCGGATGATACTAAGATCTGTAACAGAGTGGACAAGCCGGAAGGAGTAGAGAGAATGAGTCATGATTTAAGGAAGCTTCAACAGTGGTCAAAGATATGGCTGCTGGGATTCAATGTCAAGAAGTGCAGAGTTATGCATCTGGGGTGCGGTAATCCAAAAGAGCTGTATATGATGGGGTGAAGGGCTGTTGTGCACAGAGCAAGAGAGGGACCTTGGGGTGATAGTGTCTAGTGACCTGAAGACAGTGAAAAATGCTGGGCTGCATGAGAGGAATGACCAGTAAGAAAAAGGAGGTGATAATTACCTTGTACAGGTCCTTGGTGAGGCCTCACCTGGAGTATTGTGTTCAGTTCTGGAGATCGTATCTTAAAAGGGACAAAGACATGATGGAGTCGGTTCAGAAACGAGCAACAAAAATGGTGGGAGGTCTCCATCAAGTGACTTATGAGGAGAGGTTATATATCCTGGAGGAGAGGAGGTGCAGGGGAGATATTTAATTTAATTTAATTTAAAAACTCTTCTATACTGTTGTTAAGTTAGATAACCATCACAACGGTTTACAGAAAGGCACGATAAAGAAAAATATGAGTGGTAAATTTTAAACATGTGCCATCATAGTACGGTAACATTTTAGTACAATAAACTATGTGTTTAAGTTAAGCCTGTTTGTTAGGAAATTGTTAAGCGGTTCAAATTTAACATTAATATGCATTTGTAGGTTAAAAACAACAACTGCTTGCTTGGTGCGTCCTTATCAATCAACTGTTTTTCTCCTTCTCTTTATAAAAAGCTTGTTTACAGAGCCAGACCTTCAGATACTGAAAGGTTTTAATGATGCACAATCGACAAACCTTTTCCATTGGAGAGAAATCAGTAAAACTAAGGGTCACGTAATGAAACTCCAGGAAGGATGACTCAGAACCAACGTCAGGAAATATTTCTTCATGGAGAGGGTGGAGGATGCCTGGAATGCCCTTCCAAAGGCAGTGGTGAAGACAAAAACAGTGAAAGAATTCAAAGGGGCATGGGATAAACACTGTGGATCCCTAAAGGCTAGAGGATGGAAATGAGGAAAAGAGTGCATGGGGGTAACTTGCTGGTGTGGCAGTTATTACCTTAGCCAATAAGCCTTCATACTATTCTTGCAACTGCATTTTTGTTCTCTGCTTTAACAGCAGGGGGAAAGGGGGAATTAGATTCAGACAGCAACCAACAAAGACGTTGGATTTTAAGGTCTGGGAAAACACATAAGCATGGGGGTAACTTGCTGATGTGGCTGTTACTGCCCTTAACCAATAAGCCTGAAACTTTTGATGCAACTCCAACATCGCTCTCTGCTTCAGCTGCAAGAGGTAACAGGAAACTGGACTCAGACAGGGCTCTCACTTGTATGGGGTTGACTTGTATGGTGCGGCAGATGCTACCATAAGCTTGCTGGGCAGATTGGATGGACCGTTTGTCCTCTTCTGCCATCATTTCTATGTTTCTATATGTTGTCACAATTAATTAGACCACAATATAGGGGGAGAATACAATAGCAAACCATGTAGGTAAAACTCCAAAGCAAATGCTATATGGCCTGCTGTATTCTGGAACAATGTTATCGGAAATGCTTATATTCTGACGAAAACCTTCCAATTGGATAGGGTCAAAAAATACCCACAAACCTTCCAATTGCACCAAACTTTAACAGGGAAATTTTAACAAAATGTTTGCATCCAAAGCTAGAACCCTTTTGGGTTGTGTGGTTTGTTTTTTTTTAAGGAAACATTTTCCTCTTTTGCTCCATTTCTGTAACTACATCTGGAATCAATGAAATCTTCTGGCCTAAAAATGAAAAAAATCAGCGCATCATCCATTGTTTATCTGATTCCTGAGCAAATGCAAGCAAAAGTGTTGCTCTTTCAGTGATTTCAAGAAACCCTTATAAGATGTAAACTATTAAAAGAAGAAACAGCTTTACCCACATGAGGAGAGGAAGCAACCTTATTTTCAGGTAAATAATAAGCTTTAGAAACGGAGGGCATCAGCTCTTTAGAAATTTTAAAAAGGTCCAGGAGAAACTGCTTAAACATTCCCATTGGGGGGGGGGGGGGATTAAAGGGCATTTGGGAAAATTTAGAAACCTTAAGTGAAGTTGTCTTACATCAGGGATGCCCCACAGCCAGTCGTAGGACCGGTTTGAGCAGCCCTGCCTTAAATGATTCCTCATGTTTTATAATCTTGGATGAAGCACTGCATTATCCTTAATTAAGGCAACGTTACATTCATATTGATTCAAACATTTATCTTTAACGTCCTTGATCTTCTCAACTTGTTCCCTAATAATTTGAGACTGCCCATTAGCCTATGGCCACACCACCTTGAGTGTGCCCAATCTCTTCTGAGACTGCCCATTAATTCTAGAAGCTAGCACCCCAAAGACCCTATAGCTGAATCAGTTCTGAAAGAAAGAGATTTTTCCTAATTAGTAATAGTAGGCCTTAATAATTCCATTGTTATAACAGCAGGTTTCTCAAGCAGTGGATAGATGACCACTTCTCTCCCCAAGGGGCAGTCAAAGAGTGCCCACCTGACAAACACTGCCCCTCCTGAAATGAAGGTATGGATACACTATCCAACCCAATTCCAGTCTGGGTCAAAGAACCAACCTGCGGAGGCATACGCAGTCCCACTATGAGCAGAGCCAGAAGCTCCAAATCCCTCCAAGAGCTTGGCATTGCAAAAAAGCCTTCAGAATAGGCTGGGAAGGCGAGGAGTGTGCAGACCGGGGGGGGAGGGGAAGTACGTACAGTACCCTTCCTCTTCTGACCCATAATATCCTGGAGACTTCAGAAAAAGGCGCCAAGAGATCCAACCCCCAAGAACACGGCCCATAACTGCGGAGTGGAGGCTCAGCTTACCACGGATATCGGAGCCTTCCTAGCACTCTCACCAGGGGGTAATTTTCAAAAGGATTTACACACTTAAAACTGGGTTTTCACATGTAAATAAATGTTTTATGCATATAAGTGGGCTTTTGAAAATTGCTCAATATATGCCATAGAATTGGCAATAGGTTTTATGCACGCAAGTGCACGTTAAGCTTGTAAATGGGTTTTTGAAAATTGCTTTGACAGCATGTCACATTTACATGCATAACTCCTTTGAAAATTACCTCCTTTGTTATCATCTGAAAATTCACCTATATTTCGAAGCCTAAAGTTAGGCCTGTAATTCATTTGCCTAGGTTTAGGTTCCTAACTTTGGCGGCTAGAGCTGAAAATCAGTGCGGTTCTTTCAGCTTCCAATATTAAATCGTAATATGCCTCCAGAGGTATGTGTCTTCTGCACTTACATGCAAATTGTAAATCTCTTTTCTCTTTCTATAGTTTCTATAGATTTGATCTCTATTGATCACATTACACATAACTGCCTTTTTGAATAAGCTGAACAAAAATATATGAATTAAATTAGAGCAAATATTCTGAGTCCTTATTAATGAGGCTGAGAAGGCGACTGACCTATGTGGAGTCCTCTCACCTCTGTCAAACTCTGTTTTTTTTATAAATTCCATGGGCTGCGCTACCCAATAATTATTCATTACAAATGAAGCCTGCTCCTTTAGCTAGGGAATCCCCATGTGCGTGGCTGCCATGACGAAAGTGAAGTTGCCTTCCCTGCCACAGGTGTTCTCCGTGGACAGCAGCACAAACCAGCTACATATTCCCCACCTGCCTCCCAGAAGCTGAAGCATTTTTGAGGGCAACTCCCGCCGGGCAGTTGCTCAGGAACCTGCACGCATGCTCTGACACAACTTCTAGAGAAGGCGTAGCATTCGTCTTGTTACTGCTACTTATCATTTCTCTAGCGCCACTAGATGTACGCAGCACTGCACAAATACATGTTGGAGACAGCCCATCCGCTGTAGAGCTTTCAATCTAGTCAAAACAACTTTACAGGACAAAAGAGACTTTGGGAATGGTTAAAATATGGTTAAAACTAACCAGTGTGTAATCAGCAGAATCAGGGTGCTAAGATTTCAAAGCAGTCTCAAAAAGGTGGGGGTGGTTAGACTGGATCAGAAAAAGGCCAGAGAAGGAGCATGATGCAGTGACTCAGGAAGTCGTTTCCAACTGCGCAGCACAGCGAGGTGGAAAGCACAGTCGGGAGTTCGCAGTGGAGAAGGGCGGACTTCACGAGGAGGTGAGTAGGGAGAGAGAAGAAAGGAGAGGTAGTGAGGAGCTGCAGAGTAAGAGGAGCCTGAACTGTATGTGGAATTGGATAGGGAGCCAATGTAGTGACTTGAGAAGAGGGATAATGTAGGTGTAGCGACTTTGGTGAAAGATAAGTTGTGCAGCTGAATTCTGGATAGGGTTGTAGTGGAGAGATCGCTCCCTGGCAAACCCGTGAGAAGCAGAGTGCAGTTGTCCTAACGGGAGGTGATGAGACAAAAAAGAAGGGATGGATCATGGTGGTGATATTTTGAAAGAAACAACACATTTTAGCAGTATTTTTGGATGTGTGTGTAAAGGAGAGAGAGAGAAGTCAAAGATGACCTCAGAGTTTCAGTTTAAGGGTATTGGGCAGATGACAGTGTTATCACAGAAACTAGTGAAAGGGGAAAGAGGGTTGGGATGGGGAACAGTTGAGGAATTTTGTCTTGGCCGTGTTGTTCAAGGTGATGGTACATCCAGGCTGCCACGTCAGACAAGCAGACTGAGATTGGCTGAAGACAAGTCACGCAGCTGAATTTTGAAAAGACTGTAGAAGAGAGTCAACTCGCTGGGAGACCTGTGAGGATCAGATTGCAGGAGTCTAAGCGGGAGGCGCACATGGTCCAGGGGAGGCCATGGTCTCTGGGCTCTGGCCGAGCACCATTAATGCAATGGCTGTGTTAGGTGAGGGGGGGGAGGGGAACCTGGGTAGCTGCGAATGAAGGCTCATGGCGCACAAGGAGTGGGATGGACCTGTCTGACCAAACAAATCACAAACATTTATAATCTGGAGTACAACCTTGTGAACTCATTCCAAATTTGGAGTTTCACTTGACTATTAAGTAAAAGAACATTTTCTTCTGAGTAAGAGGTTGTGGTTTCTACTTTTCATACAAAATGATGCTGAGTGAATCTTTTACTTAAGCTTAGCCTAGTTTCCAGAGGCTAAAACTGGGGGACAGGGGCCCTTTGATGTGTTGTATATGGGAGAGGAACCAGTGGGCTGTCAGTCACTTGGCTATGGGCTGACCCCTGGCATTACATCAGCAGGTAGTGTCAGCACTAACATGTTAATGGGGGGGCCAAAGCGAGAATGCACCTCCAAATCCACATATTTATTGGAGAGCTGTAGTCTGTTTTCCGGAAGAGAGCAATGTGGCACCTCAAAGCAAATAAGAACCCCCTTGACACCCCCTTCTACTGTGTGGCCATCTGCCCTATTCATATCGCCCCCTCTTGGCCTCAACAAGGCCCAAGTGTGATTAGACTCCACCACCTCTTCTTGTAGGCTTTTCTGGGCACCCACTGCCCTCTCAATAGAGAAGCAAGTCTCCTCTCAAGCTTCCTTTTCCCAGCTTCATGGCATGACCCTTTGACCTTGAGGAGCTTCGTTTTCTTTTGAACATGCCACCAACCTTTCACTAAGCTGCCAAGTGACCCGCTTTCAGAAGGGAGACTTTTGACTAGTCCTGGTTTTTGTATTATAACTCATCCCCTTTCAACAAGGCACTGTAAAATATGTAGTTCCTGCTGCTTCCATTTAAAGCCAGCACCACAAATGTCACTTGGGGGGGTATTAAAATAAAAAAGGGGGCGGGACTTGCTTAATGTCTCTCTTTAGATACTGGTGACCATAGCAGCTGTGACTTGTGACTACACAAGGCAGGTGGGAGTGAACTAAAGGGTCAGACAGGCTATGCACCTCTAAACATGCTCAAGTCCTGAGCAGCCTCTATTCCAACAGAAACGAATAGGAAACGAGAATGTTTCCTGGTCGGAGGAGAGGCATGTTCTCAGTTAATGTTTAGTTGTGTTCCTTGCATGCTTGACTTTATTTAGCTGACAATACAAAATATACTGAATGGTGGAAGGTGGTAGTGTCACAACAGTCCAAACTAAGTACCATCTGGGTTACTGTGCACAGCCAGTGTCATCATTAATTCCTACCCAAACCACCTAATATCATTTTTATTAAGACGGTCCAAAAAAGATTTTGAAAAGTTTAATTTATATATTTTTTTAATTATTTTTGTGCAGTTAAAACATCTCAAAGGAGATACATAAACCTTTGCTGATAATTCCACTATAACAAGTGGGAACCGTTGTTTCTCCATATCCAGATAAACTGTAGTCCTTGTGTCACCGCAATACTGTAATCCTACATAGCCCTGTTTCAGATTTTAAAAAATCCTTCCTCAGGGAACAGCAATGAATAAATACGAACTTCCAAAATTATTCTTCCCAGGCTGGATCTGACCATCATGGCGTCACCACCTTAATGCCTCATTGGTTTAAGTATCTCCTTCTTTTTTGAGATGTTATTTGCATAAAAATAATTTGAAAAAAATATAAATTTAACTTTTCAAAATCTCTTTTGGACTGTCTTAACAAAAATGATATTAGGTGGTTTGGGTGGGAGCTAATGATGACACTGGCTCTGCGCAGTAACCCAGATCGTACTTAGCTTGGGCTGTTGTGAAACTATCACCTTCCACTATTCAGTATGGGGTAGATTTAAAAAAAAAAAATGCGCATCCATGTGCGCGCGCTACCCAATGCGCCCACATGGATATGCGGTTTTATAACATGCGCGCTACCCAATGCGCCCACATGGATATGCGGTTTTATAACATGCGCGCTGCCCGATGCACCCACATGGATATGCGGTTTTAGAACATGCGCGCTACCCAATGCACGCACATGGATATGCGGTTTTAGAACATGCGCACTGCCCAATGCGCCCACATGGATATGCGGTTTTAGAACATGCGCGCTGCCCGGTGCACGCACATGGATATGCGGTTTTATAACATGCGCGCTACCCAATGCGCCCACATGGATATGCGGTTTTATAACATGCGCGCTGCCCGATGCACGCACATGGATATGCGGTTTTATAACATGCGCGCTACCCAATGCGCCCACATGGATATGCGGTTTTATAACATGCGCGCTGCCTGATGCACGCACATGGATATGCGGTTTTATAACATGCGCGCTGCCCAGTGCACACACATGGATATGCGGTTTTATAACATGCGTGCTGCCCGGTGCACACACATGGATATGCGGTTTTATAACATGCGCGCTGCCCGGTGCACACACATGGATATGCGGTTTTATAACATGCGCGCTGCCCGATGCACGCACATGGATATGCGGTTTTATAACATGCGCGCGCCGGTGCACGCACATGGATATGCGGTTTTATAACATGCGCGCGCCGGTGCACGCACATGGATATGCGGTTTTATAACATGCGCGCTGCCCGATGCACGCACATGGATATGCGGTTTTATAACATGCGCGCGCCGGTGCACGCACATAGATATGCGGTTTTATAACATGCGCACTGCCCGGTGCACGCACATGGATATGCGGTTTTATAACATGCGCGCTGCCCGGTGCACGCACATGGATATGCGGTTTTATAACATGCGCGCGCCGGTGCACACACATGGATATGCGGTTTTATAACATGCGCGCGCTGGTGCACGCATGTTATAAAACTGCGGGCGGTGTGCACAAGGGGGGGCAGACTAAAGCAAAAATCATGCGATGACGCATCGTCGGGCTTCCCCAGTTCCCTCCCCCCCCATTTTTTAACCTTACATTTTGCTCCTGCAAAGGAGCTGTAGCAAGTTGCGCGCGCCGGCACCCTGGCAAATGGTCGCTGTTCCGGGTGCCTCTAGCCCTGCCCTGGCCCCCCGGACCGCCCCTCTGCTGAGGTCTGGCTCTTGTGCGCGAAATGGGTTATGCGTGGCGGGACCCCTTTTAAAATGCACGTGGTGCGCACAAGGCCCATCCGCGCGTGTAACCCCTGTATTTTACGCGCACGGGCCATTAAAAATCGGGCCATATATTTGATATTGACAGCCTGTTCTTTGACCAGAGATTAGTGTAACAGGGTGGTTTTTTTTCTATATTTTATTTAGTTACTCTGTAGTGGAGCTTTGTTGTTGGGTTTGTTAATTTTATTTAGCATCATAGTCAGTAAAATATATTGAAACTAGAGCTTAACATTGTCCAGAGCTTAAATAAATTCGTTTTTAAAGGGCAGTAAACGTAGCTGTACTGTTTCCTACACTGCTTACCTGCTCAGTTGGTCGCAGCTTTATCCTTCTAGCCCTCTCCAGCTGGACCGTCCTACCCATTCCTTACCAGCAGGAGGGCTCGTGTGTCCTTGTTTTGGAGATGAAGTATATTTTGTTCCTCTCTCTTTCTACCTTGTTGCTTGCCTTTTGATCAGCACACCGGGGGTCTCCAAAAAGAAAAAAAAAACAACAAAACCCAGAAATGATCTTAATTAAATGTTTTCTCTACAGCAACAACCAGACTCTCTTTGTGAGACAAAAGAGAGAGGCAAATATTTTTCAAAGAACAAAAGATACCCAAGGTTGCTTACAGCAGGATTGATTAGCTGTGTCCTCCCTGGTGAAGATGTTAACAGATTTACATCTTAAATGCTATGGTGTTCTCCATTTTACAGCAGTAATTAAAGCCCACCCATTCAAAGCCTAGAGAGAGGATCTCAGTCTGACATGGACAGTTTTTGGGGTTTGTTTTTTTTTTTGCCACTGCTTACAACAGCATACTTGTCTTTGCATTTCAAAATAAACCTTCCTCTCGGTTGCTGTCTGGTATACACTGCAGCTTTGTATGCAACCTTTCTGGGCAATGGCTGGATCCTGACACCGTCCAAAAAAAAAAAAAAGGTTGTTTTCAGGGATTGAGACATTTGTCAGCATTTTTCCCAGTATCTGCAAAACAAAGAATAAATAAATAAAAAGAAACCCCTAGCATTCTTTCAATTTATCTGGACAAGGATGAGAGCTGCATATACTTGAAATGCTACAGGATGCTAAAGTCACTTCAATGAATTTACCCAGTCTGATTTTTAAATACAGCCTATACGATTTTCCTGCTTTCTGTGCTCCCATTATATTTAGTTCATGAAAGCTGGTGCTACTGTATCGGAGCACTCTTAACAAAATACTTTCTCTGGTAGAAAAAAAGCAAAACTGGACAGAAACACTCTTCTAGGTTTAATACATCAAGGTTTGGTTGGGTTTTTGTGGCTGATAGCTGTAAACCTTAGTTAATAATATTGCAAACAAAAATGGAAAATCTTGGTCACCGAAAACACATATTTATTGTAATGAAAGGAACGACTCCTGTGTTTATGTTAGAAAAATAGAAACGGGCATGGGTTAGAGCTGAAACAGTAAGCAGAGCAGATTTCTTAATTATTCCTTCCATGGCTCCTAGTATTTTATGGATTTGTAGGTATTCCAAAAAGGTTTCTGTGCTGCTGCTCTCTGTAAACTGTGCCGGGCAGTGACAAATTTTACTACAAAAATTCCCCTTCGTTTCGTATTTAAACTCAATAGGCCACAGGAATTTTCTTTACTGCATGTCTTTTTGGATCTCTTTCTATTGTTTATAATTTGCTGACACGGATTCAGCTTTTCAAAAATTGATGTAGCAGAACATTTTACAGAAATGTCACATCTAGCTAATATTTTTCTTTGAAATATGCTGTTTACAAATGGCTAAATTCCTGTGGAATGTTAATTGCATCCTTTACTAATCGGAATGCTTTTTTTCAACAGATTTCTCTGCTCCAGGGTTTTGTTCTTTTAATAAAGCAGACATGTTATGAACCACATGCCACGCCTGTTAAAGACAAAACAGAGATAAATATAACCAAGAGGGTTATGTGAAAAATATTTTGATTGCTAAAATCGGGTTGTACAGTTTTTAACCTAAAACTGCATTTTCAAAGAATATATTATTGGTGGGTACTTTATTTTGTACTTGGAAAAACCAAAGGATCTTATTTTAAAATTTCTGTTAAGAAACAATATTTGCAAGATGTTAGTAGGGGAAGCATATGTATATTGTGCAAATAGAAGAAAAGAATCTGATCAGAAAAGAAGATTGAAATTATACATTTCAAGTAGCTTAAGCACTAGGTAAAATAAATATATATGTAGATTTTTTTTTACTGGCTGCTAGTTCTTTCTTTCTCTAGCTGGATTAGCTTTGTTTGAAAGCTGATGGTATTATCTGTAGATCTTTTATTTATTGCATTCATTGGATTCATAGTGAATATATAATGCACTTCGTCAGAGCTGCAGTTAATCTATTTGTATATGTGCTATATATATATATATATTTTTTTTTTTTTTAAATTATAATTTTTATCTGAGAAATGCAAACCCCTAAAACGTAATTGGCTTTTAAAACCTGGTTTTAATTTTTTTTTAACTTAAGATTTTATTTTTGTTTTAACATTCAAAAAAATATCTGCACTTGTAAACTGGACATATGGATTTTTATTTTTTTTTACATCAGAAACAGAGAGGAAAAAAGCAGAATTTTTGTTGGAAAAGCTGTCTATAAGCTGTCTAGCACAGCATACAGTTTGAACTGTTTTTGTCTTCTTTCTTTTAATTATCTTAATGCAGTAATCTTCTGATTGGAAAGAGCCCAGCTTGTGTTATCACCGAGTGAAGCCTTGTGACAGGAAGAGAACCAAAGTGTCAGTCACTCAAATAGACACAATGATTCTACATTTTATTAATCGATAGACTTATGCCCTTGATTGCTCTGTTATTCAAGGCATATTAGAAATAAGAATACTGTTTTTATTTAAGACAACATGAAGTACATTTGTACTTTCTGAAAACATGTAGGACTGGCTTTAAATTTTCGGGCAAACGTACTGTGAAAAAGCACATAAAATCCCTGTGAAGACTGCCGAATTTAAAAATAGAAAGAATGCAAAGAACCCAAAAAGTAAAAGAATAAACAAACAATATACAAAGGATCTCACTTGGAACCAAAACAATTAGGGATGCTGAATGACCGTCATATATAGGCACAGGGCTTGCACAAATAGCTTGTATTTTAATCCCTTAAATGTGCACACAGGTATAATCATCGGACAAAAGGTGCTTGTGAACATATAGATAATCAGGAACCTTTTTAGAGCTTATTTATCTTTTGCATATAAACCCCTATAGTCTCATCGATACTTCAGCATCGTGTTGTACATTTAACTTTGTACTTATCTCAGATGCTCATTACATTGCTTTTCCTTCCGGGTTGGACATTTGTGCTCAAGAATGTCCAGAATCCCAGAAGGAAAAGCAGTACAATGGGCATCTAAGAGAAGTACAAAGTAGGGAGAGTAACTTTCAAATGGGCGCGTGGGTGTACATGTGCGCGCATTTGCCGACCTGCGTCCAGGGACGCGGTTATTTTATAACAAACGTGCGTATGTGCGCACATGGTATAAAATAAGCTGACTGCATGTACAGATGCACACAGTTTTAAGTGGGCATACACCTACCCGCGCAAATGCCGATATTACCATGCAAGTATGGGGATTTTAACAGACGTGCGCAGGCGCCATTACCAGTTTTACCACTTCGTTCCCAGCTTGGCCAGACAGGGGATAGGACTTCCAAACCCACCCCCCCTCGTTTAATATCCTCTCTTTTCCCCTGTTAGCCCCGACCCTTAAAACCCCACTGACATGCCTAGATATTTTTATTTTATTACTTCCACGCCATCCATAGTAGAAGTAAAGTTAGGTGGCAGAGGACCCTGGTGCGCGCGCTTGTGCACTTAAGTACTTATGCGCTGGTTTCATTGCGAGATCCGGGAAAGCCCTCGCCCCGCCCAGACCCCACCCACAGCCTGCCCCTTTTTTCAAACTTTTTATTTGTGCGCATAGCAGGCGGCTTTTAAAATTTGCTCGGCGCGCACAGGACAGACATTATGGGGCGGATTTTAAAAGGGTGACGTGCGCCGAGCCTGTTTTGCATAAAATAAAATAAAACAAGCTCTAAAAAGGTTCCTGATTATCTATATGTTCACAAGCACCTTTTGTCCGATGATTATACCTGTGTGCACATTTAAGGGATTAAAATACAAGCTATTTGTGCAAGCCCTGTGACTATATATGATGGTCATTCACCAAGTTACTCTAATTTTGAATTTTATTCAGCATCCCTAATTGTTTTTGATGCAAAATGAGATCCTTTATTATATACAATTTAAAAGTAGTGCATATTTTACCCAGAGAATTCATTTCCTGGGTGAAAGCGAAAAAAATTTGCAGAATTGCAGCAAAAGCACCAGAGCTATTTTTGCAGGATTCTTAAATTCAGCACTTTTGGGCAAAAGTCTCCACCGTGGTTTTTACAGGGGATTTTGCATGCACAAAATCTTTTGTGATATCCCATCCTCGTTTCCTGAAGTTGGAGGAAAATAAATCTTTGGGCAGAAGATGTGAAATTTCAAAATTATGCAAAGCAATTGAAGCTGCTGACGTTGCATTTTTTTGCAATTTGACCCTACGTTTATTCAAGCTTCCAATCTGAATTCACAGGGGAAAACCAAAATAGAAATCAGTGTTTTCTTAAACCATCTTCTGAAGATGGTCTGCTTTCCTAACTACCTCCATCAGAGAATATATAGATATTTTTTTCACCTGTAAAGATAACGCAAAAAGATAAAACACCCAAGAACATAAATCTAATGAAAAACAGACTTCTCTTAAGATGGACTCACTCCAGTAACCCTAGAAGTATTGGAAAGTAATTTGAGTTTGGTGATAAGGTTGGATTGATTTCAAAGACTGTGCTGACCCCAAGACAGACTGCTCTATGTGCACAATACAGTAAATAAGAACAGTGAGCCAGCAAAAAGCGCGTTTGTTAGCAGAAAGAATACTAAGAGGTCCAGGGAAAATACATAGATGTTGTAAAGATTTCTGTTTTACAAATATACTTTTTGAAAGTGATTTTCAATCAGAAAATATTGTTTTGGATTAGGTGGTTTTGAACTGTGCTGTGGGAACAATGAAGTCTGGTCCAGTCTGGTAGCTGTGGTCCATGTGGGAGACATTGGTTCCCAGGCCAATAAAGGCTGAGAATGCTGCGGGTGGGGTGGTGGGGAGACTAACAGACCCTGGAGGGAAGGTGTCTCAGCTGTTGCTTAACAGCACCACCTAGAGGCCAGACTTAGGACCTGATTTTCAAAAGCATTTACACGCTTAAAAATGGGTTTTACACCTGCAAATGCACTTTACCCGTGTAAGTGTTACAATATATGCCACTGAATTTTCCATAGGATTTATTCGCACAAGTGCACGTTACATGTGTAAATGGCTTTTGAAAATTGCTACGATATTATATTACAGTTATGATTGTAACTCCTTTGAAAATTCACCTGTCAGGGTACAGTTTAGCAGAGTTCGGTAGGGATCCATAACTTGTGATCTCTGCTGAGGATTATGGTTGAGCTGAATTTAGAGAAGAATATAAAATAGGGCAGATCCTCCCCCTTCCCCTAGATAGTTGTGAAGGAAAGCTCATAGCACCATAGCCCAACACAAACTAATCCAAAATAGGAGAAAAACCCCTCCAAAATAACCAAAGCATTCTAATGTATGTATATATTCTTTTCTCGCAGTATGGCCATTTTAGCGGTTATTTATTTGCTGTATAACCAACTCCTGTTCCTTAATTTTGAAGATCTGATCAACCAACATTTTGTTTTTCTTTTCTTGTGCTTTTCTCTGGCACAGTGATGTCATATCAGGATTTTCAGACAACTCCCTTCCTGATCTGATTGTGACCATCTTAGCAGGAAGTAGTAAAGCAGGCATGAATGATAAGGTTGCCGTTCAAATAGAACAGAATAGTGATTCAGTGCAATGCTCTATCTATAGAAGAAGGTTAGAAATGAATTTGGAATATAGAAAACCGCCAGCCACCGGATTCAGTGCATATTTACCACCAGTGGAAGTTCAGCGAATATTACCACCGATGTGATTTAAGAAAAAGAAAACATGACAACAATTTTTAAAATTTTTCCTGATTCCGTTTTCTTATATTTCTGGAGGCCATGGCAGCTGGTCTGAATGGATAATTAATAGACTCCTGCCAATGCCTTTGTGCTTAACCTATCATAATCCAGTTCTGCACATGGGAATGACACCAAAAATGTCCTGTTCACTCAATGAAAACCAAAGCCTTCCTTTGACCTATACTGCTCCCACTATATGCACACTAAAATTTTTAAATGTTCAGTTTTTAAATGTTTGGATTATTAAGGATGAGGTGGAAATGTCATCCCTGGCCGCCTCCAACTCACCTAATTGAGGAGCTCATATAATCATCAAATCCACCTTACCCACCCATTTCTTATTTCATGTAGTATTTGAAAATGTTTGGCTGCTGCTAACCCTATTTTTTTTTTAATATTTCATAAAAAATGTAAATGTACTTAGCTTCACAAGCCACTGCCATTACCAAGCGCCAACACTGCATAAAGCCCCGATGTGGCGTTTGCTTGTGAAGCTAAGTACATTGAAATATTTTATGAAATATTTAAATAAAATAGGGTTAGCAGCAGCCAAATATTTTCAAATACTACATGAAATAAGAGATGGGTGGGTAAGGTGGATTTGATGATTATAATATGAGCTCCTCAATTAGGTGAGTTGGAGGTGGCCAGGGATGACATTTCCTCCTCATCCTTAAAAATGTGAAAACTAAACATTAAAGACTTTATGTATGTATGTAGTGGTACAGTACAAAGGTTTTTGATTGTTCGCTTTGTGTTTGGCATGCTTGTGGCAGTTATCTCATGAGTAACCGGCCTTATGAGATAACTGTTGAATGGAAAGGATTAAGATATTCTACATACAAAACCCTAAATGGCTAATTTTACCAGTGGGCAGAGAATCAGAGAAGCCCTATCCTTTAAAAAGTAGCCCCAAACCCTTTGCTGAGATTGTGGTGGAACCAGTTAAAAAGATGCTCATTGGCTTGGGTATACAGGTTGCTACCCTTTGCTGAAGTTAAATTAAATTATTTACAATATTTAAATGATACCCTACTCCAGATCCTTACAGTACAAAATCTGTCTCCTCTTTGGGATCCTGCCAGGTACTTCTGACCTGGATTGGCCAACATTGGAAACAGGATACTGGGCTTGATGGATCCTTGGTCTCACTGAGAGTGGCAGTTCTTATGTAAAATGGAGCGGCATTCCTTTATCTAAGTCTAGACAAGCAAGAATGGTTCCTTAGCTGTCTCAGATTGGGTGGGACTGTACAGCTATGTGGATTTTCAAATGCAAATAAATATATTTATTTATTCATATCTTGCATTTATAAAACAAGGGCTCTGGATGATAAATAATACAAAGCATAAAACACAAAATACATAAACAAACCATGCAACAATATTTAAACAAAATCTAAATAGCAAAAACACTCCAATCCATATTAACCCAAAACCGAACCCCCTTACAATATCAAAACCAAAATGGTCTCACTGACAGTATAACCATTAGTTAAAAGCTTGACCAAAAGACCATCAACTTTTAACCTGTTGCTTACAATGCACTTAAAAATAGAACTGTTGTTAATTCACTTCAGTATATCGCAGGTATAGAAGAGGATTCCTTCCACTGAGATCTGAACTGGTTAAAATTGATAGCAGGAGTTTAGAGAGAGGAAAAATGACTTGTATCAGATGCTTCAAGTGTGCCGACATTGGAAGTATCCTTGTCTTGAAACACGTCTAGCCCTTCTGTCAAGCATTTCATGAAGAATATGATTAATTGATGCAATTAGAAGATTAAGTGAGATTTTAAGATGGATTTGAAGCGAGTAAAGTCTGTAACCGGCCAGTTAATATTGCTTGGCATTAATTCTGAAGAGCAAACTAACAATTTGAAGGAGTGTGAATGGTGAGGCCTTACCCTGATTTGGGGAGCTCCATTGGCAGAAATATATTTCATGTTGCGGGATGGATGATAATGTCTGTTTATACGTCCTGATTTTAGTATTGCATTATTTTCATAGTGTGGAGGACTAGAATCTCATTATTTAAAAAGAAATATATACTATCAACAGGGTCTTACAATCTTGATGGAGGAAAGTTTTGATGGTTGTACGTAACTGTTTAATCTCCTTTGTGCCATAATGATTGATTTGCCTTTTTGAAGCCTTATACGGCAAAATCAGTTGTATCAGTTTTTGTTTGACATTTTTTAATGATTCATATTTACCTTTTTTAGCCCACTTTCCGAAGGGAAGAAGAAGACTTATAATATCGGGTCTGTGTGTGTGTGTGCGCCCTCTGAATCACCAGTACCATCAACAATAACTTTTTGGCTTGCTGTCCTGATTTTCAGGACCTTTCCTGGGATCCTGAGAGGGATATTTTTGGCAGATCTCCATATATACGGCTTCACTAGCTCTGCATGGCAATTCTTTTCTTTTTATTTTTGCATTGTACATCACCCAGAGCTTTTTAGAGATTGGGCTATTCCTAACTATAAGTTACAGTAAAAGTATATTGCCAGGTATCTGCTGCTATTTAATTCTTCGAACAGAAACTAGGCTGTTAGTCTTACAATACAAATGTGTGACGCATTGAAAATCAGAAAGCTTAGCCAATCAATGAGGGACGTAATTGAACAGATTCTCTGTTCAGACCAGAGACTCCATCTGACTTGCAAAGCTTCAGAGTAAAATGCCATGAAAAAATGTCTTCAGTTTTTGTCTATGAGAAAAATCTAGACCTATTTCCAAATATATCTGGAAAAGAAATATAGAATATAAGCAGTAAGCATATCTTTTGGGAGGCTGTGGCCAAAACTAAAATATGCATAGATATTACCCCTGGCTTTACAGTAGATAATCAACATTGAACCTTAAGATTAGAAAAAGAATAATGGCTGCTTATAGCGCTAAAGGTCTGACTAAACTCTGTTTTTCCCTTATGTTTGAAACTTCTCTGAAATACTGATGCTCCCACTTAGTCCCACTGCCTGTTTTCTTGTAGAGACTTAGAAGGCCGAGATCATTTGCTCAGGTAAAGTGGAACAGTCAAATCCCGCCTAAAACCGCACCTTATCTGAGGTTTCTAATCCCTAAAGCCCGGCTGGGATGTCTCCTGAAGCCTTCCTGGCTTTTCAGACAAGGAAATCACTTGCTTGTGCCCCTTTTCCAACGGACAATGTGTGCACCTCATTACCTGATTTAACAGCGTTTTCTGCTAACAATTTTATTTTTGTGTGGGACTGTATTAATCTAACTGGAAATGTGATCGTTCTGCGAGTCAACTGAGCGTGCTGCTCAGACCTATTGATAAGGATTTAGGGTCCCATCCGCCCCTCTGACTGCTTTAAGATGCCTAATTCCTTGCAGATTTACTCAGTTAAACCCCCTCTGTAAACCACCCGATCAGGGCCTCAAAGCCTTCTGTTTCTTTTTCTCTGTGTGTCTTGTCTGTCTGTTCTGGCTCGATTGTGAGCTCCAAGGGGCAAGGTCTGTCTGTGTGTCTGCGTTTGCCCGGTAGCAGTGTACAAATGATTAATTACGATGATAATGTACAAACTGCTTTCTCTTTAGCTACTGCAGGGGCATCAGCATCTAAGGCCCTGAAAGCTAACGCAGGTCCCCTCTGCTGGTTTCTGAGGCACAGAAAAGTCACCGTTTGAGGTGGCCTAGTTCAAGGGCACTTTATTCTTGCTGAACTTCTCAGGTTAGAAAGATTTTTAACTCTTCCGTTGGAGGAGGTTGCATTGCCCATACTGTAAGCAGAGACCCCAGGCTGAAAGCAAAGTCATCTAATGTTAAAGCCGGGGGCAGTAGTGGCAGGGTCACCTGCTCTGTTACTGTTTGAAGTATTCACGGGCGTTTAAGCCTTTTAAGTCCAATGATAGGTGGGAATTTGGTCCCACCTATCATTGTGTAATGCAAGTCAGGGTTCTTAATTTTTTCATGGCTGCACAGTTTAAATGGTCCTGCCATTTCATTAGAACAGGGGGTCTTCAAAAATGAACCTGGTTCTTGAATAAAGTGCTTGCAAATATATCTGACAGCTAGTTATTGTGGCTATCCTGAAAACCCGATCTACGTACAGCTCTCAAGGACTGGAGCTGAATTCAGCTTCCCTAGAAAACAAGATGCCCACTTCCCTACCTCTAGACAAAGAAGAATGGCGTCCCTCGCGATCGGCCCTGCTCCCTCCCCACACCGCGGTCGGCGAAGACCCATCGGGGTCCGTGGAGAGGAGGCCCGCCGCAACGATCCGGGCGCCCTCAACGCCAATGCGAGGCCCCCAGGCCCACCCTCGAGACGACGTCTTCACTAGTGCCTGGCAAGGAGGTTTAAAATTCGGCTCCTTACCTCCAGGCGCCGCGCGACTAAGGGGCCAACCCCTTCGTGCGTCCCCTTTGTGCTCCAGCAGGCCCCCAGCACGGCCTGTTAAGACCGACAACACAGCAGTCACCCTATCAGCGACCCACGGACACCCCTGGACCAAGAACAACCAATGCAGATTAGACGCCAGGAATAGTCCAAGTATGATCTTTATTTGAATGGAGACATAAATTTGTGTTTGTGCCCAACTCAGGCCGAGTTTCACCCTGCCTGGGGCTGCCTCAGGGGCTAAAATCAATAAACAATGTGAACAATACAGGACATACATGAATAAATTAAAATTAAAACATAAAAATATTTGAAAACATGGCAATGTGTGAAACCTGGTAACACATAAAGAAGCAAAATCATAACTAGCACTTGGACTTAAATGGAAACAGGACATAGTAAATTGGAGGACGAGAGATACAGTAAGATAAAATATTTGTACCTGTATATAGATGAACACTATGTATACCAAAAAGTTCACTTAACCTCAGTACCCCAAAAATCTGTTAGACTGGTGGTCTGCAAAAAATTGGAAAACATGGTGAACAGAAAAAAGAAGAAGAAAGCCCACTAAGCTCAACATACAGTTAAAAGAATGGAGTTGATTAAGAAAATAAAAATAAATTACAACTGAAAAATAAATAAGATAAATAAAATAGACCAAAATGACTATCTAGTACGTTAAAGCAAGGCTAGCAACACCAGATCTCTTTTATAACATTGTAACGGGTTCCTATATCTGAACGTCAGCAAAACTGCAACCCTGAAACCACTGATTCTAGCTTGCAAATCTTAAATAATGTGGATTTACTATTAAGGTATCCTTCATGATCCCAGCTTCTATTTTATGTGTGCTGCATGTTTCTAAAAAATGCTACTTATATTGGAATCAACCACAGAAGACTCTGCCTCACAGACCAAGGCCACTCTCCGCTCCCCTTTGGAGTGGCTCTGATCGCTCGTTTTTTGAGCGGAGAGTGGCCCTGGTCTCTGAGGCAGAGTCTTCTGTGGTCGATTCCAATATAAGTAGCATTTTTTAGAAACATGCAGCACACATAAAATAGAAGCTGGGATCATGAAGGATACCTTAATAGTAAATCCACATTATTTAAGATTTGCAAGCTAGAATCAGTGGTTTCAGGGTTGCAGTTTTGCTGACGTTCAGATATAGGAACCCGTTACAATGTTATAAAAGAGATCTGGTGTTGCTAGCCTTGCTTTAACGTACTAGATAGTCATTTTGGTCTATTTTATTTATCTTATTTATTTTTCAGTTGTAATTTATTTTTATTTTCTTAATCAACTCCATTCTTTTAACTGTATGTTGAGCTTAGTGGGCTTTCTTCTTCTTTTTTCTGTTCACCATGTTTTCCAATTTTTTGCAGACCACCAGTCTAACAGATTTTTGGGGTACTGAGGTTAAGTGAACTTTTTGGTATACATAGTGTTCATCTATATACAGGTACAAATATTTTATCTTACTGTATCTCTTGTCCTCCAATTTACTATGTCCTGTTTCCATTTAAGTCTGAGTGCTAGTTATGATTTTGCTTCTTTATGTGTTACCAGGTTTCACACATTTCCATGTTTTAAAATATTTTTGTTTTAATTTTAATTTATTCATGTATGTCCTGTATTGTTCACATTGTTTATTGACTTTAGCCCCTGAGGCAGCCCCAGGCGGGGTGAAATTCGGCCTGAGTCGGGCACAAACACAAATTTATGTCTCCATTCAAATAAAGATCATACTTGGACTATTCCTGGCGTCTAATCTGCATTGTTGCCTAAACGGCTTTCTTAGATAGCCTACCCTCTTGCTTTATTGGTCCATGAACAACCAATACACTGCACCACTGGTCTTCTCACTTCCATCAATTCGTAATTCGACTCACTAAAGCTTGCACGTTTGGCTCACACCCCCCTGAGTGCTTTGTGGAAAAGGAGCAACATAAAGTGCCCCCCTTCGTGTGCCCGTCCTTACTTCAGAACACACGTCAACCCCCGCTGCAACCAACTGGAAGTCTTTGCACCTGGACCTGGGCAAAAGTAGGATACCTGGACCTACCCCCCACTATCTGTAACTTTATCTAATTTGGTGTTTTGCACTATCTCCCTCCCTTGCTAATTCAATGCCATTATAGTGTATTTTTCTGCATCATCTAGTATCTTATTTTTCTGCACCATCTTGCAGTCCATCCACTGTGTTATTTGCCGTACGATCCAGTTTTTTGCTGTTGCATCTAACCCACAGCTCTCCCTCCCTTTTCTCACCACACCCTCCTCAGTTACCCCTCCCTTTCTGAGACATCCTCCATTATCTACCCCGCCATTACTACCCGCTTTCTCAAATGGCATTGTACCCCATCCCTCGCATCCACTTTCCCCTCTCCCGACTACCTCCATCCTATACCCACCATCCATCCCCCGTACGCAAATCCCTAATCCCCATCCTCACTTTCCCCCCTGACGCAACTCTTAGGCCTCACCACCCTCTCCATAATTCTCTTCAATGCACAATCTCTCGCCAAAAAGACACCTATCCTCAACGACCTTCTAATCAATTGCAAACCAGACATATGTGCTGTCACTGAGACGTGGTTCAAAGACACAGATACGGTCCTCATCAACCAACTCCCCACCTCCTCCTATGAGATATTCTTTATCCCCAGACCA
Organism: Rhinatrema bivittatum; assembly: GCF_901001135.1. Classification (NCBI taxonomy): domain Eukaryota; kingdom Metazoa; phylum Chordata; class Amphibia; order Gymnophiona; family Rhinatrematidae; genus Rhinatrema; species Rhinatrema bivittatum. Next base: position 23,904,441 of record NC_042629.1, read on the forward strand.
AAAAAAAGAGGAGGTGGCCTCCTCTTGGCAGCTAAGAAACAATTAAAACTCAAACACATTCACATAAACCCCCCCCCCCCAAAAGCTCGAAATAGGCCTCTTCAAGTCTGCCGAACTGCAAATCTGTCTAATATATTCCCCCCCTGCTTTCCTTGAATCCAACCCCTCACCCCTCTTAGAATTCATTGTTGACTGAATCAACGCCGATATCCCCACCCTTATACTCTGAGACTTTAATCTCCACGTAGATTCCCTACCCCCCTGCTCATCATGTCAAACCTTCATTAAGTCCCTCCACGCCTTAGGATTCTATCAAATTATAACATCTCCCACACACAAAGCAGGTCACACACTGAACCTGATGTTCATCAACTCTGATGTCACTACCAACACCACCCCTACCTGCACCCCAGTTCCCTGGTCTGACCATTACCTAATAGAAGGCCTTCTCTCCACCAATGCCCCCCCATCACGCAACAGCGTCCACTGCACCACCATAATATCCAGAAAATCCTGCCCCAGCGATGAACTAGCTGCTGCATTATCTACCTCCCTACCCAACCTAGTCTGCACTGACCCTGACTCAGCTCTAGATTCCTGGAATAACCTCACAGGAGACATTGCTAACAAACATTGCCCTCTCTCCAAAAAGTTGTAAGCTACACCTCCAAACCTGCAAAACCATGGTACACATCGGAGCTCAAAACTCTAAAAAATAATCTCAGACAAAAGGAGAGAAAATGGCGTAAGGACCCGACCCCGCAGCACTCCTCCATCTACAAAACAGCTCTACAAGGTTACAGACTTGCAACCCTAAAACATAAAAGAGATGTCTATGCTAAGAAAATCCATGATTATAGATTCAACCCCAAAGCACTCTTCTCCTATGTCTCAAGCCTCACCAAACCCATCCCCTCCTCTCTACCCGATTCTGATGCAGCCTCCAAATGCGAATAACTCACCACCTACTTCCAGAATAAAATCACTAACCTCCTTTCGAGAGTCCCCTCTCCCCCCCCACACTCCCTACACCCTCCCAGCCTGCCATGACTGCCCTCGACTTTACCTCATCCAAAGAAGTCGAAAGCATCCTTATAAAACTCAAACCTGCCTCCCACCCCAATGACACCATTCCTCCTAAAGCCCTACTGGCAGTCCCTAACTCCATAGCCTGAGCAATAGCAGACATCATCAACTGTTCACTATCCCACGGGCCTGTCCCAGACACACTCAAGCATGCCGTAGTCAAACCCCTCCTAAAGAAGCCTTCCCTAGACCCAAAAGACCCCTCCAATTTCCGCACTATCTCCAACCTTCCATTTATTGCCAAACTAATGGAAAGAGTTGTTAATTCACAACTCATGGACTACATTGAAAATCACACACTCCTCCACGCCTCCCAGTTTGGTTTCCGGAAACACCTCAATACTGAATCGCTACTCCTCACCCTATCTGACCACCTCCTCAGGGGCATGGGCCAAGGCCACAGCTACCTCCTTGCCCTCCTTGACATTTCTGCGGCTTTCGACACCATCAGCCATAATCGCCTCCTTGCTCGTCTAGAAAGCATTGGCATCACAGGCCTAGCCCTTGCCTGGTTCAGATCCTACCTCTCGAATAGGACGTTCTCGGTCAAAATTGGTGATGCCTTATCGACCCCTCATCCCTTACAACAAGGAGTCCCACAAGGCTTATCGCTATTTTCCACCCTTTTCAACATCTACCTTACCCCTCTCTGCCAGCTCCTCTCCGAACTCAAATTTAAATTCTGTCTTTATGCTGATGATGTCCAGATCATCATCCCCATTCAAAGTTCTATTTCTGATGCCCTAGAACACTGGGAAAACTGCCTTGCTGCCATCAACTCCCTGCTCACCAACCTCCACCTAGCACTCAATATCAACAAAACTGAACTTCTACTTATTCTCTCCACACTCCCCCGTCTTATGATCCCAAGATTAACATATCCACAGCTCAACCGTTCGTAAGGGACCTTGGAGTTCTCCTCGATCAACAATTAAGTATGAAGAAATACATTAATTCCATACTTAAAGAAGGTTTTTTCAAGCTCAACGTCCTGAAAAAACTCAAACCTCTGCCATACACCCAAGATCTCCGTACAGTGATCCAAACCACCATTTCTGCCAAACTGGACTACTGTAATGCACTTTTCCTAGGGCTCCCCTACTCCACGATAAAACCACTACAAATGCTGCAAAATGCAACAGCAAGAATCATCTCAAATACCTGTAAATATGAACATATCACCCCTATCCTCAGAGATCTACACTGGCTCCCTATCCTCTCCCGCATACACTACAAAGCCCTAACCATCGTACACAAATCCATTCACTCTCACAACTCCAACTGGCTCGACATTCCTTTTAACCTCCACCACTCCACCCGGCCCACCAGAACTGCTAATAGAGGCCCTCTACTTGTACCCTCCCTAAAAACAGCCCACCTTGCCATCACACGCGACCGTGCCCTCTCAATTGATGGCCCTTCACTCTGGAATTCCCTGCCTCCAAACCTGCGCCTCGAACCATGTGCTATCAAGTTTAAAAAGAAATAAAAAACTTGGTTATTCAAACGAGCCTACCCTGAATAGTCCTACTCACAGAAATGTCATCCCATGCGCATCTATGCAATTATACCACTATCCTGCTGTTAAGGATCTCTGTGTTCATCTGATGTTGCTGTTTTAACCTATTTTCCATGCTGCACTACTGTTACCCTTTCCCAGTTCCCACTACCTGTTACAATGTACTTTCTAATCTGCAGTTCAAATGTAAACCGGTGTGATGTCCCTACTAATACCGGTATATAAAAGATTTTAAATAAATAAAATAAACTGACAGAATAATACAAAATGCAGTCCTCAGCAATTAATATTATTTTGTTGCCTTTGTAATAAACATTTTGAAGCTCCGAAGGACATTGGGTGCACATGTTTCATTGCCTCCTTTTTCCCCATAGGCACTTGCCTTCTTATAGAAAAGAATCAGGAGATACATTCCTAGAGATTTCAAATAACAGCATGAAATATCAGTGTCATTTTTTAAAGAGGTCTACCTTCAGTAAGCCATTGAGTGGACAAGTTATCCGGCTAAAGTTAGATAACTTGTCCCATATATTCAGCAGGATAAACATCCTGCTGAATATCCTTCCCTAAAGTTATCCAACTAACTTTAGCCAGATAACTAAAAACCTAACCAGCTATGTTTGAAAATAACCAGTTAGGCCATGTAGTTATCCGGCCTTGTGTGGCTGGATAACTTCCTACTTAACTGGATATCTTCAAAAGATATCAGGCTAAAAAGTGCTGACCAAAAAAGTCACATAGAAGTAAAGGGGCCTGTAGCATGATCTCCTCCCTTCCCCCCACGCTTACATACACTCCTAAATGTTTAAATTGTTCTGGGGTCCAACCTCTCCTTCCTCTGTTCTCGTAAATAATACAGATTCGTATTCTAGCCCGGACCACCTCTCTACCCACCTGTAGTCAAAGTCATGGGCCAGCTACACTCCTTCACTGCCTGGTCCTGCTCCTGCTGGGAGCGAGATACTGTACTGGTGCTCCCGGCTCAGCTTCTGACAGACTGCACTGGAAGGGTATGTTGCAGGCACTTAGAGGTTACGCTTCCAGCGCTGAGCACTTTTGAAGATACCTGGTTAATTAAGAAGTTCTCTGGCTGTTAACGTAACTCCTCCCCAAATCGCCTCTGCAGTGCCTCTTTTTATCTGGCTAGATTCTAGCTGCATAAGGACTCATCCAGCTAAAATCTAGCCAGATAAGAGGCTGAATATAGCGAAACTGGCAATTTAGAAGGATAAGTTGTGAGTTATCTGTCTACATGGCTTTGAATCTGGATCTTTAACATAGAGAGCTGCTGAATCCAGATAGGTAGGTTATTGGGACTGCCCATGCCTTTATTGTTCACCGAAAATTCTTGTGCAGTGCACTGTTCATCATCCAGTTTGTCAGTTTTATATTATAATATTTTTTGTGGCTGTCTATTGTCCTGTTCAGTTTGAAATGTGATATTTTATTATTTGTGTAAGTTTATGGTCTGGGTTTTGTTTTATATTATACTGTTACGTACCTGGTATGCTTTGCAAACCACCTTGATGAGAAAGACGGTTCATTAAAGATTAATAAACCAAACTAGGCATTAAAACATTTTGGATCCACATCCGGGAGAAATGCATGGGAAATAACCCATCTTTTATTTTCTGTTAAAAATAGCAAGTTGTTTGTAAGCCATATCTGAGCATTAATTCATAAGAAGTGAAGGAAGAAGAAAGACATGAATGGTCACTATTTCTTAGTAAGTTATTAATTAAAAAATCATACTGTCGGTAGTATATTTATGCTCAGGAGAATGGAGTGAGACCCTACGACGCTGAGAGGCACAAGCACTGTAATTGTCAATGTGAGAAGGTTCAGTGGCGTCCTGTAGGTTTCCACTTTAGTTCGTTCCCCCACTGTACTATAGGCAGAGGTTGTAACCATATCCTGTGAGGAGCTCATGATTAATAAAATTGGTCTCGGCATGTGAAAATGTAAGCAAATGCTCCTAACTGTTGGAGTACAACCTCTGAAACCAGAAGCCGATTCAGTTGGGTTCTGGATTTAAATTGTGGAGGGAAAAAAAAAATCAAAAGCACTTACCTAGAGAGGAGGAACGGGACCATGAGCTAAGGAGCTAGGGAATACTGGCTGCTCCGTCGTGCTTCAGCAGTACTGTTCAGCCCCTAATGTGAGCACTCATCTGGTTACTGCTGATACTGTAGATTGCCTTTCCTGCGGGTACTGTAAAGAAACAGTGCGAAATGTGATTTAAGGCAATTTAGCCAAGGATGTGCGCAGTATATCTGTAAGTGTGTAGGGGCAGTGGGGAAGGGGGAGAAAAGGTTGTGGGAGACAGGACTATAATTTGCTGTTTTCCAAACATTCCTGCCAATTTTATTTGATCAAAAATGTTTATTTCAGAAACGGGTCAGTTCTTGTTTCTTCACTTTTGTAATCAGAAGCTTTAAACAGAACCAGAGGATGGTGGGGATTTCATGTAACATCTGCAGCAGAAATGTAAGACTTCGGGGGGTTTTTTTCGTTTTAATTTAGTTATGGAAATCACATGATCAGCAGCAAATTCTGTATCTATAACCTGAAACTTGGTTTTATTTTGAAGTGTTAACTTTCTGCAACCATTCAAAGCGATTCTCGGTACTGTTAGACCTTGATATCAGGAAGATAGGGTCCCCCTGCCAGCAGCAGGAATGAGTTAAATTATTCTAAAGACAAACAAATTGACCTAGGACATTTGAGCTGGATGCTTGAGAAGGCTGAATTGGCTGTGTTATGGCAGGCTGCCAATTTGAATTGGGTTTTTCTAGGGGTGGACTTCCAGTTTCCTGAGATGGAGCTAACCGAGTTCACATCCAAATCCTAATTTCCTAGGTTGCCTTATATTTGTCCAGCTGGTCCTGGCTATGATTTGTTTAAGTCGGCCGTCTCAGATTTTAATGAAGGTCACCTGAGCTTGTCAAGGTAAACTAGCTGAGATTTGCTAGGCATGCCAAATAGGAAGGGTGGGGAACAGGGGGTGGGCAGGAAGAGATACAGTAACATAGTAAATGACAACGAAGACCCAAATGGTCCATTCAGTCTGCCCAGCAAAAACGTTTCAGATTGTAACTGCCGCTCCTTGCAGGTTAGCTCCATGCCCACTGCTGCCGCTCTGCTCAGGTTGCCCTCACGCAGAAAAATTGCACCTAGTTACCACGGGTTACCCTGTTCCTCCTTCTCCATCCTCTAGCCCCCAGGGATCCTCTTTGTTTATCCCATACCCTTTTGAACCCCATTATTGTTCTTGTCTTCTCAATTTCATCTGCAATTTGAGCAGCTCTCCCAGCTACCCTAAGATTTTGGGCAGTGGTTTTACAGCATTTAGGCACCAGCTGAGTCGCCAACTTGTGATCTTTGTCCCTTTTCAACCATTGGAGCAAAATGGGAATCTGAGCTGAGTCGGGGTTGCCTTGAACTTTGGTGGCCATAATAAGATAGTTGGAATATTATTCACGCCACATTGTTGACTGTGGCTTAGAAACCCTGAACTATGCAAAAACACATCCCAGTTTAGAGGAGCCTTGCATTAAATCCTGCTGACTCCGTTAGCCCTGATTAAGAGCAGGAGGATAGAAGGCTGATACTTTGCCAAAGTAACTGTTGGCTGTAAGGGGAGAAAAGATCTACACAAGTATTTTATACAATGAGCATATGATATACATGCATTTTATAAAATGAACATATCTGTACCCTGCAATATACACACACATAGGTTTATGCGCGGATACATACAATGCATTGAAACCACGTAAATCAGTGCATTGAAAACACGTACTTTTCATGCTTATTTTTAAAATATATGCACGTATGAGGGCAGATTTTCAAAGGGTTATGCAAGTAAGATACGCGTGTAACCCCCAAAAAGCTGCTTCTTCCACCCCCTGCGCGTAAGTCCCGGGGCTTGCCTGGGGGGCGTGTTGCGACGGCACGTCATCGGGGGCGTTCCGGGGGCATGGCCGAGGCCTCTGGACCAGCCCCCGGACCAGAACATGGCGCGCCGGCAGCTGGCCGGCGCGCGCAAGTTACGCCTGCCTCAGGCAGGCGTAACTTGTAAAATAAAGGTGGGGGGGGGGAATTAGTTAGGGCTGGGGGATGGGTCAGATAGGGGAAGGGAGGGGAAGGTAGGGGTGCTGGGAGGGAATGGAGGATGGCTGCTCGGCGCGCGCAGGCTGCCGATTTTGCACAGCCTTGCGCACGCCGACCCTGTATTTTATAACATGCGCACGGCAGCGCGCGCATGTTATAAAATCGGGAGTAGATTTGTTCGTACCGGGTTGCGCGAACAAATCTACTCCCGCGTGCACCTTTTAAAATCTCCCCCATATTTTGCACGTGAAAATAAAGTAGGATTTACTCGCATAAGTCCTGCTTTATGTGCGTTGTCTGCCAATCTTAAAACACGTGTGTGCAAATTACATAAACCAGTTTAGCAGTTAGTCCACCAGTTAACCAGTCCTCTTCCAGGTCATTGAGAGCTTCCTGGTTCTTCAGCCTGAACTACCTCCAGTTCACCTAGACCTCCCACCCAGTCGAACTACACAATAAACACGTTTAATATCACTTACACCAGATAATTAGCAAATATAAAAATACGTAAGTTGGCAAATAATCGCGCCTATGTGTCTTTTAAAATAGCAACTTATGCAGGTAAGTGTTGGCCCCCCCCAGAAATGCCCCTAGATTGCTTTTTTTTTTACGTGCGGAGATGTGTGCGTGAAAGTGAAAATATGCGTGTATTTTCAACGTTTATAAAATACGAATTACACAAGTAAATGCTACTTAAATGCATAAATGCTCATTTTTATGCACGTAACATTTTGAAAATTCACCCCACAGCTGATTAACCCAAGTTACCAGTGTTTCTGCCTCTTAATCAAGACTTCATCAGGTTATGAGATCAAACTATCCTCAGAAATATCAGTAAATAAATTGAATGTTTTGACGTTGAGTGCTCACTTTCCATTGGGCATGTAGAACTGATTGTCTTACTTCAGATTAAGAAACGGTGAAATAGCTTATTTACCGTTCTTGTTGCTGTTTCCTTTTTATAGAAACATAGAAATGACGGCAGAAGAAGACCAATCGGCCCATCCAGTCTGTCCAGCAAGCCTCACACTCCTTTTTTTCTCATACTTATCTGTTTCTCTTGGCTCTTAGTAACCTTTGGTTCTATTTCCCTTCCACCCCCACCATTAATGTAGAGAGCAGTGATGGAGCTGCATCCAAGTGAAATATCAAGCTTGATTAGTTAGGGGTAGTAACCGCCGCAATAAGCAAGCTACACCCATGCTTATTTGTTTTACCCAGACTATGTTATTCAGCCCTTATTGGTTGTTTTTCTTCTCCCCTGCCGTTGAAGCAGAGAGCTATGCTGGTTATGCGTGAAGTATCAGTTTTTCTTCTCCCCTGCCGTTGAAGCAGAGAGCTATGCTGGATATGCGTGAAGTATTAGTTTTTTTTCTCCCCTGCCGTTGAAGCAGAGAGCTATGCTGGATATGCGTGAAGTATTAGTTTTACTTCTCCCCTGCCGTTGAAGCAGAGAGCTCTGCTGGATGTGTGAAGTATCAGTTTTTTTTCTCCCCTGCCGTTGAAGCAGAGAGCTATGCTGGATGTGTGAAGTATCAGTTTTTTTTCTCCCCTGCCGTTGAAGCAGAGAGCTATGCTGGATATGCATGAAGTATCGGTTTTTTTTCTCTCCTGCCGTTGAAGCAGAGAGCTATGCTGGATATGCGTGAAGTATCAGTTTTTCTTCTCCCCTGCCGTTGAAGCAGAGAGCTATGCTGGATATGCATGAAGTATTAGTTTTTCTTCTCTCCTGCTGTTGAAGCAGAGAGCTATGCTGGATATGCGTGAAGTATTAGTTTTACTTCTCCCCTGCCGTTGAAGCAGGGGAGAAGTGTTTGTGGTGTTTACTCCTCTATCTCTGGATGAAAGATATATTATTATGTAAATATCAAAGGAAGGCAAGAAGGAAATAGCATCACTTCAATACTGTGCTATTTTGTATACAATCGGCCTACTCAAAAGATCAGCAAGAGGATAGTTATCGTTTCCTTTGACACATTGCATGGGGCTACTTTCTAAGCTTGCCATAGTGCATTGACTGCGTTAAACACTTCTATGACATATCAAAGAAAGGAGTATAGATTTACATCACATCATGATTTATTTCTGTTTTATCAAATTGCATTTTTTCTTTTTGTATGTCATTTTGCACTTGACTAGATGGTGATGAGGTATATTTGTAAATCAGTATTAGTAATAAGGCAATTCTAGAGACACTGAATTGTTTGCGTTATTGAGGGAAGATATGCATAAAATAAACTGAAAACCAAACTCAATGCTGCATGACTGAGTGGTCTGCGAGACAAAATGAACGCTACTAAGCATAGACACACAAGCCAAGAATTAGCGTCCTGCAACAGAAATGGCGAGCAGGTCTTCCTTTCCCGGTGAAGAGGGAGGGTCAAGCTTAGCAATGAGAAACAAAAAAAGAGGACTATCTAATGGAGGGAGAATTTTGTATGAAAAGATGGCAAAGGAAAGATCAAAGGGTAGAAAGCAACCTGAACAAAAAGATGGAGACCGAAGTTCGGAAACGAGCTTGTAATTTATAAAGGACAGTGTTTGCTGGGTTTGGAGTACATTTGAAATTAACTGGCATGACCATACTGCTGTATTGCTTTCTTGTCTACATGTGCTGCTGTTTAAATAGTGAGATTATTGATTGGATGCACAGTTAACCCTTGCCTGAAGATACATGAGGCTGATGCTTTATATCACCCTGAGCATGCATTTATTGTAACACCCTTTATTACAGCCTTTGAGCTTAATTACCATTCTTACCTTTTCTGTATCGGCTAGCTTCCTATGATGTGTGCATAAACTATTACAAAGCAACATTTAGAACTTTTTTTTATCATAAGTTGGCACTTTATATGCAACCATTAGAATATAAAACGCCCGCATTATATGATAGTATTATGCTTGCATATTATCCCAGTTTGGAGACTTCTAGTCAGTGACGTTTTGGTATGCATTTTATAATAGTCAATAAGATATAGTATAAGGTAAAGTGTATTCACTGTATGCCTCGTCAGCTTAAATGGTCATTAAAGAACAAATAGTCGCACCTTTAACAGGCCCTTGGGAATACACGAGCACTGACTAATAGGATCATTTATCAAAGTATGTTAGGGCCCTAACGCACGTAGCTCACGTGATAAATCTTGCAACACAAGCTAGCATGCAAATGTTATTTTGAGTTTGGAAGTGGGAGGAGTTAATGCAAATTAGGGTGTCCTACCACCTTCTGCAATAGAACATAAGAACATGCCATACTGGGTCAGACCAAGGGTCCATCAAGCCCAGCATCCTGTTTCCAACAGTGGCCCATCCAGGCCATAAGAACCTGGCAAGTACCAGATAGAGTAACTCACACTACCAAGGGGGCCGATGCTGAAAACGGGCGCTGTGTATTCAGTGCCCGCCTTCATAACGTGCCCCCAGGCACCTCTCCTGGGGGTGCGATGCAATATTTAAATTAGGGCTCGCGCTCTCGAGGAGGCGCTAGGGGCGATTGTGCGCCCCTAGCGCCTCCTTGACAGCAGAAGCCGGAGAGAGGGGATTAGTTAGTGCCTACAGAACCTGTGTCCAGCTGCGGGTTATACAGTGCTCTGGCCTCAGCACACTGTATAGCATCGACCCCCAAGGGATTTATCAGAAATAACTACACCTTTTTTGATGCGATAGAGGGGGAAAAAATGGTTTTATCGCGCAACCATGGCTGTTATCGCAGCTATTATTGCACGTGCTAAAATGAGGCCTTCTATCAGACACAGCTACCACGCCCTCCTGGGCCAATAAAAACTCCTTTTCTCACCTCGCCTTTCTTCCTAAACCTACTATGTTTGTGGCAAGTTTACTTGCTGCTTCAAGATGCTCGCAGCAGACAACAACAGGAACAACAACAAACTCAAGAACAGGCAAGGGATGTTCCAACCCCTCCTAGGGAAGTCCCTGCACCGGAGCCCGAGCCACTGGCCCCACAGGGAGAGGGTCGGGGCCCATGGCAGTACTTGCATACTATGGGGGCCACGATGGAGGAGATACAGGGAGCGCATCTTCCCTCCACGAGCCTCATTGCTGGGCATGCCAGAAGATTATGTGGTTAGCAGGTATCTCCTCAGCTCTCAGCCTATCCTGGAATTATATGAAGAAATCCGAGAGGATCTGGATCCAATCACGGAAAGGAACCACACTGTGCAGGGCCTCACCAAACTATTAGCCACTGCATTTCATGGCATCCGGCTCCTTCCAAAACACAACAGGGATCATCGAGGGAATGTCCCAAACCTCTTTTTCCCACTGTCTGAGCCAGATCCTAACAGCTATATCTGACTGCATTAATCGCTACATAGCATTTCCTCAGGAAAGGCAGGACTTGAAGGAATTGAAGAGGCTTTTATGCCATTGCTGACTTTCCCAATGTTCTGGGAGCTATCGACTGCACTCACGTAGCCGTCGTTCCACCCAGTGACAGGGAGGAGATAAACCGCAACAGAAAACTCTTCCACTCCATCAACGTGCAAGTGGTCTGTGACGCTTGAATGCGCATCCTCGACGTGGTGGCCAGGTACCCGGGAGCTGCGCACGATTCCTTTATACTTAGGCAATCAGGCCTCTCTGGAAATTTTGAGGACGGCTTTTACGGTGATGGTTGGATCGTAGGTATGAGAGATGCTTCTTTTTCTATTCCATCTCTGGCTATGTGTTTGCAGTAAATGGCACTGACATGGCGGGGGCTGTGGGGGATGTAATAGCATCGCTGACGTGACAAGTTGCTTGTACAGTTAGGTCTCCGTGCCATTGCACTAAGGCCTGGCTTTCTCTCCCCATGCTCGAGAGGCCTGCTAATCTTGTGCAGTCAAACGATGCACTCGCCACAAAGCTTGGTGTGTGAGCAGCCACTACATACTTTCTACGGGTTCACTCTAAAAAAAAAAAAGTGCCCTTTTCCAGTCCTCCCATTTGGACCAGTAGAACTCTCACAGCTGAATCACAACCTTTTAGTGTCTACGCTTCTGGCACTCCCAGATCCAGGTGTACCCTGTTAGTGAGGGGTCAGCCGGGATGTCAGGCACAGTTTGTCTTGCCCATCACACAGGTAAACCAGATGCAGCGGCCTGTGTATTTTGGGGCCTAGCATATTCACTGTCAGGACAGACAAATTTGTAGCTCTCGAGGACATTGGCAGAGTAGCCAGGGACTTTCACATTCATATCACAAGGTAGAAGTTTTTCTGCTCTGACATATGTGGCAGCTCTGATGTACAAGGTTTCATGAGTGCTACAAACAGGTAGCTTTTTGCTTGGTTGTGAGTAACAGGCACACATTTGATGGAAACCCCAGATACAGTTTTCTAGTCTGGAAAATCTGACACAGATTAGCTAGTGTTATAGTGTTCATATAGTGCCACAGAAAAAAGTGGCATGTACTTTGGGTTGGGAAATAGGCTTTTAAGGCTCATGCTAAGCTAGAGCTTAGCTTCTTCTGACAATATGCTGTGGGTTGCCAGCCAAACCTCAAAGTCACGGTGGTGTGAAAGATGCAGCCATTCTGTCTTTGCCGCAGGAGATTTGGGATACAGTTGCAGGACTTGGCCTCTCACCCCCATTGCTATTCCCAGCACACCAGTGGAGACGAGGTAGAGTGAGGCCTTATATTCTACCTGCTGTGTCTTAGAATGCACCTTTGGAGCTCTCAAAAGTAGATTTTGCTGTTTGGACAAAATGGGGGAGTTTAACGTATGCTCTACCCAGAGTAGCAGAGATAGTGCTGCTATGCTGTGTATTCCATAATCTTGGTCCATGCCATAGGATACCAATAGAGATACTTCCTGATCTATCCCAGGTTCCCCCATGTTCACCTGCAGGAGCCAAGGACACCACGTTGAGTGGCAGCCAGCTTTGGCAAAGTCTCATACAACTCAGATGAAATTTAACACGGTCAAGTGCAAAGTGACGCATATAGGGAAAAAAAAACCCTTGCTGTAGTTACACAATGTTAGGTTCTAACTTAGGCGTTACCACCCAGGAAAGAGATCTAGGAGTCATAGGGGATAACACATTGAAATCATCGGCTCAGTGTGCTGTGGTGATCAAAAAAGCTAACAGAATTATAGGAATTATTAAGAAGGGAATGGTGAATAAAATGATGGATGTCATAATGCCTCTGTATCACTCCATGGTGAGATCGCACCTTGAATATTGTGTACAATTCTGGTCGCTACATCTCAAAAAAGATATAATTGCGATGGAGAAGGTACAGAGAAGGGCGACCAAAATGATAAGGGGCATGAAATGGCTGCCCTATGTGGTAAGGGGCTGTTCAGTTTGGAGAAGAGGCAACTGAGGAGGGATATGATATTTGTATATTTGTATTTATTAAAATTTATTAATCGCCTAACACATGAAGGCCTAAGTGATTTACAATAAAAACATACATTAAAAAATTAATGTCTCAGCAATAACAAAAACATGAATTAGACGATCAGAACATAGAATTAAAAAAATCAACAAAAGGCCTGCTGTAGAGGTCTACAAAATCATGAAAGGACTTGAACAAGTTAATGTAAATTGGTTATTTACTCTTTCAGATAATAGACTAGGGGGCATGCCCTGAAGTTAGCAAGAAGCTCATTTAAAACAAATAAAAGAAAATTCTTTTACACTCAGTGCATAGTTAAGCTGTGGAACTCATTGCCAGAGGATGTGGTTACAGCAGTTAGTGTAGCTGGGTTTAAAAAAGGTTTGGATAAGTTCCTAGAGGAAAGATCCATAAACTGCTATTAATTAATAAGCAATAGTAGCTTGAGATTTATTTAATGTTTGGTACTTGCCAGGTACTTGTGACTTGGATTGGACACTGTTGAAAACAGGATAATGGGCTTGATCTGTCCCAGTATGGTAATTCTTATATTCTTATGCTACTTTGCCTGTTAAGCCTCAACTACCCCTTCCTCTTCCATGGAAGGGAGCCCAGAAGAGTGTATCCAGCTGCTCTCCTCTCTGTCATTTCATTTATTCACTGGTCCTCTGTCTGGGTCAGTGTGTAACAGAAACCATATATGACTGGTTAGGCTTCATCTTGACAATGGAGCACTAGACTGTAGTTGAAAACGTGTACTCATAGTAAAGAGAACACCAAATACATGTGGCTGGCCTAATGCTTTCTGACTCACAATAGTGTTCCTGTAGGACTGCCAACACAGTGTATAAAGCTTGACCTAGCTTGTGACGTTTTGCTTGACAGACCCCAACCCCTTGGTCCCTGTCCTAGCCCCTCACATGAGGGTGAGATAGTGGCATAGGCCTGATGGAACTCCAGCCTGACTTTTAATGTGGAGCCCAATTGGTCTAAAAATCCTATAAATCACAAATAGTTCTGTAGCTTAAAGGCACAGCCTAAAGCTATAGGTTGATATTTAAAGGTATCAATCACAGAGTTGCCATTTTACAGCTTCATCCTACAGCTGACATCCATGGGCATCTGAAGATATGCACCTGTACATCGGATACTTTGTGTCACATGGGCCTGCAAAGACACTGATGACAAAAGTGCCTCTGCTGTTTCAGAGTCACTGCTGACATCAGAGTGCTCACCTAGCACCCCTAGAATTACAGCCTTTAGTAGCCCGTGCAACACTGTGGCACTCTCACAATGCTCACAGATCTTTGCAAACTAGCACACCTCTTTGTGGTTGCATGCACCCATACACAGATGCACCCTGATACACCTACCTAGGCAAAATGTCAACTGTCATGTACAGATGGTGAGGGCCTTTGCCGTTGGACTGTCATATTGGTTATGTTAGCTTCTCAGGGAGGCTAGATAAGATGCTGGTCAGACTGTGTGAAGGCAGGGTTGGTAATCAGATGGTGTCATGCCTTTACTTGTATTTAAAAGTCACCTCAGAAATGTCAAGGTCAGAGTCTGCTTTCGAATGTCGGTATAGAAAAATTCTAAATAAATAAATAATAAGAGTCTCCTAAGAAAAGGTTCACCTTGTCAACCCAGCACGAAGATATTTTTATTTATTAAAATTTCTATACCGGTGCTTGGCAGAGCCATCATATCGGTTTACATCATGTCATGTTACAATTAAAACACATAGAAAGTAACATTACAAACAATAAAACAATGTTGCTAAAAAATTTAACTTCAATACACTTTATATAATAAAAGGTCCTAAACATACAAACACATAATACTGGACATTCGACAGTCTTACTCATCTTCACTTCCCAATTGGTTCTTGTTTCTCAATTTGTTTCTCAGTTACTGTCACCTTCATTGAAAACCTGGTGAAACAGCCATGTTTTAACCATTTTTCTAAAAGTTGCTATATTTGTTTCAAGTCACATCTCCATTGGTAAACTGTTCCAAATGTTTGAGCTGGCAAGAGATAAGGCTCTTTCTCTTACTGCTGTTAGCTTTGCTAGTTGCCTCACCTGACATATCAAAGGTAGACTTTGTCAAATATGGAGATGTCACAGTGCTGAAGGCCCTTGGCCGGTCCAGCTCAGGGCTAGCCATGTGATGATGCTGTATGCATGTACCTAGAAAATATGTAGAGTAGTTTGTTGTGATAGCTAGTATCAGTTACACTCCTTATGCTATCTGTAGCCACTCTTAAAGCACATAGTCTAAGGTCTCCTGGGGCAAACAGCTTGCAGAATGGACAGTTTCCAAGGTGAGTCACTATCTTTCAGGTGTTTTATGGTTGGAGGCTCTTGCTGGTTCACATGGTTGCCGTGACTTGTGGCCAAGATGGAAGAGTTGCTGATCTATAGACTGTGTCTCATGTGGTGTTTGTCACTTTTACAGTTTGTAGTCAGCAAGGCAGATTTGCTGATAGTCTCTCAATCTTCAGCTCCTTGTACAACATAAAGGCTAGAAAAAGTGTTGTCAGCTAATGACCTCAGCAGCCTACATCCCTCCTTAATCTGAAACCTGCCACTGTGCTGAATAGATGGGCCAACTGCTCCCAGTGGTCTCATGTACTTGCCATGATGGCTTATGCATTTTCTGTGTTGGTCTCTTGCAAGGCAAGCGTTTAGTTACACCTTAGGGCTTGAGGGTCCCATGTAACTTCTACAAAGTGCTTCTCATATAGCTTCTTACAGATGTGTGTCATGCTGGCAAGTGTAAACAATATTCTTTGTGTTCTTAGGACTCTGACTCCCTCATTAGTGGTTAGGGACCTGGCTGCCACAGACATCAATGATAGTTGATTACAAACAGGCCAGGAACATACAATTGGCCATGTGTAGGTGTACAAAGTGCAGGATGTAGTCTGTAACCAACTATAGGCCAACAGATATGTATGATTGTGTGCGTCTGGGTGTGATGTGTTGTGTTAGCCTCTGTCTACATTTGTGTCTGGGGGTGATGTTGGTCTCATTGTTCCCTCCCTTACCACACCTATGCATACCCCTGAGCAAGCAGTGTGTGTGTGTGCATCCATTTTGTATACACTGCCTTTGGACACAAGCAATCCTGTGCTTCCACTATTTACAAGCGGTGCCTCAGAGATATGATTGTATCAGATGGGGAGAAAATGGCCTGACGCTTAGTCAAATAACATTCACCTAGGGCTCACACTGTTTATTCCTTGGGGGTGGGTTGTGAAACTTGCCAGTTTCAAGCCTCAGATATGGTCTGTCACATTCCTGGATGAGTAGATATCTACCTGTAGTGTACACTTTCCACCATGCCCCCCCCCCCCCCCCCGGGCCCTGAGGTTCTTCCACATAGTACCTGTAATGGCCTAATTGTCATGTTATTTGAGGGTGTGCATGGTTCCAAGAGTTTCAGCTGCCGGGAGAGTTTGCCTGATACCTGCCAGAATTCCTATTAAAGGTTCCCTTTTTTGAGACAGTGGCCTACTACCCTCCTCTCTGTAGCACATATCCAGGATACTTGACACACAGGCTTTCCACACCAGGCCACATCATTTGAAACTTGCTCTGCCATATTTATAAGCTGGCAGGTTAGGCCTATATTCTGCCATATGTAGCTCAATATGTATTGTGTGTGAACATAGAAGTGGTGGCACATTTCTGCTGTTGATTTTAGGGGACAGGTTTATCTGAAAACTTTCGCTGGATCACTTGCTCACTACACAACCTTTGCATTTTGCACCTCTGTCTACTTGCAGGCTGCTGGAACACTGTGTCAGCAGCTGTGTGACAGCTGAGGAGGAATGAGGGAGTTGTGTAGCTAGAGAATCCCTCAGCCCAACAGCAGACAGCTATGAGGCCTGCTGTTGCTTGGGACCAGACAGAACTCCAGACTGGTTGCCAATTCTGTAATGGCCTGGCTTGTTGATCCTTAGCGATCATCCTTAGTGAACAGATATTATCCAAATTCCCAAGACAGCCCAATACAGGGGTGGCAGCCAGCCTGTGGAGTTCTGTCTGGTCCCAAGCAACAGCATGCTTCATAGCTGTTTACTCTTGGGCTGTAGGGATTCTCTAGCCTACACAACTCCCTCATTCCTCCTCAGTCGTCACACAGCTGCTGACATGATATTAGAGCAGGCTGCAAGTAGAAGACATACTTTGTTTAGTGTGAAACTTTAAAAGGGTTTGGTCCATATTACCTTTTAAGTGGAGTGAGGACACATGTAAGGGACCCAATGTTAAGTCTTGTGGGGTGATTAGTGTAACTTCTCCTTAACACACCACACAAGCTTTACATGTATACTATATACTCTCTGGTCCTGGCACCTGCAGCTGCACATTTATTCTCCCTAGAGATGAGCCATACCTAGGACTTTATGTACTTTTCAATTACCTTCTGACATGTCATGATAGCATTTGGAAGAGAATCTTATGACTCATATTTCTGAGCATACCATATATATATGCTGAATAAGCGTCTTAAGATTCAAAACACTTGAAAAATTTAGTGTTTGCTCAATATATTTTATAATCACAGGGTTTTTATACGTCAATTCTCATGCCACAACTTAAAAATGCTTATATGCAAAGTATATGTATGGTATGCTCAGAAATATGAGGGTTTAACATGTCATAAGATTCTCTTTTATATGTGATTCTTTTTTTTCACATTGTTATAGTAATTATCACATACCGTACCAGTTTCATATATCTATAGTATGATAGCATTTGGTGCTAGAGCCAGATAGAAGGCCCATTGTTTGGTCAGAGATGATATATCTTCACAATGGAAGAGGCCAATAGTTTGTTATAGCTGCACTATGACTTCCGCATAGCTTTTCAACCTAATGGTCCCCAATAGAGTGAAGACATAGCTACTGTACCTCTAGCTAAGCATTTCTACATCTGTTCCATCAGACTGCATATGAACTTATAAGAACTTATCCAATCCTTTTTTAAACACAGCTACACTAAGGGGCGGATTTTAAAAGGCCCGCGCGCAAGTCCCGGGGCTTTCGAAAAGGGGAGGGAGGGGGCGTGTCCGGGGGCGTTCCCGAAACGATGCGGCGTTTCGGGGGCGTGGTCGAGGCCTCCGGACCAGCCCCCGGGACCGGAGGACGGAGCGGGGCTGCCGGCCGACGCGCGCAAAGTTACGCCTGCTGAAAGCAGGCGTAACTTTGCCGACAAAGGTAGGGGGGAGGTTTAGATAGGGCTGGGGGGGTGGGTAAGGGAGGGGAAGGTGGAGGGAGGGCGAAGAAAAGTTCCCTCCGAGGCCGCTCCGAAATCGGAGCGGCCTCGGAGGGAACAGGCAGGCTGCGCTGGGCTCGGCGCACGCAGGTTGCACAAATGTGCACCCCCTTGTGCGCGCCGACCCCGGATTTTATAAGATACACGCGGCTACGTGCGTATCTTATAAAATCCAGCGTACTTTTTAAAAATCTGTCCCTAACTGCACTAACCACATCCTCTGGCAACAAATTCCAGAGTTTAATTGTGCGATGAGTGAAAAAGAACTTTCTCCAATTAGATTTAAATGTGCCACATGCTAACTTCATGGAATACCTCCTAGTCCTTCTATTATCTGGAAGAGTAAATAACCGATTCACATTTACCCATTCTAGACCTCTCATGATTTTAAACACCTCTATCATATCCCCCCTCAGCCGTCTCTTCTCCAAGCTGAACAGCCCTAACCTCTTCAGCCTTTCCTCATAGGGGAGCTGTTCCATTCCCCTTATCATTTTGGTTGCCCTTCTCTGTACCTTCTCCATCGTAACTATATATTTTTTGAGATGCGGCGACCAGAATTGTACACAGTACTCAAAGATGCGACTCACCATGTAGCGATACAGAGGCATTAAGACATTTTATTCACCATTCCCTTCCTAATAATTCCTAACATTCTGTTTGCTTTTTTGACTGCTGCAGCACACTGAGCTGACTATTTTAAAGTATTATCCACTATGATGCCTAGATCTTTTTCCTGGGTGGTAGCACCTAATATGGAACCTAACATTGTGTAATTATAGCAAGGGTTATTTTTCCCTATATGTAACACCTTGCATGTGCCCACATTAAATTTCATCTGCCATTTGGATGCCCAATCTTCCAGTCTTGCAAGGTCCTCCTGCAATTAATCATAATCCGCTAGTGATTTAACTACTCTGAATAATTTTGTATCATCTGCAAATTTGATTACCTCACTCGTCGTATTCCTTTCCAGATCATTTATAAATATATTGAAAAGCACCGGTCCAAGTACAGATCCCTGAGGCACTCCACTGTTTACCTTTCTCCACTGTGAAAATTGACCATTTCACTCTACTCTACTCGCAGTTTCCTGTCTTTTGACCAGTTTGTAATTCATGAAAGGACTTCGTAACACTGTTTGATCTTTTACCTTGTTTCTTGCACAGTAAAACAAAAAGAATTATCAATAATAAATGATAAAACTGTATGCTATTTTGTTGTACCCCGCTTTGGCTGATTTTCTTATTTCAAAACCAAAATATGATTTTATTGTCCTAAAAAGGAGGTAGATAAAAATGGGTCAGATGGTTTCATGCATAAGTGAACCTGTCTGCTGTCTTTAACTTAGTTTGTCTTTAAAAATTAGAATCCTAGTCCACTGCAGGCCCTGGGTGGGGGATAGGTCCATGAGCCTTCCAGTCCTGCAAGGGGTAGGGTCACAGGATTGAAGTCATCGGTTTATGGAGAAGAGAAACAGAAAATCCAGAAGTAGTAGTTGTGCTTGGTCCCAAATGGCGCATTTCTGAATAAGGTTCTCAGAATTTCTTATATTGTATTTCGTTTCATTTTTGTGTTTTGCTTATGCAGTGAAAATTAAAGCACTTTTAAACTGGATACTGTTAGAATGTACTTTGCCAGGTTTATTGAAGTTAGATTAGATTACGGTTTTATAGCCAAGGATTTCAGCAGTTAGAAAAACAGTTTTGCCTTCTTCTTTTGTATTTAAAATGT
This sequence comes from Rhinatrema bivittatum, assembly GCF_901001135.1. Lineage (NCBI taxonomy): Eukaryota > Metazoa > Chordata > Amphibia > Gymnophiona > Rhinatrematidae > Rhinatrema > Rhinatrema bivittatum. The sequence continues at coordinate 23,924,520 of NC_042629.1, forward strand.
TTTGGGGGAAAAAACCCTCTGAAACCCTGAGATACCAATAAAGGCATGTCTCGCAAGTCTACCTGGATTTTTTGATTACAGCACGCTTCAGCTATGAAATCTCTAGGGATGTGCAAGGGCTTATTTTTTCTTTTCATTTCATTTTGTTGCTGGGAGGTTTTTTGTTCGTTTCCTCGTGTGCTTTAAAAAAAAAAAAAAGATTACAATTGTAAGCTCCTTGATGGGGCAGAAGCGATCCCTAGATGCTTCTGCCCCACCGGTGTTCTGTTCAAAATGGAGGCAGCAGACTCTGAGATGGCGCCATTTTGTTGTATGCAGGTACAGATCTGCCTCCGTACAACAAAATGGTGCCGGTCTCATGGCCCACTAGCGCCACCTTGATTACAGTAGTGGCAGGACAGGAGCATCTGGGGATAATTCCTGTCCCATGAAGATGCGTAGGATTGTTGGTAAACTGGGAGAGGGACGGGGGAATGAGGAAAAGAACTGGTTATAGAATCTCAATTTATGTAGTGGGGAAGGGACTGCAACTGCTGTTTTTTAAAATGAAATGGAAAAATGTTGAAATGTTCATTTTTCTTTTGTTTAATTTTCAGAACAAAAGCGCATCCCTAGAAATCTCCATATTAACAGTATATAATATATTCATTATAAAATCAATGGGGTAGATTTTAAAAAAGGGCGCCTTCGCGTACTTTTGTAGGCGCATCAGGCGCAAACAAAAGTACGCTGGATTTTAGTAGATACGCGCGTAGCCGCTAAAATCCTGGATCGGCGCGCGCAAGGCTGCCGATTTCGTGTAGCCGGCGTGCGCCGAGCCGCACAGCCTGCCTCCATTCCCTCCAAGGCCGCTCCAAAATCGGAGCGGCCTCGGAGGGAATTCGCTTTCGCCCTCCCCTCACCTTCCCCTCCCTTCCTCTACCTAACCCACCCCCCCGGCCCTGTCTAAACCCCCCCCCACCTTTGTCGGGGGATTTATGCCTCCCGGAGGGAGAAGTAAATCCCCGCGCGCCAGTGGGCCGCTAGTGCGCCGAGACGCAACCCGGGGGCGGTTCTGGAGGGCGCGGCCATGCCCCCGGACCGCCCCGGGCCGAAACCACGCCCCCGGGCCCGCCCCCGACACGCCCCCCTCGAAAAACCCCGGGACTTACGCGAGTCCCGGGGCTCTGCGCGCGCCGGCAGGCCTATGTAAAATAGGTGCACCGGCGCGCAAGGCCCTGCTCGCGTAAATGCGGGCGGATTTACATGAGCAGGGCTCTTAAAATCCGCCCCAATGTGCCTAAGAACCTTTCAGGTCAGTTTTTGAAGGGAAGTGCTTCATTTTGGAAGTTAGATACCTAAATCATCCCCTTTCTTGTACTATACCTTTGGATAATTCTTATTTTGATTCATTGAGGAATACCAAACTGGAAAGAATCCCGCAAATTCTAGAAATTATTTCTTTCACTTGGCATTCATTTTTATTTAACAAGAATATTATTGTAGGCTTTACCAAAACAGGCTGTTAGTTCATGTTTTATATATAATAATCTTTAAGTAAAATGACTTATTGCATGCATTATTTGCACTTTTTTTGATGGTGGAAAAACTGTCGTTGGCCTAGTGCCTTCAGTATAACCTAATGTGTGTGTATATAAGCAGCCGCCTGATACACACCTGGTCCTGTTTTAACCTTTTCCAGCACCCCCTGTATCCTGTCACTACTGTATTCCGCTGTGGCTCATTTGTCATCAAAGCCGAGTGAGCTGTCCAAGCAAATTTGAATTAAATGATTAAATTTCCATAAAGTCTTGTGAATCATCACAAGTGCGGATAGTTATGTATTCCACCCTAAATATCACACGTATAATATGACATGATTCAGTCCTGGCATTTATCAGGAGAAAGAAAAATAATTCCATAACAGCACTTGTGCTTTATCCCCAAACTTTCTGAAACCTGGATCTTTGGTTTGCCGGATAACACATGCTTAGATTATTATGAAACAAATCCTCTTCCTAATAATATAAAATCAATAGTAATAATATAATTTGATTTGTAAAATGTCTTTCATTCATATATGACTATAATTCATGAAAGGCAACCCTAGACCACTACTGAATTATATTCTTCCGTGCATGTGGATGGACTGCCCTAGGGATGGAGAGAGAACGTGAACTTCTTCTGAGGCCTTAAAATGTATACACTCTCTATGGAATTGGGCCCATAGGCTTCCCTTCTTAAGGTAATTTCTTTAATAATGTGGAGTTCTGCAACCACAGCCATTTTGCTAAAAAAAAAAGAAAAGACCTATCTGGTTTTGGAACAGTTCAAATCTGGATCCTGTTTGCTGGATCAGCAGGAACCTAGACGGACCTCTGGGCCAGCTTGTCATTCAGGCCCCCTTGTGTTCTACATTTGTCAACGTTTGCTCCGTTTTAATTTTTAAATGTTCAATTATTTAACCAAGGGGTTAAAAATATGAATTTGAGTCTTCAAAACATACTGGGGTAGATTTTCAAAGGGGTACACGCGTACCCCCCGAAAACCTACCCCAAACCCCCCCTGCGCGTGCCGAGCCTATTTTGCATAGGCTCGGCGGCGCGCGCAAGTCCCAGGGCTTGCATGGAGGGACGTGTCGGGGGCGTGACACAGCGTGTCGGGGGCGTGACGCAGCGTTTCGGGGGCGGGCCGCGAGTGACGCGGCGTTTCGGGGGCGGGCCCAGGGGCATGGTCGAGGCCTCCGGACCAGCCCCCGGGTCAGGTGATGGCGCACCAGCAGCCCGCTGGCACGCGCAGATTTACGCCTGCTTTCAGGCGTAAATCTGCAGGAGGTGGGTTAGGTAGGGGAAGGGAGGGGAAGGTGAGGGGAGGCGGAAGGAAAGTTCCCTCCGAGGCCGCTCCAATTTTGGAGCGGCCTCGGAGGGAACAGGCAGCGCGCACTGGGCTTGGCGCGCGCAGTTTGCACAAATGTGCACCCCCTTGCACGCGCTGACCCCCTTGCACGCACCTCTAAACATTTCACAGTGATTCCATGCACGAAATAGTCTTTTAAGAATTTCTAAACCTATTAAAATGTTGCATAATAATTTCATGTGCTAAGCAGTTTAATGTGATGAAGGAAAATGCAGATTGTATGCATCATTGAAACAAGCATTTCTTTGGAGTGTTTTACTTCTTGATATAGAAAAACCTGAAAGTGACAATAGCAAATAGATGAATTTGAAGCTTGCGTCACTCAAAATGTGTGAACAATTTGAAGTCAAATTTGAATCAGGCAGATTTTAGCATGGTTTGATAGAAATTTTTGCATTTTTTTCCAATCTGCTGAGGATATTCCTCAGATTTTTTTCTTTTTGTTTTTTGACCTGATGCTTTGGGGAAAATATTTGAAAGAAATTTGAAGCAGATTCAAAATCTTGGCTTTGACTTTTTTGATAAATTTGACATTGGATCCATAACCCGATGAATTCTGGTTCAAATCTTTTGCAAATCTGAACAGAATTTTGAATTCCAATTCCGAAAGGTTCAAAGAAACAATTCAACAAGCCTTCTGAATTTTTTCCGCATAAAAATATTATTTGTTTAAAGCAAAGCTATACTTGGTACTAGGCTTGCTTGGACTATAGGTAAAAGTGACCCAAAAATAGTGATGTTATTTTCCATGGGGGCAATGTTCGGTCACTGGCCAGATTGCAGTTAGCCAGATAAACTTATCCAGCCCTAGCTCCACTGAAATAAAACTGGGCACTAGGATTGATCCAGAAGGACCATAAATTGGTATCTGCTGAGTGTAACAATCATTATAAACACATAAGAAAATTATAAAATATCTCCCAGTGCTTCATCAAGATAACATATCTTTAATAAAATGATCCTCTCGTATATAATAGCACTAAGACCTACAGCAACCACACCTGAATCATTCTATCAACCATGGAATACCCAGTATAATCCACTATGTCCTATTTAATCAATATTTAATGCCACTTTTTAACCCCCAACTGACTTTCTGACTCGTGATAGTCTTCAGAGATATTTCTCAAAGCCAAATAAAAAAAAGCCGTCTTTTTAAATTTAGCTGAAATACAGCAATATCTGTCAGTAGACTCAGCTCTTTCAGTAGTGTATTCCAGATAATTGGTACCGCACAGACAAAAGCCTTCTGTCTGGTTCTGACCAGAAACATCTCTTTAATTGAGGGTGCTACTAAAAGACCCTTTGATCTTAGCATACAGCTGGGTATATATCTTACCAAAAGATCTTTAAGGTAAAATGGGACTAAAACATTAAAAGCTTTACACACTAGCATCGTAGCCTTAAAAATAATCCTATAATGGACTGGTAAGCAATGCAAGTTTTTCAAGACTGGCCTAGTATGGTCCCAATGACTGGTACTAGTGAGAAGGTGATTGACTGTTGTAAATGACTTGTGCATTTTTTTTTATTGTAAATTGAAGTTTTTGCATTTGTATATGTATTGTTTTGCATGTCAAGACAAAGGGCAATAATTTAGAATAGCAAAGAAATATGTCGTGGAAGTGTTTAGTGGAAAAGTACGCTGCCATAGCCTGAAAAGTGATGGCAGGTTGGGTCTTAACTTTATTTCAGTAAGGCTTACAGGAGACAGTGATACCAAAATCTCTCAGCAGGTGAATTTAAAATTCATGGGCAAGACCTTGCTGTCCTCCAAGATATAATAGCCGTCTAATTGGTTTTAGGTACCAGATTTTGCTTATTATATACTGTATTTTTTAATTTGTTGTAAACCACTGTAGGCAACCCTTAGGCATAAAAGGATAAAAATGTAAATTGAAATAAAATCTGCTGTGATAAAACATTTCCCCCTTCATCTTTTCTATCCTACCAAGAAGTTACACATGTAACTGTATCATACTATTGTAGCAATTTTCAAAAGCATTTTAATGTGAGTAAAACCTATTGGTAAGTCAATGGCATATATTGTTAGCAATTTTCAAAAGTCCACTAGTGCAGGTAAAGTGAATTTACTCATGCAAAACCCAGTTTTCAGCCTGTAAATGCATTTGAAAATCAGGCCTTTAGTTGTGAAGCATATTCGGGTAACTAGATTAGCCTTATGGAGCTTATCTGCTGTCGTTTTCAGTGTTTCTTCTGTCCCATCTTGCCCCTTACTTTGTGATCCTTCCCGTTCAGTGGACCTCTCTCTATAGGCGGGGCAGAAAGACCTGACCCCTGCATTGAGTAGTTCTGCAGCAGCTCGAAGAAGCGAAGATTCAGTTGTTGCAAGGACTTGAACATATCCGGGAGGAGAGTCGGATGTGTCTGAGATAGTTAAATACCTAAATAAAGGGGGTCATGAGGCTGAGGTGGTAACGGGAGAAAGCGTTTTTACCCAAGAAAGCTGGTAGATGAATAAGGCGGGGAGAGCAAGTAGGGCCTGCACAGCTGCTGAGGGGAAAATGGGCAACTTGGATGGGTCTGGTCGGCCTCCTCTAAGAATTAGGGTTCTTTGCAGGCTCTGCTACTTTTATTTGCCCAATATAAGAATTATTCAGGGATGACGCTTTACAAAGTGCCGTATGTTTTTCTTAAAATGAAAAAAAACATTTAGAGTACTGCGGATAGCTCTGTCTTCTGCAGCACTGCGAAGTTTCTGCCCTTTCATGTTGTGTGTGATTTCAGCATCTGGTCAGTCCTGCCCTGCTGTAATTAAGCCATTACTTACGTGTGTTTGATCCTAACAGGAACTGCTTCTGAGGCTTGGCTGCATCTTTTATCTGTAAACTTCACAGCCTTTCCATGCTCATAATATGATCCTATTGGTTTGTTTTTGTTCAATATCCTCTGCTTTGCAACCACCAATTATTCTTTAGCAGTAGTTTTCATTTGCTTTAAATCTGCCATTAATGAAAATATCAAAAGAAGACTTGAGTTTCTGCTTCAGGGGCTCAAGAGCTTTGTTCTCTATCTGCTTTGGATAAAATGACTTATATACACTGAGCCGTACGAACCTGACTAATGATCATGTATCGGGGAATATAAAGCGTAAATGCAACTCTCCTTGTGCACTTACTACAAATAGTGGGCAGGAGTTTATGCAGAGCTTTGCATGTCTTGCTAATGACCTGTATATTGTAGCGATCTTCTTTACACACCTAAGACTTTCTCCCTTTGTTGGTAGGTTAGATAGTCATATCAACTGATTATTCACCCCCATTCTTACCTTTCACCATGAGCGATGCCAGTTCCTTATTTCCGGGTCAGCCAGAATTAGTTGTCATGTATGATACGCAGTTGTTGCTGCAGACAGATCATTGTATAATTATGTGTTAGCGTTCTGGTCCTTCTGCTCACTGGCCCACTTCCACTTAGTGGATGGGATGCACCAATTAAAGGAGACAGTAAAAGCGAATCGGGCAGTGCGTGAGGCCCATTGGTTTAGAAGCATAACCTCATTATCCAGATGTCAGTAGTGTTTGCATATCATGCTGCGATTCGGGAAAGCTCTTTGTAATAATTCCTGTTGTCAGGTAATGGTAGGCAGATCAGGACGCTTCCCTTTCAGTTATATGTTCTTCTCCTGTTTGACATAAGCATGAGTTTGTTGGACTTATCTGTAAACTTTGTCCTTTACCTTTTTCACACTATTCTACTGGATATGATTTTCTCTTTGCATTCTCTATGAAGTGTAACATTTTCTGTAGACAAGACACTTTACATCAAGCTGTACATCGCAAGACTGTAATTTGTTAAAAAAAAAAAGGTTTGCTTCAGTGTGTTACCTTGGATTCCAGAATCCCTAACATAAATTATTACCTTGTAATGTACCATTTTCACTTACTACATTATAGTCAAATTGCAAATTTTTGATATGCAGAAAAGTGAAACTTTTCCCAGGATTCTATTTTAGTACTGTTCAATTATAGTCTTCATGACCACACAGCTGTTGGATGATAGCATTTCTTAATAGTTTAAAAGATATAAAATACTGAAAATGAGTTTTGCCATATCCCAGTATCCAGTGGTGTACTCACATTCTCTATAACTATAGGCCATTTCTCTCATCCTAGTGTAAACTAGTTATAGTGGTTCAGAAACCTTGGGAGCCCATATATGTTCCTTAACAGGTTAAGTGGTACATTCCTGCTCTCGTGTGGTAATGAGACATTTAAATCCTATGAAGTTCTATAAACCACGTAGCTGAATCAACTGGTGCTGCAGGAGTTCATGCTCAGTACTCATATCTGTGTCCTGAGATCCTTACGCCATCAAATGGGAAACTAGGGATAATATTTCGAGGCATTTCTCTAATGAGCATGAAATGGCAGGCACCCACAAAATTATACATAGAAAGAAATGTGCAGACCAGTAAATCCTGCTGGGCCACTGGTACAACTGGAAAGATCTGTTAGTGAATTTGGTTAAATCGATGTTATTATTTTCCGTCAAATAGCAAATCAACAATTATAACGACCTTAAAATTTATTTATTTCTTTAAGAGTTTTTATATACCGTCATTAAGTTATTCACCATCACAACGGTTTACAATAGGGCACCTATATCAAAAAATATGGGTCGTACATTACATAGGTGGTGCCATTAGTATTCGGTAACAAAAAGGTGTTTATTTGTGGGATTGAGTGTTTCATAGTAATGTGACCTGAAGATTGCTTACAGTTAAAAAGGTTGGATTAATATTTACAGTAAGGATCGTTAAATTAGGCATTCGGTGCTTTATGCCGCATATCTTTGCTTAATTGCCTGCATCGGTTTTCTTTCTTGAAGGCTTGTATGAAAAGCCAGGTTTTGAGATGCGTTTTGAAAAGTTTTTGATTGCTCTGGAGTCTAAGGTCAAGGGCCATGGAGAACAAGAACATACGCACAGAAGTGCCCAATACATGAAGCTGAACTTGCGCTACATGCCCCCTTCTCTCCCACCCCTCATTTGTGATCCACAGTCCATTCGATAACCGTAATGTGAATATCGATGTTCTAAAAGTCATTTAAAATCTGACCGCGTCACGTGTGGGAGGCTTGAAATATAAGGAAGCCAAATGTCCAACACATATTTCTTCCATTTGGGATTCAAAGATGTATAAGACGTCTGTTCCATATGTAAGAAGTTATGGATGGACTTGTTTCTTGATGCAAAAAATGAAAAATAGTTAATCTTGCCAATAGCAGAACTATGTGGATCCAAGATGGCTGTGATGGTGCACAATATGATGATGAGCGGGTGTCTCTGTTAGGGCTTCTTTGTTGGCTCTACTGACCCTTGAAGTGAAGGTGGAAGCTATGCCAGTTCATCCATTTGTCTAAAATCATACTTGCAAGTTTGGTTCTACTAGCTTTTTCCTGTGGTCCTGCATTTACAGAGACCTATTAGAGAGAGACTCTGGGACTAGTGACTGGGGTCTCAAATGAGTTTGGCTTGGAAATACATTTGATGATCCTAACATAGGAACCAACTTTTCTAAATTATTGGGGTTGCTAAACTCAATGCAAATTGCCCCTCCTTAGATGCAGTGAAAGAGTATATGCAATACTGGGAGGTACTCGAAAACACATTGCACCCACAGGGCTGGATCCTGAAAGGCACAATAGTGTGTGTAATTGATTGTATAGAAAGAGAGCGAGAGAGTTGTGTGCATAGGGTGGTCATTGGACAAAATGGCACTGCAAGCAAGGTTTGTTTTAGATGCACCATTTCCTTTCAGGCTTACAGACTGACTCAAAATGGCAGCATAGCACCCTCCACAGCTTTGTGTCCAGGACAGTCATCCTTCTTGTCTAGCCCTTGCAACGGCACTGTGCATAGATGGAGATGCATATACACACAAACACACACACACACACACACTAAGGAAATGATTTTTATGAGCTTGCCACTGTACTATGCCAAGCTGGTCACAAGTACAAAACACTGCAATTATTTAAAAAGCACATTTATATTAATGACCCTCATCTGTCATCTCTTTGGTATTACAGCCATGCCAGGGTAAACGGTCCCAGACCATAGTGTGCCTATTGCCAATATGGCCTTGGCCATGCTAACCAAAGGATGCCATACTGCTGCCGGTGATGTCGCCCTGAGGAGGCATGCGGTGGCCCTGCCAGAGTCAGCAGCAGGGTCGGATTAGGACAAGGAATGCAGTGACCCCACTGGAATCACCAACTGCACTCTGGGAGGGGGAGTAATGCAGCGCCCTGCTGGAATCGCTGGCGTGGCCTTGGAAGGAAGAGCACCTTGGCGACCCTGCCAGAATCACTATTGGGACCTTGGGAAGACGAACACTGCTGCAGCCCTGCCGGAATCACCAACAGGGTCACAGGAAGAGGAGGAAGAGGAGTGATGCAACCTGTTCTGCAGGAAGGAGCTCTAGGCCAGAGCTGGATTGGCCCCTGTTGGCCGCAAGGGCTGAAGGAGGAGATTGCAGCTGCTGTTTTTGGGGGGAGGGGAGTGAGAGCGCGTGTGTGTATATGCGTGTTTGTGTGAGAGAAAACATGTGTGAGAAAGCATGAGTGCATGCATGTGGAGAATGAGTGAGAGCATGTGTGTGTAGATGGTGTGAGATATGTATGTAGTGTGTTCATGGGTGGGTGTGAGAGAGAGAGAGAGAGAGAGAGAGTGTGTGATAGAGAGCAAGTTTATGTGCATGTGAGAGTGAGAATGAGAGAGAGCTTGTGTGTGTTTGTGCCTGTGTTTGTGAGAATGAGAGGGTTAGAGAGGAGAACATTTATGCGCAACAAACTTTCTTCCTCTCTGCCTGCTAATCCATGACAATCTCAGGGCATCTGGAAATCAAAAGTTCCCAGGTATGGAAAGCAGGGGATTTTTAAAAATCCTTATGAGTTTTAATTATTGAGTGTTATTTTTTATTTTTTTTTTATTGAATTTTCAAACAAAACATCTGAACAATGTTCTCAGAAAAATACAGAAACAGAAGAAATATACATATACTACTTCTTATAGATGAAAATGATATAAATCTGTATATCATAGGATGGTGGGGGAGCCAAGATTTACAGAAGCAGATCAATAAAGTACTAATATATAAAGAATAAGCATAATAATCCTCCTATCTTCCTTTCTAGCCTATCCCCCCTGAAGTCACTTTAGATACTCAGGTAATTGTATTGGATCTACAAACACATATTTGGCATCTTGAAAACCAATAATACATTTACATGGGAACCGAAGATTACATTTGGCTCCCCTAGAAACCACTTCACTTCTCATACTCAAAACTTTTTTCCTTCTCTCTTGTGTCATCTTCACTATATCTGGAAAAACTCATAGTATATAACCGTGAAATTGCTTAGTAGAATTACGAAAAAACATTCGTAGTACTGAGTCTCTTTCAGATATAAAGGTAAAAGTCACCAAGAGTGTAGCCCTTTTCTCTACAGGAAACTCCTAAGAGGTTTCGAACATCTCAGTTAGATTCCGAGATGGGACTGGATCCGGACCTGATGATCTGTTCTTTTCATCCTTCTGATCCTTGAATGTTGGTAAATAGATTTTGGATTTCGCAGGAATAGCAGCCTCAGGAAATTTCAGAATATTAATTAAATAAATTTTAACGAGATCTTTAGCTGATATTAACCTGGTTCTGGGAAAGTTCAGGAACCTTAAATTTGGTCTTCTCATCTCATTTTCAAACGTCTCCATTTTGTTTGAATGTATTGTTTCTGATTTGATTAAATTTGTCTGAACCTCTTTAACACTTTTTATTTGAGTCTCCATTTCTTTCATAGATGTTTCCATGCATGTTATCTTATTATCAAGACTCTGAACTTTACCAATATTTTCTTTTAGCATGCAGGTCAGTGAAATAATAGACTTGTCCATTGATAGTAAAACTTTCCAAATCTCTTCCAAGGTAATTTTAACCGGAGTAGTCCATGCTGCTTCATAGGTTACACGAGTAACCAAAATTTTTACTCCTACCTCCAGAAGGTCTCTCCCGTCCGCGTCTGCGTTTCCTTCCCGCTGTGTCTCCTTGCTCCAGCCCATGGAGCCCTGAATCGGCCTCTCCGAACTGTCTAGCATTCCGCTAAGAGTTCTCGGGGCTACAGAGGACTTTGGAGTAGCTTCTCTTCCCAGAGTTCCCTCTGATCTTAAGGGTGCTCCAAAAGGCGAGCTGGGAGTTCTAGGCGCGCCGGGACTGAGGGATGTTTCTTCGGCCAAGGCGGTAGGTGTCTGCTCCTCATCTACAATGCCAGCGGCTCCTCCTTTCGGCTAATTGAGTGTTATTTGGTGTCTGTTTTGAAATATTGTATTGTGTTCAGAAAATGTTTGAGTTTTTATTGGTTATTGTATTTGTTAGCTGTTTTGAATTATACTCTTTATTCATGTAGTTTTACTACTATTGATGAAATGTATATTTCTTGATTTTGTTTTATGAGAATGGTAACGTTTATTTTAGAATAATATCTTATGAGTACCAAAATGTCCAGCATTCATATGCTCAATTATCAACGAACCTGTAATGGATATTAATGACCTTCATAATAGGCTTCATCGTATAGTTTTCAAGTATAACTTTAGAACTCAGCCTTATGTTTAATCATCGGTCAATGAGTTTTCATTTTTTTAAATTTTTTGAAATTGAGCCACTGCCCCATTCATGCAAGACTTATAAGATAAGTGTATTTGAGATGAGAGGAAGTCTTTCTACGATTTCATGAATTGATATTTTTGTGCACAAAGTATATGCACAAATTAGTTATTTCACATGAATGGGGCAGTAGCTCAATTTAAAAAAAAAAATAAAAAAAAATGAAAACTCGGTGACCAATGATTATACATAAGGCTGAGTTCTAAAGTTATACTTGAAAACTATACGATGAAGCCTGTTATGAAGGTCATTAATATCCGTTACAGGTTCGTTGATAATTGAGCATATGAATGCTGGACTTTTTGGTACTCATAAGATATTAGTTTATTGATTTACCAACGGTCCAATTTTTGAAATTCCTGAGGCCAACGTAGTTAGTAGAATGTTTATTTTATACCATTATTGCACTGTATAAAGAATGTGGCTGCTTGTCTGCACATTTGTATCTATGCGTTATGTTCTCTTTATTCTGTATTTGGGAGGGTCTATCTGTGTTCTGCAGGTGAGATTGAGGTGAGCCATTCTACTATGTAGACATCTATAGCAGCTTGGCTTCTTCTGTTTTCCTAATAGGGGGTGTATTAGTAATTTAGGCCTGGTGTAATGTTTGCAGTGTTGCCTTTTCATAGGTAGGGTTGTTGCTGCTTGAGTGCTGTTTTGAAATAGAAAGTTTATTGTATTGTAATTCTGTTTTCTTGTGACCCATGCTCATGCTGTGCTTTTTTGCATCACATGTAAATATAACATCCGTATTGTGATATTTTATCTCAGAAGACTGAATAGCCTGTTTTATGTGTGATGAGGTGGGATGGGGGTTCAAGGCTGTAAGCTTGGCCTAGGTTGCCTAACATCCTTGTACCATTGCTGTACAAACATTTGACGGTCTCCTACCTTGTAGTATCACGTTTTGTGTAATGGGTGAGGGTGCACCAAATTGCTGGCTAAGACTGGATGGCCCAGTGAAACCAGTAACCTGGGTTATGGCTCAGCATGGGTAGAAGGAGTCTGACATCAGCTCTTCCAAGCCCAGTAAAGATGCTCGATTCATTTCGCAATGCAAGCCTTAATGAGTTCTGTATTTTTTTAATTACTGCCTCAAGTCTGATCAGTATTATTCTAACCTTCAGCACTTTGAAACATCAAATAGATTCCTTTTCTCCCCCTGCTAATGAAAAAAAAAAATCTCAATTATTCTGGCATCCCATTCTTGATATAGGCTTAACATGACTCTGTTACAAGATATCTGCTTAAAGAAAACACAGCATTTCCAGCTGCACTGCAATTCTATTTATCTTGGACACTTCTCACCACCTTCATTGCCCGCAAACGACTATCTGATCAGTTTCTGGACTTCTCAAAGTCTTTTCATCCTCCCACTCCTGTGAGCAGCACAATTCCAGCAGTTCCCACCAGTGCCCTGGGGACGCTGTCCTACCCCAGTTCCATCGCTCTGGAAGTCTGGCCAGCCCTGGTTTATATCTGTACTCCTGGACCTCAAGGCCAATGCCAAAATATGAAGTGAGCTTCACCGCTCGTGATCTCCTGCCTGAAGATTTGCTTGCAGAGCACCGAGATTCTTAGGCCTGCTAATCCCTCATTTTATGGAGCCCTGATTGCAGCAGCCCAAGGCTGTCCTTGACATTAAGTGTAAATAACCAAGTGTATTCTATTCTTCTTGGCTAGTTTTAGCTTTTCTTCATGAGCCTTTGAACTAATACTGTACAGAGACCCTGGGTTCTCCTTCTAAGTGCATGTTTAATTTTGACCTCAGAATTGGATATTCAGTTAGAAAGAGTACAACTCCCCACCACCATCACTTCCTATTATATCTCTGACTTCCTAACTTATATTTCCCTTTCATTCAAGAATCATTTTTTAATCTCTGTTCATAAGCAAAGCTAGTGCATTAAGTATTTATGGACTGAAAGAGACATTACATGTTTGCAAAACAATAGCAGTGTTTTAATGTTGTTTAAATAAATGAAGCATCTTTTATGTAAGGAGTTTTCAGTTTGCCTGGTTCACTCGGGCATAGATACATTTAAATGTAAATGTTATTAAAGTTAGCTCTTCTAGCTGAGAAGCCATGCTAGATTCGGGTCACTGTTCATTATTGCCGCGGACTCACCTGACTTGTATTACTGGTCTGGCCTCTTCTTCCTTCCTCAAGTGACTGAGCGAAGAGCGGATCAGAGACAGTGCCATTTCTTATCAAAGGATGCTCTACCTGATGAGACACATTTGGTTTTCAAAGAAATAATTTACGGAGGGGCCCCAGGGAGTCTCCAGCACACCACTGATGGACAGTGGGCGGAACCAGCATGGTATCTCAGGTGGCTCGCCAGCTTAATTCACTTAGACTGCTTTAAAAGAAGCACGGCCAAAAGCTCCTTAAATGTGAGGAGTTTAAATTCTTTGAACAAAAAAAAGTTGCTGCTTGAAAAAAACCCACCAAATATCAGTCTGGCCAATATATCATCCTTTACATTAAAAAAATCAAACATGTAAGGAGCAACTAACTAACAGCAGTTAAGAGTGGTTGCATTCTCATTTGTATGGCGCTCTCTCTCTCACAGTCGATGGACTTTCCAACTAGACCATCATCTGCCAAGTATAAAAGGCCTGATTCAAACCTCAACCCGGCATTTGCCACCTTCCAAAGTGGAAGAATATAGTACAGAGCTTTATAAAACCTAATCAGGACTATAGATGACACGTTGAAACCAAAATTCAACATGATGCAGTAAGGAGTTAAACTGAAAGCCTAGTCGACCTCTGACTCACAAGATAATAAATCTTAGCCGGAGCTGAGTGCAAGAAAAGATGTATTTGGTTATTTGCCTTTAGGCTGAAATTTGAAAATCAAAGGACGCAGCCCCAAAGGATGAGCTCTTAGCCAACCAGCAATAGGGTTCATCCATCCTTGAAAAAACACCACTATATTTCAGTCATTTGCCCCTGTACTGAATACCTTTCCTGAAACAATGGACTGGGAGGCTTGAAATACATAGTAAACATGTTCATACTTCAACTGGATACATTTGGCAGAGCCTTTTCTTCAGAAATTATTTTAGATTGACACTTGAATATTATTTTTGAACATGCTATAGTGCATGCATATGTTCATAATTTTGTTCATATGTGAAATTAATATATTTAGTTTTAGATATATGCATTATTCCTCAATTAAACAGCACTTTTACCTATGCCACAGCTTTAAAAACTCAAACAGAAACACAAGATCCTCTTCCTCCGCTTGTCATCAAAGCACAGACCCCAGACTGTGTTTGCCAGAGCTGTCCCCTCATTGCCTTTGAAATAAGGTACGGGTGTTCTTCACTCACTTGTGATTAACAGCTGCATATCCATGTCTAAGCTGAGATTGACTTCGGTGTGTATGCAGAATATGGGTGAACTTCTATTGCCATGTAACCCCGGCTCCTTGTTACACACCAAAAAAGCATGTATTTGTTTAATTATTTAAAAGTGTTTATTCTCTAATTATCACAAGCCCAGCAGTGCTGAGCGCCAGGGTTCTTAATGGTGGGGAGAATGAATCTGCAAGGCCCTCTAGTGAGTTGTAGACTTTCAACCACTTCAGCGCACATGTACATTCAAGAGACAGCACCTGGGAGAATGTGGGTCCCAAAAACAAAGTGCGGGTAATTTTCAAAAGGAGTTACGCGCGTAAATGTAATTACTGTTGTAGCAATTTTCAAAAGCCCACTAACTCGAGTAAATGCTTTTTAAAATCAGGCCCAGTCTCTTTACTTGATGAAAGTGGCAGGGAGCAGTGTTTATGGAAGACCATGTCTCTTTACACTTCTGTTTCCTTCAAGTACAGATTTCAACATGGAGGAAAATTGCTTGAGGAAAAGTCATTCCTTTACTCAGGGCTTCCACTTTTTTCCAACTCTTTTGTTAACTTATATTAGAATACTAACTTTCACCTATCACTGGAATACTCTGGGGTTTAACAGTTCTTCACAAGCCAAGACTATACAGCAGGGTATTCAGGCCTTTTGTATCCAAGGTGTAAATTATTTACTGCTCCTGACTTGGCTAAGTCTAATACTTGATGCAGTTTACTCCAAAGACAGTCCTCACAGTAGGGAACTTCTGTAGACTTTACAGCTACTCTAAAACTGCACGGATCTCCTCTCCTCCTCTCTCCTTTAGACTTTAGGTGAATGTTAAACAGACTGGATCAATCCCAGAACTGGGAACAGATCTCCTTCCCTCCTCTATGGCTGGAGGCTTCAAGAGCTGAACATCCCTGTGTGAGGACAAGCCCCAGCTCTTTCATTAGCTTCTCCTTTCTGGAAGAGGATCACTTTTCCTCTAGGGATTTATTGAAGGTTTAGTTTCTCTTCTTAAACGAGGGTAAAATTCAGGCTCAGACTCTGACCTCCATTCTCTACTGCTTCAGAGGAACTTGTACCCTTCCTCGCGCTGGGTCTTTTCCTCTTTCTGAGAGCAGAAGCTCTCGTCGCCACTTCTCTTTTTGCTCTCGCTATCCTGTCTACTGGTAGAACCAGATTACTGCACACTCAGAGGGGAAAGTGCAAAACTAGAATATCGTCTATACCAAGAAATGTACTTAATGTACTTACCCTTTACCCTCTAATAAGGCCAGAGACCTAACATTTGTTTTGAACTTTTCTGATAGTGATGAGGAAGGTTATGCTTTTTTACTAACAGAGCACGGTTTCTGCTTCTGCTTTTATTTTAGAAAGATGGTATTGAAGCAAATCAGGTTTGACAGTGTGAAAATATGCAATGGAAAAGTGCTGTCCTTTTGCACCTGGCCACCTTTTACCACGTATGTAGCCTCCTCCTTATGTCTCTTCAGATATCAGCCCTTCACCGCCCCAAGCTCTGCTTTCACTGATTCTTTACAATGCTACCTGGTCTTCTGGTCCAGCTGTCCATCATTCCCCATCTAAAGGCCCAATCAGAATGGGGCAAGTTTAGATATCTGCTCGGCTCTGGCCATGCAGTGCCGCTGGCTTCGGGATGGCGGTTGGTACAGCAGAATAACAAAGCAGTTGACAACGGGTATGAGACCTTTTCCCCCCACAGAGTCCTCCTGGTTGTCTCTTCATACTGCATTGCCACCCAGTCGTCCCTTCTTTGCCCTCCGTGTCTATCTCAAGTGCGCCTGAATTTCATCAATGGGGCTCGTTGATAATTCCAGGCATCTACTGCCCTCTTAGTAAAAAAAAAAAAAAAAAAAAGTATGTTCTCCTAGTTCCTCAGAACTTTCCTCCTTCGGGCTTCATTTCATGGCTTCTTTTATAGGAAATGTTGCCAGATATTTGACTGTTTCTACCTCCTCCCTCCCTTTTACCTTCCCAGTGTAAGTTCATATGGCAGGTCATGCAGAAATATATGATTTACACTTGGTTTCTTTTGGATAGTCTAATATACTCCTACCTGTGCCATTTCTCCCTTTGCTTTCCCCTCAAAACTCCAATGTCAAGACTACATGTATTGTATTTCTGTACGGAAATGCAGAAAGAGCAGAATTCTGGTGGGAGATTTATATCTAATAGTATTTTATATTAGAGATTTAATAGATATTGGGACATCCACATTATATATTTATCAAGCTTTCCTGCTCGGGAAGACTAAATATGGTAATAGGATGAAGCAGAGGGCAAGTAATGGTACAGATGAAACTGCTATAAATCTGTATGAAATTATTTTCTGCAACTTGTTGGGTCTCCTTCAGGCATGGGGGTCAGACAGAAGCGCAAAGTTGCAGCCTAGCTTTATCCACCCAAAGCTTCAATCTCACCTTTGAAGGTGATGTGTACAAAGAGGGAGAGCATGGTAGGCAGCGACGCTGAATGCAAGACTTGCTCGCTGGGTCTATCTGTGAATCCTCAGCATATTCCTCCTTTACAGATATTATTTCCCTGATAGAGATTGGAAAAGAATCTTCAACCTCCCCTGGTTAGGCTCATAAGCCTCTTCACCCCCGCCTCCTTTTGTTCGTGTAATCGATTACTGGCACCCCTTTTAACCCACCTTAAAGGGCAAGCAGGAAATTCATGTTTTCGTTCATCAGCCCATCCCTCTGAAAAGCGTTCGATATTAAAACAGTTTACAAGGAGCAAAGGCAGAGGAAACAAGAGGCCCAGTGAGACTGCGGCATGGCCGGGAGATGCATGCAAGATGCCAGCAGCAGCGGCGAGCCTCGCTCCTCGTTCCTGGATGTTGATGGGGGGGAAACCAAGTTAATTAGAGTTCGGCTGCGCTCTTTTGCTGTACGTATGACCTTTTATTATCTGTGCCTCTCTTAGTTCATGCGGTGTCAACCCAAGCTGTGGGAAAGTTATCAGCCCCCTCCGGTTTCTACTGCTCGAACCTCACGGCATTGAAGTTCATTTCAGTGCTCCCAGTTGGCTGAAGGTGCCTTCGGTAGCCAACTGCTAGGCAGGTGAGGCTATTGTGGTTATGTCTTTGCTCAGGGTGTCCGAATATGTTTCTTTTGTGTCTGGGTACAGCAGTCTGCTCGCTGGCAGACAGGTGTTGTAATGGGGGATTGGCAGAGAAGGAAGGGAAGGGCGGGGGGGGGGGGGGGGGGGTTCCATGGCTTAATTCCCACGAATGCAGGAGGAGGATGAAAAAGATAAAGCGAGTTTTCCTCCACCCCCTTCCCTGAGTTGGCTGATTCTCTGCATGACTTCCCCACTGACGGGATCATGTGCTTTCAGGCTGAGATTTTATTAACAATTCATATGGAAATTGAGGGCACCAGAAGGAGCAGATTCTCACATAAACTTGATCTGTCCATGAATGCGGCTCTCTGTTTGCCCTGACCCTGCCTGGCTTAAGACACTGCCTGTGAGGCCAGAGCGCCAGACACAAAGAAAGGACTGAGAAGCGGGGCATTCCAGCAGTCTGCACAAAGGCAATGAAGGAGAGCTTCACGCAGTCTCCCCAGAGAGGGATCTTATATCTGTGTGGCTAAGAGAAAGCTCATTTCAACTGCAGGCAACTCAAGTTTGTTGTTTTGTTTATTTGGTTGGTTTTTAATGGATATGGATTCTGATGAAATCACATTCTATGTCCCTGAAATGTTCTTTAAAAGCATTACTTACTATTTATTCTCCATATCCATATGGTACACGTTGTATGAAAATACAGCTAACGTTTTAAAGTAATTTTAAAATGGTGTCCTGTTATAGCGAGAAGGCTTGACAAAGAAGCTGGACGTGGTAAGGTCTTTTCTTCTTAGTTTTGGAATAGATCTTGAAAGCTACACCCTCGTCATCGGATTAGTAATGAGCCCGGCTCGACAAATGCAACAAAGTTCTTAAAATCTGGTTGAAAGACTGTTCTAGTTAGTCCATGAGAGAGGCGCCCTGGCATGTGTACTGACATGGCTGCTGCTCCTGCATCCGTTCTATAATGAATTTTCTGGCTTTCTGGTAATTTATGTATGCAGTGCTACACCAGTTTTGGTTGAGTTCACATTCTGATGTACACGCTTTGTCATGCTAATCAGGACAGTGGTACATATGGGTTAAAAAAAAAAAAAAAAAGCGCCATAGAAGTTATTCCTCAGATGCTAATCCGAAGCAAACATTTTTCCGGTTTGATCAGAAGCAACGTGAACTTTCAGGACAGATGGGCTGCATAATCTGGGTCTGATTAGGGACACTGCTCTGGCATTGCCCCTTCAGTGCTGACAGTAGGCGATCAAGTCACCTAATGTCAAGGAAGGCTCTAGGAAAGCTGATCAGTGGTGACTGGGGGCCACAGCCAGGGGAGGGGGGGGGGGTGTCTGCAAAGTATTCAATTGAAAGCCTAACTTGAAGGTGTTTTGTGGTGGGATGACAATGGTTCTGGTACCTCTTTCATAGAGCTAGCTTACCTTTCAGGTGCAGCGCCTTTCTGCCAAACAGGCAGACTGCCGGAGAAGGCAACTCTATTGACTCTTCAGATATGGATGCTGTTTTATAAGGGTCCTAGGGTTTGAAAGGCACACGTTGAACCCTGTTTTAAAAATGTCATAGCCTCAAAGTTGGAGAGTGGGAAAAATTAGGCATCGTTTGAAGTCATTATCATTCAAATGGCAGGTCGGTTATCAGTTTGTACTGCAAACGCTCCCCTTCTCATGCTATTTACCAATGTTCTTCATCACTGCTTAATGTACTTGGCAATTGTTTTGACAGAAGTATAAGGTGGATTAGGTACCACACATGCACAAAAAATGACATTCATAAACCGAGTTTGCTTTATTAGCTGTGTAAAGGTTACCTCCCCACCCTGATTTTATTGTTGCTCTTAAACTAATTGTCTATAATTGGTGATAAATGTGCTTCATTGCCTGCGCCTGGCTCCAGGCTCATTAATACCATTACGGTATAACAGTAGAATTGGATTTGGCTTTTTCTTGCTTCTCCTTTTGTAAATATTCTAAAAGGCCTCCCTGATGCAAGGCTTCAGTCCTCATCTGAGCGTGCGTCCTTGCTAATGAATCTTTACAATGCTAATAATAGGGTAGATCACTTGTGCTCTATAAATAATGAAAGCACTATTTAGCTATTTTGAATAAAAAATTAATTTAGCAAAGAAAAAAGTTGGGTTAACTTACTCTGATTTACCCTTTCCTTTTCAAAAACTTCCCTGGCTGCGTTTGAAGCATCTTTGCAGGGCTGAGAGGGTCAACTGCAATTCCTTTTCATGACCACTTTTCTGTCAATGTCATGCATTCTGTCTGTCCAGGAAAGCCATCTTTCCTCTGCCATGGGGGTGGGTGGGGTCCACCTTTGATGAATGAATCCTCCCTGGCCTGTAGGATTCTCATCCCATTTTTCCACGTTCACTTGAATGGATTTCAATGTGGTGTGCTGCAGTTAACAAATCCCGCTCTTCAACTCTGGCAGAAATTCAGCTAATAGCAATGTTTTGTTTTTTTGCAAATGAAATGGATGCGTTGTCGTTTCCTGCCCCATTAAAAAATGATGAAAGAAAACTATAAGATGATACAAATCTGCTCCTGAAAGTTAGTGTCATGAGACTAGATTCCAGAAAGAAAGACATATGTAAAGGCAACCAACGTAGGCTGTTAGACCCACTTGGAAAGATCAACTTTACAGCTAATATGTATCAAGCATTTTAGCTAAGGGAATTATATAATGGGGATCAAGGATTGGCAGCAAAATACAAGAACCTCAGACAGTCTTATAAACGGTCTTCCAAAATGGACACACAAAGGCAGAGAATGGTTGTAAGATAATGACACAGTTGCATAATCAAGTGGCTATTTTGTTATTCCACATCTGAAAATAAATGAACTTAAGGGATTGATAGCCATGGCAGAAATGTGCAGTGTAAATCCTGATCCCTAGAAGAACTTAAGTTCACATTAACCGTGGCCTAGAATGGAGTCCATCAGCATTTGTGAGTCCTGCTTGCAGCTTTCTGATGCACAGTTCTGCTCATAAGAGGAAGGGGCTGTGGTGAGAATGCTGCATCGCCACCAAGACTCAAACTGAAGACATTTGCAGTTGCTTCTGGAGGCGGAGGTGCTGGAAATGGCCAGTTTTATGGTCTAGCGTGGCACCACTGTGGTCAGACTATAATATTGGCCATTATCAACCACAACATTTGCTCATCCTTAATCATCACAATCAGTCCAATTGGATACACAAACAATATCAAATAACGCTTAGCATGTCTGAGAAAAAGAAATATGGACAAAATATGGACCTTCGTAAAATGTTCTTATTGCAGAGAACATGATTATTTAAAGCAGTAGTGCTTGCTTGAGTCTTCAAATGGACTTGCCTGTTGCTTGCCTTTTGTTTTTATACCACATAAGAACATAAGAAATTGCCATGCTGGGTCAGACCGAGGGTCCATCAAGCCCAGCATCCTGTTTCCAACAGAGGCCAAAGCAGGCCACAAGAACCTGGCAAGTACCCAAACACTAAGAAGATCCCATGCTACTGATGCCAGCAATAGCAGAGGCCATTCCCTAAGTCAACTTGATTAATAACAGGTAATGGACTTCTCCTCCAACAACTTATTCAAACCTTTTTTAAACCCAGCTATACTAACTGCACTAACCACATCCTCTGGCAACAAATTCCAGAGCTTTATTGTGCATTGAGTGAAAAATAATTTTTTCCTATTAGTCTTAAATGTGCTACTTGCTAACTTCATGGAGTGCCCCCTAGTCCTTCTATTATCTGAAAGAGTAAATAACCGATTCACATCTACTCATTCAAGACCTCTCATGATTTTAAACACCTCTATCATATCCCCCCTCAGCCTTCTCTTCTCCAAGCTGAAGAGCCCTAACCTCTTTAGTCTTTCCTCATAGGGGAGCTGTTCCATCCCCTTTATCATTTTGGTCGCCTTCTCTGTACCTTCTCCAGTTCAACTATCTTTTTTGAGATGCAGCGACAGAACTGTACACAGTATTCAAGGTGCGGTCTTCACCATGGAGCGATACAGAGGCATTATGACATTTTCCGTTTTATTAACCATTCCCTTCCTAATTCCTAACATTGTTTGCTTTTTTGACTGCTGCAGCACACTGAGCCAACCTTTGCTTCTATTCTTTACTTTCTTTTCTGTCCTAATACAAAGAACATTAATTCTGTAGTCAGGGCCGTTGGAAGATAATTTGGCTGCCCAGAGCATCAGTCTGAGTGGGTAAGCACAATGCTGCTGCTGCTGCTGACACCACAGCAGTGGGGAAAGCAAACTCCAGCCTCCTGCATCATGGCCACTTGGGTATAGCTACGTCATTAGGGTCTGCTGGCTGTATCATCAGAGGGGGAATCTCCCTCCTCGACCGCTCTCCGGTCAATTGAAACCAACTTTGACGTGGGGCAGCTCTCCCTGGACCTCAGCATCAGAGGGAGACCCCTTCCACTTTGCTGCAACATTGGAGGGGAAATCCCCGCCCAGCCCAGCAATGGTCTTTGGGTTAACAGTGAAAACCTGGATTCTTTATGTGAATGTATAGTTGATTTGGCCTTGTGATTTCCCTATTTGATTGTGACCGAGGATATTAATTTGCACATATTGATAATCAAATGTGCATTCCTGCTCAAAACTTTGTGACTTCTTTACAGGATTTGGATCTTTGCCTGCTCCTACTCATGTGGATGGCCATAGACTTGATTTATGTTTTGTGTCCAGATCTATGAAATTGAACTGCAATATGCGGTTTTTAAATCCATAGGTTTCTTTTCATATTTTGATTTATATGCATCCTTCTCCAAAAAGGACCCAGAGCAACTTCCAATAAAATATACATAAAATACCGTGCAGAAAAAATCAAATACAATAACTTGAATATCAAATACAATAGCATATACATCAAAATAACAAAAGACAATACTACTCTGTCTCACAAGGGATCAACACAGCTAACATCTAATATTCCCACCAGACCACTACAGAAAAATAACATCAAAGCCTCCGATACTCTCCCAGTTACTCTCAAAGGAGCTCCCAAAGAGGGTGAACCACCTCTCCAGTGGGCCAGCTCCTGTTGTTGGTCCATGATGACATCACTGGGGGCGTGGCTAGTGGCAGACTAGGAGCAGGATCGAAAGGGTTTCAACAGCAGAGGGTGGAGCTTAATGGTAAAAGTTACTTCCCCCACAGGAACTTCCAGTTTGCTGTCCTCCATCCAGAAGTGGTCTGGCTCTTATGTTCCCTGGTCAGATCATTTTGTTTTATTTTTTAAACTCTTTTATGATCAATTCAGGCCCTAATAACAGAGATCATGCCCTTAATCATCTAGGGAAGTTCAAAAGAAGGCATATAGACAATGATCGTCTTTCTGATATACTCACAGACTGGGGCTGATAGAAACATGGACCATGACTAAAGCTTTACATATAATTTCCCCGTGGAGACCTTTAACCATCAAGAGGTCGCAGCACAGAAGATCTAGGTATTTTGAATAGAACAGTGATAAAATTAGAAAGGAAATGTGTTAAATCTTGGAACAGATTCTGTAAGACAATAATGTGCCCTGGCAGCTATAATACAAAAGTGTTAAAAGTAAAAAGGAAATTGTTTACTTCCTTTACTGAATCAGCTGAGAATCGGTCCAGTGAATTGTTTGCTACAGTACAGAGACTGTTGGACAAAGATGTGGCTAAGACTAGAGAACACAAAGATGTCCCTGATAATGATATTTTTACCAAAATCAGGCAGAATTGGTTAGTAAGAAACTTAGTCCTGCCTGGTCCTGCAATTTTTTAATGGTGTAGGTGACTCTCAGCTGGAAGTATTTATCCAGAATTTAAATCTTCTCTAGCTTACGGTAAAGCAACTTATTGTATGCTGGATCCTTGCCCGGTGAAGCTTTTAAAATGCCTTCTTGATGGGATTTTAGGATTTCTTTCCTGTGCTAAGTACTGTAGTTCTCTACGAGATGAGTGGAACCCTCTTGTTATCGTAAGGCCATTATGACCTTTATTTTGAAAAGCCTGCTTTGGATGGATTGGGTTGTGCGCATTAAAGACCTATGGCCAAAATTCCATTTCTAGCCAAGCTCATCAAACGGACTCGGCAACTTTCAACTTTTTTGGAAGAGTCAAGCAGCGTGGAACCCTTTCCTGCTGGTTTCCAAGCTTGACAAAGCACAGAATCAGTGTTGGTGTTGATGAATGATGATGGACTGCAGTGGATTGACAAGGGGAAGCTAGTAATACAAGTCTTGATTGATTTCATCTCAGCCTTTGACTTAGTTGATCATGGAGAAACTGGGGTTAAATGGGGTGTAGTGCTTCAATGGATTATTCCTTTTCTATCCAGAAGATCAGCTAGAGTAAACGTAAGAGGCACTATGTCCTTCCCTGTGAATGTCCATTGTGGGTTTCCTCAGGGTCACCTTTATTGCTGTTAATTTAACATTTTTATGCAGCCACTGGTGGCGGTCTGTGTGTGTGAGGGGGGAATTACTCTGAAGGGCTATTTTTATGTGGATGGTGACTGATGTCCAGTTATGCATATCGGTGAGTGCCACAGTTCAGAACTTGAGTTTGAAAGAGGTCTCTAATTGGTTTTGGAGGGCTGGTGCAAGAGTATTTGGTGTTCTAAGCAAACCTTTGGTCATGCACCCCCTACCAACTTACTGGCGGCAGCTCCAGCACAGCCTTCCCTACTACTGGCGTTGTCCAGAACAGCGCTTCCTTTAATGAGATTGGCTCTGGCACAGCACCGCTTTAGGCCCTGTGGTGGCAGGATTTTGCTGCCCCCAAAATTTTGGCCCTCTTGATTACCACCTAGTTTCCCTAATGGAAGCAACAACCCTGTTACGAGGAATAATTTAATTTTGAATTTCTAATAAAACTATTTTTTAAAATGTATATTCCACTGTTTGACACTTCAAAGTGGATTACATTCAGGTACTGTAGGTATTTCCCTGTCCCAAAGGGCTTACATTCTACGTTTGTACCTGAAGCATCAGAGGGTAGAGTGACTTGTACAAGGTCACAAGGAGGAACGGTGGGATTTTAACCCTGGAGCTCTAACCGCTAGGCTACTCTTATTGGAGAAGATGGTATGGGGATCCCATTCATTCCAGTTAGGATAGAAACTGGTGTCCTTGAATCCTCGCTGGCATCAGATTTTATTCTGGTTTCAGCCTGGAATCCCATATTTCCAGGGTGATTCATCCTACGTTTTTGAAATTAAACAGTAATGCATGATCTGGTCATATCACATCCGAATTACTGAAGTGGTCTCTGCATGGGCCTCTAAATGTGGCTCGCACATAGACTTCAAATGGTCCAGAATGCGGCTGCCAGGGTGGGCTCCTAGAATTCCAGTTTTGAAAGATTTGCACCGTCTTCCGGTGGAAGCACAGGCTCAGTTTAGAACCTAAGACTTGCCATACCGGGTCAGACCAAAGGTCCAGCAAGACCACTGTCCTGTTTCCAGCAGTGACCAAGCCAGGTCACAAGTAGCTGGCAGCATCCCAAGGGGTAGAGAGATTCCAGCTGCTTATCCCAGGGATAAGCAATGGATTTCTGCAACTCCACCTTAATAATGGTTAATGGACTTTTCCTCTAGAAACTTGTCCAAACTGTGATATTGACATTTCAAGCTTTAAGAGGACATGGCCAACTTTACTTGAAGAATAAGTTGGAATGGTACTACCCAAAACAACAGCTGAGATCAAGTCAGTGTGCATCCCAGGCTTAAGGAGATGGGACCGGTTCATTTATGGTCCAGAGCGTTTTCAGTAGTGGCTCCATCATTTTGGAATCAGTTGCCAGAAGAAATTAGAGTGAAACTGAATTACTATAAGTTTGACAAAAGGGTGACAACCTAGTTGTTTTTGTAACTTGGGCAGGAAGATAACTTCCCTTTCTGTTCAGATCTTCCCTGTTGTAAATAGAGGGTACTGGATGGTAAAGCCTTGATTCCTGAAGGTTGAAATAGCTGGCGGAAGGTGTGAGGTGGACTTCTGTTCATTTTGTTATTTGTGTAGATGTTTCTTTGGTGTTTTGTGTTCTTAATTTTAAGGACTATTTGGTGTGCTTATTGCTGGTTAATGTTTTTATTTACTTTGAGTTATGTGCATTACCTCTGCGATATTATTTTGATTTCTGTACATTATTTCAAGCATCCAGCTTTGTTCAGGGATGCAATTAATTTCTTTAAAACTTGAATAATAATAGCAATAATCCTCTCTGGATAAGGCATCCTCTGGATTAAACATTCTCATCTTCGCTCAGGGTCGTATTTGTTTTCTGAGGAGATGTACCTTTTCTTTCGGATAAGTTAGTGATGGATTTGTGGGATGGCTCAGTGGATATGAAATCACGTGGTTTGTCCCGTCTTGTGACTGTATCCTGCTGATGAAACAAGAATAAAGCTTTGCATCTCAGCAGTTGCTTAACTACTTGTCTTAAAAAGAACAATTTTGACTTCCTGCTAACTCCTCTCAAAAATTCAGTTAACTTTGACGGATTATTTTCTTCTAGGAGTTACTTTTCTGCAGCCAGGACTGGATTTAGGCACAGGCCACCCTGTGTCTAGGCTAGCAAAACATTTGGGGGGAGGGCAGTAAATTTCTTGCCCTCACTACCCTGCAAGCCCCCAGTCCCGCTCCAGACCTCCAAAAGCCATGGCTGCACCCCACTCTGCTTGAGAACTGCGATCCTCCGATGGAGTGAGCCCAGGTCCTAAGCCTGGGCTTCTGTCTGCCAGTCCTCGTGTTCGCTGCACCAGAAGATTGCATCGCTGAAACCATGATAATAAGGGAGCACAACACAACACGGAGGTTCACCGAGGCGAAGGGGGGAGGGCAGTAGGGCGCAGAGGCTTGCTTAGGTTGGAGGCGCATCAGGGCTTGAGGATTCGCCAGGGGTTTGGGGCAACACAGCTTCGGCACTAACCATGCCAAGGGGTGGTATCTGTCCAAGGCTGTCCCTGCGTGCAGCTTCTGGAAGGAAAACAATATCTCACCAAAATATTTGTGGAAGCAAAATCTTTTGCAAAAAGTGCTGCAGGGTTTTTCCCTTAAATTTGGCTATATTTTCTATTTAGTTTGTTCGTTCATGGAAATACATAAATCGAAGCTGCAGTCCAATGTGATTCTGAGACCATCCACACATTTTGCTATGTTTTTCCTTAATAATTGTATACCTGTACAATTTATGGCACTCATATTCACCCTCAGCCCTCGAGGACTTGCCAACCGGTTGGGTTTTTTTTTAGGATACCCACAATGAATATGCATGAGATAGATTTACATACCGTGGAGGCAGCGTGGATGCAAATCTGTCTCATTCATATGAATTAGGGATGTCCTGAAGTCCCAACATTTTGGTAGCACTAGAGGGTCCATAATAGGGGTGTGCAAAGGTTTTTGTTGCATTTCACTTTTTTTTTTTAAACGCATCACCGCCCTATAGAGGTTCTGCCATGAGAAAGTGGCGCCAGCCGCAGGGCCTCCCAGCGATCACTCGGGCCCCATGAAGATGCCTTATGATTTTGGGTCGATTGGGGAGGAGCTCAGAATGGGGTGAGGGGGTGGCGAAAATGCTCAGCAGGACTTCATTTTATTTTTTTGAGAATTGTGATTTTTGCGGCTGCCACTGCCTTTTTTTTTTTTTTTTTAATGAAACACAAAATGGAAAAAAAAAAAAAAAATTCTTGAAAGTTCCTGTTTTCTGTTTCAATCGAAAGCTCATCCCTAGTCCATACTATTCAAAAACGATGGTTTCCCTGTCTGGAAAAAATGGGTATTGAATAATAAGACTCTGTGACCTATCTGACATCATGAAATCCCTCTCGGTTTTGTAAAAGTTACCAAAGTCGAGGCAAATCTTAACACCAGTCTTGTGATTTAGGATCAAACTGGGAGCAGTTGGCAGGAACAAAGACTGGAGGTCTTCAAGGGGCGGTGGACCTAGGAGCAACAGCAGGAAATATTGCTTGGAATGAAAGCAACAAAATTTCAAGGCAGCATGGGCTGAAGTAAGGGGGAAAGGCCGAGATTAGCAGGGATCTGTAGCATTGCACCAGGAATGACAGTGGGCAGACCAAATGGGCTTTACAGGGTTATTGGTTATCATATTCTCGGTTGTCATCATGCCATGGAAGCTTGGCCATGACAAGTGTTCGTGCACTTAATGAAGGTAAAAAACCCATTGATGTGGCTTCCAAAGCCGCCTTGCACTGGAATAATGCTGGGTAGCAGCGTCTGCAGAAGCAGCCATTGGAACGCTGGGAGGGCAGTTTGGGTTGGAGAGGAGAGGTGCATGCATGCCCCTGCTAGTTTGCTCCCTGCTTGGCCACCTGCTCAAAAACGTGCAAAGTGTGTGTGTGTGTGTATGGGGGAGGGGGGTTACTATTAACGTGCGCACTTTGCATTCGTTCCTTTTCAAAAAGAAATTATGTGAGTGGCAAAAATTTGCCGTAGCGTACACAGGCTAAAAGTACCAGCATGCACCGCAAACAGTCCAGGCTATTCAGAATTGCCCCGTATCGATGCGCCTCAAGTGCAATATGGCAACTATATGCTTTCTTCTTTGTCTTTTTCAGGCTGCTTTTGATTATAGAAGTGCTGTGAAATAAAAGTAGCTTTATCATTAAAAAAAAAATTTTTTTAAATCTAGGTAACTTTTTGAGATTTTATTGTGCAGCGCCTCATGGCTTTTGACATATTTATGGCATGACCTTATCCAAAACTTGCCAGGAAGAAAATTACACCCCTAATTGTCATTGAGAAAACTGTCGCATACCTGATGGCAGGCCCAGCTTCTTTTTCTCTGTATTGCACTTCGGGCAGCAGATAGAATAGCTGTCTCACATGGTGCAGAGTAGCTTGCTCACTGCTCAGGATTTAAATATGATTTGGTAATAAAAAGCTGCTAGGGTTTTATTAACCAAGTATTTCTTCTCAAAGCTGGCTTGGTGGCGATGCCGTGCTAATTTCCAGCTCAGACCTTCTGCTCACTGGGTCATCGTTTACAGCCCTTGGGGAGGAGAAGGAGTCATGGTCATTGTGCAATGGTGACATCTAGTGGCCAGATTCAGGGCCCATGATTGAAAGATTCTGAAAGGAGTCCGGATGCCTGGCCCCCAACCCAAGACTGTTGTTGCAATGACTGGCTCCAATTTTACAGATCCTGCTCGGGGTTTATCCCATTGCATGCCCTGGGGTATTTCTAATTTTCCTAAGACCATGCATGCAGTGAAATAAAACCATAGCTGTAGCTCAGAAACGGAGCCAGCCAGCAACCCTAGAAGAAAGACCCACCTGCCCACGTCCATAAAAGAGAAACCTCCGTTTCATTACCACGTAATACAAACCTCTGTCGCCCTAGGAGGATCAGCATACGTTTGGAGATTACTTTATCCAGGCATCTTGGAACAAAAAGCATATTATTTCCCCCCCGTTTTCCTCCTTTAGGAGGTAATGCACATAAAACAGCATTTTGCGGACAGAGCTAGCCTGCCCAATATTGGGGTAAACTGACAGGCATATGTCATGTTCATGCATACGGTTTCCGGAATCGAGCAGGCACTCCTGGGGGCTGGAACGGGGAGAGGTTTGGAGTTAGAAACATACTTTGTAAAATTAAACAGAAGGCGCATACGGTTTCAGGGAAAATCATGTGCACCTAAGAGCGGGTGTAACTCATGCAGGGCTCATTTGGCGGGATCATTTTCAAAGCGGACTGATGCATGGGGAGTCCACTTGAAAAATTGGTGTAACTTGCATGCATTTTTGCAGAATCCTTTTAGGGTGGTTAAGGTTTCTGTTAGAGAAAGTTGTAGCCACTTCAGCAAATAACACTTAAAATGTAGATGGTTGAATTCCTGAATGCTGATGTTGTTGGGTCCTTGGTTTTAGGTGCTGGTGCAGGAATGTGTTCAGCTTTGTTCCTGTGCAGGAAATGTTAACCGGCAGGGCGCAAGGCCAGTTAGAGCTCTGCGGGTTAGCTTTGCTTTTCTCAGTACACAGAGATCTGCTTTGAACCGCACTAGACCACGGTTGTCCTACAGAGTTCCTTTTCTCAATGCAACTTGCTTGGGTAAAAAGCATCTTACCCACATTGTCTGAAAATTGCCCATCCTCAATGTTTGGCTCTAATTTTGTGCATTAATCCACAAAGTGCAGACTTTTATCCACACTGTGAGAAGGCATCTCAGGGAAGCAGGGGGAAGAGTACATGAGTAGATGGACATTTTAAAATCTTCACGTATACTTTTCCAGCAAAGTCCTAGCCGCAGGAAAACACAGAGTGACCATGTGTACTTTGTAACCGTGGCAGGCATCACAGAGAGAGTGCATGCTCGCTCTTTCTTTGAGAATTGGTGCCAACAGGTAAAAAGTACATGCACCTTGACCCACTGCGGACAGTCAGACTGGCCACCTTAACCCTCCCTGTCCCCCCAGTATTTGTTCTTCACTTAAGCAGGCTTCAAAAAGATTTGAAGGCAGTTTAAATTGGGAGGTGGTCTTTGAATATGTTTAAAATTGGCCTGAAGCTGGTTTCTAGTCAGTGAGTGAGGGTTGTCCATTAACCATGAATATTTTGCACTAGATACAAAGTTTTTGCAGTGGTCTCATCGGAGCCTCGCTTAGTCGCTCATCGATGAGTAGACATGTTTTCACAGTTTGCCCGTCACTGAAACGGTATAATTCTCGGGTGCATGAGGTACTTGACTTTCATTAGCTACCTGATTCCAATATCCTCCTATAGTCATTAATCTGGAAATGGCACATCAGCTTTCATTAAAACCTACACAAAGTGGAATGCATTTTTCCAGGACGGAGGTCAGATGAGGTGAAGACGCCTTGTGCATCCCAAGCCTAGAAGAGGCTGGAGCCGTCTGGCCCTCCTGGCCTAGCCAAGCAGCCTTTGCACTTCCTTCTCTTCTGCCGCTCGCTTGGGCATTGCCCAGGCCGTTCAGAAGACGTCCTAGGTGCAGGACTGTGCTGGCCGGGCGCTTTCAACCCACGGACGGGCTTTATCAGTAATGCATTGTACATGGGGAAATAGCAGCTGGACTGGCTTTCTTGTACAATTTCAGTCAAGAGGTCACTCCAACTGCTTGTCAGGCGGTTGAACACGAAATTCTTGGAGGCCTTGCAGGGTGTAGAAATCTAGCAAGCACTACAATTGCACAAGCTACTTTTGGCCCTCCCCATTGCATAGCTCTTGATAAAAGCGTGTTTAATTGTGTTTGCGTTGACCTTTTGGCTTTTTTGGACTGATCCTATGGTATAGGTTTTATTGTTTCTTCTGACATGTTTATTCATATAATCGGCTGCTTGCTTGGCTGCAGTCCCTTGCTTATGCTCTCTGGTCACGACGATGGTGGAAGTAATAGAGAGAGAGAGAGAGAATAAGTGAGTGTGGAAATGCAAAGCTGTCTCTGGTTACATTTTATCGATTTCATTCTGGTGTCATTCAGTTAAGACAGAAATCTGATGGATAATTCATGCATAGATTCCTAGTATACTCTTTATCCATGCCAGATGAAGCCTTTTTTTGGGGGGGGAGGGGGGAGGTAGGGGGGGAATATAGGAGGAAGAAAGGAGAGTAAAACCAGAAATGCTGTGTAATTTCTTTTACAATTTAGAGACAACTTTTAAAAAATACAGTGTTTGCAGGACATTTTTTCAGTTTATTTTTTTTTTGTAAGCAAGCCACTAAAACATTAAATAATAAGAAATGCAGAGTAGGAATTGCATCCCAGCTTTAAAGTAACTTATTGCTGCAATATACAGAGCTCTATAATCACAGCGCTGTACAACAGATTGTATAAAGGTATAGCAAGTCCCTTTCCCAAAGAGCTTCCAATATTGAGTGCAGAAGATTAAAATAAAAACCATAAAGATGACTAGCAGGAAAAGGAGGGATTTGAATCTGGGTCTTCTGGTTCCCAACTCATTGCTCTGACCACCAGGGCCCTCCACCGCGTAGAAAAATCTAAGAAACCATTTGACAAACTGCCCCACTTTGCATTTCAAAAGGTAACCCGCTTGCTTTCAGAGTTCTGCGTTTGCCTGTTCATGGGTTCAGCTCTATGGCATTGGTTTTATTTCAAGGAGATGCTTAAGAGAAGTCGCTTATCCATGAGAGAAGTTGGTCAAAATCGTATATTTGTAGAATGCATCCTAATGTTATAAATGGTAGTACAAGATGTTCATGAAACCATATCCCGGGCTTAGCACAACCTTCTTTCCACTGGAGTAGTGCCCTGGTTGATTATGGATGAAAGGAGACGTTGGGTTTTTGTTTTTTTTTCCTAGGGCCTGGTTCCGTGAGAATTTCCGCTTCCCTTCCCCCATCTCTCCAGGCCTAAAATTGAATATAAAAACCCCCTTGATACATCACACCCTCTTAGGTGTGTGCTCAGTCATAAGGCATAAAACATCGCCCATGCAGCAGGCAAGAACTAAATGTAAAACTGGGCACACAGACTAACTTTACAATGCAAAGGTTTCCAAACATAAGAAATGAGCCCAGTGTAACAAAAGCATTCAGTTATGCAAGACAGAATAACTTAGCCTTCTTCCATTCAAGCTGGAATTGCTCCATGGGCCATTTTGTGGCTCGTGGTTTTGTTTTAGGAAGATATTTGGTTGAGAGGAATTTTGTCCTGGGCAGAGAATGGGAGAAGGAGAGATGGTGAGGATATGATGGGTCGGGCTCTTCCAGCCGGGTTTGGAGTCTGGACCGCCCCTTGCCAGCTTCAGTTTCCTGCTGCTGCACAGGTGCATGTGTATAGGGACATAGAAACATTTCAAATTGCTATGCTTTAAGCATTGTCTGTCTTGTTGGTTCAGTACCAAGTGGTGCTCCTATAAGGACTCCTGCTTAGTTGGCTGTGAAATGTATGTTCTTCTAATTCCATGGAATAAGCCGCAATGATTCGTGCAAACTTTATGGGATGCATAGAGAGGACAGCTGCAGTGGGGCAAAATGATTGCGAGGTATGCTACTGCTTGTCAGGAAGTTAGTTTGGTATTAACGCAGAAAGTAATCATCATTCTGGGAGACTGCTGTTCTGTTTGTCAGCATGCAGAAGTATTTTGAGCATAAGCAAACTAAAGTGAGCAATGCTTCTAAAAGGAGCTTCTTAGGGTCAAGACCAAATGTAATAAGGACTAATTTTCATGTACTGACAGTGTAGTATTCAGTGTCATAAATGGCCATCAATGTTGTGTCTGTAATTTGTTCCAGATTTAAACCAATTAAGCGTACGAATGGGGAAACAAGCATATCCTTAAAGGCTAAACTGCCTGCAAGAACTGAATTATCATACAAGTGATCTTTTGGTGGAATGCTCATTACAAGGGGCTTTGTTGGACATGAGTTGGTGCCTTCGAGGGATGCCCAGGAAAGTCTGTCACCAAACAGCATTAGGGAAAGAAAAAAGGCTGAAAGAGATGAGCTGGATAGCAACTTCTTCTTCTTCTCCTTGAAAAGGCAGCTCGAGGGATAGGTTTTGCTTTGCAGCCGCGCAACACAGCCCAAGCTAAAAACCTACCAGAAGCTTATTTCTCCCAGTGTGTAAAAAACACGGTGAGGTTTCTCAGGAAGAAAATTCGAGTCTGGTAAATTTGCCTATGCTCATTTAAATTTCTCATAGCGAGGCAGTCCAGGCCGCCTTAAGATTGATTATGTGCTCGGGAACCCATGCCACTCCCCACCAAACCCCCACAGCTGGTGCTGGCACTGGCTTCAGATTTCTGTTGGCCCTGGACTTGACTGTCACATTGTATTTTAAACAGAATTGATTGCCTGGTTGTAATGAAAGTAGCGGATTGATTTGTATTCAGAATTCCAAAAAGTAAATAGAAAAATGCTCCTGCCTTGACCTGCAATAGTGGCCTGTGGGACTTGGTGGCATTAGCCCTCATTGTGAGCCGTTGATGCAATGCAAACAGAATGCACAGTGTACACTGTTTGGCCTGGAACACGTTCTTCTCCATCCTAGGAATAGGAGTACAAGGGTCTGATAATGCTTTGGATCTTGGTTGAGGGTACAGGTTGTCTCTTACTGCGTCAGCTGTTTTTTTTTATTTAATAAGCATGGTGTATGAGAATGGCACTGTCTTCACTTTTAATTAAGCAGCAGGTTAAATTAGCAAAGGAATACCTAACAGAGACCATGATTGGTAAACTGCTAGATTTTAATACCCTTTGCTGACACCATCTTGGAGTGCTAGTCTGCAATACTCAGCTAGGTCTTTAATTTTACTACCAGTTCATATTCAGAGTGAGAAATAATTGCTATTCAGTTCGGACAAGTTATGTACCTGAAAAGCAAAATGCGTTACAGAAGGAACCTTTCTGCCACTAAAGAAAGACTAAATATTTTTTTTAAATGTTGTTAAAGTTATATAAAGGTACAAAAATGATTTATTCCACCCAGCTGAAGTCACTTAGAATGTGTGCTTGTTAATGAGGAAATAATAATTAACCATTCTAATTTCTTTGGCCATATTTTGAAAGCTGCAAACTAAATCACTTGAGTTGTCGATGGTCGCTTCCCACTGTGCCCTGGCCAGAAATGCACTGGCCCCGGAGCTACTGCATAC
Source organism: Rhinatrema bivittatum (assembly GCF_901001135.1). Taxonomy (NCBI): domain Eukaryota; kingdom Metazoa; phylum Chordata; class Amphibia; order Gymnophiona; family Rhinatrematidae; genus Rhinatrema; species Rhinatrema bivittatum. The sequence continues at coordinate 23,959,164 of NC_042629.1, forward strand.
GGCTCGGATCGGTGATGTTGCATTCTTTTTCAAACTTAAAACCCTGCATGGGGATGTTATTTATCTATGGGAGAAGTGTTTTACCAGGAATTAAACACACACAAAAACAAGAACCCCCCACTCCCCCACCCTGCAGCTGATGGTGCTCTCTGTAGCTCCCTATTCTTCCCAACCCACTTGATATCCTGCAGGTTATGGGAGAACAATTCACAGGAAAAGCTTAAGCCTTTGAGCTTGCATGCTTCTTGACTCCATTTTAAAGCCTTTGTTCACACCAGGGTGGCATTTCTTCACACAATATGTGGCAGCTTTGACTCTGATCCCAGCCTGTCTCATGGAATCAAAGCTGGGGGCTTCTGCAGTCACTCGCAGTGCTGCCCTGCTCCCCGCGTGGGTCACGGTGCATCACCTGGAACTAGAAGTAAAAGGATGGAAAACAATGAGGAACGGACCGAAATGGAATAAATGTGCATCCACGCAGGATAATTCTCGAAGGGAAATAGGCAAAAACCTACCTCCCCTTGTCGCGGATTTAAATCAGATTCATAGTCTTCAGCAGAAAGATGAGAGAATTCTTTTGCTGTTAACTAGAAGATGCACGTTTTATATTCTGTGTATCATGGACATAGCCGCAGGCACTCAGAGATAAGATGTGCACTGAGGAACAGTAGGACATGGCTGTATTTTGCTTCCAGACGGGGTAGGCCAGCTCTGTTTTTGGAATTTATGGTGTCTACACTGCTAACATTTATTCTTTATTTGGCTTATAAGAGAAAAAACCCCTAAAAAATGAAAAAATGTTATTATAAACCCATTTAATATTTCCTGTTATTAGTGGGTGTCAGAGTCCTCGAGGGAAGCTGGCTAGTTCAGACTACGGGTTTGATAGGGTAAATAGAGAGAGACTGGACTGTGGCTCCAGCTAATGTTCACATCATGGAAAACTTGGTTCCATGAACTTTGCAAGGATTATGACAGCTTTTCTGGCAATATCATCAAGCCTATTGCCAGACTACAGTTTTATAGACCATTTACTCTAAGATAAGCAAATTGTACACTGAAAAAAAAAAAGTGCTGTTCCATTTTATATTTCCTTTTATTCTGTCCTGAATTACTGAGTGTATAACTCACATTTTGACACCACACAATTAAGAGCCTGCAATAAATTGACAAAGGTTTGGTACTTCAGATTCCCCCCCTCCTCCCCAATATTGTGTTTGAGGTATTTATTTGTATGGTTTTAAAATGCCCCTTCTAAAGAATTAACAAGCCCTGGGTGCTACTTAGGGCACAATATTGGAAGTCACCTGCTAGCTTCATCCTGCCATAGCACACGAACAGGCTTGACCCATGCTAAAAAGTCAAGCATTTTGCTGTTTGCAGCCATCTGATCGCAACATCAAATGCAGAGAGCCCGTCCAAGCTTGTGTCCCCTGCCTATATAATAACAGTTGTAAGGTCTAGGAGCTGTCTCAAACAGACCGCTTGCTCTCAGCCTGGTCTTTTTGTGTGACATACCTTATTCACGTGCATTTTAGTAACCTAATGATTTTTTTTTTAAAGAAAGCACATAAATATGTATCAAAATGAAAGCAAAAGAAAACCTTATTCAAATAATCCACACTTCTAAGGGAAATGTACATCACCGCCAATTATTAAAGCAAGCCCCTTGTTTGTGGCAATAAAGCAGGCTGAATGGTGACAGGCATCTTTTCAAATGTTAGCTATAGAAAAACGTAATATATACATTTAGTTACAGAGCATAAGATTATATGAAAAGTAAAATAAAACTCTGCATTTAAGGCTGGCTAGAGTGAATATAAGTGTTTATTTTACATTTTTAATAACTGTATACAGACCTTGAGAAATCATTGCTGTGGAATATAATATAGTTTTGTGTCGTATTTAAGCAAATATTTAAATAAACATGACCTTTGTTACCAGCATGTGTAACTTAATATTTAGGAATTATGCCCGGCTCTAATATTGGTTTGTAAAGAGCAAATTTCTCCCCGTAGCAAATCCTAATGTACACAGTGAGTGGGGATTTTTTTTTTCCAAATTTCCTAGACAGAAAAATTCTGCCAAGTTTTGTATCTTGACACTTAGAATTGCTAAATGTAATGGGGGCAGTTGGAGACGATACTGTGTATTTCAGTAAATCACTCAAGCATAATTTTTAAAATACAATATAAATATTATATAGTTCTTAGACAAATACAAATAAAAGCCCCTTTGAACCTTTGCAGCTTGTTAAATCACTTTTCCAAAACTTTGTTCAGTTATATTATGCATGCATGGAAAATTCAGATTTAAGGAATTCGTTTTAAATGCAAAACTATTGTGTTTTCTGTGTGCACGGCGGTTTACAGATCTTCCCTACAGCAAACTCATCCACCCTGCTTCCCTCTGCTACAGCTGAGTAAGAAGGTTAAAAAAAAAATGCATTTGATGTGGTAGCAGAATTTCAGGAACAGTATTAATTTACCTCCTTTGACAGGACGATTTTATGGCAGGCAAATAGGTTTATAGGACTGTGAAATGCAAGCAAATGACTGGAACCTCCTCACTTTCGCACAGATCCTGACTGCAAAGTTCTGGAGAGTTTTATTTGTTCTTCATTTGGCTGCGGATCCTCGCGATTTTTTTTTTTGTATTTTCTATATTACAATAGCAAAATAAAATAAAATAAAATAAAGCCACCGCTAATCTCAGCATGCAGTCGGTCCATACACGCGTAAAGGCAGATCGCACCCGCGTAGTCTCAGCGCGGAGTCCTTTGCCACTTCAGACGCCGCAGCGGGGAACGCGGGGTCCTCGGGCGCGGTAACCACCTGCATTCCTGGGCCTGTGGCGATTAAAGAAAGAAAAGTGGGAGCCTGCTCGCTCCCACAAAAACAGGCACAGAGGGGGCATCGTTTCCCAGGCAGGTTAAAGGGCCTGGGCGGCTGCGGACTTTTCCTGTGGGTGGGGGGAGGTTGTGCGCCCCCTCCCCCCCAAGTTTAGGGGGGGGGGTTGTTCTATTTAAAGCACTGCTGGTTTCTTAAGCAGCACCAGCTTGCATTGCTTCCACCTTTTACTTTATATTAGATTGGCTTTAGCTTTCTCTTTTTAAGGTCCCTAAAACAGTGCAAAAACGATGCCCGCCATTCAGCAACTTGGGGACTGCCAAAGTGTATTTTGCTGCCTCTCCGCAGCTCTCAGGTTGTGAAAAGCTGCCCTAAATGCCCTTTGCAAGCCTTTCCCTGGGGCAGCCACGCACTTGGAGGCTGGGGGGGTTTCACCCTAGCCCGTAACTCATTCACGCGACCCCCCGTGCCATAGAGAAAGGCAGGGAGAAGATGATTTGTTTGGCCCCGGCTCACGGGGAAAAAAAAAAAAGTGCTTGCTAAGCTGTATCTGCTTCACGCATGCAGCGACAGGAGCTTCGATCCTCGGCCGATCGATGAGCGGAAAAGGCAAAAAAAAAAAAAAAATCGGACGGAGCTCCAGATCTGCCCCCGTCCCCCCCGCGCAAAGGCTGCCAGAGTCGCCCGGCCGCGGCCACAGCAAGAGCGCTCCCGGCACCCAGGAGGATCCCCCGCCAGCACTGAAAGAGGTAGGAAAGCTCGATCTCCCCCCCCCCGCACGTGGCAGCTCCCGGCCCGGAGGAGCCCCGCACAGGGCCGCGCGCTCGCCGTCACGTGACCGGCCGGAGAGCTGCCGGGGGGGGGGGGCGGGCCCCACACCTTCCCCTTTCAATGCCACTTCGAGTAAGCCGCTTGCATTTTCTTTCCAAGTGCGCCTTTCTCGCAAGCCTGACAGAGCAGGCAAGTAACCTGATTCTCCTCCCACACTTTTCAGAGAGGGGTCCCCCCCACCTCCCCCCGGCTGTTGATTTGTGCACTGCTTTTTCCCTTTTGCCTGCTATTAATGTTAGGCACTTATTCGTGCAAAGAGAGCGGAGGGCTTTCGCCCCCTCTGTAGCCAGCAGAGAGATGGGAGCAGGTCAATATTGCAAGCGTTTAGCCTCCAGAAGGGCTCTTCTCCCGTCAAAACTGGCTCCTTTCTTCCCGGCTTGCAGGAAATCGCTCTCCGAAACAAAGAGCTGTCTGACCTTTTTTTGGTCGTTTGCATTCTAGCGTCGCTCGCCGTTAAAAGAAGGTTTTTATTGTTCCCCCCCCCCAGTCCTGTTCGCGTTGCTGCTTGCAGTCTGAGCTCTCTCTGCAGAGCACGTGCGTGCGGGGGCAGTCCCGGGCCCGGAGTCTTGCACCTCGGCGCTTTTAAGTGCTCGAGTGCCTCGTTTTATTTTCTGATAAACGTAGCCCCGCTGGAGAGAGATAACAAAATAAAACGGAGAGAAACCCGCAGTATTTCAGGGTAAAGCTTCTCCTTTCCAGGTGTTGAAGGATGAAGCTTTGCGCTTTGGTTAATTAAGACTGCAAAGCCATTGCCACATTATTTGGAGGCATTGCGTAAAGTAAAGCTATGATTTACTGTGTTTCTGCCAAAGTTTGCGCTCTCCTGGTTCCGGCAGAAACTCAGATAAATACAGAGTCCTAATGTACAGCTAAAGGTGTCCTGTGTAAGACTGCCTTTCTAGAAATGTTATTTGGAGAAACCTTTTCGGTTTTATTTTGTTTGTGTTTGTGTGAGAGAGAGAGAGACAAGAAAAGGCAGTTCAGTGCCCTCATGGCAGCTTTTGGCAAAAAAATAAAAAAAAGCGCCGTTCCATTTTTTTTGCCTTTATTAAACCATCAGCTACTCCTGTTAACCCTTTGCATGCTCTTCTCAGAAAAGATCTGATGTAGCTCACGTACCTGCCACGGGCAAAGCAGCAAATGTTTCTTCTAGGCGGGCCCAAAATACCTTTGAACACCATTGCCCGATATAAAATATCTTTCGTGATCTGAATAAAAAGAAAACAGTCTTGGATTTCACTATTGCTCATATATACATAGAGTGCCGTGATATGTTGTTAATTTCAGCTTTCATTTGAAATCTTTCCTATTTGAGGATCAATATTTATAGCAAGGCAACTACAGATCAGATCATTCATTATTTTATAACTAACAAGCCAAAAGAACTTGGTATAGAGTTTTATTTCCTGCTAGAATGATGCAATCTGTTCGGAACTTTTGCATCTTGACATATAGGTTTGCCTTAATGTTCTGTTCATACAGTTTCTAATAATCAGGTTGCTTCCAGCAGATTGGGATCTTGGCAGTAAGAGCTGATTAGGGTGAAGCTTGGTCTGGGCAGAGAGGATGAGGGTATATCCCACAGAAGCCTGGCCCCCCACTTATAGCTGTACAATATTGCTCCAAAGGGACATCTGAGGCACAAAACTCATTTTCATGTTTCTGCTATTATATCTGGAGGATCTGAAAATATTTTGTTTTGATTGGATGGTGAGAGGATGCTGAGCTGGTGAATTAGGGCTTTCTAGGGCAGAGCGCATGTATGAAGGCTGCCTGCCCCCATTTCAAAGTTTGTATCCTCATCAGCAGTTGAAATGGCAGATACAAAGTAATCGCAGTCTTTGGATGCCAGAGCAGTACAGTGGTTCAGCTTAGTGGCCCATTTACTAAGCATTTTTCCCACAGACACAAAATGAGAGAACATCTTTAGTAAATGACTCCCTTAGACGGCGCAGGGACCTACCAACTGCACCTGAATTTGTATCTGGCCTTGAGTTCGGACTTCAAAAAGTGAGTAATTAAATCCAGAATTCAAGCACAGGCTCAGAAAAGCTTCCTAGGAGACCTTCAAGCACATTCTGGCCACAGGAGCTTAAAAACCAGCCGCACCTCCTGTAGAAGGAATTAACTCCTTACATTTTTTTTAAATGAGGTTTAACACTTTCATTTGCTACTACTGCAGCCATAAATCAGGAAAATACCCCAGAATAAAAAAAAATTTCCCTCAGTTATCTCCGATGGGCCCGCATGAAATAAGCCGCTTTGAAACATATTCCAGCTCTCTCCTTATTTTCAACAGCTTCCCCAGTAGTTGGCTATGTGGAAGGCAATTTTCAAAGGATGCAGTTGGCATTAACTGACAAGATGAAAGGCTTTGAAGATTGCATATAGCTGCCTAATTTCCAGGTGGCTGATTTTAGCCATTCCAAAATGAAGGAGAAGAGTACGTGTGCATCTTGAATATTGAAATATACCTGCCGTATCCCATCCACAGAGAGAGCAGGGGAAAGCACATGGGTACTTTGGTATCTGTGTAAGTATTAGCTGAGTTTTGAAAGGAAAACAGATCTGCTTGGTATCCCTATGAAAATTCATAACACACTGACACAGACGTGCCCAGGCGTTTTGCATCGAGGCAGCTTAGAGAGAACTGCAGCTGTGATGGGGCAGGAAAGGGAGCTCTCTCAAGCTCTTTTTGGCCCTTAATCTGATGGGCAAGCTTCTTTTACTGGAGTTTGCTTACAAGGATAAAAGAGAAGTCTTGTTATGGATAAAAAAACAAACCCTTCAATTTTAAAAGCATCGATGCTGGCCGCTAAGAAGTTTAACAAATGTCTATAGAGTAGTATCAAATGAGTTTAGCTCCGTCGCCTGCAATTAATAGGAAATTGGTAACCCGAGGGGGGAATAGTGCAGCCAATCCCCTTCTTCTCTCCGGTGTCGGTCTCCAATTAGAGAGCTGCCTGGGGCTATCAGCAGCACCTTGCCTGCTGTTTGATTGGATGCTGTTCCAGGATGGGGCACTATGCTGAGGGGAAGGGGGAGAGAGGGGGGGGGGGGGTGGGGAATAAGCAAGGAGGAGAGAAATCATTTCTGCAGCTTTCAATAAGCCCTTGTCAGGAAGGGCTCTGTGCACCACAACACTGGGGTTTGATAGCTAGGGAACACAACTAAATATGTAGCAGTATGGATCCCTTATCTGCAGCAATCAGCAGCTTAGGTGGGTGGGACCAGTATTTGCACTGTGTAACATTAATATTTGGAAGCAGTGCAAGTAAATAACAAGTCAAGACACATGCATGACTCCATTTCTCCGAGGATGATCCTACTCTTCTTTAGTTCCTGTTTCTGGACTTTGCTCACCTGCAGATTTTAGTCATATATCCCCCATCCCTCAAAGCTTTCTGTTACTTATGGGAAAATGAGATGTGTAATGCAGCTCATTATACACACCCCACAGACTAACATTTTATACTTATGTACTAATACATTTTATTTTTTAATTTGAACTGTTTGGTGCATTGCAAAATGAGTCTTTAATGCTTATTTTGTAATTCATCGTCCTAATTCAATCAAAGCATAACCAGCATAATTACATCATGGTTCCTCCTGTTACTGTAACAAGAGTAAGAAATATTTACTGAGGTACTATTTAAAAGTTGGCTAGTTCTGCAGAAACAGGGGTGCCTCTTTGTGTAACTCCCTGAGTCAGAACACTGGCACCAAGCATCTTTATCTCAAATGTTCATCATAGAGAGAGGCACTGTATGGGAAAAAAACCAGTATAGGTGACTCTTCAAAACTTTACATGTGCAACATTTAGCATGTATGCATGCAAGTAGCCTTAACTCGCATCTTCCATGTTTTATAAAAGTTGAAAATGTGCATAAAGGGTCCAACAGTTGCACGCAGGGGTTGCTGTTTCAAAAGACACGCACATACATTTGGCAGCCTAGTCATGTATTTTTACATCTCCTAATTAGCTGGTGTGAGTGATATTAAACGTGTTTAATAACAGGGTGAGAGGTCGGAGTGAAAGTCTCGGAGAAGGACTCATTATGAAACTGGTTCATTTCATTTACTTGCCCAGGTTTTAAAACTGGCCAACTTACACGTGTAAATAGTGACCTACACGATTAAGTCCTATTTTACTATTGTGTGTAAAATATACGCACATATATTTTTAAAATAGGAAAAGTATGTACCTTCACTGCGTTGATATACATGGTTTCAATGCATTGCATGCTTTGCGCATAAGCCTACATACATATCTTGCAGGGCGGAGATAACATGTATTTTATAACCTGTACATGTACGATATGCATGGGTTAGAAAATACTTGCTTATATTTGCTCGTGGCCAATATACTTGCATGTATGCCACCAAGCATATTTGTTTGAAAGTTATCCTCCCTATTTATAAGATCTCCCTGGTAACAGTTGTGTCATGGTATAATAATATTTGGTAGACGTGTGCGTGGAAAAATATTGTGCGTTGTCATGTCATCGAGTTATTGTGTTACTTCATTTAGTTTTAGTGCATGCTACTTTTCACAATGCGTGCACTTTTTTTTTTATAACATGCACACTTTACTAAGATCATGGGCCGAAGCGTTCAAAGTCATAGTAAAACAATATAACATGAAACAAAATTTTGTACGTTTTTTTTGTGTCAGAACAATATCACCGATATCAATGTTTGTATGTCATTTTAAAACAAAAGCATATCCCCAATATTGTGCTTTTGTCTGTAAAATGATATGCAATCTCCCATCTATTTAAGTGTGCTGAGCTGCTCCGCTTTTGCAAGCCTGCATTTCTCACCCCTCCTCCTCCCCAGTCCCAGTTGTCCCTCACTGTAAAGAGAAAAGAACTGTCCAAATCCACCAATTACCAGTGATTTGATACTGACACATAGGCCTCAGTATTCAAAAATGTTCATCCTGGTAAGTTAGTTGGATAAGACCTATGGCCAACTTACACGAGATATTCAGAGCATGGCAATGCTGAATATCCATGTACAAATTGCTGCTTAGATGGCTAAGTCTCTATGCAGGTCTAACTTGTCCGGTTAACTTGATCGGATAAGTCTGAACCGGCACTTATCTGGCTTAAGTGCTGCCTCGCTACCTCCTTTGCCTGCCCCTGAGTTATCTGGTTAAGTGACAACCACTGAACGTAGCCAGATATTCAGCGGCTGCCCCCTAGCCGGAGAAGTCACTGCTTATCTAGCTAAGGAGCTTTTGAATATGCAGCTTGTCGTGGCTATCGGAAAAGTAACAGTATGTGGGTGTGATGTCAGCAGCGGGCCATCCCTTTCGTCTGTAATGGGGGGGGGGGGGGTTCGTTCACTTAAACAGGCAGAAGGGCCGGCAGACACAGTGCAGGTGGGGCCTAATTTATCAAGGGTCACACTGCCTTCGTCAGGTCAGACCAATGTAAGCACATCGAATCATGATCAATATCATCCGGTTTATTACAATTCCTACCCAAAGTCCAGTACACGATTACTCATTTCGGTCTTTGCAGAGGCACAGATCCTTTTTATCTCCATTGCTTCTCCTTTCCTGTGTGTGTGGTGGACAAATACAGCAAATGATATGTCTCTTCCACTTCTACATATAATCAAAATGATGCCACCCAATCTTCCTTGTAATTTACACTTTATCTTCCTGATTTATAACACAAGCTTGCGTGATCACAAACAGGAAAATGGGCATTTCTTTTTTTGTCCTGTGGCAGTGAATAAAATTGCTTCTAGTTTTAAAAAAGGAAATGAAAAGGGATGAGGTCATGGCCAGCCTGCTGGGACTGTTTGCTGTTAACCCTGACCTCTCCCTGCTGCTGCTCCTCAGCCCACCCCGTTTCTCAGACTAGCAGGCCAGGGTGTTCTGGTTCTTGTGTAAGCAGGACTTTCAGCTACCAGACTGCCCTGGGACTGGGCTTGCAAAGTGCCACGCGTCTGACATTTGTGCACCGTGCTGCGTCTTCATGAGGCTCACGTTTGATCCTGTGTCTTCCAGGTGCCGTTTCTCTGTGCTGGATGATCGGATCGTCATCGCCTCGGTAGTGAGAGTAAGTCTTGGCTTGCATTACTTACGATAAGTAAAAAAAAAACCAAACCAAACTGCTGCAACTGTTAGTTATTTTAGGGAAATAGCGACAGCTGAGCAGCATACTGCTGTTGGAATTTACGATATTGGGAGCCCTGTTAATTAAAATCACCAGGCACCAGAGGCACCAGCTGGCGCCATCGTTTCGGGGCAGGCTGAGCCACTGTTGGTTTTATCCCTTTGTAGGCAGGCATTTGCAGGTCCAACTCCCCAAGTGAAAGCAGGATTAAGGACCGCATGCATGCAGTTGGGGCTGGGGCTTCCATGAGACAAACCAGGCAGCAGCATAAAGAGGCACACAAAATCCGTCAGCACCAGGCCCAGAGAGGGGCTGCGCCAGAGGCAGTGCCACCAGGAAAGGGGGCAGTGAAGCACCGCTGCCGAGAAGAGGAGCCCTGTGCTGGAGCTGCAGCGAAAAGGGAAGTTGGTGGAGGGGGGGCTCCCTGACCGAAGGTTCGCCAAATACTCCTGCACCTGCCCTGCATGCGGGGGAATAAAACCAGGGGTGGCTGCATCGGGCCTGAGAAAAGCACATTCCGTTGGTTGTCTTTTGCTGGTCCCTGGGGGCAACTGATCCCACTACATTTCTCAGTATATCAATTAATTGCTTCATTTATATCTTTCAAAGAACTCATTAACTGTGCCCTCCAATTGTTTTCTTTGTCCAAAGGCATTTTATTTTTTCTCCCATTCTGCTTCTGTGGGAAAATCTCGTGCCACATCCCAGTCCCGGGCCCTGCCTGTGCCTCCTGCTTCTGGGCTGTCCCTGCTGTCTTCTTACCTTGGGTTAGGCCGCACATGCATGGTGCTCTGAAGAGAAGCTTTCCTTACAGCTAGAAGTGTAAAGAACGGGCAGGAGCTGCAAAGCCAGCAAAATTTTCGAAAGAGTGAAAGAAAATTTAGGGAAAAAAAGGTGGGGGGAGTTGAAGTAAAGGTTGGGAATGCGGCCCATGCTTTCCCAAGCAGATTCCGAAGAGGCCTGATGCAGGGATATGCGGGTAATGAATCTGGTATATCCAGGGGGGCAGCCTGAGCCATTCGTAGATTTACCTCATGGCATGCATGGAGGAGATGATCTGGTTTCCATCTTCTCTCCAGGACCGGGGCTTGGCTTGTCCTTTGAACTGGAGCTCTATAGTCACTTACATATGGTGTCTCTCCTATTTGAAATAATGGTGGGAAGATCACTGAGGCTTCCTGGCTCTCTGTTCTACAAAATTTAAAAGGGGGTGCACATAAAAAGCAAAGTCAAATGGGCTAGGACATTTCTGTGGGATGGAGCTGGACATGCCCTCAAACAGGCCCAAGCATCTGATTTGCAACATGAGAGAAATACCGCCATGGTGCCATCTCCAGATGTGGCTTTGCAGCTTCCGCACCATCGTTGGCAATGCAGGACGTTCCAGTTTTCACTGCTGGTTTGTGGGGGACTGGCACCTCTCCTCATTCTATACTGAGGGCAAAACCTGGCTGTTTACATATCTCAAGGCACAATCTTCTCTTTTTTTAACTCAAAATTTAACTTTTATTATCATGAAAGCATGCAATAATTGGAACAGGTACATTGTGAAAGTTACCTCCCTTTAGTCAAGTCGTGGTACAACCATGTACTTTCTAATTGATTTGCTCTTTCTTAGTGGACGTAAACAAAGGTTTATAGCAAAGTACCATGGAACAGTTTATTCTTGCTGTTTTCTCTGGCAACCTTGGTAAAGGAAAATAGATGTTGACAGTAAATATTTAAAGTTGGATGTAAGCATTGTTGTGCCAGGCCCAGAATGTGCTACTTTATTGCCAGGTCTGAAAAACTTTGTGTCACGTGAAAGATTTTCATTCTTGTCATGCCCTTTGCCAAATATTTTATGCAAAAATAGCGTATATGCACGTAAGTAACGTGCACGTAAGTAACATGTGCACATGTATATTCTATTTTATAACATTGAAAGTACATGCATATTTTACCGGAGGGAAAAGGGGTGATCCAGTGCCTTTCTGGGGAGGAGTTTAGAAGTCTGCATGCTATTTGCTCTTTTGTAAACGATATAAGCGTATACATTACTGACCTTATTCATACATTTTTGCACTTGCTAATTGACTCGCACAAGTGACATCAAGCTTGCCTGTTGTCTGCGGTTTTTGGGGCCGACGCAATAAGGGGCACGAAACCTACTGTGGGTTTTTACTCAAATTTTAGCAGGGGTTTTTCAGCACTAAAGTAGCCCTAGGATGTAAAAAGGGCCTTAGTGCCAAAAAGTCCCATGCCAAAAAACCTGCGGCGGGCTTAGCGCAGATGCATGCAAATTTCAGGGTAATAGCCGAATTAGCAATGCAAAGAGTCGCACTAAAGAGAGACTGCCTAGTGCGGCTCCTACCACTGCGAGAAATGTAACGCTGCTCACGACTGGCTTGACCAAGCTCCTCCCCCCCCTAAGGTCTGGGTCTGACCCGGGAGGCCTCTACCTGAAATGGTGCATTCGGAAGGTCCACAGCCAAAATCCTCCCTCGGAAGTGAAGGAGGGAAAACAATTAATGCTAACGATCGGGCACTTAATATGAATTTATTCCCTCCGATTGATCCATTCACTGTCACATCTCGGGGGAAAAAAACAATCCCCTTTTCACTCCTTCACTTACTGCCGAGGGGGGGGGGGGGATTTGGGGGTCTGGCAAGCTTTGTTTTAAGTCCAACTGCACCGTTTCAGGTAGAAGAGCCCTTGGTCTGTCCCAGACCTCTTGGCCCATCGGTCAGCCGCTGGTGCTCACCTGGATCTAAGCATCAGATCTGAAGAAACAGACGCTCATGTTAGTACCCGCTGCTGCGATTGTGGGCGCACAGCCATGTCTCCTGGGCACTCAATGCATTTGAGCACTAGGGCCACACAGATTTTCCACAGCAGCTCATTTCAGTATTGCATCAGGTGCCCAGGAGATGGCTGTGTGTGCGCTAGGAAACCAGGCGCTCAGTACTGGGAGGGATGGGTGATCTGGTGGGTGGGTTCAGGGTGAAGTGGAGATGCACTGGTGAGATATTGGCTAACTGGTGCTTCCAAGTAAGTCATTTCAGAATGGTATAGATGCATACTTTAGAAAATACCTGCCTCCGTGTATAAATCAGGCTTATTCCGTGCCAAAATTATACGTCTTTCTGTTTATAAAATAGGTAGAGAAAGTATGCGTTTTCTTGCACATTCAGAAACATATGCCTGTACTTTTGGAACAGAATTATGCGGCATTCTACAACCTCTGTGAATGCCCCATACATCTCCACGTGTCCACTTTACAAGCAGAGGCCGCAATTTGGATAGAATTTAATGCTAGGCTTACAATATTCAATTCTGAACAGCTTACTAGGAAGGAAGGAAAAAATTCAGCGCATTGATTGTTGTTGGAGACGCTAGAATATGCTAGTGAAAAAAATCATAATAGAATAAATATGTAACTAGGGCATAGCATGCAATAAAAGGCATTGAAAAAGTATCTAATCATTTATCTGAGGCTTTATATTCTAATCTGTTAACAGAAATCAGAGATGTGTTCTGCATGTTCAAAAAGTTTTGTATTTCTAACCCTGCTCAGTCTAACGAATAGCATTGTTCAGCACACCGAGGCCAGCGGCCTGGTCTGTTGTGTGTACAGTATTCAGCTGTAGTCACCCGCCATCTGCTGGAGAAAGGAGCACTTGATTACTACAGTTGAAATAGGAGAGGGAATTTATTAAATGGCAACCAGGACTGAAAAAAAAATCATTGAGCATGAAAGAACAGCCCATAGAGATTGCTTTGAGCAGGGCATGACCGAGGCTGGCAAGAGAGAGACGTATAGGCTGACGCATACAGCATGTGGGCAGAAAAATATCAGCTTGGAAAGATGTTTAATATATGTCGTCTTAAGCATTTTTTTTTTTTTAACATTTAAATTGAAATTTACTATTTATCGCTATCGTCTGCCAGCCACAGAGCTGCTGTTTACTTCATTATCTTGAGGTTGTGCAGAGCGACACTACAGAGAGGCACATTCCTAGCTAGCACTGCCATCTGGCACTGGGCATTATCTTGGCAAGGAGTTGGCGTTTTTCCTGAGCGGTTCTGATGGGTTGGAGTGGCAGTAATTAAAAGTACAGTCATTCAGTGTGCAATGGCAAACTAAGCTTTAGAAACCGCCATACAACAAGGAATTGAAAGCAGTGCTAATCAGTCACCCCTTCTCGGTTCCGATTAACATTTGATCACAAAGGGATACAAACCTTAGCTGAGAAATATTAGGAAGTACAGGAGTAAGAGTCAATATAAGAGGCACCAAAGAGAAGAAAAAGAATATGGGTAACCTCTTCTAGTTTGGCTTCTTTGATCTGCGATGAGAATGGCGTTGCTGGAAGGTGAGAGTTATCTAGGTGTACGTGTGCATCACAGAAAGAAGATGGATGTCACTAAATGTCAAGAGCGACAGGGGAGGACCCAGGGTTATAAATCCTCTGCCTGATCTATTCTGCAGCTGTGAGCAAGTGGACGAGAAGGATCCGAAAAGCTGACCTGTTCCTTGTGTTCTACTTCTCTTTAAGTAATGGTAAGTGATACCTATGAACTATGTATTTTTAGAGGGTTGGAAACTGATGGCCATCAACCCCGCACAGTTATGGGTTATTGGCTTTATATACTTGTAACATCATTGCACACAGGCTTCGGAATTACAGTAAGGGATATTTAAAACGTGTGCTTAATATATGCTAACTAAACGTTTTTATTATTGCATGGTACAATGTATGCGATTTCTATGGTTTTAGGACAGACATTGAGCAGTTGATTACAAATGCTTTTTCTTTTTGTTTTGCAGATTCATGGCAATGGGATGAGAGAGAAGGAGGTGTGCCAGACGTGCATTTATAGAGGAACTCCGAGTGACTACACGCTCATAACTGAGACTGAGGTGTGATTCACTAATTAGTGCACAATGTTGTGACCCAGGCTGCAAGCTCACATTTCCTCCTCACAGGGTGATGTTGGACCCATCACCTTTAATGTCCTTGCACTCAGACTTACCTATTTTCAGTACCCTTCACATAGCTTCTAAGTATCCCAGAGGCCTGCAAACTGATTTTCAAAGGTTACCTCCCCAGTTTTTCCCATTCAGACTCCCTTAAACTCATCATAACCTACAGGTATACACTGCCTGGAATGATTTCAGTCGTAATTCTGCCGGCTGCCAAAACAGTCCAAGAAAGGGAGCAGCAAATGGAGTAAACAGAGCTCCACTTTAGATGCTTCTCTCGAAAGATGTCGCCGTACTTACCTCCCTGTGCCTCAGTCTGCCTAACAATGATTGTTCTCTTCCCTTTACTGAAAAGCCATTGAAGGAAGTTGATGGTGATGCTGATGAACCATGCTCGTTAATCACATAGCTTATTGTTTTGATGGAAGTCACTGTTTGCAATGTCATTATTTTCCTTCCTGTTGGGCTCAGGTCTGCCAAATTCCATGCACAGAGATTCAGGTTGATGAAAGGATGTGCACTTTTGCAGTCTGAGCTCAGATGTATGGTGCGAGAGGCACTGTGTGTCTCAGCCGGTCTCTAACTGCGGTTTACGCACTCTTTGAAGACACTTCTGCCACTGGTAGAGCATACAGCTTGCCTTATTTTACTTTCACCTGTCTTGATTTCTTTTTGGTTGTGTGGCCCTTCCCTCAAAATGACGACGCACATCTGTACTAGAGGGGCGAGGGCATTTTCTGCCCATGCTTCAGATGTTGATGTCCCCACAGAAGAAGAGCATCTAGGAAAACGTGACCACTTTTACCAGGAATTTGGTGCTGGTTTTTTCTGCTTGCAGATCAAGTATGGAAGTCACAGTACAATGGGCCAAAGGCCAGGCCTCTGGTACATACACACTTCATCTCCTGACAAGGTAAGTGAGACTGTACAATAATTCCCATCACCAGTGCCCAAATTCCACAAAGAAATCCTTTCGCTTAGTTGAATTATTCTGTTTTCCCGCCCTGCAAGAGGCAATAGCCTTTCAATAAAATGGTTGACCTCCATAAAGCTTTGCGTTATTGTTTAAATATTGTTAAATATAATAATAATACCCTCTGGTTAGAACAGTAGCTGACAGTAAATGCCTTATCCAGAGAGGATTATTGCTATTATTAGCTGAATATTTTTCTTGGGGGCTATTCCCACCTGACCAGAAACCCTGTAATCTGTGCCAGAAGGGATTAACATCTGACGTCATTGCCTCAGCACTTCAAGGATTGGGCGCATGAGCTGGGTGATAGATCCATCCCGCCCGCCCGCCCAAACAAACAAAGGGTGGGGCGGAAGGGGCGGTTTTGTGGCCATGTCAGCCATGTTATTGGCACCTCAGCTTATCCTGGGGCCCTCCTTGTTGTATTTTACAGTTTCTCCCGCTTTCCTCCAAGGGACCCAGAGCGGCTTACATACAATTCAATAATATACAAAGCGTGAATTAAATACACAATAAAATACAGCGCATCAATTACTGTTGTTGCAAAAGTAGAAAACCCACCCCAACATACCAATCCCTGTCCACCATCTCCTCTGCCCCGCCCCCCACCTGAGTAGTGTAAGATAATAAAGATAAGCAGTAAGCGAGCTGCTGGATCCCTAATGCATCTTCTGCAGGGGGGAGGGGAGCTTCTCTTTCCTCCTCTTGAGTGGAGGGGATGCCGGTTGCTTCTGCACCTGAAGCTGGTGCACATCATGCTGGGGCTCTGCTGCGGCTCATGCAGGATGTGCCTGTTGGCCATGGGTGCTCACGCTGGTGACTCTCCCGAGGACATGGGTGACCATGTCTTGTAATGTGAATGAGTCACCCACTCAGTTCATGGAGGTTTGTGGCCTCCTCACTTCCAGCACACACACACCTATTGCCTGGCACGGTTTGACTAGCATGACGTGAAGGATGTTTAAGAAACAGTCTACAAGCAAACTTTTATGCAGAAGACAATTATCTTTATGGCTTACTTTAACATTTCATTTGCTTGCAGGATAAAGTTTGGAAACATTATTCTGTGTGCTGCTCTAGCAGCAGAAAATTAGGAGACCGTAGAATTGACTGCTCTGAATTTCCTTAATTTTTTATCTATTAGGCTGCAAAATAAGAATAAAATAGGCACATAATTTATGAATATGGAATTAGGCTTAATTTAAAAAAAATTCATATGCAGCATAATTATCCCCATGGAAATGGCATAGTTAATTATGCATGCATACAGCAATCCTATTCAGAATATTTAAATAGCTTTTTCAGATAATAGTTTATTGAGAAATAATTAAAAAAAAGGAATTTGTTATATAATTTGAACATTTTTAGATTGCTAATAAGGCTGAATTGCTACAAAGTAAATTCAGAAGGAAAAATATATTTTATAATGAAATTAAGCTGTAAGGGCTAGATTTTCAAACCAACGTATGCACCTATAATCCTGTGTTATGCGCGTAAGTGACATCTTGAAAATCAGTGGGTGCCAGTGTGCGTGTAACTACCTGGGGAACTCAGTTTTGCGGGCCCTTTCATGCACACCGAGGAGAAGCATTCGGGAGGCTGGAGCTGGAGGCTACGGTTTCCCCACAATTTAGCCCTTGCTTGGAGCAGGGTGTAACACTTTGTGAGCTAATTCAGCCATTCACCTCAGGATTTTCAATGCAAAGCTACCACTACCACAGGGCCATTAATGCCTCAGTTAGAAAAGGGACCAGGACCTGAAAAAACAGCACAAACTACAAAAGAAAGGCCGTCCCATTCAAACCACTGAGGCCAGCACATGGACAGATACATGGAAAGATGGAGTCGACCTTTACCAGCACGCGTGTGAGATGCACATTGGATGAAAAATAGTTTGAATCAGACATAGCACTGCCAACTGGCTCCACTGTTTCAGGACAAGTTGAGCCACATCTGGTTTTACTCCTTTGCATGCTGGGACTTGAAGTTCTGATTTCCCTCAAGAAAAAGCAAGACTACAAGTCTGTTCTCGCAATGAGGGTAAAACCAGTGCTAGAGGTACACACAAGCCTATTTCCGTGAAATCTGATTGATACAGCCTGACAGAACTATCATTCTGGCTTTCCCCGTTCCCTCCGAGGCCGTTCCGAAAATGGAGCAACCTCGGAGGGAACTTTCCTTCCCCCCTCCCCCCCCCCATTCCCCTCCCTTCCCCTACCTGTCTCACCCCCCAGCCCCGGGATTTACACGCATCCCAGGGCTTTAGGCCCGGCACGTGTAGGGCTTTTAAAATCTGTCCCAATATGTGCAGAATTAGTCGCTTATCCATGGCATTTAAGAAAAGGCTAGACTGTAATCCTGGTGGTATTGCACTTCCCACTTCTTTGCCCACATCTTCTCCTGGCCTAGCTTACAATCAGCTTCCTTTTTCATTCTCTTCTCATCTCTGCTGTCCAGTCAGTCCATCAAAGAAAGATTTCTTCCTCTAATTCTACCTAGGGCCCCTTTAATGTCCGTAGAATATGCTAACCTAAATTCTATCATAGCAAATGCGATTCTTGTTCAAAATAGGGAAAGGTGAGCAGGAGTCAAAAGCACGTGAAAAAAGAAATATTGTAGTAAAATCAGTGTAGTGTATAGTAAAGATGTTAGAAATGGGAAGAAAAACAACTCAGAATTACAGTTGTAAACTCCAAGCTATTGGGTATTTCTCATTGGATGGAATTTAGATAATCATGAAAATAGATCATCTGAAAACAATCAGCTAAAATTGTGGAATAACATAGTATCAGAATTAAGACAAATTAGCCAGGTTTTTTAATGTGTTTGAGAAGTTAGCTATTTAATAAATATTAATTACCAAGCTCCAACCGTCACAAATTATGTAGGTGAGAGGTGGGGCTTAGGATGAAGATTATTTGAATGATGTTTCATGCAGAATGCTGTCTTGTCCTAGGGGAAGTAAAGAACTTTCACCCTTTAAACATGGAAATAGCCAGGGGGGTCTGCACCGCCCGTGCTGATCCTGGATGACTTTCCCACGAGAAGCTGCCATGTCACCATGTGATTGCACACAATGGAAAATCACATGATTGCAGCTCGGGCTTCGACTGGTACAAATCTGTCTGTAGTAACCAAAGCACTTGTTCTAAACAATGTGCAACTCATGGAGGGGCTCAAGGTCTGGTCTTTGAGGGATACTCAAAAGAAATATATAAATGAGAGTTATTGGCGTACAGAAGAGATGTGTTTGCAGGCCTTTAAGAACTGACATTGGAGGCCCCCAATTTAAGCTGTCATTTTTTTGGAGTTTGTGGTGCCATATTCTGAAAAAGTTAAATATCTGTCTCTATAGTCATTACTGACTTTCCAAAAGTCATCAAAATAATATTATATCTTCAAGTGTTGCTGTTCTTTGAAAGAGAGCAAATCATTTATTATTATTATTTATTTGATTTATATTCCGCTTTTCTAGGTACTTTAAAGCAGATTACATTCAGGTAAAATAATGGTATCTTGCAGTTCTAGTGGGATAGGTGGGAGTGTGGTGAAAAAATGGCAAGTGCCACTCAAAGACTTAGTTTTAGCTAATTAGCAATGATAGTTTCTTGACTTGACTTTATCTATTGTCCTTTTTATTAATGTAAGCATACAGAAACCATGAGTCTGAAAAATATGCTAGAGGAGCAGCAGCAGAAAATCCAAGCCTTTCCTTCACATTTTACCAACCTAACATGCTCTCTTTTTTTGTCAGCTGATGTGCTACTGCTGAGCACTCTAGAGATTACAAGTTAGACTAAGGATTCTCATCTCTTCTGCATTGTGCCACGTCTAAGGCCATGATCATTTTAAATGATTTCATCTGCACGTAGAATTGCAGTGCTCAGACAGTTCTCTGCTTTCACTCTGGAGCAAGCTGCTGTTTGCTGAATGCTGAAACCGGTTCCAGTGGTTGGGTCAGAACTAAGTGCATCTCTTCTGTTCTGTATATACAATATGTGGTTCTTAGTGCACCCAGTCTGCCCATTAGCATCTGCTGCCAAAGACCTTACTCAATCTGTGGTCTCTTCCAGTCCTCATCCTATTGCTAAGATCCCTTTACATTTCCGGGCAATACGCCTTTCTGACAGTATAAGGGCAGGGGTGAGCAACTCAGGTCTGAATATCAAAGTTAGGCGGATAACTTATCTGGCTGACAGCCCCTCCCGGTTATGTTCCCAGAACACACGTCTTATCCATAAAAAGTTATCTGGCTAGAATTTAGCTATGTAAGTGCCCAAATATTTATTTAGCTGGCTAACTTCCAAGTTATTTGGCTAAATGCTTCTGAATATGGACCTCGTACTTAACGGCACACACAAAAGAGAGATTGAAAATTTGCGCTAAGCAAACCGGCTGATCCAATTCTAGTTTTATGCCCTCGCATGCATGGAGATGTAGTTTTGCTGTACAAATCAGAACTGCAAACCCCAAACCAGGGCTGGGCCAAGTGTCCTGAAAGATGGAAGTAACTGGTTACCTTGGATCCAGCCCAATATCTGTCCAGTTCAAAGTGTTTGATCCTGCTCCAGTGCAAAACCTTTGCAGATTTGCACCTCTAGCTGAAGAGTTCGAGAATGTATTTTCCCCATCCTCAGCTACATAAAATGGTTTGTGAGTAGTCAGATAAATCAAAATCAACCCAAGAAAATTAGGATTAAAAAAAGAAAAATACTTATGAGATTCTTCCATTTTTGCAGTACAAGTTAATTTCCATTGCTTGCTCAATTTGCAAGAAATTCTTGCTCTTGCTACAGTATCTTTTAATGGAAAATGTCGCCCTCATTTTTCCCAAATTCCGTACCATTATATCCTGCTTTGGTGAAAGTGAACCCAGCTATAACTGCCGAAAACAATTTCAGACCCGGGTTTTCTATTGTGTTACTGTGCAGTATTGTACACTTAGGAATGGCCAGCAGGGCCCTTGGATAACAAATTCCACATGAAAACCAAATATGGACTTTGGCCAGTTTGTTGACTTAGAAATGTTGGCAAACCATAAAGGGATGGATTTGTCCAGAAAGGCACTTGTAGAACGTGCGCGCCAAGATTCACTACCTCTTGTCAAACTTCAACCAAAGTTCGCAAACGCTCCCCTTTGTTCTTAGAACAAAGAACGTGCATATGTCAATTTGCAAACTTAATTTGAGGTTAACTGAGAATCAAGACCCAACATACTGTGCTGCTGAGCCCATCTCAAGCACATGCTCAGAAGGAACTGCGCACTAAACCTCCATACTTGCTAAAAATCCGGGTTACTACAGTATTAGAGCTCCAGACAATGATCATGCCTTACATTTGTATTAAGGTCTGTGACTTTTCTTTCCTAGCATAAGCCAAGATGCTCCTTCTCCCATGGCTGCCCCCGATAATAAATATTTACAGCTGGAGGTATAGCCATATACATTGATTATTTTGACAGCTTTTTTTCTGTTTATCTTACGCGCCATCTGGTGAAGAGAATGGAAGTGAATTGATGGAAGAGTTTGCTATTATTTTTTTTACATTTCCTCCTGAAATTGAATCTGTACATGGTTTCTTTCGGCACACGTGTGCACGTAGCAGTATGGCTCAGATGGCACAGGGCATCTCCCAGCAGCAGCAGCACGCTTTTCACTGGGCTGTACTGCTTCTATCATTGTGGTTGTCAATAAATGGGGAAATGGTGGCATTTGGTTATCTAGCAGCTAGAAAGATGGTGTTGCTTTCGGAAGTTGCCAGAGGGCATGCACTGGATGGGGAAGCTTTTACTGGTGCCCAGTGTGTATTTTCTGTTGGGATTGTCTTGAAATGAAAGGTGCTAAAAACGTCAAATCATTATTATTTGGTTTAGGGATTTCTGAATGTTTTACTTTCTGTTACGGTGAGCTTAATGGGTCAGTATTATATGAAACTTATATTTACTCATAATTTGAGAGGTTTTTTCCCCTTTGCAGTGGATTTAATCAGCTTCTTGGAACTGAATGCAATAGAATAAATAGGATAAGAGTTTATGCACAACAAAGCGCAAGCATAAAAACACCTATTCCAGAGGATAAAAAAGGTTTCATTTCCAGATAGGATTGGCTCAACATCTCATGCGTCTCAACATGCAGCCCAGGCAGTGGGGTTAGGGCAAAGAAAGGCAAGATTTCATTTTCCTGCCAGCAAATAGTGGGTGCCCCTGGAAAGAGATGTGCAAAGAAACACGTGTGCAGGAATATTTGTGAAAAAGTCTATTCCACCATAGAGTGAAATGGGAACATTTCTGGTGAGATGACCGGGAAGGGCAGCATTTGCTCTGAGCTGTGAAGCCCAGTGAGATCCGGCAGCTTTGGCCATTTTCCACCACAGAACTCTATGGTGACTAAAGAGCATGGATTTGTTCATTTTGTACGCGTATAGAAAATGCTACTTTTTGTGGGTCATTATTCACTGATACCCATAGAAAATCCCAGTGCTTTATGTGGAGCAGGCCAAACCAATCGATGAGAAGACGTGCAGAGTGATGAGTTAGCTCACATTGGAAAGCCACTTCTGGCCAACCCGATGGCTGAGTGGCAAGTGCTATGCAGGGACCCAAGCTCATGTCTTTCATGGCCCTAGGTTTGCCTGGGCCATGGTCAGGGTGGGGGGAGGAAGCAGGGAGTGGGGGGGTGGGGGGAGGGAGCAGGGGGAGCCCCGGTCATTGGGGAATGGCGACATCTAGATTTAGGGCCTATGACTCCAGGGATCGGGAAGCAGTTCCGATGCAGGGCTCCCAGCCCAGGACTGTTGCTGCAGTGAATGGGCGAAGGGAGTTGGAAGGGGATATAAAATAAGGGGGAAGCCCCTCTTGTAGTTGCGAATGAAGGCTCATTGCCCCAGTTCTCAGCCCTGGTTCCAATTGAGCCAGTGGCCCACAACAGTAGGAAGAAACCAGCAGCTCAAAAAAAAACAAAAAGAGGTCACAGTTTCCTTTCCATATCCTTATTTCATTGTAAGTATAGCGGCATGCTACAGATACTCTTTTCGCCAGACTATTAACTGGTAGAAATGTTCCCTTCATTATAACATGGGTAACGAGTACTTCAGCCTCTCCCTGCCTCCGCCCTTTTATAATAGTTCCCCCACAAATGAATATTCAGGCAAGTTTGGAATCAAATAGGCTGCAGCTTTATTAAACCAACAAACTACTCGAGCCAGTAACAAGACAAGTAAACAGACCCCAGTGTTCATCTGCCATGCCCCCAGCAAGATGATCACCCCAAGGCCAGCCGGCCTATAGGTCGCAGGCAGCTCCCAAGCCACCCGAGGACTTAGCCCTGCCACAGCCCAACAAGAGGCAGTCCCTGGAGCAACTGCACCCAATTGCTCTAGCCCTAAATCCCAGGGCTGACGGTTTCAACCAGTCATCAACCCTTCAGTATCCCGCTGAAGCATAAGCTCGGCTTGGGCAACCCATCACAGACACAGAAGGAAGAAATCCATTCTGTGATCCCAAAGATAATGGCCCAGATTCCTACAGCAATAAACTCTCCAAGTCCTCCTGAAAGGAATTAATCAACAAATCCTGTCCCACAAAAGAGAAGTAAACTGAAATGACAGCAGAAAAGGACCAAACGGTCCATCCAGTCTGCCCAGAAAGCTTATGGTAGCATTAGACACGCCATACAGGCGTCTCCCATAATGGTAGCATCTGCCACACCATACACACCCCCATACTGTTTCCTAAACCGTCAAAGTCAGGGCCCTTGTTGGTTGCTGTCTCTTGCCATTGAAGCAGAGAGCAATGTTGGAGTTGCATCATCTCCATGCTTATTTGTTTTCCCAGCCCGTAAAATTCATGTCTTTGTTGGTTGCTGTCTAAAACTAATTCCCCTTTTCCTTTTTTCCTCCTCCCATTAAAGCAGAGAACAATAATGGATTTTCATCAACAGTATGAAGGCTTATTGGTTAAGGGTAGTAACCGCCACACCAGCAAGTTCTCCATGTACTCTTTTCCTCATTTCCATCATCTAGCCTTTTGAAAAAGACCCCCACAACAATCCCAAGACCATTCATGCTTAATATGTTGTCCACCCAGCAAGCACAACCAAGAACCAATCTGTTGATTGGCCTTGGCCCTGCTACGCCTCCAAATGACATATTCCCTTTCAGCAGACTTGAGAATGATATCAGACCAACAAATTATAACCAAGCGGAAACCATCATTAAATCTTTCTGTACAATACTAATAAACTGCCGACCCAGTAACTTGCCCCAGTCATTCCCACCCGGGTGCACAATCTGCATGCTGGGAATTAATTCGTCCCAATGCATGCCATGTCGTCCAAGCCAATGAACATGCACACCATATGCCTCCAGTCCCAAATGTTCCCCATACGGATGCCAGCAAGCATGCGCCCAGGCGGTGTAAGAGTGTCCAACTATCCAGACATTGCACTTCCACCTAATGACATCTGAACAGAAACAACAGTCAGAAACATATTAAAAAATGCTTATGCCCTAGTCTAACATAGGTCTCGAAGGCATCAGACTTCCAATGTCCGATGCTCTGATTCAACTCCCAGAAAGACCAGAAAGTGCTGCTAACGTTGCAGTCCCAATTCTAAAGGAATGAGTACCAAATCGACTCACATCTAAATTACCAGACCGCAAACACGCTGTCAAAACCATCTCAGTTAACGGTCAAAGATTAGCTTGTACCAACAACTGTGATCCACCTACCGGATGAACAGAAAAACATTCCCGAACATTAGCTACCGGGCATGATCGCAAACCCATCACCATCCGTAAAACCAAAGTAACCCCCCTACCTGACTGTTCAATTTTGGACCACGGGATAAACAGTGTCAGAATATCCTTACCTAACCAAACATGCTGAGCCTGCAGCCCATTCAATTCTGCCCCTCCCCCACTCTGGCCACTAATTCACTCACTTGGAATGCACCGAAGAATGCCAGTATAAAAGCCAGACAAAACAAAATTACTTCAAAACCCGAAATGCAAACCTCCTGCAGGATATCCCACAGCTTCAATAAAATATCGTGTGTGATAGGCAACCTCCCATCTGGTGTCTTAACCAGACCCCTCGACCAACCCAACAACCATCAACTCATCAAAATGACCCGTCGGATAATCCCAGCCATGCACCCTCATAAAAAAGGGAAATCCTAACAGCTGACGACGGTCGACTTCGATATGCCCTTTGCCTTAGCATCTTCTATATACTGGAGCAACAGCATATCAGCCACTGAATCCCATGACCATCCCAGGGACAAAAGAAAAGACACCATCTTGTCTGCTCCATTCATATATCCTGTCCAAATAGACGGAGCTAATGATGCTCACAGCAGTTTCTATGACTTGGGAACCAAACCTCCATAGGAAACCTGGTACCGCTGCCCTGTACTGATCCTTCTGGAGCCAACTCCTAGAACTGCACCCACTTGGAACGAGAAAGAGAATCAGCAATAGTATTAGTCACAGCAGGTATATGATGAGCCCAGACAGTAACATTCAATGACATACACTATAGAATGAACTCCCGCAAAAAGTCAGAAACCAACAGCTTCTCTCTTATTGATAACCTCGACTACCCCCAGATTATCACGCCAGAAGATTACCTTCTTATTCTGTAGTTGAGAACCCCAAAGATACAAGGCCAGTACTATAGGGAACAGTTCCAAATAGACGGCCACTTTCCATGCCTCTGGCCACTTTCCATGCCTCTGGCCATGTGTCAGCACACGTAAGACCCCTGAAAATAGATCCAAAAACTACAAGCTCCAGCATCATCCGTGTAAAGTTCCAGATCATAACTAGATATTGCCTCAGATTGCAACAATGATGTCCCGTTGAAGTCAACCAGAAATCTAGACCACATCTCCAAATCCTCCCGTATCCTGCGTGTAACTTGAATGTGATGATTTTTCTTCACCACACCAGACATAGCCACAGACAGCCTCCTCACACATACATGTCCCATGGGAATAACCCTGCAAACAAAATTCAAACTTCCCACTACAGACTGCATCTTCTGCAAGGTCATTTTTTACTATGCAATGCCACCTCCACTAACTCTCTCAACTTGACCACCTTATCTAATGGCAAACGGGAAATCATTTCCAAAGAATCCAGCTCAGTACCTAAAAATACCAAAGACCTGCATGGACCTTCAGTCTTTTCTTGGGCAATCGGAACCCCAAAGTCTGACGCAATCTTTAAAAAACAATGCATGATTTCAGCACAAACATCAGCCCCACGAAGAGAAAATCATCTAAATAATGAACGATATTCTCCAATCCAGATACCTGCTCCACCACCCAATGCACAAAAGAACTGAACATCTCAAAGTAAGCACATGCAATGGAGCAACCTATTGGCATACACCTATCAAAATAATAACTTCCCTTGAAAATAAACCCCAATAAATGAAAACTCTCCAGGTGAATAGGCAACAGCTGAAAAGCTGACTCAATATCGACGTTAGCCATAAGGGTACCGTGACCACAACGACGCACAAGCCGAACTGCAGAATCAAAAGACGTGTAATGTACTGTGCAAAGCTCCCTGGGGATAAAATTGTTCACAGAAGATCCTTCAAGAAAAGACAGGTTGTGAATCAACATGAATTTACCTGGTTCCTTCTTAGGTACCATCGCCAAAGGGGACAAGATCATTCCATGCAAAGGAGATTCAGCGAAGGGAACTGTTATCCAACCCAAATCCAACTTTGCCTGCAGCTTCGTCTGGACCACAGCACTCAAATTCCTCACAGAAAGACGATTCCCTCCTCCCATATTTCCCGAATGAAAACAAGGGATCCTAAAACCCCTCTAAATAAAATAAATGCCGCATCCTTCCTAGGGTAATCCCTAAGCCATGGCTCCATCGCCATCACACTAATAAGTGTTGGAGCCCACACCATCAACTCATTTCGCAGAACTCCAGGCACCTGCACCTCCTGAAGTCCCTCCCCATCCTGGACATTTAGGACATTTGCTAGCTGGGTGATTGGCTTCACAGGAGGAACACAGATGTCTGAATTTACAGCCTGAAAAGTTGTAAACTGACCTGTTGAACCTCCACCATACATCTGACAAACCTGCATTCCCTGAACTCCCTTTAGCTGCACTTTCAAGGGGCGCGGCAGCCCCATGAAAAGGCTTCCCTGTAACACCAAGCCCCTCCAGCAGTACCACCTGAATTAGTCACCGACGATCCAGATGCTTTATTGGTCATCTGAGTCAGTCATAAACCCACGTCTTGTGTACCTCAAGACATAAATTTATTCCCCGCCATCCTATCCCTGAAATGCTCATCATAGTTGATGTTATGATAGTGGATCCTTGGTCCGGGACGAGGGAAGACACCCACCAGTAACGCCTAGGTGTGCTCGACTTCGGAAGGTGGAATGTACTGCAGCACAATCCGGCAAGGAGTCCCAAGGTAGGTGGCAAACGACAGAAAAAGCTATTAAGGCAGGGGCTCCCCTGTCCCCTTACTTACCCCCTGAAACCGGGGATTGCCTAGGAGAAGCAGAACTGTGAGAGGACAAAGAGGAAGAACTAGAAGAACTGGACTTATCCCTCCTCCTTTTTCGTTTAGACCTAACGCCGAGACTTAACCTTTGAAGCCCCAACAGACTGACCCTCAGACTCTGTATGCCCCACTCCCACAGCAGCCTCCTCTACATGCTCCACCCCAGCCACAGGAGAACTCACCTGCACAGCCGCAACATTCCCCTGCAATACAACCTCTCCTGACTCAGCCTGAGGAGACACCACCTGCTCCGGGGCAGCAGAACCTTGAGCTGACAACCAAGCCGCATTCCATTCAGCAAGTAGAGTCACCTCTCCATTCTTCCTGGCGAGAAGTAACCACACCATCCAAGGCTTGCTGCACTCCAGTTCCTGGGTGGGAAGAAAGGCAGATACAGTACCATGAACGATAGACCCCGGAACAAATCCCATACCACCCCCAGAACCCAAACCAGAAAAGAATTTAGCACCCCTAGAAAAGTCCTCAGGCGCTGAACGCCAGTCCCATGACCCACTTACTCCTGCAAAACCAACCCGAGAGTCTAAACCAGTAGTCCCACCAATAGCAGGCCAATACCTCAGTAATTATCCCCAATTACTCGTAGGAAAGAACCCACTGGAATAGCCAGCACTTAACCAAGAAGCTACATCAGTATCACAACCAGTAGGTAACTGCTGCCCTTCTCCCCTAAAACCACCCTGTATGCTGCCATCCTGACCAAATATACCCAACCCCGAAGCACGAGACGACTCACCAGTACCCAGAGAAACATACCCAACATTTGCGCCAGTGACTGCAGCATCCCCCCTTTTGTCACCAATCAAACGTATCACCAGCATTAAAATCCCCACTGCCCAGCACACAAATCTGGTCAAAATGAGGCAGAGCCGCATGACCAACTGCCCCTGCTCAATCACGTCGCCACGCGTGGAGCTATCCTGCCTACCACTCGCAGTAACGGCCCTCCTAGAAACACCAACCCCCTGCCCCTCATCCCGCTGCCACAATAAATCGCCTTCAACCGCTCCACTTCTTTCAGGAGGCAGCCCCCTGGCACTGGAATGCACCCTGTCCACAGCTCCTACTTCTCGCACCCCCCCCCCCCCCCCCGGCCAATCCACCTCCACTGGCCCCATCGTCATTCAAACTATGACAAACTCAGCAGCAGTAACACCACAAGGGAGAACAGAAGGACACACGAAGGACCTATTACTAAGCACTCGCATTTCACAACTGCCCGCACTCACTGCTTCAGGCCCTGCTGATCTTGGAGCACCCTCCAAGTAGCTCCTGATGTGAAAACCTCCCAGTCCTACATATCCGGAGCCACCGTTGCTGACTCCTCTGCCAACAAATCCTGCACAAATCCAAACTTTCCCGCCCGACACACCATCACCGCGAAATAATGCTAGCTGCTCGCAGCAGAGGACAAACAGCAAGTGAGCACCTTACGCTTCACCCGCCTACCTAACCCAAACTCCTTCCCCTTCTCCCTGCGTCACTAGCCCCCCAAACAATTGCACTACTAACTGGTCCAATTCAAATCCTTACTAATCTAACCGTCGCTCCCGACAAGTCATCCCAACCATTCCCTCCGCAGCTGCCCCCACACTACATCGTGCAGCCAGGAACTCTGCCTGGCTGGCTTTCCAGTGTATGAGAATGGTGTTTTCACGTCATGACCTGCTATTCTTTATAAATCTTTATATTTTACCACTTAAAATAAATCTGGGCATGGACCCTATTGAGATGTTCAGTGCTTGCAAGTGAATTACATTCTTATATATATTTGTTAAGCTAAAAATTAAAGGAATTGTATTTTGGAAAATGCAGTGTTGCTGCAATTGTTTTAATTGTTTCTGGACCTATTTTCTTTGGTGTAACTAGGAGCCTACAGAAACAGAATTGCAGAAAAAGATCATAAGGCCTGTCTAGTCAGCCCCTCCACACAACTGCTCAGCTCTGCTTTCCTTACCACTCCCCTCAGAGATCCCCTGACCTTGTCCCATGATTTCTTGAATTCAGATACTGTCCATTGCTTCCACTGGGATGCTGTTGCATGCATCCACCACCCCCTTGACCCACCTGCTGTACATGGAAAATTTGAGATATTTAAATGTTTCTTTCATCTTTTACCTTTCCTATAGGGTATTCATGTTTAGATCCTTAAATCTATCCCCATATGCTTAAGAATGAAGATCACTGATCATTTAGTAGCCACCCTCTGGACCGACTCCATCCTATTTATATTCTTTTGAAGGTGCGGTCTCCAGAATTGTACACAGTATTCCAAGTGAGGTCTCACCAGAGACCTATACAGGGGCAATATCACCTCCCTTGTTCTACTGACCATTCTGCTCCCTGTGCAGCCAAGCATCTTTCTGACTTTTGCCATCACTTTATCCGGCTGTTTGGCCACCTTGCGCTCATCGGATATGAACACATCCAGATCCCATTCTTTTCAGTCCGAGAAGAATTTCGCCCCTTTATTTTGTTCTGCTCCCTTGGATTTTTGAAGCCCAAATGCGTGACTGCATTTTTCATCGTTACATTTTAGTTTCTAGCTCATTCATTCATGAATGCAAGCCACTTGCCCTCTTGCCACCATGAACCTGTCTCTGGATGTAGTGTATGTGCATAGAATAAATAGCATTCCTATACATAAAGACTCCGCTACAAGCCGTTGCAGTGGTTTTCCATTCCTTGAATCTGCTAACTATAATTTCTGCGATTCCTTTTAGCTTGTTCCAGGGAATCTCTTACCAGAGTTTCCACTGGGGCAGTAGAGCTTAGACTGTTTGCAGTCCACTTGTGAGATGTGACCTCTTGTACATCTCTCTAGAACAAAGCTGAATGCCTGGCGTGCAAGGAATGGCTTTCTCCAGCAAGCTGGATGTGGAGACGGCTTGGGAATTTTACAGAGCAGAGGCTTCTATGCTTTAGGTATATTCATGCCAACTTTCTTTTCTTCCTAAGGATACTTTATACCTTGGAAAATACTAAATTTGCCCATCTTGACTGGCCCATGTCGCCTTTCTAACATGTAATGTATGTAGCCTATTCTATACTGAGTTTGGAGACTGGTAGGGGACTGTGAAGAAATGTAAATTTCATAAGAGAAACTACTCAAGCCAGCAATAGTGCAATCATGTTACTTGCATGAGCTTTGAAATCTACTTCGTTAAATACAAATTCTCTCTTTTAATGCTGGCAAACCAGCTTCAACCTTTTGCAGCCATTTTTCTGAATGTGAGGGTTTGGAGATTTTTTTTTTAATGGATTAGGATTGCTGTTTCAGCTGCTTGCAGATGTTGAAAAATAGTTATGTTGAAATTTAGCATAAAATGTAAGACTAACAAACCCCACAGTGGTCTGATTTGGGACATTCTTTAGATGCAAAACTCTTGACAAATTAAAGAATTCTTTATTACAAGATAATTACCCTTTTCCTTTTCAGTAGTAAGATGATAATTTGGGATGTGCATTCATTTTAAAACAAATGGTAAACTGAACCAAATCAAGCATTTTTGTTTTGTTTTGGTTTTTTTTACACTGAAACAAAGCAAAATTAAAAAAAATCTCCCTCAAATTTTCAGCTTCATTTGTTTTGGCAGATAGTGTGCATTATTTGCAAATAGCACACCCTATTTCTTGTAAGAAATAAGAAAAAAATGAATAAAAATCATCCAAAAATGAATAAAACAAACCAAACAAAATATCCCTGCACATCCCTAATAAATATATACTTATTTCCCCAAATGCTTTTTTTCTGATTCATTTTGTAAATTAAGGAACATTTTATTTTCCAAGAGCGCGCTTCTTGCAGCCAATAAAAATAACCAGTTATAGCAAAGAAAAAAAAGGAACCATTGTTCCATACATAAAAAAGTCAGTTAAAATGTTTTCCCTGCAGTAGGGTTTGGTGGTAAAGGGAAAGGATGCATTAAAAAAAAAATTCTCCATATTAAGGCAAACATCTCGGCCTGAGCTGTGTCCCAGAGGCACAGCGAGATAACGGGGCTTGGCTAAAGTCATACAGAGAATTGGGGCTTTGGGAACTCTGGAAGTGTGCAGACATTTTCTTTCCTAAAATTGGAATTATAAGTTGGACTTGGCCCCGTTTACTTTGCAGCACATTTAAACTTTTCTTGCTGGTGAATATCTCGCTTCCTCTCCCACTGCCAGAGAAGCTTTAAGCACTGGAAGAGACCAAGCGGATTGGTTGGTGTGGCCTTTGCATGTAAATCTCTTGGTTTCAGTGGCTGAGGACAGGCAAGAAAAGCTTCAGTTGGCCCCTGCAGCAGAGAAACACAGAGAATGACTCAGTCAGTATTGCCTGTAGCCAGTGACGATGAAGAGCTAAGTGGTCCGTAGAGCAGAAACGCTGCCATGTTACAGCAGAGTCAGAGAGAGTAAAGGGGAGGGAAGGCAAATCCACTGGCGTTAGCTAACGGCTGGGACAGGGGGCTGATGACCTTTTTTATCGTGGTGGAGCTGTTGGGCCGAGGCAATACGCTGCACTCAGCCGAGCGCACTGATTAACCCGTGTCTGGACGCGCCTCCAAAACCTCTCATGCAATAAGGGGATTAGCGCGTCTAAAACATGGGTCCAACCCCCTGCAAAGCTAATAGTGCTCATCACATGGAAATTCAGGTGGTTGAGGCTGTCAGCTATTACCTCCAGATGCAAAAAGAAAAATATGCGCTCAACACGCACATTTCCATTAGCGTCTCAGTATTGTGGTGAGATTAAGTCGGAGGAAATGAAAAAAGGAATTAGGTAAAAAAAAAAAAAAAATTAAAGAAAAAGGGTGCTGGCGGTCAGGTTAGGAAAAGGGACACTTGTAAAGCTGAACATCTGTCTTCCTACCCCGCTGACAGCTGCCAAGGAGGTGCTGGGGCACACAATGTCCTCTCTTGTACCGCGGCAGCCCGGAGAGGCTGATCAGCAGGCATTAGGAGCGCCCGTTTTCTGCGCGCTGATATTGCATTGGTCTGTTTATCAGGCATCCCTTTTTATTTTACAGCCAAGTCTGGGATTCAAAGGTATAAAGGGGAGAAAAAGCAACGGGTGTGCGGTCACTTGACTGGTGGAGCAGTGAACTAAGATGGTTTCTTATTCTGGGGGTGGTATGAGTTCAAACCTCTTTTTACTGAACATCCCTTTTCATTTTAGAGCAGGGTCAGGATCCATGGTGGTATAAAGGGGAGAAAAGTTTGCTCACCTCTGCCTTAGTGTAAGATTCTGCAGTGGTGAGGAAAGGGAAGGGTTAAGTCCTGAATGATCTTTAGGGAAACAGATGACGGTTCTGGAAAACAAAATAGCCAAGGCCTCACATCAGTGTTGCTGCATTCCTGGATGGCCTCCTCCACTTCACTCTGCATCAACATGAAGTCACCCTCCAGTTTCTTCTTCTGATTGATCAAGAAGAGAACCTGTGTAAATGTCTCCCTCCAAAATAGCGGAGCACTATTAATTCGCTTTAACCTTTTTGTTATACATATATACATTCCTGGCATTGCACCCATATTCAGTGCTTCCTGAAAAGGGGAAATGGGACTGGACTGTGCAGGAAGCAACCCGCACAAAATGAATAAAGCATTTCCATCCCATTGCCCAAGCCTTTTCTTGACTCTGCAGCTTTTGACAAAGATAAAATGGTAATGGTAATGATTTGGGTGCATGCAAGAGCTATTTGGGTGAGGGGGGAGAGGAAAGGAGAGAAAGCATTCATAGGGCCATTTCCAGAGGGGTGAGCATGGACCAGCACTAAGACTGCATGAAAGCTTTCAAACGGAGGGCGGGGAGACCGAACGAGCTTACTGTTAACCAGATATCCCAGAGATGAGTCAACAAGGTTATGAAGAGACATGATTTGCCCCACAAAACCTTTCCTGCAATGTTCAATGCTCTGCCTGCCAGACGGCACCCCACTCTCAGAGTCCAAGAGGTGAATGGCTGATCCTCCATATTGCTCAGGCAGGCTTGTACAGATCCCCACCCCAGCCCAGACTCCCCGATTAACCATCAGGAC
Organism: Rhinatrema bivittatum; assembly: GCF_901001135.1. Classification (NCBI taxonomy): domain Eukaryota; kingdom Metazoa; phylum Chordata; class Amphibia; order Gymnophiona; family Rhinatrematidae; genus Rhinatrema; species Rhinatrema bivittatum. Next base: position 23,992,494 of record NC_042629.1, read on the forward strand.
CTGGGTGTGCAGCAGATCCTGCTTCAACCGATTGGCCTCATTGTGGCTCTTGGCTTCCCAATCCAGGTTTGACTGCAGAGACATGAGCTGCTGATTTCTCCAGGTTTCGGAAGAACCCAATCACCTTTTCAGCTTTCTGTACCACTATGTCTTGTAAACTCTTCTCAAACAGGACCCTTAGGGGTTGATTTTAAAAGGTGCGCGTGGTTCCCGGCACATGCACATGGATGCAATTATTTTATAACATGCGTGCATCGGTGCACGCATGTTATAAAATACGATATCCACGTGCACATGTGCGCCAGATTTTAACATCTGCGTATGCATGTGCAGGCTGCCCGCGACTCGCGCATGTGAGGGGGAGATTTTCTATAGTATGCGTGGCGACGCGATCGGGCCTTTGCCCAGTTCCCTCCCAGTCCGCTCCAATTAAGGAAGGAGAGGGGAAAAGGGAGGAAGGGTAGGTAGGGAGCGGACTGGGAGGGAACTTTCCTTTACCCCCTACCTACCCTTCCTCCCTTTTCCCCTCTCCTTCCTGACCTCTAAACTAATCCTACCTATCCCCATTTTTTTTTAATACTTACTGCTCCTCTGGAACAGAAGTATCTTCCGGCGCACGCTTCCCCAGGACAGCATCTAATGTTGCTGTCCCGCCCCGCCCAGACCATAAGAACATGCCATGCTGGGTCAGACCAAGGGTCCATCAAGCCCAGCATCCTGTTTCCAACAGTGGCCAATCCAGGCCATAAGAACCTGGCAAGTACCCAAAAATTAAGTCTATTCCATGTTACCATTGCTAATGGCAGTGGCTATTCTCTAAGTGAACTTAATAGCAGGTAATGGACTTCTCCTCCAAGAACTTATCCAATCCTTTTTTAAACACAGCTATACTTACTAACTGCACTAATCACATCCTCTGGCAACAAATTCCAGCATTTAATTGTGCGTTGAGTAAAAAAGAACTTTCTCCGATTAGTTTTAAATGTGCCCCATGCTAACTTCATGGAGTGCCCCCTAGTCTTTCTATTATCCGAAAGAGTAAATAACCGATTCACATCTACCCGTTCTAGCCTCTCATGATTTTAAACATCTCTATCATATCCCCCCTCAGCCATCTCTTCTCCAAGCTGAAAAGTCCTAACCTCTTTAGTCTTTCCTCATAGGGGAGCTGTTCCATTCCCCTTATCATTTTGGTAGCCCTTCTCTGTACCTTCTCCATCGCAATTATATCTTTTTTGAGATGCGGCGACCAGAATTGTACACAGTATTCAAGGTGCGGTCTCACCATGGAGCGATACAGAGGCATTATAATATTTTCCGTTTTATTCACCATTCCCTTTCTAATAATTCCCAACATTCTGTTTGCTTTTTTGACTGCCGCAGCACACTGAACCGACGATTTCAATGTGTTATCCACTATGACGCCTAGATCTCTTTCTTGGGTTGTAGCACCTAATATGGAACCCAACATTGTGTAATTATAGCATGGGTTATTTTTCCCTATATGCATCACCTTGCACTTATCCATATTAAATTTCATCTGCCATTTGGATGCCCAATTTTCCAGTCTCACAAGGTCTTCCTGCAATTTATCACAATCTGCTTGTGATTTAACTACTCTGAACAATTTTGTGTCATCTGCAAATTTGATTATCTCACTCGTCGTATTTCTTTCCAGATCATTTATAAATATATTGAAAAGTAAGGGTCCCAATACAGATCCCTGAGGCACTCCACTGTCCACTCCCTTCCACTGAGAAAATTGTCCATTTAATCCTACTCTCTGTTTCCTGTATTTTAGCCAGTTTGCAAGTCATGGGAAAGGACATCGCCACCTATCCCATGACTTTTTACTTTTCCTAGAAGCCTCTCATGAGGAGCTTTGTCAAACGCCTTCTGAAAATCCAAGTACACTACATCTACCAGTTTACCTTTATCCACATGTTTATTAACTCCTTCAAAAAAGTGAAGCAGATTTGTGTGCCCCTCAGCCTGCCCCTTTTGAAAGACCCGGTACTTCGGCACGTATCGGGGGTTATGTTCATGGTCGGGCCCTTTGTAAAATGTGCATGGAAGGCCTGGCCACACGCATAACCCCTGCTTTTTACACTCACGTGCCTTTTAAAATTGGGCCTTTAGTGTGCCCCATAATCCAGTCCTGCTGTGAGATAAATTAAGCAGAGGGTATCTACACCAGCCATGCACAGTAAGAATTCAATAATTTTATATGCAGTGCCTGATTTGCTTTATGGCTCTTGCAAATGTGTTTTTCCTTCCATTCTCACATTTGTGAAATTGTTCCCCCAATGGACGAGTGAAGAGCTGGCAGGAAAGGGAATCCGTGCTCATGGACTTCTGGCCCCACTGCATGCATAGCGTTCTAGCTCTGCTAGTCCTATTGCGTTCTCTTAAATAATAACACGGGTGCTGTATCTAAAGTCCATATATGATCAGGCATTTAAACTAAAGAATGGGGATGGAAGGAGATGGTCAATGAAATTGACATGTCACCCCCAAGCAATACAGGAAGTGGGAGGAGAAAATAAAATCAATCAGCTCAAAAAAGTAGAAAAGGTGACTAGGATGTGCAGTAAATCAAGAGAGAAAAATTGGAAAGCAGTGACTACAGATGCTCACAGTTTGTGCAGTAAAATCCCAGACCTGCAGGCCCTAATGATGGAAGTGGACTTGGACATTGTTGTGGTCACAGATACATGGTTCATGGATTCTCATTAGTGGGATATGGCCATACCGGGCTATAATTTGTTAAGGAAGGACAGAGAGGTCAGAAAAACAATATCAAAGCAAATGAACTGCAAGGAATCTGGGGTAGAGAAGAAGTATTATGGGCTGCCCTAAAAAAAAGATGATGATGCCTCCATTTGTACTAGAGTTACTTACAGGCTGATTCAAATTGAAGAACTAGTCAGAGATCTGATCGAAGACATTCAGAAGGTGGGAAAGAAGGGAGAAATGTTGATGAGATAGTGGATGGCTCTGCTCAAACATGGAACCCATGAGGGAGAATGTGATACTCGACTTAGTGCTCACTAACAGGGATAATGTCTCTAATGTCCGGGTGGGTGCCCACCTCAGCACTAGTGATCATCAAACAGTATGGTTTGATATCGCAAATAGGCTACAGAGAAGTCACACGAAGACCCGGGTTTTGAATTTCAAAAATATGGACTTTTTTGAAATAGGGACATATCTGGAGGTAGAACTAGAAGATTGGGAGAAAACAAGAGAGGTGGAACAACAGTGGGCCAAACTAGAAGGAGCAATTACAAAGGCAACAAATCTATATGTTAGAAAAGTAAAGAAAAGCAAGAGAATCAAGAAACCTAACTGGTTCTCAAAGGAGGTGGCTGATAAAATAAAAATAAAAAGAACAGTGTCCAAGAAATATAAAGGATCCCAAAAAGAGGCACCCAAGGAAGAATATCTGGTGAAACTGAGGGAGATGAAGAAAGAAATCAAGAAAGCTACAAGTCAGATGGAAGAAAGGATTGCCAAAGAGGTAAAGAGAGGTGACAAAACATTTTTCAGATACATCAGAGAAAGGAGAAAGGTCTGAAGTGGTATAGTGAAACTGAAAGGTGAAAAGGATCAATGTGTGAAGAGAGACGAAGAAATGGACGAAATATTAAACAAATACTTCAGTTCGGTGTTCACCAAAGAAGGTTCGTCGCTAGTGAACATGACTGTGGATGGGGGTGGAGTAGACGAAACTCCTTTTACAGAAAGAAAATGTATGGGAAGAGTTAGGAAATCTGAATGTGGACAAGGCCATGGGGCTGGATGAGGTTCATCCCAGGATACCGAGGGAACTCCGAGATGTGCTGGCGGGTCCGCTGCGTGACCTGTTCACTAGATCTCTGGAAACAGGAGTGGTGCTGCAAGCTTGGTATCCAGGCCAATGGTGACTTGATGGTCTTTGAACAAAGTCAATGGCAGGCTTTGAACCCACAGCCTCAGTGGGCCTGTGAGGCTTTCACACAAAACACTTTTTGGAACTTATATTTGTCCTTTTCTGGGTCTGGTATTGTGCAGGTGAAAGGGCTCAAATTCAGCTGCTGCTTTATTTTAAAATTGTTTGCTGTGATCTTTATAAGTCTTGTCCTCTTGTAGGAATTAATGTCAGTTTTCTACGTTCGCGTGTCACTGGTGCTGTTCTGAAGAGATCTCCTTTTCTATTCCAGTGTTTCAGTGGGAAAATCCCCGGTTCCTGCAATTCCTTGTTATTTGCGCAGAAGCAGCTCTTTAAACTCTGCCTCTGTCTCTCTCCTAGATAAAGAGAGACTTGCAGAGTCGATCTGTCTGTCCTGCACACCCCCAGGTCCCTCAGAGCCCTGCTCCTCAGTTTGCTGCATTTCAGGTTGAAATGTTGATAAGTGGCAGGAATTAATAGGATTGTGGGCATGAGATGGCCGAGCACAGCTCAGCCCTTCTGTAATGCTCCCCTCGCTCAGGCTTCATTCTTTACTATTTTATTTCCTCTGTTCTTGTGAACATGAGCGTAGGTTGGAGCTTTCATAGCCTGGTAGTCTTTGAAGAGTAATCCATGCTGGGAGTGGCTAATGTAATGGCTCGACATGAGAATTTTTAAACTAACTTGAACCACTTTTGTTAAGATAAAATCTTTGTGCTCTCTGAAATTAACTAGCTGCTTTTCACCTAAGAAAGAAAAAAGGTTGTGTGTCTATAACGATGCCACATTGAGTTTTTGCAGGGCTCTTTTTTGACATGTAGCCTACCTCAATGGTGCTCCCACATAACAGAGGCAGTCTCTAAAAAGTAATCTGTGCTCTCTGGTGACCTCCCACCCCAGTCCCTGCTTTTGTATTAGTGTAGGGCAAAGTCTTCATTTCATGTAAGTTTGCTCCCGTTGTATTAAGTGTCCTCCAGTGGAGCCCAACTCATCATTTGCTTTCCAGAGTCCCACCTCATCCTCCAGTGCACCCGTTTATCATTCTCTTTCTAGAGACCTACAGCCCACCCCACTCACTACTCAATCTCCAGGGAACTCCACCCACTCCACCCTACTCTATCCTCCAGTGCAGCGTTTCCCAACCCTCTCCTGCAGGCACACCTGTCCGGTCCACGTTTCAGGATTGCCACAATGAATATGCATAAGATAAACTTGAGACCTGGTTAGTTGTGCCCCCAGGAGATAGAAACATAGAAATGACGGCAGAAGACCACCAAATGGCCCATCAAGTCTGCCCAGCAAGCTAAGCACTTTATCCATTTTTTTCCCCTTTTTCTCTCTCCCACCTGTTACTATTGGCTTCCAGTACCCTCCAGCCCTAATTCCCCTCCACCCAATTTAGAGAGCAGCTTTGAATCTGCATCCAAGTGACATCCAGCTCAATTGGGGGTAGCAACTGCTGTAACAAGCAGGCCACCCCCTTGCCCCATACTCTTACCCACCCCTGTTTTTATTTATTTATTTTTTTTTTGGAAATAGCAGCCCTCCATCCTTCCGCTCCGTGAAGGTGGAACACCAACTACTGGCCACTGGCATCCCGCTCCTTGAATGCCTCTGTGGCTACTGCCGCTCCGTGCAGTGTTTGAATGCCGCTGTGGCTACTGCCGCTCCGTGCAGTGTTTGAATGCCTCCATTTTATTCACGCCCTCTAGACTTGATGGATCCACAGTGTTTATCCCACGCCCCTTTGAAGTCGTTCACAGTTTTAGACTTCACCACCTCCTCCGGAAGGGCATTCCAGGCATCCACCACCCTTTCCGTGAAGAAATACTTCCTGACATTGGTTCTTAGTCTTCCTCCCTGGAGCCTCAGCTCGTGACCTCTGGTTCTGCTGATTTTTTTCTGACGGAAAAGGTTTGTCATTGTCTTTGGATCATTAAAGTTTTTCAAGTATCTGAAAGTCTGAATCATATCACCCCTGCTCCTCCTTTCCTCCAGGGAGTACATATTTAGATTCTTCAATCTCTCCTCGTATGTCATCCTATGAAGATCCTCCACCTTCCTGGTCGCCCTTCTCTGTACCGCTTCCATCTTGTCCTTGTCTCTTTGTAGATATGGTCTCCAGAACTGAACACAGTACTCCAGGTGTGGCCGCACCAAGGATCTGTACAAGGGGATAATCACTTCCCTTTTCTTACTCGATATTCCTCTCTCTATGCATCCCAGCATTCTTCTGGCTTTTGCTATCGCCTTGTCGCATTGTTTCGCAGACTTCATATCATTAGACACTATCACCCCAAGGTCCCTCTCCTGCTCCGTGCACATCAGCCTTTCCCCCCCCATCGAATACAGTTCATTCGGATTTCCACTCCCCATATGCATGACTTTGCACTTCTTGGCATTGAATCTCAGCTGCCATATCTTCGACCACTCTTCCAGTTTCCTTAAATCCCGTCTCATTCTCTCCACTCCTTCCGGCGTGTCCACTCTGTTGCAGATCTTAGTGTCATCCGCAAAAAGACAAACCTTACCTTCTATCCCGTCCGTAATGTCGCTCACAAAGATATTGAACAGGACCGGTCCCAACACCGATCCTTGCGGTACACCACTTAAAACCTCTCTCTCTTCAGAGATAGTTCCATTTACCATCACGCATTGTTTTCTGTCCGTCAACCAGTTTTCAATCCAGGTCACCACCTCAGCACTCACTCCTAAGCTTCTCGTTTTATTCACCAGTCTCCTGTGCGGAACCGTATCAAAAGCTTTGCTGAAATCCAAGTAGATGACATCGAGCGCTCTTCCTCGATCCAATTCCTTGGTTACCCAGTCAAAAAAGTCAATCAGATTTGTCTGACAGGATCTTCCTCTGGTGAATCCATGCTGCCTCTGGTCCATCAATTCTCATTCCTGCTAATCCTTCTCTTTCTAGAATCCCACCTCCCCCACTCGCTGTTTTCGTACACAGACACTTCATTCCTTTCAGGCTCATAAGAACATACTTAATAACTTCATGGAGTGTCCCCGCATGCTTTTTATTGTTTGAAAGTGTAAACAGGTTCACATTTACCCGTTCCACTCCACTCATGATGTTATAGACCTGTCTGTTCTCCAAGCTGCAAAGCCCTAACCTCTTTAGCCTTTCCTTATCATTGAGCTGTTCCATCCCCTTTATCATTTTGGTCATCATTCTCTGTACCTTTTGCAGTTCTGCTATATCTTTTTTGAAATGCAGCGACCAGAATCACACACTGTACTCTAGCTGTGGTCGGTGCGACCACAGCTAGAGTACAGTGGGATTTTGATATTTATTGACAAACATTTGATTTTTTTTTTTTTTAAATCAAGAATGGCCTCAAGGCCGACTACAACAAGTTTAAAAACAGACAATGCCATTTGAATTACTATTTTCTGTTTTATTCTCCATTCCTTTCCTAATAATTCTGTTTGCATTTTTGATTACTGCCACTCACACACTGAGCCAACATATTGTCCATGATGATGATCCTTTCCTTAGATGGTGACTCCTAATAGGAAACCTAACCGTGTAACTACAGTTTGAATTATTTTTCCCTATGTGCATCACTTTGCACTTGTCTACAGTGAATTTCATCTGCTTTCAGTCTCCTAGTCTTGCAAGGTCCTCCTGCAATTTCTCGTAATGTGCTCATGCTTTAACAACTTGGAATAAGTTTGTGTCATCTGCAAATGTAATCACCTCAGGCATTGTTTCCTTTTCCAGATCATTTACATATATATGTTAAAAAGCTGTGGTCCCAGGACAGATCCCTGGCGCCCTCCACTATTTACCTTCCTCCACTGAAAACCAGTTCACATCACAATTGCTTTCTATTCCATGACTTTTTAATTTTCTCAGGTGTTTCTCATGAGGGACTTTGGCAAACAAATCTAAAAATCCAGATACACTAAATCCACCAGTTTACTATTGTCCATGTTTATTAAGCCCCCTTCAAAAAATGTAGCAGATTGCTGACGCAGTACTTCCCTTGGGTAAATCCATGTTGGCTTTGTGCCAATATACCACGTCTGTCTCTATGTTCTCTAATTGTGTGCTTTGAAATAGTTTCTATGATTTTTCCCAGCACTGAGGTCAGGCTCACTGGTCTATAGTATCCCAGATTACCTTTTAAAAATTGGCCTTTGATTGGCTACCTGCCAATCTTCAGGTACAACAGATAGTTTTCATGATAGCTTACAAATGACTAGTACTAGGTCCAGGAGCAGACATAGCACAGTCTGATCGCAGGACACTAGACTCACCTGAGGGTAGAGCGGGGAAGGAGGCGTACTAGAAAACATTCAAGGAGGTATAAGGAATTGAGGAGGAGGAACAGCAGGTAAAGGCTGAAAGGAGGTGACTGTGGTGCCAGAGGGAAGGTAGTGTAAGAGGGTATATGAGTGTCGGGGAAGGTGAGAAGGGGTGGATGCTTGGGATAGTAGTGTGAGAGAGTAGTAATGGGGAGTGAAAGGGGGTGGCCCAAAATAGGGGGAATATTGGGGAAGTGAGGAGGATGTTGAATGGTGGGGGGAGCACGAAAATAGGAGGTGAATAAGACTTCCTACTGCATCTCCCTAAAATCAACAGGTAACAAAATGTAATGACTGGAATATGAAATGCAGTGATCTATTAACAGTACGGCTTCTGGAGTAAATTGAATTATTTGCATGCAATGATGGAGTTTAATGGGTAAATGTAAATATTGTCCAAAAATGTTGTGTATGATCTATGGAGACCCCAATAGGTCCTTTTTTCAGACATGGATAATGTGTTTGAAGAAGATGCCTCCGTGATTTCAAAAGCTCCTGTACAATATTTTGAGATAAATTTGTATGCTGATCTAGTAAAAGGTTTCCGAATCTTCCAAGAACTTCCTTGAATGGCATGTAAATTTCAGTATTACATTCATATAATTTCTCTGTAGAATTTCTGTTTTTATATGGAGAAAGGAGGTAGTGGAGGGTTAAATAGTTTTGTGAAGCAGAGAAGGCAGAGCCCCCTGATAAGAACCTGGCAGCACATTCCCATCATATGAACAGTGCACTATATCCCCAAGGCTCTTCTGGTGGGATTGGTGCTGAGTTTTAGAACTGTCCATGTAAGACCAGCAAGATCTCAGCGATACTGGGGTCCTGTGTTTAACTTAATTACAGAAATGTCTGTGTGTGTGTGGGGGGGGGGGGGGAGAGATGGTACGGGCAGGGGCCTTGACTTTTAAGAACAAGCTCGCCGCCCCCTTTCCCCCCTTGAACTTGCTGGGGAGGATACGCGGTGCCTCTGGTAATCAGAGCTGGTGCAAGAGTATCTGGAGCGCTGGGCGAACCTTCATTCAGGCCCCCAGTACAGTGCTTCCTTCTACTGGCAGCAGTGGCTCAAAAGCCACTGCACACCCTCTGTGCCTCCTTCTGGCAGGATTTTGCCACCTTCAATATTTTGGCAGGCTAGGCATCTACCCAGTTTGCCTATTGGAGGTACCTGCCCCGCTGGTAATGCCAGGTCAAGTGTATAAACTATTTATCCATGTTTGTAATTCAGAATTGCATCTAAAACTGGAGGTTGTTTTTCTAAACAGGATGCATTGAATAAAATGCACTTTACAAAACAGATTATAGCACTTTGAAGTGTCTAAAAGCGAAATATAAATCAAATAAATATTAGAAAAAGTAAAAAGCAGTGCAAGATGAGTTCTTCCTGACAACACGGTTAGAAAGGAAGGGGAGTGGCAGCTGGCATTACAGATGGACATTGTGATTGGGAGTCCATGCTGCTTCAGCGCCTCAGCACCGTGGGCTCGTTACGTGAATGGAATTGACGGAAGTTTTCCCAGGGATTGTCACCTTATCATTCCCCAACCCCTAAATGACAGCTTGAACCATGGCCACGGGCTCCGTTCTTTTCATTATTTATGCTTTGCGAAGTCATCGTGGCCCCAGTGCAGAGCTCAAAGCCGGAAAGCCAAACCGCTGCTGCCACCTGATTTGAGTTAAAAGAGGAACAGTGTCTTAGTCAGGGGCCCTGCTTCAGCTGGCATTTCCCCACTAAGGCAGCTGACTCTCTCTCCTTTTTGCCCTTCTAAATTCGGGGCTGCTTTCCCCTTGCCCCCTTTTCTTTAAGATGAAGTGCACGGTCTGTAACTTCCGGTGTTAATTCTGCAGCAGGACTGTTTCGCTTTTGTTGTAAACCTGGCTGCTGTGGGTTATGGAAAGCATTGCAATCTGTTACAGAGCCAGCTTCATTAGAAAGAGCCTGGATGGGCTCCAACAGAATATCTGTCATCTTAGGGAGGAAATTGTTTGATCCATGTAAAACCAGACCTGCACATCCGCGTTTTCTGAGTTTAAATCATCAGCTTTCTGTCATCTGAAGATCTTTAATTTTGATGCTATAATCCCTCTGGTGCCATTACTTTAAACAAGGAGTTTAATTTTAATACATATTTCAGTAGACATATTTGTTTTATTGTTATATATACTTTTTTTGTCTGCTTGCACTATTTTCCACTTCACTCTCTATCTGATACAAGTCTCTATCATATCTCCCTTATCTCACCTTTCCTCAAGGGTATACATGTTTAGATTTTTAATTAGACTTATTCTGAATTATCAGTTATTAGTTGGATAACGGAAGCTCTACACTCGCTCTGCGCCCTAGTTATGCCATTGGCATGAAATATGCAGATTCTATATATGGGTTCATATAAACATTTTTTCATTTTGTTAGGATAGTCCCCTTAAAGCAACTTTAGATTGCCACTGACTTCCAGAAATAACAGAATCCTCTACCGATTACTGCATTCACCATGAAAGCAATTATTTTCCCTGTCCAGCTCTTGTCATTCCATATTTGTCTCTTTAGGCACCTATCCAGCTGTCCACGTATACAGTGTGCATATGCATATCTATTCTATAACCAGCTACAAGTTCATGGTACAGTATTCATAAGTTAATAAGATTATATCTGTTGAGGTCAAGACATAAAAAAATATTATTCCCATTATCATGCTCTATTTATCAATCCTGTGGCAGCACTCAGTGAGTTTTTTGTGCCATAATTAGAATATGAAAAGGAACAGAATAGAGCTTAATTTTCATTCATGAGGTTTGGCCTCTACACAATTCATTCATATAAAGACAATAGCCTAATTTATGAAAATAGGTACTGTATTCTGTCTCACCTAATTGCATAATTTTGTGCATAATTCTATCAATTTTAGGTAACCTAAGAGAAAACTGGCAGTACAGTGGTAACCTGATGATTTTTCTCAGCTACAGCTGCTTTGACATGCTATGGCCTGTCTTGCAGAGTTCCAAACATTAACAGGCTGATACAGACAAATGCACGGGAGAGCCAGCAAGCGCCTGCTCTCTCGGTGCACGCACAGGCCACTGTCCTGGCCGCGCGATTCAGGAGGGTGGCCTATGCAAATTAGGGCCCGCGGTAAAAAGAGGCGCTAGGGACACTAGCGCGTCCCTAGTGCCTCTTTTTTGACAGGAGCGAGTTTGACAGCCGAAGCTCAATTTTGCCGGCGTTGGTTCACAAACCCACTGACAGCCACGGGTTCGTAAAACGGACGCCAGCATAATTGAGCGTCCGTCTTCGAATCCGCGGGCCATGGGCCGATTTAAAATTTTTTTTTTTTTTGGGGGGCCTCCGACTTAATATTGCTGATATTAAGTTGGAGGGTGTACAGAAAAGCAGAAATTAATGCCAGCCTTTGGCAGGCGTTAATTTCTGAAAGTAAAATGTGCGACTTGGCTGCACATTTTGCTTTCTGGATTGCGCGGGAATAACTAATAGGGCCTTCAACATGCATTTGCATGTTGCGGGTGCTATTAGTTTCGGGGGGTTGGACGCGCGTTTTCGACGCGCTATTACCCCTTACTGTATAAGGGGTAAATCTAGCGCGTCAAAAACGCACATCCAAACGTGGGCTAACAGTCCACCGGAGCACACTGTACTGTATCAGCCCGATAGGTGGTTAAATCGAAGGAAGACCAGATGTCCGACGAGTTCGACCTTTGAATTACCTAACAGCTCTGTCTGCATAAATTGGGAGGGCAGGAGGAGCCAGGTCTCTGGATGCCCATGATAATATGGGCACCAAGCTTGCTCCTCCTGCATAGGTGAGTTAGGCAGGTGTGGGGGTGGTCATTTTTTGACTAGGTGCTCTGGGTTTGAATCTTCCAGGACACTGTTGTGCCCTGGTCAGTTGGCCCCCAGCGCACCAAGGGAATAGGGATCGGGCCTAGAAGGTAGTATAAAAGGGGGTGGTACCTTTTGGTGCCGCCCCTTTGCTTCCAGTGTGGCTTCTTGCTCTCTTGTTCAGATTTTGCTCTGTTCCTCTTGGGCCGGGCCTAGTCATGCCTGCCCGGTGGAGAGCATGCTCTGGAGCGGCTGGACAGGCTTCTGCAGGGGAGGGCAGCGTAGCTCATCCCATTCGTGTAGAGGAGGGTAGGTTCCCATCTTCTAGTGTGGACAGCGGGGCTCCTGGTCAATTGGAGGAGGTTAGCTTTCCAGCGGTGGGGGCAGTGTAGCTCGTCTGGGTCGAGTGCAGGGTGTTACATCCTCGGCTGTGTCGCAAGTTCCGGGGTCGCTTTTGCCAGTTGACACTTTGGTTGGCCGGCACGAGTAGGAGGGGCTGCGCGGTGGACTTTATGCACTGGGAGTTCCTTCTGTTTTCTTGGCAGTACAGGCTGCGGTGTCAGGTGATTTTCTTTCGCACACCCCGGCTGCTGCTCCTTTTAATAAGCATGTGCTCGATTCTGACCGCTGACTCGGGGTCCTTTAGGGGCGGGCTTTGGCTGTGCCGCTGGTAAATATTGGTGGGGTAGGTGCTCCTGGTGTTAGTGGGCTGGTGGCTTTGCCCAGCTCTCTTGGGGCAGTTTCTTCTGGTTTGGTCCCTGTCCCTGTCCTTAGCTCGGGTCAGCCTTTTTCCTTTCCCTTGGTTGCTCTCTCTGCGCCTTCGGGTAATTTTTCGGGGGGTTCGGAGGGAGGGGGTTTTCCTTGGTGATCTTTCCACTGCTGGAAGGTCAGGCTTTTTTCCTGTTGTCCCTGGCTCCGCTGGTTATCCCGGGACCAGCTTTTTCTGCACAGGGGGGGTGTCCGGGGCCTAGTTCGGCTTTGGTCCTTCGGGTTGGGGTATGAGTTCAGGTTTGTTGAATGTGTCCAATTTTTGGGGAGTTGGTAATTTTCCAGGTGTCTGTTTGGGATGCCAGGGGGTCTCTTCTGGGAGTGGGGTTTCTTGTGGTTCTTTGGGTTTTCATTTGATGGGATGGGGCACCAATCTGTCTGTTTTGGGTTTGCTGCATTTTTCCTTTGTTCACGGTCCTTCTGAGGGTGGCGTTGCTAAGCAGTCTCGGCGGTGGTGACTGGCGGGGGGGGGGGGGGGGGGCAAATTGCGGGGGTCTGGGGTGGGTCCTGATTTTGTTTTTCAGCTGGAGAATTGCGAAAACACTGGTATTGATATTCTCAATTGTCCTGGTCCTTCCCGGTTGGAGAAATCAACAGGCCACGGCGGTGCGTCAGACGGGTGTTTCATTTGCGGTGCAGGGTGTGGCATCTTTTGAGTCTGAACTTTCCAGCGCAAGTCATTCTGGTGCTCAGCAGTCTGCTGGACTTCCTCTTTCACAGGATAATGTTGCCACTGGTGAGTATATGGCAGTGAGGGGTGGCAATGTTATGGGTATGGGTGTTTCTAGCTTTTCTTGCGCTCCGGGGCTTGCTCCTAATGTGCATCTATTGTGTGGGACGGTTGCAGATGGCGCTGGGCATGATGCAATCCTCGGTGGTGGTGGGGGTCCGGCCCTTCTGGGTCAGGAGCTGAGTTTGTTGCAGATGAGGTTGTCCCTACTACATCAGGTGCTTTGGGTGAGAAGGATGCTAGTGTGGGTGCACAGGCCGATGGTAAGGGTGAGGATAAAGGTGGAAAAAAAAAGCTTAAGCATCACAGGAGCCACAGGAGGTCTAGTAGTTCGGACTCTAGTTCTTCTTCCTCCTCCTCGTCCGGGGACAATGCAGGTGCAGTTAGTCAATCGGCTCAAGGGGGAGACAAGGGTGCGCCGGCGTTGGTCGCTCTTACTGAGTTGTGGGAAGAGATTTCCCACTCTTATAGGAAGCAGATTAGGAAGCATAAATATATCGATATCTTTTGCTTATTGGAGGGGAGGCAGGGTAAGCAACAGGGTAAAAAGAAGGGCAAGACAGACCGCCTTCCTGCTACGGAAGGGAAAGTCCCTAGAACCATATTGAACTGGGTCCGGTGTTTTCTCAGATTGGCTAGTGTGGTGGGGCATTACGATCCGTCTCAGTAAGGTTCTTTGTTGACTTACGCCGACATTTTCATAGGGGCTCATAAGGACTATGAAGATTGGGCTTGACAACATCCTTGTTTTTTGTAACTGCAATTTCTTCTGCACAAGTTCCAGTTTTATTGTATCTTGCACCCCCTGTTCAACTGTAAACCGGCATGATGTGATTGTATCATGAATGCCAGTATATAAAAACCTTAAATAAATAAATAAATAAAATAAAACTATGATGAGTGTTTTAGGGATAGGATGGCCGGGAGCAAGTTGATGCGTTGGGGAACGCAGGATGTGAGTCTCTGGTTAAAATAGATGATAAATTCAGCGCATTTAGCTGGTCCTCCTGCTTCAGGTCAGCTCGGCCGTGCGATGCAGGTGGCCTCTTCTCAACAGATTCGGCCCTTTTGTGGGCAGAGTGTTGGAGTTGGGCAGGGGAAGTCTGTAGTCGGAGCTTCGGATGTCTGTTGGCGCTTTAACTGGTCAGGGTGCCTCTTTCCCGATTGTAAGTTTAAGCACCTCTGCTCTATGTGCTCCTCCGGCCACCCGGCTAGCAAATGTCCCTGTAAGGCAGGCTCTGGATCCTCTTTTGGAACTAAGTAACTTGGATAGAGCTCCTACTCCTATTGTCATTTCTGCTACAGCTTCATGACTGGCTATTTATCCTAATCGTGAGGCAGCCGGTATTTTGCATGATGGTTTTCGGATTCCTTATATCAGTGATATGGAGGTTAGGGGGTTCCAACTCAGTTTCTGTTGGCAAGTTAGAATTGGTGGTGTATCAGAAGTTTTTTGAGGAGCTTTCTTTAAGTAGGATTGCTGGTCCTTTTAAGGAACCCCCCTTTTCTAGGATGATTCTCTCTCCCTTGGCCATGGTTCCCAAGAAGGAGTGGGGAAAATTTAGGTTGATTCATAATTTATCTTTTCCGAAAGGGTCGTCAGTTAATGATTTCATTCCTTGTGAGTTTTTTTTTACTGTGCGTTATGTGTCTTTTGATTCTGCAGTGCAGTTGGTTCACTGTTGCGGTCCGGAGGCCTTAATGGCCAAGGTTGACATCGAGTCTGCCTTTCGACTCCTTCCGGTCCATCCTAACAGTTTCCCTTTGTTGGGTTTTCAGTTTCGGAATCAGTATTATTTTGACAAGTGTAAGCCTAAAGGACTGCTCTGTTTCTTGTGCTTATTTTGAAATGTTTAGTTCTTTTGTGCATTGGGTTACACAGCAGACAGCTGGCTCTAGTGGTGTCCATTATTTAGATGATTTTCTGTTTGTGGGTTCGGCTGGCTTTGCAGTTTGCACTAGTATTATGGATGGTTTTTTCCATATGGCCCAGAGCTTCGGTATTCCTATTGCTCAGGATAAGACTGAGGGTCCTGCTATACGTTTGGTATTTTTGGGCATTGAGTGAGATTCGGTAACTATGGTATCCCGTTTGCCGTCTGCTAAGGTTGATCAATTGAAATTTCTGGTGGCAGGTTTGTTGCGAGCGAAGAAGGTTACTCCGGCAGATTCAGTTGTTGGTGGGTAGCCTCAATTATACTTGTAGGGTTATCCCTATTAGTTGTGTTTTCTTGCGGCACCAGTCTTCAGCAATGTCTGGCGGGCAGAGATGGCACCACTGTGTTAGGATTACCCGTTGGATCCGTGAGGTTCTGAGGGTTTGGGACACCTTCCTGAAAGATTTTAATGGTGTGTTGGTCTGGCAAGTGGAGCCACTCTCTAACAACGATTTGGAGCTATTTCCTGATGCTGCTGGTGGCATTGATTTCGGTGTCTATTGTCAAGGGACTTGGTGTGCCGCTACCTGGCCAGAAGCTTGGGTCACAGCTGGCTCAACCCAGAATATTGCCTTTTTGTAGCTCTTCCCTATTGTAGTTGCTTTGGTCATTTGGGGTGACAGGTTGCAGGATAAGAAGGTAGTGTTCTGGTGTGATAACTTGGGAGTAGTGCAGGTCATTAATAAATTGTCAGCTAAATGTGTTCTTTAGCGGATTTATTGCGTGAGTTTGTATTGCACTGCTTGCAGTTAAATTTGGTGGTTTTGGCGCGTCATGTCCCGCGGTGGATAATAAAATTGCTGACTCTCTCTCTCGTTTCAAATGGGAGCTATTTCGGAGGCTGGCGCTGAATGTGGATCCAGAGGGGGTGGTAATCCCAGATTTCCTTTGGTGTTACGGAATCCCAAGGCTTGGAACTTGTTAAGGGCATTCGTGGCAGTGGCAACGTGTTCTAAAGTGCTACGATTTTTGTTCGCCCATAGTTTGTTTTGGGGGCCTGTTTCTGAGGAGTTGCTATCCGATTATGTTACTTCCTCTAAGGCAATAGGTTTGTAGAGGTCTTCGGTGGCTGCTCATATTGCAGGTTTGTCTTTCTTTTTTTAAGGCGCATGGTTGGGGGTAATCCTGCTGACAGTTGCTTGGTCAAATGCTTGTTGGCCGGATGGGTGCAGGGTTTGCCTCCATCTGTTGATGGTAGACTGCCCATCATCTATTCTATATTGTTGCGGATGTGGGAGTGTCTTCCCGACATTTGTTTTTCCCCCTTCAAAGTTTTTTTATTTTGAGCTGCTTTTGTATTGGCCTTTTTGGGGCCTTTAGGGTTGGAGAGTTGGTGGATCGGTCAGGGAAATGTAGCGATCATTCTGGTCTACGGGCAGTGAATGTTCATTGAGAGGGTGACAGGTTGCGACTAAAAATCCACCACTCCAAGACGGATCAGGCGGGGAGGGGTGCCTGGCTTATTCTGTCTGTGGTTCCAGGGTTGTTGACCTGCCCAGTCGCTCATGTGCGATCACATTTGTTTATACATCCACTAGGTGGTACCCCCTTTTTTTTTCATGCCAATTGTGCCCCTCTTACCAGAAATCAGTTTGCTATGGTATTGCAGAAAGTATTGGGAGCTCTGGGTTTGGAGGTTGGGAAATATGGGACTCATTCTTTCCGTACTGGGGCGGCCACTTTGGCAGCAGATTCAGGTTTGTTCAGTGGGGTTATCTGTTGTATTGACTGTTTGGGCATTTGCAACTTATGTGTGTAAGGATAAATTGTAAATGTGGCTGGGTGTTCTTTTCCTGGGTTTGTTTGCTGTGTTACTTTCTTTGTTATCTGGTTCCACATCCATGCGAACTAAGTGTTTGGCTGGTTGGCCACTCTTATGTAGTGTGGGCTCATCGCTGGGCTGTGAAGCGACCTTATGGCCCTCATCTTGGTCTGGCTTGGCACGGAGTGCGAGTGAGATGGCTTGGGCATCGAGGAATGCATTGAGACCAGTTACTCTCATTTGTGTGGTCCTTCTTATCCAAGTGGCCACCCCCCGCCGGTTTTGCTGATCCACCTTGGTGGCAACGATCTGGGCGATTGGTCTTGCCACCGCCTTTTTGGATGTGGTTCGAAAGGGCCTTTCTGTTTTGATTTCTTGGTTGCCTGACACGATTTTGTGTTGGTCGGATATTATTCCAAGGCCTGTTTGTCTGGGTTCTAAGATCTGGGGTCACAGTAGGGCTAAATTGGATAGGCAGATTGGTACTTGGTTAAATGCACATGGTGGCTTGCATGTTATGCTTGCTTGGTCCTTTATGGCAAGGATGGGGTGCACCTTTCTGGGGTGGGTGCTGATTTATTTAATACCATTCAAGAGGCCTTGGAGTGTGTCCTGTTGTTTAGGATGCATATTTTGGGGGTTGAGGGGGCTGTGTAGGTTGCACCTGCCCTACCCCCTCCCTGTGGCGGAGTTACCAGAGCCATGGTTATTTGGGGGGGGGGGCTGATATCAAGGAATCCGCTAGGTGGTGGGTTATCTTGACGTTGTGTTATTTGAATTGCATGTGATTGGGTTCAGTCACATGGTTGGGACCCCTGGGTCCTGGTGAGCGGCGGGATGCCACTGGTAGTTATAGGATTAGTGGCCTGTGGAGGGAGCAACTTGCTGGGGCGGTGAATCTAGAAGATGTGGTAGACCTGATTGACAAACTGAAGAGTAGTAAATCACCTGGACCAGATGGTATACACTCCAGAGTTCTGAAGGAACTAAAAAATGAAATTTCAGACCTATTAGTAAAAATTTGTAACCTGTCATTAAAATCATTCATTGTACCTGAAGACTGGAGGATAGTTAATGTAACCCCCATATTTAAAAAGGGCTCCAGGGGCAATCCGGGAAACTACAGACTGGTTAGACTGACTTCAGTGCCAGGAAAAATAGTGGAAAGTATTCTAAACATCAAAATCACAGAACATATAGAAAGACATGGTTTAATGGAACAAAGTCAGCATGGCTTTACCCAAGGCAAGTCTTGCCCCACAAATCTGCTTCACTTTTTTGAAGGAGTTAATAAACATGTGGATAAAGGTGAACCTGTAGATGTGTACTTGGATTTTCAGAAGGCATTTGACAAAGTTCCTCATGAGAGGCTTCTAGGAAAAATAAAAAGTCATGGGATAGGTGGCGATGTCCTTTCGTGGATTACAAACTGGCTAAAAGACAGGAAACAGAGAGTAGGATTAAATGGACAATTTTCTCAGTGGGTGTGGGCAGTGGAGTGCCTCAGGGATCCGTATTGGGACCCTTACTTTTCAATATATTTATAAATGATCTGGAAAGAAATACGACGAGTGAGATAATCAAATTTGCAGATGACATAAAATTGTTCAGAGTAGTTAAATCACAAGCAGATTGTGATAAATTGCAGGAAGACCTTGTGAGGCTGGAAAATTGGGCATCAAAATGGCAGATGAAATTTAATGTGGATAAGTGCAAGGTGATGCATATAGGGAAAAATAACCCATGCTATAGTTACACAATGTTAGGTTCCATATTAGGTGCTACTACCCAAGAAAGAGATCTAGGCGTAATAGTGGATAACTCATTGAAATCGTCAGTTCAGTGTGCTGTGGCAGTCAAAAAAAGCAAACAGAATGTTGGGAATTATTAGAAAGGGAATGGTGAATAAAACGGAAAATATCATAATGCCTCTGTATCGCTCCATGGTGAGACCACACCTTTAATACTGTGTACAATTCTGGGCGCCGCATTTCAAAAAAGATATAATTGCAATGGAGAAGGTACAGAGAAGGGTGACCAAAATGATAAAGGGAATGGAACAGCTCCCCTATGAGGAAAGACTAAAGAGTTTAGGACTTTTCAGCTTGGAGAAGAGACGGCTGAGGAGGGATATGATAGAGGTAGATGTGAATTGGTTTTTTACTCTTTCGGATAATAGAAAGACTTGGGGGGCACTCCATGAAGTTAGCATGTGGCACATTTAAAACTAATCGGAGAAAGTTCTTTTTTACTCAACGCACAATTAAACTCTGGAATTTGTTGCCAGAGGATGTGGTTAGTGCAGTTAGTATAGCTGTGTTTAAAAAAGGATTGGATAAGTTCTTGGAGGAGAAGTCCATTACCTGCTATTAATTAAGTTGACTTAGATAATAACCACCGCTATTACTAGCAATGGTAACATGGAATAGACTTAATTTTTGGGTAATTGCCAGGTTCTTATGGCCTGGATTGGCCACTGTTGGAAACAGGATGCTGGGCTTGATGGACCCTTGGTCTGACCCAGTATGGCATGTTCTTATGAGGGTGATTGTGTTTGGCTTTGGTGGCTCTGGAGATCTGTATGTTAATAAAGCTGCGGCCTTTTGACATTCCAGCTGTTTCTGTGTATTATTTTCTGAGATGCTGTGTTTGTAAGGAGGCGAGAGAGAGGAGCCATGAGTCCTTGTTGCCCATATTATTTATCCTAATTTAAGTTCAACAAAGTTTTCAGGTTTGCCCTAGATTAACTGGGGAAGATGGTTTCAAATTTGGAGAAAATCTGACATATTCAAAACAGATTCTCCTATTCACATTGAATCGGACTGCTAAGTTTGTCAATTTTTTTTTTCCAAGAAGTAAAAGGTAGCAGTTGTGGAAAATTGTACAGTCCCTATAAGGGACTCTTTTCATCATTCCCTTTGACTAAACATTTTGAGGGGAAACGTCTGTGCATTGAGGGAACAATTCGTTAGATGTGTTCACAAAGCGGGGTTATTTCTTTTCTTTTTAATCACCTCTCTGATCCATTCGCAGCAATGTACTCCACCACAAAACATTCAACAACCATACAAAAATCCAAAAACATAAACAAATATCAAGCTAAACACAATCACTTTGGCATAACATATAGATGCAATCCATAACTTAATTTAAAAAAAAGTGTAATATAACAAATACAATCAGAAACTCAGACAATACAAATCAGGCCAAGAGAGGCAATATGTTTTACAACTATTACATTGTTTTTCAGGGAGAATGTATCTGCAAACCTCTGTGGGGCTTTCTTTATCTGGGACAATTTATACAGAGAAAGATTGTGGGCACGCGCCCTTTTAAAAACGGTGCAACTCCACCTGCTGACTGTGCTTCAAAACACCCCCTTCATCTGTTATTTCTTACCGCTTTGTGCTTCTGCAGTGATAATTAGCAAAAGGACAAGCTTTTCTTTCACTCAATTAGCTTTGTAAATTAGTTTGTTGCAATCCACAATATGGGGAGTGGGGTAGGGAGTTTTCAGATGGCCCACGGAGCTTAAAAACCCCATGGGCGCTTGAAACGCCTGTATGCAACGCCAACCCACCCACAGCATTTCCTTTCAAAATTAGGAAGTGCAAAGTGAGCTCATTTAAAACGCCCCAGGGCTTTATACCTGCAATTTGTACAGGGGGTGGGGGGGGAAATAGCATATCTACATTTGAAAAACAAAACGTACACAAAGGGGTTTTGCTCCCCAAGATAAACATGTCTGATTTATTTTTTTTTAAATCACTGTTGTAACAAGTACTTCCCTGTGGAACCTGCATTCGACTTTTCATTGCACATGAGGAGGTATTGTATGTGGAAGGGAGTAAGGCTGCTAATAAAAACCAAACGAATATCTGACCATTTGAAATTATTTAACTATTATAAACATTTGCTCTAGGCTAAAATGGCATTAGTTCCTCATGACATTCTTTTTTTTTTTTTTTAAACTTTATAACGTTTTCTTGGCATACAAAAAGAAAATTACAAATAACAGTGCTTTCTTGACACAGCACATATAAGTCTTGTAGCACATGGGACTTATGCCTAGCACTGTCAAACCAAGAAAACCAGGTTAATACTAGCATCATCCTTGTTCAGCCAGCCTTGTAATAATCAGGATATATGCCCCATATCTTCTCATACTTAAAGTTCTCGTTTCTCATTGCAAATCGTAAACATTCAATATCTGAAATGTCTTGAACTTGGCCATGCCAATGATCTGTTCAAGGGTTATATTTCCAGAAGGTTGCAATTGTAAATCTGGCCACCAGCAACAGCTGGCCGACAAAAGGTCTATACTTTGGAGGGACTGATGAACCAGCTCACCTCCTAAGGAGACCTGTTATTGGCATACTACACACAGGGAAACTTTGTATATCACCAATTTCCTGCATGAACTGTGCCCAGAATTAATTAATCCCTGGACATTGCCACCATTTATGCAATATTCCCGTTTCACTGCACCCCCCTTCCAACATACCGTGTCTGATGCTAGGTGTATACTATGATAAAATATGGCTGTATGCTAAGTTCTGTGTAGCAACCGGATCATTAACTCAACCCACTTGGTACATACAGAACTAGCCCAGATGTTCTTTCACACCTTATGATCATAAGAAGTGCCCAAGTCTACTTTCCATTTCTCTATCAAGACCAGGGAGATTTCTGCCCCAAATTTGCCAATCAAGATACCCCAATACATGGCTGTGATTCCTTTAGCCGAGGTCTCAGGATAACCAAGGTAGTCCTTCATTCTGTTCAATGGTCTCAATGGAGCTGATATATCCAAGTGGCCCACTAACGCTTCTTGCAGCTGCAGTTAAACTGCATGCATACGAGCCGGTAAATCAAACTCCTCACCGAGATCACTAAAAGACTGAAAACCTGTGTCATTCCAGAGATGAGCAATAGTAAAGAGGCCCTGCACCTTCTATTCTTTAATTTCCTTGCTAAAGGTGCACCCTGAGACAGTTGAATTCCCATTTATCGGGGCAATAGGCAAAACCATGTCATCCAAGGTGCCTAGAAATCTTTGCACTTGGATGCATACCCTAAGAGTATGCACTAGAATAGGACTCCCCTATCCACCCTATGTCGAATTGACTGACTATCTTTTTGATAAAATCTCATCTACCTATGTCTGAATTTTTCAGGCTGGAAGGGTTAACATTCTTATGGTTTAACTATTTTTCCAAAAAAAAAAAAAAAAAAGAAAAATTAAGGTTTCCTCCTCAAGCTATGGCTACCCCGGAAGCTTACATGATTTCAATATATCTGATCTGGCCTTTTCTATTTTTTTTCCTTTGGTTAATGTTCTGAACATGCAATATAATAGTTTAATCAATTCCAGTAATTAAACCTGTTAATGATTATTGCTCTTTGTATCTTCACTTTCAGAAACAAACAAGACAGGTTTACAAATGGAAAAATCACCCTAATATCCCCTGGTAAGTTTAATACGTTTCTATAGAGTATATGCTTTCTAAAGGCTGCCTGTAATGTAATGGAGATTGGAGATAAATAGGGAAGTACCAAACTGGCTTCTTTGATGTGGTCACAAACATACATAGCAGGCTACTGCCAGCCCTTTTTTAACTAAAACTATTACTACTATTTATTACTTCTAGAGCTCTACTTGACGTACGCAGCACTGTACAAATTCACATAAGAGATAGTCCCTTCTCCACAGGGCTTACAATCTAATCAAGACAAACATACAGGACAAGAGAGACTTCGGGAATTTCTTTTATTAAGAAAATGGTTAAAACCAATAAGGCTGTGAATAAGGGGTTAAGATTTAAAAGCAGCCTTAAAAAGGTAAAGTTTTCAGACTGGATTTGAAGACGACCAGAGGGAGCAGGACGTACCAAAAGTCTGTTTCAAGAGTATTCCAAGAGCATTTAAACACGTGATGGCCCTTCTCTTGTAAATATGAAAAAGGGGTCTGGATGTTACCCACAGACCTGTAGAAGGTCTTTGGGCGCGACGGTGTAGGCCACCGCTAATCGGAAGCCAAGAATCAGTGAGAAGCAGGGTACTCTGCTACTCTGTGGACTGAGCATGAAGCTATTCAGAAAACCCCAAACATTTTAAAACCTTTTTTTTAAAAACATACTTTTTCGCAGTGGCCTTGGGATGCAGTAATGTACAGACAATGGAGTCCATTTTAAAAGGAGCGCGCGTGCATACATGGACACGCTGATTTTATGACATGTGGCGATGCATGCTGGATTTTCAAATACGCACGTGCATGTGCAGGCGGCGCGCACGCGGGGGGGGGGGGAGGGGTGAATGTTTGCGAATTACGCACGGCGAAGAGAGTAGGACTTCCCCAGTTCCCTCCAATTAAGGAACGGCCTGGGAAGGAGCTTCCCTATACCCCTATCTAACCTTCCTACCTTTTCCCCTTCCCTCCCCGACTCCTATCCCCTACCTACTTATTTCAACTTTGCAGTGGAAGTAATTTTGCGCGCTGGCCAGCGCACACTTCCCCGGGACAGCAGCTATTGGCGCTGCCCCCCCTGCCCCTTTTTCAGGGCCCAGCACTTGTGTGTGCCTGGCCGGGCCCTTTTGAAAATGTGCGCAGTGCGTGCAGGGCCCGGCCAGGCAAGCAAATCCCAAATTTTACACACGCGGCCTTTTGAAAATCCGCCTGAATGGCCTCTGTTCTGCAAAAGCCTTATATTGGGAAAATGTCTCAATATCTAGAGATATTTGTCCAGTGGCTGCAGAAAAAAAACATTGGAACTCTCTCGGAAGGAAGAGGACAATATTGAGCTCTCTGTCCCGCAGACATTGGCTCTTGTTTATCATTTCTGACAGATCTCTACATTTTTCAGAATCCAGGACAATGGGAATAATACCATAGCAGGGAGGACATTACTCAGTCAGAAACAAAGTAGATAATTTGTAAACAGCCTAGGCTTATATCATGAAATACTTATCTGGTTGCCCTACTATGTGTCATTCCAGGAGTGGCATGCTAGAATTCTTCCTTGACGCAAACAAAAGGAAGAGGATGTGTCCAAGTCCTTACATTATAAGTCATATATGTAGCTTCTCATGCTGGTCCTTGTTAGTTATTTTCAACCATAAATATTTGGATTTTAAATAGGAAACAACAATTGATTTGGTAAAAAAATTCTCTCAAAGTCAAAAACCTTTCAAATGAGCCAAAGTCAGTTTACATGCTTGATGCAACTAGTACCGCCCACATACAGGTAATGGATTCACTGTTGCTTAACATTTTGTTTCTGGGGAGGGAGAATTTTTGTAACCTGTTTGCCTAGTGTTTTGAATTTTCCAGACAGGGGAGCAGCTCTCCTCAAATTGTCTATGTAGGTGCAAATGATGTTGGTACCCTGCCCTGGCAGATCTTGTACTCAATTCTTAAAAGGGAAAGCATGCATGTGTGTTCCCTTTATTATTTGCCAGGGGTACACAGCAAGTGCCCACAGACCTTTGCTCTGTGTGCAGGTAGGATTTCTAGGGAAAGCACCACATGCAGATTTGAAAATTCATTATCCTTGGTGCAATTTTCTGATCTTGCTCAAAACGTACCTCTTGAAATGCTTCCCCTCAGTCTGGATAAAAATGCATGTGCTATGGGACCCTGAGCTTACTTTTTGCCAGACTGAGTGAGAGCAGTTGTCAGATCACCAGTTTACCTGGGTAAGCTGCAATTCAGCCTGGCAAGTAGCTTTGAAAACTTGTCCCCACTGTCATGCTTCCCAACATGCTTTTTCCTTAAAATAGAGATGTATACAAAATTTGATTTAGAGTTTACAAACTTAAATCCTGCCCCTAATCCAAGGGTTCACATCAGACAAGGGGTCAACAGATCACAGACAAAGATAGTGTCTTGAATGCCGGTATAGATAAATGCCGGTATAGACAATGCCGGTATATACAAAGATAGTATAGAATATATATACAATATATATATAGATACATATATAGATAGATATATATATACAATATAATATATATAGATAGATATATATATACAGTATAATATATATATAGACAATGCCGGTATATACAAAGATAGATAGAATGCCGGTATAGACAAAGATAGTGTCATGAATGCCGGTATAGAAAAACGTTAAATAAAATAAATAGTCTTTATTTCCCATGCAATTACAAAATAAATCCATTTCCTCCCTAATTTCAAACACTGTTTTCACAGAAAATCCAATATTAAGGCTGGATTTGAGGACCTAAAACCTAAACCAGTATTAGCCTTCCCAGCTCTACCTTAAAGAAAATGAATGGCACAGACAGTGCATTTTAAAGGCTCCTTTTATAAATGTTTTCCTTTTCTTATCAGAAGTCTAGTATGGTTTAAGAGGCACGGCTAGGACTCTAGAGCAATCTTGGACTCATTATGTAATGCCATACCAAGCAGTGTCTGTGTTTATGTAGTATCATATTTATCTTATAAGGATGTGTTTATTTATTTATTTTTAAATTTTCTTTATTGCAAATTTTTATCATTAATACAAGATATGCATAATTCAGGAAATATGGAGCAACTAGATTTACAGATCCCAAGCATACATTTAGAAAGAAAATTTTAAATAATGCCAGTACCCGCAAACTTAAAGGTCATATGAGCAACAAGGTGTAAAGGATCGTTGCAAAAGGTAATGGGAAAAGGAATTTATGCAAAGCCAAAGCATCAGATAATCCTAATTAATTAAACCTCATGAGAATTTGGTATCTTGGGCTTTTGGGAGTCCAGAAAACAACTTAATTATGAAGGTTGAAAATAAACATATTTATTTATTTATATTTATTTATTTGTGGTTTTTATATACCGGACTTCGTAGAATAACATCAGTTTGGTTTACATTATAACTTCAAAATCAGCAAAACAGAGGCTTTACATAGAACTTATAACTTATGGAAAAAACAGTGAATAAAATAAAATTAAGTAAACTATATATTAATACGAGACTTAAATGGAAGGACTTAAATAGAGGTTGTTGGATAACTGGGATGATATTGAGAGAAATGATTGGGGATGGGGTAGAGGGAGGGGGGATGGGGATGGACGGAATGTATAGAATTCAAAGTGGAGGGGGGTGGGTTGTATATTGCTTATAGGGAGGGGAATGATGAGTTGCAAGGTTTGCATAGGGGAGGGAAAGGAGGAGTAGCACAGATTGCAAGGAACTATTTACGATAGATGCATTGGGGAGGATATATAGCATATGTTTATAAAACTATATACAAGGTGTGCATTATTGAAGTTATGTATATCAAGGTGTGAAGTTGAAAATTCAAAAATGGTAGCTACTATGAGAGGTAGATATCAATCATACCTGGCATCTTTAAATTTTAATATACATTTACATGGATAATGAACAATGAATTGAGCCCTCAAAGTAATATTCTCCTGACTCATTGACAAAGGTTTTCGCCGATGATCCTGACTTACTCTAGCAAGGTCTGGATAAATCCAGACCTTCTGGCCTTTGAATAAAGACAAATGATTATGTAGATTATGTAGTCTTGAGACTACAAAGAAATCAGAAGCGTGCCTCTGTTAGACACTTCCAAAGAAATCATGCAAATTTATACCTGTCTCAGCAGAGCCCCCTCTCTTTCCATGGGCAGAAAATAAGCTTTGAACATAGGTGGAATAGCCTCAGATGGAATCTTTAATATCTCTACCATATCATTTTTTAAATAATCCAGTGGAGAGAGATAGTCCAGAACTGGAAAGTTTAACATGCTAAGATTGAAATATCTGGATGAGTTCTCTTAAGTTTTCCAGCTTTTTATTTTCAGCCATATTTCCTTGCACCAAAGTTGCAAGGATATCAATAAGTTGTTTTTTCCAGTTCTTCCAATTTCCCCTTTTGTGTTGTAGCCAAAGTCTCAGAAACCTGGATCTGTCTGCGTATATCAGTAGTAATAGTGGTTAAAGAGGAAACAGACTTTTGACGTGTAACGAGAACTCCCCAAACAGAATCTAAGGTCATATCAGCAAGGTCTCTGCAAAACGCCACAAGAGCCCAAATTCAAGGATTCACCACCAGCATTTTATTCAGTTCAACGTTGGATTCAGCATAATCCCCACCAAGGCAGGGGGTGGATGCCAGGAAGGAAGGCTTCCATTCTCATTGCTAGCAAACACAGTCTGGTGATCTCCTAATGGAAAGCCCCTGCAATCCTTCCTGTACCAGTTCCCGCAACGTCGGAGGGAGGAAATGCCCCATCTATAGCCATCAACACATCCTGAACTAAGGGGGAGCTTGATGGTGCCTCCCCGATCAAGTTGTTCGGATTTGGTGGTGAAGGCGTCCGAGAAGCTCCGGGGCTAACCGTGGAATCAAGGTCTGGTGGGGAGGCTGTTCACTCCCCGGCCTCTCCCACCAAGGACACACCCAGAGCAATTTATGGTGCCAAGGAACGAAAACCTACAATCTTCTGCTGACCAGGGGAACTCAGGAGAGTGGCTGAATTTTCAATCCTGTTGCCCCTTTCTCTTGGTATGTGATATTGAGAAAATAAAAGCAAGTAAAACAGGGTCAACAGCAGAGGCTATCCGCAGCATCTTTGCATAGAACCGCCATCTTATCCCTCCAGGATTTATTTATATATTTGTAAAATAAGTTAGCTGTTCAGTACAGTGATAACCTAATGGAGGTTTATCATTCATTGATTTATATTCTGCCTTCCAAACTTCCAGAGCCAAAGCAGAATACTGCAATAAAAATATATACAATAATAAGAATATCGATCAAAAAAATTTCACAAATATAACAAACATAAAATAAAAATACAACAAAGACCATAACACAAATATGAGCAACAAAATACTAGCAAATATATGTTAAAGTACCAATATCAACATTAAAAAAAAAAAAACAAAAATCAAAATCTGCAAGAATTGTGCACTGAATAATTCAAGATTTGTTTTCCACATGCATCATATCAAAGGCGACAGCAAACAAGCACCTAAAAGAAAGGCACCATCCCAGTGATAACTGAATCAAGAAAATGCCAGTTGAGAGTTTTGGCATCTTTTCTAAAAGGCAAAAGAGGTATACATCTTAGGGGATTCAGTTCCAAAGAGTGAGGCCCGTTATTGAGAAAGCCTTTTGCCTTGTAGTAGGCAATCTGAAAGCCTTAGATGATGGGATCTCTAACAGGAAATGGTTGTACTCTAGCTCTGAATAGAGGCACTTACCCAAGTAAAATCCATTTAAAGTAATTTTTAAGCACACAACTCCTTGCATACCTAAGTAGCAGCTTTTGAGAAAAATCATTGCTGTCACCATTATTTCACAATTACTAGCGATTGAACTGAAGTTCAAATGAGAAGCTTGGTGGATCCCGAGGTGGTAGAATGGATTACAATCGGCTGACTGAACACCCGCGAATAGTGGTAAATGGAACCTATTCTGAAGAAAAAGAGTGGTAAGTGGAGTTCCTTAAGGATCTGTTCTGGGTCTGGGTCTATTTAATATCTTTTTGAGTGATGTTGTGGAGGGATTAGAAGGTAAAATTTGTCCTTTTGCGATGATCTGCCACAGAGTAGATGCATCTGAAGGAGTAGCAAGAATAAGAAGTGACCTAAGAAAGCTCAAGAAGTGGTTGAAGGTTTGGCAGTTGGGATTCAATGCCAAGAAGTACAGAGTCCTGCATTTGGGACATGGCAATATGTGTTGGGGGCAAAAGATTGATGTACGCAGATTGGAAGAGAGACCTCAGGGTGATAGTGTTTGATGATCTGAAGGTGGCGGAGCAATGCAACAAGGCAGTGACTAAAGTCAGAAGGATGATGGGCTGCATAGAGAGGGGCATAGACAGCAGGGAAAAGGAGGTAGTAATGCCACTGTACAAATCTTTGCTGAGGTCTCACCTGGAATACTGTGTTCAGTTCTGGAGACCTCAAAAAGGATAAGGACAGAATGGAAGATGTCCAGAGAAAGACAACCAAAATGGCATGGGTTCCTGTATGGAAAGCCATATCAAATGAGACTGAAGGACCTTAATATGTATACATTGGAGGAGAGGAGAGACAAGGGATATATGATACAAACCTTCAAATACTTGAAAGTTCTTAATGAAGCACAACAATAAAATCTTTTCCAATATAAAGGAAGCTTTAAAACTAAGGGTCATGATAAGAAACTCCAAGGGAGACTCAGGAACAATGTCAGGAAATAGTTTATCAGGTTCTGCAGATTAAAGACTTTATATTAGCTGTCAGATATTTTTCATTCCTGGGCTGGACCTGTGTTCAGGTCTGGATCAGCCAGGACTGTGGGATGCTGCCGAGGTAGTGCTTGAGGCGAGTCTCAGCCTTCACCTAATGGAAACACCTAGTGGCTAGATTCAGGGCCTGTGACTGCAGAGTCCCAGAAAGCTGTGGCTTTTGACCCCAGCTCAGGGCGGTCACTGCAATGACTAAGTTGGCAGGGGGATTACAAAAAATAAAAGGGGGGGGAATCCCAGGGGTAGTTACAAATGAGGGATTGCTTGTAAGACAATTTGAAAACCTTTAAGGCTTTGTTAAAGACATTTTTATTTAAGCAAGCGTATTATTTTGTCAGGAAGTCAGATGATTAAGACCAGAGTAGCATGTAAGTTTCGATGCAGAGATTTATGTATTGGGTGTTTTTATTCTGTGCGTTTCAAATCTTTGATGATTCTTTTTTTGTACATCACAGATTCACGTTAAGACATTCATAAGTTTTAATAAAAAAGATAAATGAAACATTATGGCACTACAGCCCAAAACAGCAAAAGGAAACTGCCACGCCAAAAAAAAAGGATACATCTTGCACACAAAATGCAAACGTTTCTTTGCTTATTTAAGCAAGTGGTAAAAAGAAAATATATATACATTTTCCTAAGAGGAATTATGTTAACCATCTGAAGCCACAGAACCACAAGAAGAAATAAGAAGACAAAAAATGCATCCCTTCTTCAAAGTCTTTTCATAATCCACAATCCTAGATTTTCATGGTTAGACATAGAATGTAATGTAGGCCGCTGCTTCCATTAGGCAAGTTAGGCTGTCGCCTAGAGCAGCACAATTTTGGGGGGCGGCAAATTCCCACCAGCACGAAGCCCAGGAGGGAAAGCCAATGCTGCCAAATAAGGGAGCGCAGTGCTGGAGCTGCCAAGAGGTCAGCGGGGGGAGGAGTGTGCATGACCAAAGATTCACCGAGGGCACTAAATACTCTTGCACCAGCCCTGACTCTAATCTATGAAGGGAAGAACTTCTAATGTTCTCCACTCTTTAAATATTTGCATTTCTGAGGGATGCAGATGAGTGCATCCATTTTAGATTAGACCTTTTTAAGTTACTGCTTTTAATAAAAATGTTTTGTTACCTTTGTTTGTGGGAATGGGAGAAGTTGAGAACAAGTTGGGGTTCTGTGAAAATGCTAGAAATTTCTTTCCAAAATATTTGGGGTTTCATGAAATTTTTTTTAATGCTGTTTATAAAGTGAGGATTTATGGAAAGCGATAAAACCTATTGCATTGAATGAAATAAAATGATAAAAAAAATACTCAGCAGTGTGTCACTTCTGTTAACGTTCCTACCATGTCCTCTATATCCCAAGGAAAGAGTCTTGCGTTGCAGTGCTCATACATGTTTTGGAAGAGAACACATATGTTTGGGCGTGAAAGCGAGTTCTTGTTTTGGCAGAATACTCCCTTTACTTTTCTTAACATCAACAAGAGAGAACATACAGAAATGTGTGCAACTCAAATGCCATGACATGTTGTGTGACAACTCAAGCTAAGATCTAATGAATTCAAAATCTAGGAAAAATGCATCCTCTTATCCCTAATTGAGAAAGCGGGATGCAAAAGTTTAGGGTGCATTTTATTCTGACGAGCAATAATGCAGAGAATGAGATCATTAAAAACCATCGAC
Source organism: Rhinatrema bivittatum (assembly GCF_901001135.1). NCBI lineage: Eukaryota > Metazoa > Chordata > Amphibia > Gymnophiona > Rhinatrematidae > Rhinatrema > Rhinatrema bivittatum. The sequence continues at coordinate 24,023,710 of NC_042629.1, forward strand.
TAATACATGTGCTGAATTTCCTAATCCATTGTCCTCCCATTGAAAATTTTTAACCTGCTAGTTGAATAAATTCTGTATGGCTAGGACATCATAGAGCAGAACAATCCGAAGTATCACAACAGCTTCAGTTTTACAAGGCTTTGAGCTGCTTTAAAAGATCCGTTTCTGAAAGCACTCGAACATGTTTAATAAATTCTAGCACAGAAATCGCATACGGTGTCCTGCTGTAACTTTCAAGATTCCATCCATCATTCTTGGCCCCCGGGACCTGGATTTGACACCCTGCCTAGCAAGCTTAGCTCTGGTTGGTTGGAAGAATGCCATCTTATGTTCAGGTCAAAAGAGCAGCTGTAATTTATCTGGATGGTGTTTTAACTAGCCACAGCAGAGCATAAAGCCCAAAGTTAAAGCAAAAACATTCTGGCAGCGCTTTCACAAGTAATCCATATTAATTTTATCTCATAATAAGAAAAGGGTAGATCTTTTGCTTGCAATTAAACATTAGTTTAGCTATTTTGGCCTGCTGAGCAGCATGTCTGTGCCCTGTGTCAATAGGCGTTAACATTCCCTTCTGATGCCCTAGTCAGCCTTTCTGGTTTTGGGAGCGTAGTTTGGAACTCAAGCTATGAGAATAATTTCACAGGAGGAGTTATTTTTACATGTGATTGCCATTTCAAACAATTTGGCATGCAAGCATTTTTTTCATTGTTAACATCAAACTGAACAGACCTTGCGTAGTGTTGCAGAGTCCTCCATATGAAAAAGTTTGATTTTGTTTTCGGCAGCCTCCTTCTCTTCCACCTCCTGCATGTACACTGGTTTTCAGTTTGGCTGCCTGTCCAAAAGCGCTTTTCATCTTGGATGTTTCCCATGATTGAGTCAGAGCAAGAAGCAGCAAACAGCATTGTCTTTACTGGTGGCCAAACCACTGAGCACTTGTGAATTCACCCCAGGTTTCTGAGGTATGACAGCTGCATGTAAATATTCAACATTAGGGAAACTCGAGGTGGTACTTCATCCTAGCAATTGGTTGGGCTGCCTTGCAGTTCCATGCACATTTTTCCTGTCTATCCTCTGCTTACATCCATAGAGGCAGGTATAAATGTTTTGAAATGCTAGCGGCCCACCGAAGGCTCCCTAGTGAGCGAAACTCTCTAATCTAGAGCTCAGAACCTGGCCCTGAACCTACAGCTTGACATAGATAATATAATCAGTTTGGAACAAGAAAAAATAAAATATAGTGGGATGGGAACTGGAAAGTTAATTTTGAAAACAAAAGCAAAATAAGGTCACGAGTAATGAGCTGGCAAGGAACTGCCAGCCTTGGTTTGCATAAGAAGAAATTACTACTTACCTGATAATTTCCTTTCCTCTAATAAGGGCAGGGCAATCCCCATGAGTGGGTTATGCACCTCTGCCAGCAGATGGAGATGGAGCAAAAGCTGAAGTCATAGCCATATAGTCCTGCCCCGACCTTAGCCCACCAGTATTCTCTGGACAAGCCAAACTGTGGGCAAAACTGATTATCCTTGAACATTACTATTAACAATCAACCATTCATGTTTCCCAACCATTAGGAACACTGAGCTCAGCCAAAAGAAGGAACAGATGGGCCAATATGGTACAGTGCGCTCCGTTGGAGCGCACTGTACCGTATTGTTAACCTGCCATTGGACGCGCGTTTTCCCTTACCCCTTATTCAGTAAGGGGCGGAAAACGCGTGTCCAACATGCCGAACCTAATAGCGCCCTCAACATGCAAATGCATGTTGATGGCCCTATTAGGTATTCGTGCGCGATTCAGTAAGTAAAATGTGCCAAGCTGCACATTTTACTTTCAGAAATTAGCGCCTACCCAAAGGTAGGCGCTAATTTCTTCAGGCACCGGGAAAGTGCACAGAAAAGCAGTAAAAACTGCTTTTCTGGGCACCCTCCCACTTAATATCATGGCGATATTAAGTCGGAGGTCCCGAAGGATAAAAAAAAATAAAAAATTTTTAAGTCAGCTGGCAGCTGTCAGGTCGAAAACCGGATGCTCAATTTTGCTGGCGTCCGGTTTCCGAGCCCGTGGCTGTCAGCGGGCTCAAGAACCAACGCCGGCAAAATTGAGCGTCGGCTGTCAAACCCGCTGACAGCCGCCGCTCTGGGCCAAAAGGAGGCGCTAGGGACGTGCTAGTGTCCCTAGCGCCTCCTTTTGCCCGTTTCTACCGCCGGACCTAATTTAAATACTGAATCGCATGCACAGGTGAGTGGCCTGTGCGCGCGCCGGGAGAGCGGGCGTTCGCCTGCTCTCTCGCGGACTTTACTGAATCGGCCCGAGAGTTAGTAAACTAAGGGCTATACCAGTTTTCAATGAAGAGCAGGAATCATACTCTGCATAGCTCACTTGAAGAAAGGCAAACCACAAACTAAAATTTTGGCAGCCGAAGGTGGATCGGGAATTGACCTGCCCTTCCTAGAAGAAAGGAAATTATCAGGTAAGTAGTAATTTCTTCTTCCTTAGCATTTGAGCAGGTCAGTCCCCACGAGTGGTATGTACCAAAGCTAATCTCGAGATTACATTTTCCTAAGAGCATAGCTCTCTGCTTCAACGGCAGGGGAGAAGAAAAACTGATACTTCACGCATATCCAGCATAGCTCTCTGCTTCAACGGCAGGGGAGAAGAAAAACTGATACTTCACGCATATCCAGCATAGCTCCCTGCTTCAACGGCAGGGGAGAAGAAAAACTGATACTTCACGCATATCCAGCATAGCTCTCTGCTTCAACGGCAGGGGAGAAGAAAAAAGGATTCGCACTCACAAAGTGGGGAGTAGCTGGCTTGTTACGGCGGGTACTACCCCAAACCAAATAAGCCTGATACTTCACTTTCAATGCATTTCTAGCATAGCTCTCTGCTTCAACGGCAGGGGAGAAGAAAAACTGATACTTCACGCATATCCAGCATGGCTCTCTGCTACAACGGCAGGGGAGAAGAAAACAACCAATAAGGGCTGAATAACATAGTCTGGGTAAAACAAATAAGCATGGGTGTAGCTTGCTTATTGCGGCGGTTACTTCCCCTACTACCCCTAACTAATCAAGCTTGATATTTCACTTGGATGCAGCTCCATCACTGCTCTCTACATTAATGGTGGGGGTGGAAGGGAAATAGAACCAAAGAGCTAAGAGAAACAGATAAGTATGAGAAAAAATGTGTGAAGCTTGCTGGGCAGACTGGATGGGCCGTTTGGTCTTCTTCTGCCGTCATTTCTATGTTTCTATATATATGAGAAGGGCGGGAGACTGCCAGTGGTCCAATCAATACCGCCTGTGCAAACACGACATCCTCCCTAGCATCCAAGTGGTAATGCTTGAAGAAGATGTGCAAAGATGACCATGTCACCACTTGGCAAATTTCAGCAGGCGACATCAAATGAAACTCCGCCTATGATACCGCCTAAGCCCTCCTGGAATGCGGTCTAACCTGTTTTGGCAATGCCACCTCAGCAGCCATATAGGCTGCCATAATGACTTCCTTAACCCAGCAGGCTATCATTGGCCCTGTCGCCAGTGTTCCCTGTTTACCTCCCTCATGGAGCAGAAACAGGCGATCAGACTCTCCAAGTACCACAGTAAATGCCGCTTAATGTCAAAGGAATGCAAAAGACACTACTCAGCTTCATCTCTGTCCCTGTCCAAAGCAGGCAGGGAAATGGACTTAATAAAATTAAACTCTAAAACCACCTTTTGGCAAAAGAGAATGCACAGTCCAAAGTTGAATTGCGAAAAGAGAAAAGTTCAAAGTGGTATAGTGAAATTGAAAGGTGGAAATGATCAATGTGTGGAGAGAGACGAAGAGATGGCAGAAATATTAAACGAATACTTCAGTTCTGTGTTCACTAAAGAAGACCCTGGAGAAGGACCATCTCTACACAACAAGAAACTGGAGGGGAGTGGAGTAGATGATAATCCTTTTACAGTAGAAAATGTATGGGAAGAGCTAAAGAATCTGAAAGTGGACAAAGCCATGGGACCTGATGGGATTCATCCAAGGATACTGGGGGAGCTCAGAGATGTGCTGGCGGGTCCGCTGTGTGACCTGTTCAATAGATCCCTAGAAACGGGAGTGGTGCCGAGAGATTGGAGAAGAGCGGTGGTGGTCCTGCTTCACAAGAGTGGGAACAGAGAGGAGGCTGGTAACTACAGACCGGTTAGCCTCACTTCGGTGGTGGGAAAAGTAATGGAGTCACTGCTGAAAGAATTGTGAACTATCTACAATCTGGAGAATTGCTGGACCAGAGGCAGCATGGATTCACCAGGGGAAGATCCTGTCACACAAATCTGATCGACTTTTTTGACTGGATAACCAAGGAATTGGATCAAGGAAGAGCGCTCAATGTCATCTACTTGGATTTCAGCAAAGCTTTTGATACGGTTCCTCACAGGAGACTGGTGAATAAAACGAGAAGCTTAGGAGTGAGTGCCGAGGTGGTGGCCTGGATTGCAAACTGGTTGACGGACAGAAGACAATGTGTGATGGTAAATGGAACTTTCTCTGAAGAGAGAGCGGTTTTAAGCGGTGTACCGGTGTTGGGACCGGTCCTGTTCAATATCTTTGTGAGCGACATTGCGGACGGGATAGAAGGTAAGAATTTGTCTTTTTGCGGATGACACTAAGATCTGCAACAGAGTGGACACGCCGGAAGGAGTGGAGAGAATGAGACGGGATTTAAGGAAACTGGAAGAGTGGTCGAAGATATGGCAGCTGAGATTCAATGCCAAGAAGTGCAAAGTCATGCATATGGGGAGTGGAAATCCGAATGAACTGTATTCGATGGGGGGGGAAAGGCTGATGTGCATGGAGCAGGAAAGAGACCTTGGGGTGATAGTGTCTAATGATATGAAGTCTGCGAAACAATGCGACAAGGCGATAGCAAAAGCCAGAAGAATGCTGGGCTGCATAGAGAGAGGAATATTGAGTAAGAAAAGGGATTATCCCCTTGTACAGGTCCTTGGTGAGGCCTCACCTGGAGTACTGTGTTCAGTTCTGGAGACCGTATCTACAAAGAGACAGAGACAAGATGGAAGTGGTACAGAGAAGGGCGACCAGAAAGGTGGAGGGTCTTCATCGGTTGTCATACTAGGAGAGATTGAAGAATCTAAATATGTACACCCTGGAGGAAAGGAGGAGCAGGGGTGATATGATTCAGACTTTCAGATACTTGAAAGGCTTTAACAATCCTAAGACAACAACAAACCTTTTCCATCAGAAAAAAATCAGCAGAACCAGAGGTCACGAGCTGAGGCTCCAGGGAGGAAGACTAAGAACCAATGTCAGGAAGTATTTCTTCACAGAGAGAGTGGTGGATGCCTAGAAATGCCCTTCCGGAGGAAGTGGTGAAGACAAAAACTGTGAAGGACTTCAAAGGGGCATGGGATAAACACTATGGATCCATAAAGTCTAGAGGACGTGAATAAAGAGGGGGTGGCTTGCATACAGAATGCTGAACAAGCAGCTAGATAGAAGGGCTCAAAATAGAAGAACAACAGGAAGCCGCTGCTGCCACAGCCGCTGCCGAAGTGTGAGGAAAGGCTAAGCTAGAGATCGCCTCAGACCTGTTGCAGTAAAAGGGAGAAGCAGCAGCCCTTGAAGCCCTAATTAAAGGTCTTGTTGGGGGGGGGGGGCAGTTGTGTCAGCCACGAAAAGTAGCAGACGCAAGGATCAATAACTGGGGCCTGCAAGCCCAAAGGTGGAAGGAGGCGGCAGAATACTGCACGGAGCGGCAGTAGCCACAGAGGCATTCACAGAGCGGGATGCCAGTGGTCTGTGTTCCACCTTCACGGAGCAGAAGGATGGAGGGCTGCCATCTCCAAAAAAAAAAACACCAAAAAAAAAACAGGGGTGGGTAAGAGTAGGTCATAGGCTATAGGTATTGCCAATTATTAGGCTTGTTCAATATTTGTTGTTTAATGTGGCTCGTGGAAATGGGGGCTACTACCTGGAGATAATATCCTTGTTCAGTGTACATTCACACAGTTGATGAGACTCCATCATTGCTCTGGGCTTCAATGGCAAGAGGTAATGTGGAAGAAAAAAAAAATTTGTATTCACAGGGAAGTGAGGTGTAGCTGGGCAGATACTTTACTTTCAATGCATGTCCAGTGTAGCTCTTTGCTTCAACGGCAGGGGAGATAGTCTAATACTTCTCGTTCAACGCATAGCTCTCTGCTTCCACGGCAAGGGGAATGAGGAAGGGAGGATCTGTATGTGGATTGCATAGTCTGGGTGGACAGGGGCAGGGGTGTGGCCTGCTTGTTGCGGCGGTTGCTACCCCTAATTGAGCTGGATATTCGCTTTATGCAGTTCCAGTGCTGCTCTCTACATTGATGGTGGGGGGAGGGGAAATAGAACTAGAGAGTACTAGAAGCCAAGCGTAACAAGTATGAGAGAGAGGAAAAAAAAAAGTACATAGCTTGCTGGGCAGACTGGATGGGCCTTTTGGTCGTCTTCTGCCGTCATTTCTATGTTTCTATGTTTCATCTGAGATGGTAGCCAGAGGGGACTGCCCACCAGAAGTCTCTGGAGATCAGTGCACCATGGCCTTCAAGCCCAATCCGGAGCCATTAAAAAGACGGTGTTGGTTTGACTTGCAATCTTCTATATCAGTCTGCCTATCAAAGGCCAGGGCAGAAATGCATACAGCAGGGCGCCACATGGCCAATCCTGAATAAGAGTGTCAATGCCCATCGCTTTTGGGTCCCGCCTGTGACTGAAGAAGCGTGGAACCTTCTTGTTGTTCATGTTTGCCAACAGATCTAAATCCAGTAGGCCCCAGCGATTCACCAGGAGTTGAAAAGCCTCATCAGTCAGCTCCAAGCTTCTCGTGTGGAGGAAATCAGCTCTGATATTGTTCTGTCCGGCAATGTGGGAGGCGAATATGCTTAGGAAATGCTGCTTTGCCCACACCATGAGTGCATCTATCTCCTCCAACACTTGTTGACTCTTGGTTCCACCTTGATGTAAGCCACCGTTGTCGCATTGGCAGACATTATCCGGACTGCCCAAGCCTCTAACTGCTTAGCGAACCGCAGGCATGCTAACCGAACTGCTCGTGCCTCCAGTCTATTGATATTCCACTGCCACTTGCTGCATTCCAGTGCCCTTGTACCACTATCTCCTGACAGTGAGCCCCCCCCCCCGCCCCCCAGCTCCAGAGGCATCTGTCGTGAGCACCAACCAATCCGGTGTCCAGAGAAACTCTCTTCCTGAGATGATCTACCTGTATCCACCAGTTCAACTAGGAAATCACCTCTTAACAGGAGGAGCAGTCTCACAACATAGTTCTGTAACTGCGGACTCCATCTGGAGAGCAATGCACGCTTAAGAGGGCACATATGAGCCCTCGCCCAGGGAACTTCTTCCAATATGGCAGCCATCAACCCCAGGACCTGCAGATAAGACCACATGGTTGGATGAACAGAGTTCCGCAGGAACCAAACTCGCATCATCAACCTGCGGATCTGAGACCGGCAGAAATACTCTGCTCTGCCTTGTATCAAGCCGAACCCCAAGATACTCCAGAGTCTGAGATGACTGCAAATTTCTCTTGGCCAGATTCACCACCCAGCTTAGCTCCTGTAGTAAGGAAACCAAACTACAGGAAGTGCAAAGATTCTCTTGCACGTCTGTGGCTCAAATCAACCAGTCGTCCAGATAAGGGTGAACTAGAATGCCTTCATTGTGCAGGGCCGCCGCTACCACCACCATGACCTTGGAAAAGGTCCTGGATGCCATGGCTAGCCCGGAAAGGCAAGGCCTGAAATTGGTAATGACGATCCAGAATAGCAAACAGGCGGAACTGCTGATGTTCCCGATGGATGGGAGTATGTGGATACAACTCCATCAGATCTAGAGATGTGAGGTATTCCCCTGCTTGTACTGCCATTATGACAGTGCGCAACGTTTCCATCCTGAAATAATTGACTTGTAAATGTCAGTTGACGCCCTTGAGATCAGTATGGGCCGAAGCGATCCTTCCTTCTTGGGTATGACAAAATAAATGTAATAGCGGTCCATATTTCACTGCGATTCAGGAACGAGAAACACCATTTTCAGGTTCAACAGCCTTTGTAACATCCCTTCCATTTCTACTCTCTTCTGAGGAGAGTTGCAAAGAGAGACCATAAAAGCATCTGGAGAAATGGGATGAAATTTGAGAGCATACCCGTCCCAAATCACTTTGAGAACCCATTGATCTGAAGTAATCTGGACCTACTTGTGATAAAAACGGGATAGGCAGCCACCTATCTTCTGCACCACCAGGTGAGCCCACAAACTTAATTGGGAAGACAGAGGGGCTCCACCTCTGGAGCCCGCATCCTTTCGAGGTCCTCTGGGATGAAAAGACTGAGACCTGTGTAAGGCACAGGACCTTTGGGAAGAACTCCCCCTGTAAGGCTGAAATGCTGGTGGTCTTGAAAGTGGTCACCCACCCAGAAAGACTGGGCAATCGGTTTCTTGTCCTCTGGCAAAAGAGGGATCTTTCCCCATTTACTTGCCAGTTTTTCTAATTCACTGCCAAACAATAGCAAGCAAAAGTGTATTTACTTGTGTAAAACCCAGTTTTAAGAGCGTAAATCATTTTGAAAATGACCTCCTAAGGCTCTAATCACTAAGGACTGCTTTAGGGTAGGGAAGAGTTCTGGTATATTGACTTGACAATGAGCCCCTTATACTGTTGCTCTGCTTTCATAGCTGAGCTAAGATAATAATGCTTCTGTGCTTGATCAGTAGAATATCCTCCTTTCCTGTGATAGGTAGAGCTGCTGTCTCTGAACTAAAAGGATCCCGATTCCAGTTGGCAACAGTTTCTTGCCTTACAGTGGAGTTTGGGTGTGCATTGAAATCACTGAAAACCTGATGCTGTCATGTGTAATCATTTAGGGGTAAGAACATAAGAACATGCCATACTGGGTCAGACCAAGGGTCCATCAAGCCCAGCATCCTGTTTCCAACAGTGGCCAATCCAGGCCATAAGAACCTGGCAAGTGCCCAAAAACTAAGTCTATTCCATGTTACCGTTGCTAGTAATAGTGGTGGTTATTATCTAAGTCAACTTAATTAATAGCAGGTAATGGACTTCTCCTCCAAGAACTTATTCAATCCTTTTTTAAACACAGCTATACTAACTGCACTAACTACATCTTCTGGCAACAAATTCCAGTTTAATTGTGCGTTGAGTGAAAAAGAAGTTTCTCCGATTAGTTTTAAATGTGCCATATGCTAACTTCATGGAGTGCCCCCTAGTCTTTCTATTATCCGAAAGAGTAAATAACCGATTCACATCTACCCGTTCTAGACCTCTCATGATTTTAAACACCTCTATAATATCCCCCCTCAGCCATCTCTTCTCCAAGCTGAAAAGTCCTAACCTCTTTAGTCTTTCCTCATAGGGGAGCTGTTCCATTCCCTTTATCATTTTGGTTGCCCTTCTCTGTACCTTCTCCATCGCAATTATATTTTGAGATGCGGCAACCAGAATTGTACACAGTATTTAAGAGTAGATTTTATAACATGTGGCGACCAGAACTGTACACAGTATTCAAGGGTAGATTTTATAACATGCGTGTGCGCGTCCATGTGCACACAGTTCCTGGGATTTACTCATGCAGGCCTTTTAAAATCCGCCCCTAAGTAAGAATGACTGATGAATAACGACTTGCTGGATTGACTTGTGTGTTCACCGGGGGGGGGGGGGGGGTCAAGCATCTTGTTAAAAGAACTAGGAATATGTTTTCAGCATCTTCTAGTGGTGCGAACAAAGACCTCTAGCTATATGTGCATATCTGATATATGTATTGACTCTCAATAACTCCTATGGTTGTAGAATTACAATGGTGTGCACAGTATTTGTGTTGGATGCCACACAACCTAACCAAAAACATAATAGCTAAGTTTTATATATTTGACCAGCACAGCTTCTGCTAGCCAGAGGTGGTAGCATGTAATTCTTATTATTTTCTGTTAAAGAATCCAGTCAAGCCATTTCTGGTTTTTTTTTCTCCTTTTAAAGAACAGGGGGTTGCAAAGCCTGAGTTAAGTGCTGAATCCAGTTTTCAATCCTCTCCTACCCAATCACCACCTGGGGTTGTGCTTTTTAATTAACATTTACCTAATATTTTACTATTTCAGTGCTCTTGCATGTGCTTTGTTTGATCCCAACTTAACTATTATTATGATTGCAATTTTGATTTATGAAAAGTCAATAGCCTGCCATACATAGACCATTCATGTTGTGTAAACAAGTAATTCATCCTGCTCCCATAAACTGTATAAGTGCAAAAGAACTTGGTATTCTGCTTATGGTTTTCACTCTGTAAGGTTCAAAAGCCCTTCTTGGTAAACCAGTTACTGTGCTGAGCAATGAAGGCTGGGAAGATTCCCATCCCTATCACTGGAAGTGGCTTTCAAATGCACAGCACTGTGCCAGATTCATGTTCTATATTTTATGAGAATACTTTATCTAACACAACGTATACATGTGGTGCAATATTTGCTTCACACGTTCTCTTATTTACTAGAAACATTTATCACATTGCAAGGATAATTCTGGGTTCTCATTCAACTAATATTTTTTAAACATAAATGAATGTCTTTAAAACACATTTTTATTATAGATTTTTTTATATGAGCTGAAAGATAAGCTTGGCTACCTAAGGGATACATGTTTACAATGATTTATCAATAAGGACTTTTCTTATTGGGTACTGTGCAGGCCCCTTTTGTAAAAATCTCTTCCCAGTCGCTAGCTTTTGTACTGTCATAATATTTTGAATCTATACAGTATGGGAAAGTGTCACTTATTACCACCTTTGCTGGCTAGTGCCATCAGTAACATCATTCCTGCAGGTTTGGGTCAGATACAGAGAGCAGAGGAAAGGATAAGGGAGGAAGAGGAGTAGACATCATCAAAAGTAGGATCTGCTGATGCAGTAGGCCGAGGCAGTGAGGTTGGCTGACAAGTTTGTTATCTGTTAACAATAGCTATGTTATTAAAGGCCATGAAGCACTGTAGCATTTCTGAGGGGACATTTTTACCTCAGGGCTGGCTGATGCCATTATTTTAGAGAGACATGGCGAGGCAGGAGCTAGTGGGGATTGCTTCGGGTGCCTTTCTTCCTTTGTCCTCCATGAAAGGGGTAAGGAGGCCAGAGAGGACTCCAGCCCTGGCTTATTTCCTGGGGGAAGGGAGTGGGAGTAGGAGGGGCCCAGGGAGGACATGGCTAGGCTTAGCTCGGTTCAGCCCAACCGGGAGACCGACTTATTGGAAGGGGTGAGAGAGGTGTCAAAGGGCCCCAGGGGAGGCTACTTTTTTGTTTAAAAAACACACAAAAATACCCCAAAATTTTGTTCCATTTTTGGTTTGTTCCAGTCAACAAACTGAAAATAGCTTATTTGGTTTGGATGTGAGGTTATCAAATTTGTGGTTGATACAAAATTATTCAGAGTAGTTAGATCACAAGCGGATTGTGATACATTACAGGAGGACCTTGTGAGATTGGGAGATTTAGCATCCAAATGGCAGATGAAATTTAATGTGGACATGTGCAAGGTGTTGCATATAGGGAAAAATAATCCTTGCTGTAGTTACACGATGTTAGGCTCCATATTAGGAGCTACCACCCAGGAAAAAGATCTAGGCATCATAGTAGATAACACATTGAAATCTTCGGCTCAGTGTGCTGCAGCAGTCAAAAAGGCAAACAGAATGTTAGGAATTATTAGGAAGGGAATGGTTAATAAAACGGAAAATGTCTTAATGCCTCTGTATCGCTCCATGGTGAGACCACATCTTGAATACTGTGTACAATTCTGGTCGCCGCATCTCAAAAAGGATATAGTTGCGATGGAGAAGGTACAGAGAAGGGCAACCAAATTGATATGATTATCCAATTAAGGGCAACCAAAATATATGATTATCCTATTAATCATACAAATTCCAATCCACTTCCCATATAGAGTATATTATTGTAACATGTAACCAAAAAATTTATTGGCACCCTCTAGATAATTCATAAACCAAACCAGACTTATTTACGTGCCTAATTGTAAATCGTTGTGATGGTGCATTACTAAACGACGGTATATAAAACTTTTGAAATAAAATTTGAAATAAATAAAGGGGATGGAACAGCTCCTCTATGAGGAAAGGCTGAAGAGGTTAGGGCTGTTCAGCTTGGAGAAGAGATGGCTGAGGGGGGATATGATAGAGGTCTTTAAGATCATGAGAGGTCTTCAACAAGTAGATGTGAATCGGTTATTTACACTTTCAAACAATAGAAGGACTAGGGGGCATTCCATGAAGTTAGCAAGTAACACATTTAAGACTAATTGGAGAAAATTCTTTTTCACTCAACGCACAGTAAAGCTCTGGAATTTGCTGCCAGAGGATGTGGTTAGTGCAGTTAGTGTAGCTGGGTTCAAAAAAGGTTTGGATAAGTTCTTGGAGGAGAAGTCCATTAATGGCTATTAATCAAATTTACTTAGGGAATAGCCACTGCTATTAATTGCATCAGTAGCATGCGATCTTCTTAGTGTTTGGGCACTTGCCAGGTTCTTGTGGCCTGGTTTGACCTCTATTGGAAACAGGATGCTGGGCTTGATGGACCCTTGGTCTGACCCAGCATGGCATGTTCTTATGTTCTTATGCCATTCATTTTAAACAAATGCACATCCCTCTTGATGCAGCTAGTTGCAATAGTTCCTGTGGGGAGATCCAGTACTGCATACTTTCTTAAAAGCTATTCACCTCTTTTCTAGAACCCTGAATCAGTTGCTAAGTTCTTATTTCTGCTCATTTGTTTAATTCAGTTTATTCTTAGGGGAAACTTCACTTTATAAATAAATAATTTTTCTTAGGATTTTGCTTCTCATGTTACCAGACAATCATTTTTACAGCTTTCTTGGCAGCTGACAAAAGGCTCAGAAATGTGTGCCCCTAAAGCCAAAGAAGACCACACTAATAATATTTTCTTGGACATGTAATTTATGTTGTTTTAACTGCCAGATTGAACATTAATTCAATAAATTAATTTGTATGGGCCGATGAACTCTGCTTTTGCAGTGGGAGGGTTCCTTAGCATTTGATCTGTTAACTGAAATCTGTTTTCATTTCACATCTCATGAATTTATGCACACCAAATGCATTAAACTTAAGTTTCTTCTTTCTGCTCTGTACTGCAAGATACATCTAGATTACATTCTGAGGTGTGCAATGTATTGTGCTCTTTTCTGCATTTGGCACTCAGCAGTATACATTTTCAGCACGAGCCGACTATGAAATCAAGTCAGAACATTTCTTTTTTCTAGTTGCGTGTTGCTCAGTCCTAACTCCTTCATCTCCTGCTGCAGCTTAAAAAAATAAAAATAGTCAGCTATTTCCTTGTTGGAGCTGTGACTGTAAATGTGTGGTTTGCACATCAATAGTCCCAAAGAATGGCTGGTTTTGTTTTCAGTGTCCTCTTTAAGCTGAATTATGTTGGTAGTGATCAGTATGTTAGCATAATTGTTGGGATGCTGCCTGCGGGCCTAGCTGCAGGCAGTCCCTCACCTGAAGTCTGGGGCCGCTGCCAACACTGTCCCTCACGCGGCCTGAAGGCCGCCGCCGCGCCACAACCTCTGAGGCTGCTGTCGATGCTCCACCCTCGCGGCGGGCAGAGCTGCCGCCGTTAAGCCTTCCCGTGGCAGGGAACCGCTGCTGGCCTGCTCTCCCTTGTGGCAGGAAGCCGCCAACGTTAGGCCCTCTTTCCATGGCCTAGTGCCGCTTCTGCCTGCTCCTCTTTGCGGCATGGATGCCGCCGTCACTGTCCTTGGTCCTGCCCCTCTTTAGGCACACGGACACGCCTCTTCTCTTCTTTTAAAGGGCCAGCGGCGGGAAAAGCCCCGCGTCCCTCATCGATGATGTCATTCATCCATGCCCTGGATCAGCCCTATAAAAGGGCCCTGCTTCAGTCTCTCAGAGCCTTTGGATCCGGTCTTCACAGAGTTTGTGGTCTTCCTTCCGGTCTAGGTCCTCCATGGTCTTCCTGTGCTTTGATGGATCTTTGTTCTATGTTCTTCGTGTTCCTGGTCTCCTTCATCTTGATGTTCCTGGTCTCATCCCTCGTCAGAGCTCCATCGTCGCTTGTTCTTTGTTCCTGATCCATGTCCAGATGTCATGATGTTTGGGCAAAAATGTAGATATGCCAAAATAGTCCAAGTGTAAACTTTATTTGAATGGAGACATGAATTCATACCAGTGCCCGACTCAGGCCGAGTTTTGCCCCATTTGGGGCTGCCTCAGGGGCTAAAAACAATAAATACATTATATAAATAAATTATATAAATAATAATAAAATTACAGTAGGACATACATAAATGCATTAAAAAACATAAAAAGTTTTTAAAACTTTATATCTAAAAGGTACCACAAATAGGGAAGAACATAATGTAACTTTAAAAAAAGGAACCAGACAAGGGTATGGTCAAATAAAAATACAGTGTCAGAACAATGTTTGTCCCTGTATAAAGTTGGTTTCTTTATATATATCTCAGAAATCTCTCTTAAGAGAGATTTCTTAAGAGAGATTTCTGAGATATATATAAAGAAACCAACTATACAGGGACAAACATTGTTCTGACACTGTATTTTTATTTGTTTTTAGCCCCTGAGGCAGCCCCAAATGGGGCAAAACTCGGCCTGAGTCAGGCACTGGTATGAATTCATGTCTCCATTCAAATAAAGTTTACACTTGGACTATTTTGGCATCTAATCTACATTTTTGCCCAAACGGTTTTCTTAGATAGCCTACCCTCTTGCTTTATCAGATGTCTTGATGTTCCAGATGATCCCGATGTTCCTGTCCTGACTCCATCCTTTAGCTCTTAGTCCAGTTCCCAGGTTCATCTGTTCATCTTTCCTGGCATGCCACCATTGTGGTCCGTGACCAGCCCATGGGGGGCTGTATAGGGCGCCTCGTTGTACAAGGCCTATCTTCTCGTCTGCAGCGCAAGCCTCTGGAAGGATCCTGTTTTTAATGCCCAGCTTCTGAATCCTGAGTCTTGAATGTTGTCCCAGTCTTTGGAGTCCCTTGTGCCTGCTTCCGTCCATGCCCAAGACTCTGCCAGAACCTGCTCCGCTCCAGCATGATCCGCGACCAGCCACAGGCGGCTGTGTAGGGTGCGCCCCGGTGCAGGCCTCTCCTGAATCTTCATCATGTCCTGGCTTCAAGTTCCACTGCTTCGTCTGGAGTGCTTCGCCTTCTGCGTGGTCCGCAACCAGTCATGGGTGGCTGTGTAGGGTGCGCTGTGATGCAGCACTCACCCAGTACTTTCTCCTGAATCCTTGCCTGAGACCTCCAAGCAACCTGAAACTTGTCTGTCTTCCGAGTATCCTGAGTCTACGTCTAAGTCTTCAGAGTATCTCGAGTCTTGTCTGAGTCTTCTGAATATCCTGTCTTCATCTGAGTCTTCTAGTTCCTGCCCTCAGCCTCCTTTTGGCCTCATGCACTCGTCATTCCCAAGTGGTGGGTCCGGAAGGGCTATCAAGTGGCCAGAGGGCTACTCTTGAGACCAGCATTGCGTTGCTGGGTCTCATTGGTGCGTGTACGTCCAGTGAAGGGCTGAGCCTGCCTTGTTCCTGATATTCCTTGCCTTGTCTTCAGTCAAGCCTTGCTCCTGCTCTGCCTGTGCTTGTATGTGCTCACCTCTCGCGGTGTGTTTTGGGGCTCCTCCCTGAGCCGTGCCATGATCCAAGGGCTCACAATCCCCCTTGAGAAGTGACCACACCTCCGCGACTCGCAACAATATTAACTGTTTAAACGTGCCCTTGGAAAGCCAGACCACTATTTTATGTTTGAGAATTTAATGATGTCTCTGGTAACACTCTTTTATAAACTATTGGTAATTAAAAAATATAAATTGTGTTTGTACCAGGAAATGGGGGCAATAGTAATGGACTCACCTGGGCAGGGAATAACTTTGCTGAAGGTCAATACCTCAGGAGCTATTTATGAGTAATTTATTGTATTCCAGAGGAAAAGGAGTGATATTTGAGCGATGAATGGTAGTTCCCCCTTCCCTCTTGCACTCCCAGAAGTCAAAGCATTATTTGTGCTTAAATACATTGAGGCAATGAAAAGGTCAAAATGAAACCAAGATATCCCAGAATTTGACTCTGCGCATCACAGATTTACCGACCAAGCAACCAACTTAGAAAAAGACAACCATGGAAAAAGAAAAGACACATTTTTGTTTGGGACCCAGCTCTCAATATTAACAGCGGCAGTACAGTTTATTTTGTAATTGATTAATAATCAAATATTGTCCACTGTAGTTGTCCTGTTGATTAAGAGCAGCCCTATCCAGCAGTAAATACTGAACTTTGTCGGAGCGCACTGTACTGTATCGGCCTGTTATTTTGTTAGCTATAGCTGAATATTTACCTCTATTTATTTATTTCACAAATTTCTATTCTGCTTCCAATTTATTCAAGACAGATTACAAATAAAACATAGATAATAGTAAAAAAAAAAATGATTTGCAGAATTTATAATATATGGACAATGATTCCTTCGACTCTTTTATATAGGAGCGGTTGATATCTTTTCGAGGAACAGTTAGATGTCTTTTCCACAACCCTAAGGGGTTTTTCACAATGATTTATTTTAAGCAAATTGAAATTGAAAATTTTTTTTTAAACCAAATGGGATTGTGGATAAGATTTTCAAAGCATCTAATTGTCCCTTGAAAAGATATCAACTGCTCATATATTAGAGAGTCAAAAGAATCATCCACGTATTATGAATTCTGTAAAAAAAATATGAAATTGATCTGTTCTAATTATGAAAGTACATCGATATTTTCGGTTTTATTTGGAAAAAAAATGTAAGATAAGAAAGAACAATTTGGGTGTAATTTTTAAAAGCTTTTATACGTGTAACTGGACTTTTGGAAAATTATCCTGGGGGTTGCATGCGTAATAGTACATGTGGAAGAGTTGTGTACTTGCATGAGGTATTCCTGAGGGAGGTAGTTGGGATGAGAAACCATATATGTGCACACTTGATTTTTGAAAGTATCAAAAGCTTGTGGTTAAATGTACTTGCACACAACACAGGGAATACGCACCTTACCCCACTAATTTTCAAAGTCCACTTACGTGTACAAATCTGCTTTGAAAATCAGGGTTGAGGTTTGCGTGCACATTCTACACCCGGACTTCAGCACTCCACGGGCTGTCATAAAATCAGCCTCCCTATGTGTATAAAAGGAGTCACGATTATATGAATGCCTCACTGAGAAGGAATTGTAGGTGTAGCTATACATATCAGAACTTCTTTTAAGTATAAGCCCATTTTATTTTGATCAGTTATTTCATATTTTTGTATAAGATATTATCAGAAAAATATGACCAATATAATTAAAGTATAATCTTTACAAATGTTCAGAGTTTTTGCATTAAAGAACTATATCTTTATACAAACCGTGACTACATGAAAATCTCTCTCTTTTTCCCCTGGTTTACATTTCATAATCCACTTTATATGACTACTACTTAGGTGTAGTGAATTTCATTTAAATAGTAATGTTATGAAACAGAGGGAGAAGAAAGAGATACAAAGACATAGATTTCTAGATTTTTTGGAGGCAGTGCTGGATCTCGTTTTTTGCTGCAGTGTCAGTGCTGCCGCTTCTCCTCTTTCCTAACGGTAGTGGGCAACCCCGGGCAGGAGCCCATAGTAGTGTTCTGCTGGCCAGCTTTGTGTCACCACCTCTGCTGCACTGTGAAAGGCCAGCAATAAAAGGGCTGATACCGCCAAGAACGTCTGTGGCCCCACATGGACTAGGAAACGGCTTCCCTCAATAGAGCACCTTCTTAAGTAGGGGGGCAATTGGGTGCTGCATGCTAGATCCACCACAACGTTATTGTGACCCTCAGAACATTGCCACTTCCAAACCCTTCCTCCCTGGGCAGAGGCCTAGCCAGCCTGTACAGAATTCCAGGCATTGTTGCAGATACGTTTGTTTTCTAATTTACCGCATCATTCATCAAAATGCGTTATGGCGTTAACGCATGCGATAACGCATGCGAAAAACACTGTAGCGCATGGCGCGAATGCAAATTTTTTTGTGGGGGGGGGGGGCAGGATCGGGGAGGAATTTTGGGTGGGAATTAGTTAAATTAGGGGCAATATCGCAGGGTTTTAATGCTGGAAATAACTATACCTTTTCCCTGGCAAGCTGTGCGATATGCCCGAAATGGCCATAACACAATTCGCGATAAATTTTGGGAGTTGCATTTTGGCCATTTCTGGGCTGGTGGAGTGGAGGGGAGGGGTGGGGGGGAGGAAGAGAGAGAGAGAGCCAGAGCCTCTGGGAAGGGGCTCACTGTATGCACCTATTTATATCTCTATAGGAGGGCCACCTAATAGGTCGATATGAGGTGTTAGTGGTGATTTAGAGTTTAGGGGCCAGTTTCGCATGTAGAGTGAGATGTACGCACAGTACACCTGGGTGAAGATTTGACGTTATTTGGAGTGAGGAAAGTCTCACAAAGATGAAATTTTATACTATGTTCTCTCACCCTAGCTTGATGGTACCCTGTTATAGAGTCCGTCAAGCTAGGGTGAGAGAACATAATAGAAATTTCATCTTTGTGAGAATTTCCTCACTCCAAATGATGTCAAATCTTCACCAAGGTGTACTGTGCTGTTCGTATGTTTCACTTTACATGCGAAACTGGCCCCTAAACCTTACCAATACCTCACCTCGACCTATTAGGTGGCCCTCCTGTAGAGCTATACATACTTAACTACTATGAGGGCCTTGTAGATAGGCACTCGCTCTCTCTCCCCCTCCCTCCCCCTCCTTAGCGCAGGATGTGAAAATAGGGATTATCTCAGGGCGTGGTAAACGTGCCGTGTGCTAATACCGATGTGAAGCAGTAAGTTACTGCACCATGCAGTAACTCAAAAATTTCCATAAACATGCCCCTCTTCCTTATCACGGGCATTATCAATGCGTTACTAACACTTTTTGATGAATGATGGGGTAAGTTAACGAGATTTTTTTGTTTATGAATTGTAAAGCCACATCAGTATTTTTTGCTTAATATTTTTCCTATTTATACAAAGAAGGAAGGCAGAGAGTGGAAACTATGCATAACCATGAATTTTCTAGCATCTTTCCATGTTACTCTATTGATTATAACCTGAACCTTATCAGGTTTCAGTCATTTTCAATAGTGTACCATGTAAGACAATGGCGGATATTCCCCCATGCCTCCTCTCTTACCCCGCCATCGTGACTCATGCACAGTAGGAGAATTTCTCATGCTTTTTCGCATATAGCAAATCTGGATTCACCATTGCCATTAGGCATATTAGGCCTGTACCTAGGTCGGCAAAAACCTGGTGCACCTGAACATGCATCACCTCCTGGCTATTCTGAATCTCACTCAGCAGAGAACAGACCCTGTGCTTCCTACTCCAGCCCATGCAGATAATAGGAGGAAATGGGGTGAGGCTGGAGCAGACAGCAGAGCAACAAAAAGCTACTCTGCTCCTTAATCCAGCCCCTTCCTTCCTGTCTTGTGCAGGAAGGTGGGGAGGAGGGGGCGAAACAGCATTAAAAGTGTCTAGGGACAGAAAAAAATCTAAATCCATCACTGGCATATAGATGGATTATGTAAAAATAACTTAGGGACAGTTCATTCAAAAGCACTAAAAAAAAAAAAAAAGAAAAGTGATCATGCCATTATCACCTCGCTCTGTTTGTATGTTATAGCAATGATTATTGATACCGCTTGTTAATATGGAGATGGTCTTTCTTTTCCAGACTATTTCGTTGCAAATTCTTGTGTGCGTTTGCTATGACTTAAAGGTAAGAGTAAAATCAAGTTAATGCTGTGTTCTATATGGGACTTACAGATACATAATATGGGGGCATGGTTTCAATACCACACTTCTCAAAGTATTTTATGAAAGTTGGCAGAGAGGCTCAATGAGTGTAACTCTTAAAAACTGGGCTCCCTTGCTGTGTCATTAAATACATTTAATTGGAAAAAAATAGTAAATGCTAACAATGTACAGTATCTTGTTGGGCAGGCTCCGTTATTACTGGTGAGGTTTATTTATTTATTTATTTATTTATTTATTTATTTATAACTTTTATATACCGGCATTCGTAAAAAAAAAAAACATCATGTCGGTTTACAGACAACTGAGAAAGGAAATTACAATGATAGATGGAGGAAGGATAGGAAGTTAAAAGGTGACAACTTTACTGTAGAGCCAACGGGCGCCACAGTTATTAAATGAGATTACATGTGGTTAACCAGGTTGGACATAAATTAATTATATACAAGAGACGACAAAGTGGGGGGTAGCGCGGGGGTGGGGGATGAAGCGCATAGGGGAGGCGGGGTGGGGTAGGAACTGTACAAGGGGGCAGGGGGTGGCGATGGGAAGGAGAGGTGGTGACTGAATATCAGGAAGCCATAATATGGATGGGGTGGTGAGGGAGGGAGGGTGTGTAGGGGGGCGGGGGACACTGTACTAGGGAGAGGGAAATAATGAGTGTTGAGGAGAAGTCAAATGCTAGGGTTGAGAGGCGTTGGGATAGGCCTGTTTAAATAACCAGGTCTTGATTCCTTTTTTGAATTGATTAAGTGAAGGTTCTAGTCGGAGCTCAGTGGGGAGGGAGTTCCAAAGGGTGGGGCCGGCGATGGAGAAGGCTCTCGCTCTGGTGTTTGTGAGGTGAGCAATTTTGAGTGAAGGGGTGTGGAGGGTGCCCGCAAGGGAGTTTCTGGTAGGACGGTTGGCCTGGTGGAAGTGTGGCATATCTTCGATCCAGGGGGAGTTATTTTTATATAGCGTGTTATGTATGATAGTGAGTGTTTTGTATTGAGAGCGATAGGTGATTGGTAGCCAGTGGAGGTTTTGTAATATGGGAGTAATATGATCAGTCTTTCTTGAGTTTGTAAGGATGCGAGCCATGGCATTTTGTAAGATTTGGAGGGGTTTGATTGTGGAAGCTGGAAGGCCTATTAGCAGTGAGTTGCAATAGTCAAGTTTTGATAGTATAGTGGTTTGCATAACAGTGCGGAAGTCATGTGCGTGGAGGAGAGGCTTAAGTTTTTTGAGGGTTTGGAGTTTATAGAAGCCCCCTTTTAGGAGCGATTTGATGTGGGATTTGAAGCTAAGTTGTGTATCTAAGAGAACTCCTAGATCTCTGACAGTGGACGGAGGTGTGAGATTTTGTGAAGTGTTCTGTTGCAGTTGGTGAATGGATAAGCTGGGTTGATTAGTAATAATTAGGATTTCAGTTTTTGAAGTATTGAGTGCAAGGTGTAGGTTGGAAAGGAGGGCGTTGATAGATGTAAGGCATGTCTCCCAGAAGTGCAGGGTTTCGTTGAGGGAGTTTTGGATGGGGATAAGTATTTGTACGTCGTCAGCGTACAAGAAGAATTTTAGTCCCAGTTTGGATAATAAGTGGCAAAGAGGGAGAAGGTAGATGTTAAAGAAGGTGGAGGAAAGGGAGGAGCCCTGGGGTACGCCTTGTGAAAGAGGAATGTGTGTGGATTCGGATTTATCAAGTTTGACTAAGTACTTTCTGTGGTCAAGGTAGGAGGAGAACCATGATAGGGCTGTGTTAGAGATGCCTATCTCTGCTAAGCGTGATATTAAGATTTTGTGGTTCACCGTATCAAAAGCTGCTGAGATATCTAAGAGGGCTAGAATGTATGATTGGCCGTGGTCCATGCCTTTTAGGATGGTGTCTGTTATTGCAAGTAGGAGCTTTTCCGTGCTTCGGTTTTTGCGAAAGCCGTACTGGGCGGGGTGGAGGATATTGTTATCTTCTAGGAAGTCGGTAAGTTGTGTGTTGACCACTTTCTCCAGAATTTTAGAAATAAAAGGTAGGTTGGAGATGGGCCTGTAGTTTGCTGGATCATTTTGGTCGAGGGTGGGCTTTTTTAGTAGGGGCTTTACGATGGCGAGTTTAAGCGGGTCGGGAACCGTCCCGAAGGTAAGGGAGCAGTTTATGATATCCGCAGACCCTCTGCTTCTCCATTGGTCCTGGTAATATATTTTATAGGGCAGATATTTCCCAAGGACAGTACAATACTGACCACTGAAAAATAGCAATTGCACAATTACATGTAACATGTTGTTTGATGGAATGGTAGTTTCCTCACAGCAAACCATGGCTGTCAATATGAAAAAAACCGAAACACTAGGACTATGGGACATTTCATGAAACTAGCAACCAGCAGACTTAACATAAGTTGTAGGAAGTATTTTTTTCAGTCAGCGCACAATCAAGCTATGGGATCTGTTGCTGGAGAATGTGGTTAAAGCAACTAACACAGTGGGCTTCAAAAGAGGATTGGACAAAATCCTGAAGGAAAAGTCAATAGTTATTAGCCAGGTAGACTTGGGAAAGCCAGCACTTACCTCATGGAATGAAATAGATCAGCTATTTGTGATCTACCAGGTACTTGTTACGTGGACTGGCCACTCTCGGAGATAGTATGCTGGGCTTGATGAACCTTAGTCTGACCCAACATGGCACTTCTTACATTCTTATGCAGTGCACAGCAATCTCTCTATTTGTCATTGATTCAGACTATAGTTTGCAACTAAAGTTAACGGTATCCATTTCAAACCTTATCTGCGGCTCAGCCGAACAGTAATGAAGCCAGCAGTAAGCTGCCAAATTCCAATTCCAAAAGGGAATCAAATAATGGGCCATTTGCACACTTATTTCTGCCGCCGAATGTACAATTTTATTAGTGCATGCACCTGTTTGTATTTAGAAATTGTGCACTCTCAAGCTGGCAAAAGGTTGAGATCTGTGTGCAGTTCAGCCAATTGCGCAGGTACCTGATTTGCTTTCTATTGAAAGGAAACTCTTTTTTCTTTAGTTGTGGCATCATAATTTCTGTGGGTGTTCATATATTAAAGTCACAAGATTGTTTTTATATACAAATTTGAAGGAAACGGCATTAAGTTGTCTGGAAGCACACTACTGCCGCATCAACATCATTTTAATAACAGCAACTAACATACACCAAACCATTTGCAATTTCTGCAATTGAATCCTCCCACAACAATTTATGAGCTGTAAAACTAACCTAGAAGAAACCTTTGATCCAATGAATTGAAATCAGAAGACCTATATGAGAAGTCCCACTCCCTGCATTTCCCCAAAAGACCTTATTGTGTCCCAATAGATATAAAACAGCGAGGTAGCACCACGTTTTGACATCAGTCCTCAAGAAAATGTTGCATTTGGGTGGTCCTGGGTCCGTCCTATGACTGGCCACACTCTTACCTCCTGTCCCGACTCGGAGGGGGGCCACCAACGCCGCGGTAGGTAGGCCCCTTAAACGAAGATGCGGCAGGCAGTCGCACAGGTCTGGCATGTCGCGCTAGGGATGCCGCTCAGCCGAACGGGGCAACCCTAGGCATGCACATGGCTCAGCTCCATTTAAAAGGCCTGTTGTGGGAAACCCACCATGGTGCTGGCAATGACATCACTGGCCCTCCACTATTTAAGGCCTACTCAGACCTGCCACAGACACCTCTGCAATAGGTAGAACTCTCCTGAGCAGCCGATTGGCTCATTGTTCCTGGTTCCTGCTCCTGCTTCTGTTCCAGTGCCTTGTCTTCATGTTCCTGGTTCCTTCCTGTGTCTTTGGAGTTCCTGCGTTCCTTTCTTTTGGTTCCTTGTCCTTCTTCAGTGTCTTCCTGCTGTTCTACCTTGCCTCCTTCCCTCTGGATTGACTTCTCAGCTTGACCTCAGTTTGGATCCCCGATTTGTCATCGTTGGACTCCTGGCTCAATCTCGGACTGCTTCTCAACTACATTGTCTTCTGCCTGCCTTGTGACCTCTGCTTGCTCCTTGTTTTGCTGTACTGCACCTGCCCTGGACCTCGGTCTGCTCTCATCCTCTGCTAGGACTGACTTCGTTTGCTTCCTGCTGGCCACAACCTCTTCTGCGATGGATTCTTCTCTTCACAGAGGCCTGCGCCTACGTCCAATTGGCCCCGGCACCCGAGGGCTCAACCAAGGGCTGAAATTAGTGAAGTTCCTGTTGGGCCTCGGCTCCAGCCAGCTCCGCCTGCTGATGGTGAGGACCTGCAGGGCTCCTCCCTGTGGGTAGCGTCACCCTCACCTTAGTCCTAGAGTCCACTTCCGCAACAGAAAACCAGCCTCTTCCCATTTTTCATTCACTTTCCAGTCTACCCATTACATTTATTCCAGAAAAATTTCTGCACATTTCCTGCCCTCCCACATCAAATTCATTCTTTCATTTAATCCCATTCACTCTTTTTATTTGACACAGCAATTATTTCCTCTTCCTTTTGGGCCTCCAGCTCAGTCAGAACCAGAGCTGAGACACTTCATTCTTCTATTATAGATCCCCTCCTTCAACTTACCCAGTCTGGTCATTGCAGCAATGGCCCTAGGCTGAGGGCCATTTACCAGGGCTCCTTCTGGTGCCTGCAGTCAAGGGCCCTGAATCCAGCCACTAGGTGGCACCCTTGAGAGGTGACAATGACTCCCCTCCTGGGGGGAAACTCACATGAACCAACCCTGTAATTCTTGCAGAATCTCTCAGGTACTCACAAATTTTCTCTCAGTTAGTCCATTTGTAGTGCAGAATCTTACTTCAAGGGCCAGCCAGGCAGCTCAGTGCTGTGCACTGCCATTTGGAAGGAGACAAAAATGCAGTGACAAAAAAAACAACAAAAAACAAAGACTTACTAAACCCCAAGTTCATATACAGACATTTTTTGCAATTCTAACAGTGCAAATTAAAAAAAAAATCAATCATCATACATTTTTGGCTAATATTACAGTATATAACTTCATTGTCTCTGGCAATCTCTGACCACTCATTCTACACATATGAATCACTGGGGCCCCATTATGTTTCCTGATGGAGAATCAATGTAACCTGGCAATGCTTCAGGATCCTCAACTGTTTTGGTTTTGTTATTCACAGAGATTTTCATCCTAGCTGGACAGACCGATCCAAACCTTGCTTTCATGTTTCTGGGGATCAAGAGCAGCCCAAGAAATGACTACCTTTACCGTGCTGTTACTTGACTTAGATCTGTACCCATCAACGGTTCTTTCCTTCCATTTCCACAATCCAGGTGCTTGGCCATCTTCAGGATTTTCAATAGTTGAAGGTTTCTCATTGGTCTTGGGTACTCTTCTTCGCTGGTATTATGGGAAGGCACTCTATGTGCTCTTTCAGTTTCAAAGTCCTTCATTAACTGAATTTCCAGTTGCTTCAGTAGTTATATCTCCATAAATTTCACTGAATCATTACCTTCCATTCTCTCTGGAATCCCCCAGATTATTTCTCCAACTCCTATTGTTTGCATTTTCAAAGTCTCTTTTTGACTCAGTAATGATCTGATCTTCTACTCTCTCTTTTGAAGTAAAGCTGTAAGGGAAACCTCCTCTGTTTTCATTTCTTTACTCGTGCCATGATTTCTTTAGGGATTGTAGATCCTTCATGATCGTAAGGGATGTTTCAGCTTGTTTCCTTGCCAGCAGCCATCTTCTGTGGTGATGGACGGACCTACCTGGACTTCTTGACATAATGCAAAATTGAAAAAGCCACTTCTGTTTTACCCAGTTTACCACTGGCTTTGACATTTACCTCTTGGGATTAGTATTTGGAAGAGACAACAGTTTTACTTGCAAGATTTACTGATTTTCACATTCTTGGCCCCAATAATAGGGACAGTGCAAAGCAGTGCACAATAATCAGAATAAACATCTGTTACTAGGTAAATGTATTACCTAGTAACAATGAAGTTACTAGGTAATACATTTAAAATTAATAAGAGAACATTTTTTTTACTCAATGCATAATTAAGCTCTGGAATTCATTGCCAGAGGATGTGGTGAAAGCTATTAGTGTAGCTGATTTTAAAAAGGTTTGGACAAGTTCCTGGAGGAAAAGTCATAAGAACATAAGATATGCCATACTGGTTCAAACCAAGGGTCCATCAAGCCCAGCATCCTATGTCCAACAATGGCCAATCCAAGTCACAAAAACCTGGCAAGTACCCAAACAGTAAATAGATCCCAAAGCTACTATTCCTTAATGATTAATAGCAGTTTATGGACTTCTCCAATAGAAACTTATCCAAACCTTTTTTTTTTTTTTTTTTTATTTATGCCAGTTTACAATAATTACAAGAACAAATTTTGATAGGAAAAAAAGAGAAGAGATTACACTTATACAAAACAATAATACAGCAATATAAATCTAGGTAATCAATAACAACTTCAATATCTCTTCATATTTAAAGTTCTCAAAAAAGGGGGTGAATCCTTCCAAACCTTAAAGTAAAAGTACTTGTAACTTATTGAGGAATTATACCGATATAACAGCGACATTTATTAGTTTACGAGGAACTTGGAGCATCTAAACAGGGTGCTTCGGTAGTTATGGGGATTTTCCCCATTAAGAATTGGGTTAACTGGGGTGGACCAAAAAACACATAAGTATTCTGTAAGTATTTAACCACACATTTGCATGGAGATTTGAGGAAATATCTCCTCCCAATTAACAAGACCTGAGGTCTCAGCAGGAGGAAAGCTTTTCTCCTCCTCTGGGTCTCACGAGAGACATCCGGAAAGGCTCTTATAAGACTTCACATAAATCTTTCATTTCTATGCCTTATACTTAGTTTCAATAGCCATTTCCTGTCAGTCTCTAACGCCAAAGTCACAATCAGTGTTGCATGTACTGCTAATTCCGTATCCGATATTTCCAAAAGTGTCGTAATATTAAGAGACTGGTCCCTCACTGGTCTCAAAGTCTCTAATTCACTTTCTTGATTAGATGCCTCTCTTCTGGACTTTGGTAAGTAGAATATTTTTATAATCGATGGCATCATTACCTCCGAAACCTTAAGTATAAGATACTTCTTAAAGACCTTTCTTGGAGATCTTAAAGGTAACTGAGGGAAATTTATAAACCTTAAATTTCTACTTTTTACAATGTTCTCAAGATTTTCTATTTTCAGAGCAGTATTACTTTTATCTTTCATCAACATTACTTGCGTTTGCTGAAATGTTTTTATCTCAGTCCTTATAGAAGCGACCTGCTGTTCCAATTCTGAATTCATGTTCAAAAGAACTTCTATTTTTTCATCATGCCACCTAACTTGCTCCATTGCTGGAGTTAGTTGCTGTAAAATAGACAGTTTCATCTCATTTATGGCTTCCCATAGCGTCTCAAATGAGAAAACTTAGGTCTTACCATTGATGGTATCTCTAATGCGGGGAATCCCCCAACAACTCCCGAAGCTTCTCCTTTTAATGCCACTTCCTTGCCCCAGTTTTTCCAGTGGGCTTGAAGTTGCCGACAACGCTGCTCCAGACCCCATTGGGCTGAAGTCCTTCACACTTTGGTCTCTGGTTTCTTCCCCCAGAGAAAACGCTGTTCTGCTGGCAACTGAATTAAGCGGTGGGGTCCTCTCAGTGGGACTCAATGGTGAAATTGAGCCTGGTAGAGAGGGGAGCTCATATTCCCCTCCTCCTCTCTGCAGCGGCTGGTCTCCTGCTCCTCTATCACTGCACGTGACATGAGCGTCCATTGGACCGGTCAGAGTGCTCACTGAAGTTACCGCGGGGTACGGGGTCCTTGGCTTGCGCTTTCTCCCCATCGAAAGGTAATCTTTCCGCAAGAAATCCAAACTAGTCAGGAATGCTCAGACCACGCTGAAACATCCGGCGGCTATCTTGGATCTGCCCCCCCATCCAAACCTTTTTTAATCCCTGTAACCACATCCTCAGGCAATGAATTCTAGAGCTTAACTATGCATTGAGTGAAAAAGAATTTTCTCCAGTTTGTTTTAAATGAGCTACTTGCTAACTTTATGGAATGCCCCTAGTCCTTCTATTATCTGAGAGAGTAAATAACCGATTTACATGAACCTGTTCAAATCCTTTTATGATTTTGTAGATCTCTATCATATCCACCCCCCCCCCCCCTCCCTCACCTGGCTATTCTCCAAGCTGAACAGCCTTCACCTCTTTAACCTTTCCTCCCCTTATCATTTTGGTTGCCCTTCTCTGCACGTTCTCTAGTGCAACTATATCTTTTTTGAGATGTGGCAATCAAAAACAACACAGTATTCAAGGTGCGGTCTCACCATGGAGTGATGCAGAGGCATTATGACATTTTATTTGCCATTCTCTTCCTAATAATTCCTAATATTCTATTTGCTTTTTTTGACCACCACAGCACATTGAGCAGACAATTTCAATGTATTATCTACTATGACACCTAGATCTCTTTCCTGGGTGGTAATTCCTAAGATGGAACCTAATATCATGTAACTACCTCATGGGTTATTTTTCCCTCTATGCATCACCTTCCTCTTGTCTACATTACATTTCATCTGCCACTTGGATGCCCAATCTTCCAGTCTGACAAGGTCCTCCTTCAATTTATCACAATCCACTTGAGATTTAACTACTCTGCATAATTTTGTGTCATCTGCAGATTTAAGCACCTCACTCGTAGTGCCCCTTTGCAGATCATTTATAAATATATTAAAAAGCACCAGTCCTAGTACAGAACCCTGAGACACCCCACTGTTTACCTTTTTCCACTGTGAAAACAGACCATTTAATCCTACTCTCTGTTTCCTGTCTTTTAACCAGTTTGCAATCTACAAAAGGACTTTGCCACCTATCCCATGACTTTTTTAGAAGCTTCTCATGAGGGACTGTCGAATGCCGTCTGAAATCTAAATACACCACATCTACCGGTTCACCTTTGTCCACATATTTATTCACCCCTTCAAATAACATGTAGATTTGTGAGGCAATACTTCCCTTGGGTAAATCCATGCTGGCTGTGTCTCATTATACCATGTCTATCTAAATGTTTTGTGATTTTATTCTTTATAATAGTTTCCTCGATTTATCCTGGCACTGAAGTTAGGCTTACTGGTCTATAGTTTACTGGACTACCCCTGGAGCCCTTTTTAAATATCGGGATTACATTGGCCACCTTACAGTCTTCGGGTACAACTGATGATTGTAATGATAGATTACAAATTAATTGTAATAGGTCTGAAATTTCATTTTTGATTCTTTCGGAACCCTGAGGTGTATACCATTCGATCCAGGTGATTTACTTCTCTTCAGTTTGTCAATCTGGCCTACTGTATCTTCCAAATTCACCATGATTTTGTTTAGTTCATCTGAATTGTCACCCTTGAAAACCGTCTCCGGAACGGATATCTCCCGTTTTCAGTAAACACCGAAGCAAAGAATTTGTGGTCTTTCCATGATGGCCTTATTTTCCCTAAGTGCCTCTTTAACCCCTCAATCATCTAGCAGTCCAACCGACTCCCTCGCAGGTTTTCTGTTTCAGATATATTTAAACAAGTTTTTATTATGAGTTTTGCCTTCATGGCAACTTCTTTTCAAATTCTCTCTTAGCCTGTCTTAACAATGTCTTACATTTAACTTGCCAATGCGTATGCTTTATCCTATTTTCTTCTGATGGATCCTTCTACCAATTTTTGAATGAAGATCTTTTGGCTAAAATAGCCTTTTTCACCTCACTTATTAATCATGCTGGCAATCATTTGTCCTTCCTTCCGCCTTTCTTAATGCATGGAATATATCTGACCTGAATGTCTAAGATGCCATTTTTTTTTCCTAACAATGTCCATGCCTGTTGCACACTCTTAATCTTTGTAGCTGCACCTTTCAGGTTTTTATTTATTTATTTAGTAACTATTTTTCTCATTTTAGCAAAGTTTTCCTTTTGAAAGTTTAGTGCTAGAGCCGTGGATTTACTTACTGTCCCCCTTCCAGACAGTAAGTAAATCATATTATGATCACTATTGCCAGGCGGCCTCACCACCATGACCTCTCTCATCAAATCCTGTGCTCCACTGAGAATTAGATCTAAAATTGCTCCCTCTCTGCCGCTTAGCAGAGAGGTGGTGACTGCAGAGCTCCTCAGTCATTCCTCGTTTCTTTATTCTAATATGTTCCATACCAAGCAGAAGGCAAGGATTAGGGAGATTATCCCTGTAACTCCCGTCTGACTCCCTCCAACCAAAAGAGGTTTCTTCATCTCAAAGTTCGAGTCGACACCAGATGCATTCTTAGCGATAGGAGCCTCGGAGCGAGCAGATCTCTCCCTGGAATTCAATGTCACTAAGTCCTTGTGCCCTGACTACTCCTCCTTCCCCGCTCTGTATATCATCTGCTGGAGACTATTCACTGCCATGTGGGTTTTAAACCCTGGATCTCCCTCCCCCTGCAGATATGAGGAATTTGGTGTGTGTGCTACGGGAGGGTCTCAAGCCTCCGTGGTTGGAGATTGCCCTGCGGTTAGATCCCGGATGTTAACCTTGATGCCAGAGTAGAATGGAGAGGCTTCTGCCCTGCAGAGCAGCAAAGGTTTGGAGCATGTTATAATTCATCCCTCACTGCAGAAGCCCTCAGAGGTTACTTGAGACCAAACAGTGACCAAACTGTCAGCAGTGACAGTTTGGTCCCTGCTGATGGCTTTGGAGAAATCTATTTCTTCATTAGTGGATGTAACTTCTACCTAATTCTCTTGTATTCATTCTATTGAAACTGTATTGGGTTTGCATTCTGAGAAAATTGAAGAACTGGAAAAGCAACTTGCTTCTGTACTTTGGTTCAATCTGAAATGTCCCAAACAAGGAAATTGGAAAATACTGAGAATGCTCTTCAATACTTAAGTCTCAGGCTTTTGAATTTTCCTCATTCGGACTTGATTTCCCCTACTGATTTATTTAAGAAATATACTTCAGAGGTTCTTAAGATAGCCATGGAAGCTACAGCCACTATTGCTAAAGCCTACTTTATAAAGCATCCAGATATTAGCCCTCATAGCCAAGACCAAGATCAGGATCCCAATTTGAATTTAACTGAATTTTTGGAAACATCAACAGATGCTTCGATTTCTAGATGCGAGACTTTGTTTCCTTTGTTTTTCCCCAAGATAGAGATTTTGTACTTAGAATTTTTTTTGCTATAGAACATCTACTTTTTATGGTCAGCAAAACTGGATATACCAAGATATTACCCATTCCACTCAAGAGCTATGTAAAACTTTTTTTGCTATGCATACTATCACATTGGATGCGACGTTCACATTTCAATACCCTTGTAAATGTTTACTTTCTCATTTGGGATCCAGATTTGTTTATTTTGATCCTGCTCAAATGAGATCTTACCTTGATGTTCAGGCTAGTTCTGCTTAGTTTTGTATGAATATTGTTAGATCGTAAATGTGTGAATGCTCTCTCTCTTATTTCCTTTTTTTCACATTAGTACATTTATATTGTTCATTTTATCTTGAGTCCAACTATTTTCTTTAAATGAGTAAGTTGTTTGGTTGAACTTACATATTGCCTTTACTATATGGTCAAGATAAGTTATATTGATATTATATAATTAACCAACTCATGTTATTTCTGTACAAGTGTACTCTTGTTTATTTTGAAAAATTTCAATAAATATAAATTTAAAAAAAGATTGCTCCCTCTCTCATCAGTTCCTGAACCAATTGCTCCATAAAACTGTCATTTATTCCATCCTGGAACTTTATCTCTCGAGCATGCCCTGATGTTACATTTACCCAGTCAATATTGGGGTAATTGAAATCTCCCATTATTACTGCACTACCAATTTCATTAGCTTTCCTAATTTCTCTTAGCATTTCACTGTCTATTTCATCATTTTGGCCAGGTGGATAGCAGTATACTCCTATTGCTATATTCTTCCACAACACACAAGGGATTTCTACCCATAAAGATACAATTGTGCATTTGGTGTCTTTGCAGGATCTTTATTCTGTTGGACTCTATGGGCCTCATTTTCCACGCCGCTCGCACGCGATAAGGGACCTTTCGCACGCAAAAAGTCCCTTATCACGTGCGATACCAGGAGAGGGGTGGAGTCGGGGCGGAGTCGGCCCCGGAAGAGGAGGAGTCGGGGCGTCACCGGGGCCGACGCCGCGGTCAGCGAAAAGGTAAGTGCCTTTTTGCTCCCAATAGCTACACCTCCTATGGTGGTGCTATTGGGTGCGAAACCGGCAGCGATCGCACCATGACGGTGCGATCGCTGCCGGCTAGCGCAGGCCCTCCCCCCGTTTCGGCCCCCCGCCCCTCATCTTCTAAAGTATCGCAGGCCACTATTTATGATCCTATGTTGGCAGAATACCTACTAGACTGTGAGCGGGGGGGGGGGAGACGATTGCTTATAAACGGAGACTCAGACGTGGTTTTTCGTTCTGGACAAGCATTTAATAATTTCATTTATTTATGTCTCATAGACGATCAGGTACACATTGATCTTGGGGTTTTCATTTTATACATGATATAACAGTATGTTGCTCTTTTACAATTTGTACTGACAATCTTCTGTTGTTCTGTGGGTGATCTGTACATGAGCTTGTTCCACGATGTTTCCTGTTTTGTTGTCTCTTTAATAAAACAACTCATTTAAAAAAAAAATAAAGTATCGCAGGCCTGCGATACTTTAGAAAATGAGGCCCTATGTCATCCCAGACATAAAGCGGCATCCTGCCACCAAGTTACTCTTCTCTATCATTACAATATAATTTGCACCCTGTTATAGCACTATCCCATTGGTTATCCTCTTTCCACCATGTCTCAGAGATGCAAATTAAAGTCTATGTCATCATTCACTGCTGTACATTAACTCTCCCATCTTACTTCTTAGATTTCTGGCATTAGCATACAAACATTTCAAAGTGTGGGTTTTTTTGTTTGTATAAACATTCTGCTTTTCAGTTGACAGAAATAAATTGGAATCTTTTAGCTCAGGTGATTCTTTACTTATAGGCATATAGAGTTCCTTTCTTATTATTGAAACCTTTATGTTGGGATGCCCTAAGTCTAATGCTTCATTAGTATCCTTCGAATATACTTCCCTCCGAAACATGCACTGCTTAGTGACTTTCCCCTTTGATTAGTTTAAAAGCTGCTCTCTCTCCTTTTTAAAGGTTAGTGCCAGCAGCCTGGTTCCACCTTCAGAAAAAACTCCCCCTTCCCCCAAAGGTTCCCCAGTTCCTTACAAAACTGAATCTGTCTTCCTTGCACTATCGTCTCATCCATGCAGAAAGTCTGGAGCTCTGCCTGCCTCTGGGGACCTGCATGTAGAACAGGAAGCACTTCAGAGAATGCTACCCTGGAGGTATTAATTTCAGCTTTCTAAGATCCTAAATTTGGCTTCCAGAACTTCCTCCTACATTTTCCTATGTCTGAGCCCACATGTACCACGACAGCCAGCTCCTCTCTAGCACTGTCTAAAATCCTATCTAGGTAATGCATGAGGTCGACCACCATCGAGCTAGATAGGCATGTTCCCAGGCAATCCTCAAACCACCAGCCACCCAGCTATCTACATTCCTAATAATCGCCAACTATGACTGCCGATCCAACCCTTCCCTTCTGGGCATTAGCCCTAGGAGACACATCCTCAGTGCGAGAGGACAATGCATCACCTCGAGAGCAAGTCCTTGCTACAGGATCATTTCCTACTGCACCAAGCTGATGCTCTCCAACCAGGAGACCTTCCTCCAAAGCAGCACCAGGGCTGCCAAACTGGCTACTATGTCTCTGAAAGTCTCATGTATATACCTCTCTGCCTCTCTAGCTTCCAGAGATTGGACTTGTTCTCTGAGATACAGGAACTCTTTGCACTGGGTGCACACATACAACCTCTCACCGATGGGTAAAAAATCATACATGTGACACTCGATGCAAAAGATTGGAAGGCCCTTCCCTCCCCCCTTGCTGCTGGACTGCAGCCTTCTGTTGTGTCCGTTGGTCTTCGATGGCTTCGCCTCGCCTACCTTTCTCTACTTTCGGCTCCTCCCGCTCACCTTGGACTGATGGCTACCGCGGCGTCTGCTTGCCATTCTCTCCGGTGTCCCCGGACCGGCTTTGGTGCTGCCTCCCGCCATTCTCTTTCAAGGTACCTCTAAGGCGCGCGCGCTCGCACACCGCCCTCATCTTTAACTCTACGTTGGCGCGAACCTCAGGGACATCCCCCTGTTCTGACGTCACGTTTTCTGGATATATCTGCCTATAGTATTTGCTAGCTCGTTGTTAGCAACAGGATTCGTACGGATGGGATTCGCTCTCCGTTCCTAAGCTACTCTGCCACTCCAGCGCTATCTGGAACTCTTACTACCCTTCGGGGTCTCTAACGGAGTACCCGCTCCTCGGGGGCCTCTTTGTTTCTTTCAGGTGCTATCAGGAAACTGGTACTCGCTCCTCGAGGACCCATGTTCCCTGTGTCGCTGCCTGCAAACTCTACCCTTCTACTTGGAAGAACTATCTTTACAGTTATGGCAGTATGGCAGCTGAGATTCAATGCCAAGAAGTGCAAAGTCATGCATATGGGGAGTGGAAATCCGAATGAACTGTATTCGATGGGGGGGGGAAAGGCTGATGTGCACGGAGCAGGAGAGGGACCTTGGGGTGATGGTGTCTAATGATCTGAAGTCGGCGAAACAATGCAACAAGGCGATAGCTAAAGCCAGAAGAATGCTGGGCTGCATAGAGAGAGGAATATCGAGTAAGAAAAGGGAAGTGATTATTCCCTTGTACAGGTCCTTGGTGAGGCCTCACCTGGAGTACTGTGTTCAGTTCTGGAGACCGTATCTTCAAAAAGACAAAGACAAGATGGAGGCGGTACAGAGAAGGGCGACCAGGAAGGTGGAGGATCTTCATCAGATGACATACGAGGAGAGATTGAAGAATCTAAATATGTACACCCTGGAGGAAAGGAGGAGCAGAGGTGATATGATACAGACTTTCAGATACTTGAAAGGTGTTAATGATCAAAAGACAACGACAAACCTTTTCCGTAGGAAAAAAATCAGCAGAACCAGGGGTCACGATTTGAAGCTCCAGGGAGGAAGATTCAGAACCAATGTCAGGAAGTATTTCTTCACGGAGAGGGTGGTGGATGCCTGGAATGCCCTTCCGGAGGATGTGGTGAAGACCAGAACTGTGAAGGACTTCAAAGGGGCGTG
The DNA here is from genome assembly GCF_901001135.1 of Rhinatrema bivittatum. Taxonomy (NCBI): domain Eukaryota; kingdom Metazoa; phylum Chordata; class Amphibia; order Gymnophiona; family Rhinatrematidae; genus Rhinatrema; species Rhinatrema bivittatum. The sequence goes on from NC_042629.1 coordinate 24,058,834, forward strand.
GGATAAACACTGTGGATCCATAAAGTCAAGAGGCTGCCAATGAAGAGTGGGTGACTCGCCAGAATGATGGCTACTGCCTGGAGTCAATACCCTTATTAAATAAACATACACATGCTTACTGTGACTCCAACATCGCTCTAAGCTTCAACAGCAAGAGGAAATGTGGAAAAAAGGATTTGCACTCACAAAGAGGGGAGTAGCTGGCTTGTTACGGCGGTTACTACCCCAAATCAAATAAGCCTGATACTTCACTTTCAATGCATATACAGCATAGTTCTCTGATTCAACGGCAGGGGAGATGAAAAGAGGGTTCGCACTCACAAAGCGGGGAGTAGCTGGCTTGTTACGGCGGTTACTACCCCAAACCAAATGTGCCTGATACTTCACTTTCGATGCACATCCAGCATGGCTCTCTGCTTCAACAGCATGGGAGTAGACTGATACTTCACGCATATCCAGCATAGCTCCCTGCTTCAACGGCAGGGGAGAAGAAAAGCAACCAATAAGGGCTGTATAACATAGTCTGGGTAAAACAAATAAGCATGGGTGTAGCTTGCTTATTGCGGCGGCTACTACCCCTAACGAATCAAGCTAGATATTTCACTTGGATGCAGCTCCATCACTGCTCTCTACATTAAAGGTGGGGGTGGAAGGGAAATAGAACCAAGAGCTAAGAGAAACAGATAAGTATGAGAGAAAAAATGTGTGAAGCTTGCTGGGCAGACTGGATGGGCCATTTGGTCTTCTTCTGCCGTCATTTCTATGTTTCTATGTAAGTTACCATCAGTGAGTACAGAAACCATCTCTCTCCACAGTACTGCTTCACTGGAATCAGGTACTCGCTCCTCGAGGGCCTGCTCTCTGCTCCGGTGCCAGACCTCTCGTCTAGTGGAATCTGTTACTGCTGAGTACAACGCTACCGAGTCTCTCTGCTCTAAGGGATCAGGTACTTGCTCCTCGAGGGCCTGCTCTCCCTGTCTCGGAGCTTCTCCTATTTCCACATTGGGACTCTGAATGTTATCTTATTGTGTGCTCATAACTCTCAGTCTCTTTCCACTACAGCACTGACTTGCAGAGGATTCGCTGTTCCAGCATTCTGTGTGAGACGTGCCCAGCCGGGCTCTACAACCACTACTCACTACTGCCACCTCTGTTGGCCATTCACACTGTTTAATAAAAGATTCAAATCTGTGTTTGTCTGGCCGGAGTCTAGCCTGACACCGTGGTCCCTCACGGGACTGCCCCCCCTGGGTGTGGTCAGCTGCCACAGTGTCCAAGGATCCACCCAAAAACCATTAACCATAACACCTTCATCTTAATTTTGTTCAGTTCCTAGTTAAGTTTAGGTTGCTATGGGAGTAGGAATGAGTACAATTAGGATTCTTTAAATTTATTAGTGTATTCACTATTTATCTAGTAGTGACCTGCAAGGGGATGATTAAACTTGTGATAAGGCCTGCCGGCAATCTTGAATTTAAGTTAAAAGGCTGATTTTTTTTTTTTATGTGACACCTGCTTATAAATCAAAGGATGAGCTGGGGTGGGTGGGAGGGAAAGACAAACACACAAACTCCTGGTATTTACCTGCCTTCTGACTAGTTATTGAATACAAACACACAAACTCTTGTGGGGTTTTTTGTATTTTTTCTGACTAGCTATTTAATATAGATACACAAACCACTATACCCCAGTAGTTTACTTCTCCCCAAAACTTTTAAGTTCTAACATTTCTCCAAGCAGCACTTACCGATTCTCTTCAGCCACTGGCAAGGTGATCCTCTCCTCTGTGCTCTTATTATTAAGGTAGAGTTGCAGAAATGCACTGCTTATTCTTGGGATAAGCAGCTTGGAATCTTATCTACCCATTGTGATCCTGCCAGGTACTTGTGTCCTAGATTGTCCACTTTTGGAAACAGGATTCTGGGCTTGATGGATCTTTGGTCTGTCCCAGTATGGCAAATCTTATGTTCTTAACCCAGGAGGATTTAAATTCCAAAATATTAAAGACGTACAACCCTGACCACTCATCAGTTCTCTTCGTGCTTCTAAACTAGAACGAAAAACCCTAACATCAAAAAATAATAAATACTGTCAAAAGTTATGACATCCCATCAGAACTTAATTTTGTACAGAAATTTTGACTTATTCCTCCAAGAGCTGATGTCTCATGCATGTATCCGGCAGCAGGTTCAATAATGCCCCCTCATGGCATCATAGTTAAGGCTGCAACTCCATGTTTGGAAAAGAAAATTTGAAAAATATGCAGTCTGCTGCCTTTAAATTAGAAAATGATTACTATATAGTGCATGTATGGAGAATTTATAGCCTGAATATGTTGCATTTTCAAGAAAGGCGTACATTTACATTCTAAGAAATTTTTGGTCATAAATCATTGTGGTATCATTTTTCCATATGTGAAATGTCTTCATTTTATAGCAGCTGAGAAGAGTTTGTATGGCCAAATGATTTCTCCAGCAGAACTAAATAACGCCATATGGTAGTATTAGTTTCTTTTTCTTTTGCTTTCTGAGAATGGTACGACCCCCTGAGGTTCAAATATAGGTTTGTATAACTTCCCCCGCCCGCATATACTCATGGAGCTCTGTCCTGCAGGGCCCAGGAAACAAGGCAATCTAAAAGAAGTTGTCTGGTCTATTTCTGCTACTGATTCCGACTTCTTTGAACCCTCTTACTGTATCAGAAGTCTGCAGGGAAGACTGACAGCCTTTATTACTAGCTAGGACTGCCAGCTTGTGCAGCACTCTCCATTCCAACCTTTGAGTCCCTGGCGCACATGTTCTGAGGTTTATACTCAAGCTCAATCTCCCACGGCCATAGCATTGTAAGACCAGTCAAGCCAAGAGACTTCTTTTTGCTTCATTTATTCGTGGTCCTCAGAGCAAATATTATAATCTATATCAATTTCACCTATTGCACATTTCAACCAAATGGTGCATTGATACACCTATGCAAAACATATGCCTTTATTTAAGATGGAGTAGATATTATATTATCATTCATGAGAGAAAAATGCCATATAAAATATGCTACTTACAGTCATATTTACAATCCCAAATGTTGAAAAGCAGGGTCTGGTTTTTTTTCTTTACAGACAAGATGTAATAGTCCTTGTACCCAACATGTTTTCAGAGGAAAATGACATCAATATTCACTTTTCAAAGACAGTTTCCTAGATGTTTGATTTAATCACCATATTATCCTGATCTTTCTGAGGTTTTCTGCCCTGGATTCCATTTTCATCAATAGCGATGTTTCAATTCAGTCTTGGATAGTTTGATCATCAGAAAAAGACTGTCACACTGCAAGGAAGACCATATTTTTTCCTAGCTTTAGTTCGTCCAACAATGTACACTGAATTATGTGAAGGTTTTACTTTAATAGAGAGGTAAAGACACTGTACATCTGTTTGATGTACAAATACAGATGTCATTTATATATGACTTTGAGAACGGCTTTATTTTGTACAGGTTGACATCATCCATGGCTTTGAAGTCTTCTTGCAATACAATGTTAGACAGATACAGAGCTGGAATAGTTCCCACTTCAGTACACAATTTAAAATATTATCAATTAATATTAGAAAGGACTGGATGATGGAACAGGGCCATCAGCCAAACAGCTATGATTTTTACTTGTATCTGGCAGAAGAGTGTCACAGCTAGTTTAGTAGTTGAGAAAAGATAAAAACAATTGAAATTTTGCTGTAGTAGTCTCTTTAGCAGCAGGTTATTTTACCAATATAATTGCCCTGGATCCTTCTTAGGTCTACCTAAGGTTGTATGCATTGAGCTAATGATGTAAGCTACTAGGTGGATTGTTTCTTAAAATATAACAATTATATGGCATGGTACATCCAAATGGGATCCAATCATGCTTAATTATATAATATAATATATATAATAATAATTTTTGTATTTCTATTCCACCTTTTCTGACATTTCAAGGTAGATTTCATTCAGGTATCACAGTACTTCAGAAATATATTTTGTGCCATCTATAAGCTTGACTCCAATCTATAGGGAAGCTTGTACCAATTGGTCAGTTAGTCCACCGTTGTGTTTGTCTGTGGCCACCAGGTTGCACCCTGAACAGTGGAAGTGCAATGTGCAAAAACAATATGTTCTGTCTGCAGAGCACTGCCGCAAACATATTCAGGTATATGCACACACACAAACACAGAGGAAGACACATACACACGCACCCCCAAACACACACATATATATAGGCTTATGCCCCCATACCCAGGTGTACACACACACAGGCTTCTATTGGCCAGACAGCCCGACCAGCACTGGGTAATGTTCATTAATATGTTTGCGAAGCCGTGTCTCTCATGCTCTCACACACAGGGATCGACAGGTATAGGCACACACACATAGGCACAAGCTTGCACAAGCGTGCATGCAAGCTCACGCTAGCACACAGAATCACACACACAAGCTCACAGAAGTGCACACACAAATTTCCACATACACACAGGCTTACACACGCATAAACATATGCAGGCATAGGCCCACCCATATACACACACAAGCCGAGGCTCCACCACAGGCAGGCAGAGGCATCCACAGGCTAGTATTTAAAATAAAAACATTTTGGTTGATTTTAAAAGCTCTACACACACCGGGAGATACGCATGTGACTCAGCCTGGCGCACGCTGCGCGGATTTTAAAACCAGGGTGGGTACGTGCATGAAACTTTTTCTCAGCAAAAGGGGAGGGGTATGGGCGGGCTGGGCCTGTAGTGTTGATACAGCACGTAAGTATTTACGCGTACAAGTGCGCGCCGATGTACCCTACTGCGTAACTTTATTTCTGCTATGGACGATGTGTAAGTCATGTAACAAAAAAAATACGCTAGTTAGCAGGGTTTTAAGGGTCGGGGTAATAGGGAGAAAGGGAGGCAAGTTAGCTAGGTGGTTTAGAAGTCCTCTCCTTTACTGGGGCGAACTGGAAAAAAAGGCCTATTGCGACGCCGCGCGTACCTACTAAAATTCTCCCCACTTACACGCTCGAGACAGCATTTGTGCGCACATGCACATCAGTATAAAATCATGCAGGCATGTACGCACGGATAGATTTTCTAACATGCATGCATATATGCGCATATACGCGTGTATATTATAAAATTGGCGCGTCCATGTTTGCGTGCCGGCAAACGCGCACACATGTGCGCGTGCATGCTGGTCTTAAATTTTACTTCATTGGTTTTGTATTTCTGTATAGTCAAATAATTACAATACTGGGCTAAACTACAAAAGCTAGTATTGAAGTCAGGTAACGAAGATGAAAAATAAGGACTTGCTTTCAAAAAGCTTCAATACCAGTACAACCTTGACCAACATTAGAGACTCAAACTGAAATCATGTTCCTGAAATACCACCATCCAAGAGTTATTGTACAGTGCATGGATCACAGTGGGGGGGAGGGACTAAAATAATGAATTGCAGGATTTTCAGTTTTACAAAACTATTACCTGTGTCCTGCAAATTATTCTAAAATATTCCAATTTCAGTATTGTTCCGAGTAAATCAGTCTTAACGCACATGGGTTTCCGCACCACATATATGTCATGTCTTCCTGCAAGAATAGGACATATGGACCTTCCTGATGCATATCCTGAAATAGACAGGATATCTGGGGTGCCCTGGCAAAAGAGTGTCAAATGCAGTTGGGGGGTAAAGAAAAACCCCTAGACTTGTGGATGCCTTGGGAAAAAGAGTTGGTGCTTCAGTAAATGAGACTCAACCTGGTGGTTACAGACGTCCAGCATTTACAGGACAATCGCCAGCCACGTTTGAAGGAGCTCCTATTTTAGCAAAGATGATGGCCAAATCTTTAGCATGGAGGAAGAGAGAGGAGACCAGCACTGGGACTGTCCCTCATAACTCGGCAGCAAAGATAGGTGAGGGATTAGCTATTGGCAGGCAGAACACCAGTGCAGCCAGGAGTCGGGGACCAGACATCAGGGCATTAAGGAGCACAGTCCATTGGCAAAGCAATAGGGTTTAAATGAAACAGGCAGAAATACCTCTGAACTAGTTATAGTACACTACGGTTTTAAGCTTTACCTACATTTTCTGAAATTTTTATTTAAAAAAGATTTAAAGCCCACCTCTTTAAAGTTCAAGGCGGATAAACAATAAAAGCATTCATCAAATTCATAAACATCATCAAACAGAAAAGTTAACACCACAATTTAGCAAAGATGACAAAGCTATGTACAACACCTGTAAGACTGCATAGATATCTACTAAATACTAATTTTTACACCCTTCCCAGCTAAAAGGCAACCCGTATACTCTGGATATCAGTATAATTGCAATCTTACTAGTTTTTATTTTAAGCAGAGATAAAAGAGTTCACTTCTGCTTCTCCATCTTCATCGACAAAACTAACCTTCTTATTGCATTAGAAGGAACCTCAGGAATCCTGCAAAACTTATTTATTTATTTTATTTAAGGACTTTTATATACTGAAGATCATGTACTAGTACATATCGCTTCGGTTTACAGATAACCAGCATTAGAATTACCATATATATGGTGTACATAGAACAATTAACATTCAACAGTGTACATTAATAAATAAGGGATACATGAAACATAGGGTAATACGAATTAAAACATTAAAACATGAAACATAGGGTAATACGAATTAAAACTTCTTAAAATTATTTCTAGAGGGAAAATGATAAAGAATGACATCTAGAATAACAGAAAGGCCTATTAAATGTGTCCTCTTGTGCATGTTTGTCAAGTCATATCTGCAAAGCAATGCCGATTTCCAAAAAGCCCAACTTCCCTTTTAATCCTGTTTTAGAGACTGCTTCGCATATGGATCTGTGATCAAATCCACGCCAATAAAATTCTGAAAAGGTCATGCTTTTGATAGTAAAGGTGGCATCTAACTTTAAGGAAAGCTGTTTGTTTGTTTTTTTTAATGCACCAAGTACTGCAAAATGAGAATGGAATCTAAGGGACAAGTTCACTCTGCAGCTTCTTTCATTAGGAAATAGGAGAGTCATTGTGCTACTGACCGATACCAGTTCTAGGAAGAAGAAATCCTGAGCTTTGCATTTGGTTTTCTCTGTGCACCAAAAGGTGATTTTTAACCAGCAAGCTGAGCAGACTCTTGAAACAAGTGTCCTGGAGCAAGACCATGAGGATATTTTAAGGGTCTCATATTAACATTAAGACTTATCACTGGAGGGGCATTTTAAAGCAATGATATTATTTACAACTGTTGTCATGTGGATAAGTAAACACAGATGTTATTAGTGTGACAAGGTTAACACTGAGAAATTAATAACATAGGCAGCCATGACTGCCTGTCTTGCAGTTCATACAAACCCAAGAGCCAGTCAGATTTTGGAAGTTTAAAAGGCCAAAGCTTTATTTTCCATAAACATTCACTCCCTGCATAGACTTCTGTCTGCCTGCCACACTCTGAATTTCTGCCCCCGTGTCCATCATACTGCTGGCTAGGTCAGCTTTGATAGCCATGGGACTCCTGCTGTGTCTCTAAGCAGACCTTGCCAATGGCCCTGCCAGGGGACAGGGAACACCCCTTCAGGGATGACAAAGCGTAGCACCTTATACCTAATGATATGGCTCAGGTACCGTCCACCCTTGGCTGCAACAAATAAAATGTTTGATAAACAAGAGCAAACAGTGAAAATGCACAGTGTGCAAAAGTCACAACAGAAGAAGTGTTCCAATGAGAACAAACAAAGCAAAAATCCACAGGGCTTGATTTTAAAACAAATTTACATGCTTAAAATTGGGGTTTACATGGGCAAATGCACTTTACCCATGTAAATGGGCTTTTGAAAATTATTACAATATATGCCATTGAATTGTCAATGGATTTCACTCACATTAAGTGCACTTAATGTGTGTAAATGGCTTTTGAAAATTGCTACGACAGCATGCGTAACTCCTTTGAAAATTCAGCTGACAGTGTGCAAGAGTTATAACAGTAGAAATGTACTCACATGTTGCATGGAGCACGGTGGGTGGATCAGAGAAGATGATGTGCCTGTCACTTCTCCTCCCTTTAGCAGTCACTTCTCCTCCCTTTAGCAGTATGTGCTGTAACCTCCATGAGCCTCAGTGGGAAGTTACCTATCAGAGAGGGGCCAGAGGAAAAAAAAAGAGATGGGAGCTTAGCGGAGCTCATGCACAATGTTTTGTGTTAGTTCCCATACACTAGGACCCATGGCCTTATAGACTTATTACTAAATGCACATTTTGCAAATCGTGTTGCTTTAGATCAAAATTGTTTGCCAGCTCATTTTCGAAAGTAAGCTTCTGATGCAATGCAACAGCAAAAAGAATTACAAGGAGGGAAAAAAAAGTCATCCTGTGATCAGTAAATGGTTAAAAGAAGTTTTCCACTTATTAACATAGCTAGGTTATTTCGGTTGCCAGCAAACATAATAAATTTAAGAAGTTAAATTGCAGAACACTTCTTGCCAACTGTCTGATTTATAAATGTAAACTGCTAGGAAGTGTGTGTTTCTGTTAACCCCTTCCTGTCACAGAAAAGCCTTGCCCCCTAAAAACCAGTCTGCCTTGTTGCCCGAGGTAACGAGAAACCCCCCACACCATAAAGATTATAAAAAACAGAGACCAGAGCAGCATTGTGCCATCCGTAATATAATAAAATCCCCAAGTATTGGTGGCTCACAGTCAAATAGAGTCTTGCCACTCAGCAGCCTGTATTGTGAATATTGGGGAGCAGTATTCAAACTCCCTGCCTAGGGGCAACGCTTTCTATTTTAAAATTGCAACGTGGACTTTTGCACCTACTTTTGATTTCTCTGGAAAACAAAAACGTGCCCAGATTTGAAAATACAATCTATGTCCACAATACAGGCTCCTCCCCATCCCCAGAAAGGCTTTCCCCTAAACGGAGATAAAAAGTCTGAGCATTGTCAGCAAGCACACTTTTAACCCCATTTCGTTTATGTGTGGGGGTTCAATTTAACAGGGATTACTTAAGTAAATGGCACTCAGGATTATCCTCCCTCTGCACATGTGGGCTCCAAGCCTTACGTTTAGGTACTGTGGGATGTGCAGGCTTGCGAAGGATGAAAAGTTAATTGAATATTGCTTTTTACTGGGCAGGGCAGAAATGAAAACGTGGCAATTGGATGCTGGCCGACCACGATGATTTATGCTTCTCAACTATTTTCTACGTAGGCCTTTGCTCTGTATTTTGACGGTCTGTGATTACAGCTTACGTTACGGATGTAACAGGTCCATCAAGCTCCATATTTTTGCAATGTTCACGGCATTTGCAAGGGAATACGAAAATATAATTGCAGTGTTCAAAAGCTGCAACTCTCTTACTTTTAGGGGATTATGGGGAAAGCAATGTTCAGAAGTTATTTATCCAGGTAACCTAACTGAAAACTGCCAAGCCATTCTTCTACTTTCAGATGGGAATAAACAATGTGCATGCTTTCAGGCATCCCCCAGGAGAGAAATAATGGGCCGGATTTTAAAAGGGCTACACGTGCCGGGCCTATTTTAAAAAGGCCCAGCGACGCGAGTAAAGCCCCGGGACGCGTGTAAGTCCCGGGACTTTACTAAAGGGACGATCTGGGGGCGGGGTCAGAGACCTCAGACAGAGCGGCCATTGCCGCTCTGTCGGAGCATTGCGTGCCGGCAAGCTGCCGGCGCGCAAAAGGTAAGATAATTTGGGGGGGTTGGTTTAGAGTAGGGCTAGGGTGGGAAAGGGAAGTTCCCTTCCAGGCCGCTCTGATTTCGCAGTGGCCTGGAAGGGAACGGGGGAAGGCAGCACGGCTCTGTGCGCACAAGCCCTTGTACGCGCCGACCCCCGATTTTATAACATGCGCGCGCCTGTGCAAGTTATAAAATCGGGCCTACATGTGCATGCACCAGGTAGCGCGCGCACATATAGGCCATGCGCGCTTCTTTTAAAATCTACCCCAATGTGTGTGTAGATGATATTTTCAAAAGTGCAGGTGCAAGTCTTTAGAGGCACTTTCCTCCCAAAAATAATTTTGAAAGGGAAATCTATGCTCGCACTCCCCCTCACCCCCCGAATTAGCAGCAGGCACACAATTTTTCCTGATTGCGATATCTTTTAAAGGACCAACAAAAAAGATAGTATGTGAACTTTCCGACTTCTTTTTCATCCTTTAGAAAGACTCCAGTTCTCTTCAGGACTAAGATGGCTTCTAGAACATTACACTGCACTATCCAGACAACATTTAGCAGCTTAAAACTACCAACAGGTATAAAGCAACATGCACAGCATACCAGAATCTCTCTTACCATGCCTCCATAAGAAAACAATACATTAACTAATTTAAACTAGATCAAGAACACAAAATGTCCTGGCGGCTTGTCTTCCAGATGTGAGAAATCTCCATGCAAAAGGAAAATGAAGTCTATAAATTTATGCATAACATTTTGGAAACCAAAAAAGAAACGCAATTCTGCAGTTTAGAACTTAGGATGGACCGATATTGCTGCACAGCATGGCAACTCATTTCTAAACTTTTGAGTCCAGGGTATCGTGTTTTCATGCATAATGGGGGTAATTTTTAGTAGCCACACCTTATCAAGAGTTTGATCATGCCCTTGTAGGTCACTACCAGATATATAGTGAACACACTAATACATTTAAAGGACCTTAATTGTACGCATTCCTACTCCCATAGCAACCTAAAACTTAACTAAGAACTGAACAAATTTGAGATGAAGGCAGCAGTCCAGCAGCAAGAGGGGAACTTCCCAGTGTTTTGCATCGAGTGTCACATGTATGATTTTTTACCCACCGGTGAGAAGTTGTATGTGTGCATCTGATGCAAAGAGCTCCTGGCTCTCAGAGAACGAGTCCAATCTCTGGAGGCTAGAGTGGCAGACCTGGAGGAGCTGAGGCAGACAGAGAGGTATAAAGATGAGACCTTTAGGGACATAGCAGCTGTCCCAACCAGACTAGCAGCCCTGGTGCTGCCTTGGAGGAAGAAGGTCTCATGATTGGAGAGCATCAACCTGGTGCAGCAGGAAAGAATCCTGTAGCAAGGACCTGCCCTCCAGGTGGTGCACTGTCCTCTCGTGGCTGGTGGGAGTGAGGATCACCTGGTAACATGTCTACCTGGTGCGAAGTTGGCGGACCTCACGCGTCACCTAGATAAGATTTTAGACAGTGCTGGGGAGGAGCCGGCTGTCGTGGTATATTTGGGAGGAAAATGTGGGAGGGAGGTTCAGGAAGCCAAATTTAGGCTCTTAGGTAGAAAGCTGAAATCCAGAACCTCCAGGGTAGCATTCTCTGAAATGTTCCCTGTTCCACGCGCAGGTCCCCAAAGGCAGGCAGGCAGAGCTCCGGAGTCTCAATGCGTGGATGAGACGATGGTGCAAGGAAGAGGGATTCAGTTTTGTTAGGAACTGGGGAACCTTTTGGGGAAGGGGGAGTCTCTTCCGAAGGGATGGGCTCCACCTTAACCAGGGTGGAATCAGACTGCTGGCATTAACCTTTAAAAAGGAGATAAAGCAGCTTTTAAATTAGAACAATGGGGAATGCCAACAGTTGCTCAGCAGCGCATGGTTCAGAGAGAGGTATCTTCAAAGGATACTAATGATGCATTAGAATTAGGGCATCCTGACAGAGAGGTTCCAATAATAAGAAAAGTAGTCCAAGTGCCTATAATTAAAAACTCACTTGAGCTAAAAGATTCCAATTTTTCCGTCAACTGAAAAGCAGAATGAAAATACAAACAAAAAACACACTTTGAAATGTTTGTATGCTAATGCCAGAAGTCTAAGAAGCAAGATGGGAGAATTAGAATGTATAGCAGTGAATGATGACATAGACTTAATTGGTATCTTAGAGACCTGATGGAAGGAGGATAACTAATGGGACAGTGCTATACCGGGGTACAAATGATATCGCAGCATCTTGATGGCGGGGTGGCGCTTTATGTCCGGGAAGGCATAGAGTCCAACAGGATAAAAATCCTGCATGAGACTAAATGTACAATCAAATCTTTATGGGTAGAAATCCCTTGTGTGTTAGGGAAGAGTATAGTAATAGGCCAAAACTGTGACACAGACAGTGAAATGCTAAGAGAAATTAGGGAAGCTAACCAAACTAGTAGTGCAGCAATAATGGGAGATTTCAATTACCTCAATATTGACTGGGTAAGTGAAATATCAGGACATGCTCCAGAGATAAAGTTCCTGGATGGAATAAATGACAGTTTTATGGAGCAATTGGTTCAGGAACCAATGAGAAAGGGAGCAATTTTAGATTTAATTCTCAGTAAAGCACAGGATTTGATGAAAGAGGTAATGGTGGTGGGGGCCACTTGGCAATAGTGATCATAATATGATCAAATTTGATTTAATGACTGGAAAGGAGACAGTAAGTAAATCCACGGTGCTAGCGCTAAACTTTCAAAAGGGAAACTTTGATAAAATGAGAAAAATAGAAAAAAACTGAAAGATGCAGCTACAAAGGTAAAAAGTGTGCAACAGGCGTAGACATTGTTAAAAAAAATTACCATCCTAGAAGCACAATCCAGATGTATTCAATGCATTAAGAAAGGAGGAAGGAAGGCAAAACGATTACTGGCATGGTTAAAAGGTGAGGTGAAAGAGGCTATTTTAGCCAAAAGATCTTCATTCAAAAATTGGAAGAAGGATCCATCAGAAGAAAATAGCATAAAGCATAAGCACTGGCACGTTAAATGTAAGACATTGATAAGACAAGCTAAGAGAGAATTTGAAAAGAAGTTGGCCAGAGAAGCAAAAACACAATAAAAACATTTTAAAATATAACCAAAGCAGGAAGCCTACGAGGAGTTGGCTGGACCACTGGCTGATCAAGGGGTTAAAGGGGCACTTAGAGAAAATAAGGCCATCATGGAAAGATTAAATGATTTCTTTGCTTCAGTGTTTACTAGGGATGTGAATCGTTATCTGACGATTGAAAATATCGTCCGATATTTTCAATATCGAGGGGGGGGTGTCCCCGATAGCGATAGGAAACCCCACGATTAATTTAGTGGGTTTTCTTATCATTATGGGGGGGGGGGGGGGCGGGAAGAAAGGACACAACCTAAAAACACAACCTGACCCTTTAAAATGAGTTTGTTAGTATCCCCCCACCCTCTGGACCCCCCCAAAAATTTTTAAATACCTGGTGGTCCAGCGGGGGTCCTGGGAGCATTCTCCCGCGCTCAGGCCGTCGGCTGCCAGTAAACAAAATGGCGCCGATGGCCCTTTGCTCTTAACATGTGACAGGGGCTATCAGTGCCATTGGTCGGCCCCTGTCACATGGTAGGTGCACTGGATGGCCCGCGCCATTTTTAAAGATGGCGCCAGCCGTCCATTGCTCCTACCATGTGACAGGGACCGGCCAATGGCACGGATACCCTGTCACATTATAAGGGCAAAGGGCCATCGGCGCCATTTTGTTTACTGGCAGCCGACGGCCCGAGCGCGGGAGAATGCTCCCGGGATCCCCGCTGGACCACCAGGTATTTAAAAATTTTTGGGGTGTCCGGAGGGTGGGGGGATACTAACAAACTCATTTTAAAGAGTCGGCTGTATTTTTTGGTTATCGGCTCGGGCGCAGCCGATTAAAAAAAAAAAAAAAAAAAAAAAAAAACCCGATCGGACTGCAAGATAAAAATTTCATGATGTGAATCAGAACCGGAATCCGAACCGATACCAGTTCCGATTCACATCTCCAGTGTTTACTGAAGAAGATGTTGAAGAGAGACCCATTCTGGAGAAGGTTTTCAAGGGTGATGATTCAAATCAACTGAACCAAATCACAGTGAACCTGGAAGATGTGGTAGGCCTGATTGATAAACTGAAGAGTAGTAAATCACCTGGACCGGATAGTATATACCACAGGATTCTGGAAGAACTAAAACATGAAATTTCTGACCTATTTCAATTAATTTGTAACCTATCATTAAAATCTCCTGATGTACCTGAAGATTGAAAGATGGCCAATGTAACCCCTATATTTAAAAAGGGATCCAGGGGTGATCCGTGAAATTATAGACTGGCAAAACTAACTTCAGTGCCAGGAAAAATCGTGGAGACTGATATAAAGAAAAAAAATCACAAAACATTTAGATAGACATGGTTTGATAGGACACAGCCAACATGGATTTACACAAGGGAAGTCTTCGCTGACAAATCTACATTTTTTTGAAGGGGTTTGTGAATTGCAGGAGGACTTTGTGAGAGTGGAAGATTGGGCTTCCAAATGGCAGATGAAATTTAACGTGGACAAGTGCAAAGTGATGCATATAGTGAAAAATAACCTTTGCTATAGTTACACAATGTTAAGTTCTATCTTAGGAGTTACCACCCAGGAAACAGATCTAGGCGTCATAGTGGATAATACTTTAAAATCGTCGGTTCAGTGTGCTGCGGCAGTCAAAAAAGCAAACAGAATGTTGGGAATTATTAGGAAGAGAATTGTTAATAAAACGGAAAATGTCATAATGCCTCTGTATCACTCCATGATGAGACCACACCTTGAATACTGTGTACAGTTCTGGTCGCCACATCTCAAAAAGGATATAGTTGCACTCAGGGCCGGTGGAAGCACTAGGCGAACTAGGCGGTCGCCTAGGGCGCCAGCTTCCCGGGGGCGGCACTGCCCCGGTAAAATTAAGAGAGCCGTAGCCTGCCCCGGTAAAAATAAAAGAGCTGCATTAAGCCACCGCCCCCCCCCCCCCCGATAAAAATAAAAGAGCCGCTGCCGGCAGCCCGCCCCTGCCCCGCGGTGCAAAAAAAAAAAAAAAGCTGTTGCATCCGCGGCTGCCCTTTTCTTCTTCCCGCCCCCCCCCTGACCCGGAACAGGAAGTGATGCGCGGGAAGCAGTGGCGTAGCCACGGGTGGGCCTGGGTGGGCAGGTGCCCACCCAACTTAGACCCAGGCCCACCCAACTAGCACCGGAACTGCAAGGCTGTCGCGGGATCCCATCCCCGCGACAGCGAACAAGAGAACCCACGCCTCGCGCGCCATCACGGCACACGTGGGGAAGCGCTGCTGCGGCCGTATGGCCAACCAGTCTTCCTGTTCGGGGGGGGGGAGCGGAAGCGCCGCGCGCAGCTTCCGCTTCCTCCCCCCAATGCAGGAAGATCAGCTGCCTCTCCTGCTGCCACCCGTTCTCCTGCTATCTTCGGGTCAAACGGCCCGCCGACCTTCCTGTTTGGGGGAGCGGAAGCGCTGCGCACAGCTTCCGCTTTCTCCCCCAGAGCAGGAAGATCAGCTGCCTCTCCTGCTGCCACCGGCCTCCTGCTATCTTCTTCGGGCGTCGGGCCGTATGGTCCGCCGATCTTCCTGCTTGGGGGGGGGAGGGAGGAAGCGGACGTTGTGCGCTGCGCTTCCGCTCCCCCCCCCGACAGGAAGTTCGGTGGGCAGTACGGCCCGACGCCCGAAGAAGATAGCAGGAGGCCGGTGGCAGCAGGAGAGGCAGCTGATCTTCCTGCTCTGGGGGAGAAAGCGGAAGCTGTGCACGTGCTTGAATGTGTATGTGTGGATGAGAATGGGAGTGTGTGTGGGTGAAAACTGGAGCCTGGGTGTGTATGTGGGTGAGAATGGAAGCTTGAATATGTGGGTGAATGGGAGCTCGAATGTGTGTATGTGTGGTTGAGAATGGGAGCCTGGGTTTGTGGGTGGGTGAGAATGGGAGCTTGAATGTGTGTATATATGGGTGAGAATGAGAGCCTGGGTTTGTGTGGGTGGGTGAGAATGGAAGCTTGAATATGTGGGTGAATGGGAGCTCGAATGTGTGTATGTGTGGTTGAGAATGGGAGCCTGGGTTTGTGGGTGGGTGAGAATGGGAGCTTGAATGTGTGTATATATGGGTGAGAATGAGAGCCTGGGTTTGTGTGGGTGGGTGAGAATGGAAGCTTGAATATGTGGATGGGTGCTTGAATGTGTGTATGTGTGGGTGAGAATAGTACCTTAAATGTGTATATGTATGGATGAGAATGGGAGCTTGAATATGTGTGGGTGAGACTGGGAGCATGGGTTTGTGGGTGAGAATGGGAGTCTGGGTTTATGTGTGTGGGTGAGAATGGGTGCCTGGATGTGCGTCTGTGTGTGCATAAGAATATAAGCCTGGGGAGGGGTGAGAAAGTGAGAACTTGAATATGAGCTTGTGGGGGGGTGGGGGGGGGAGAGCATATGAGAGTGACAGCTTGAGTGTGTGAGAGGGAGTCTGTGAGAGAAAGCGTGTATGTGTGTGTATGTGTGTGTGTGTGTGTGTGTGTGTGGAAGGGAAGAAGACAGTAATAGAAGAAAGACACTGAAAAGGAATTAGGAAATGAGCTATAAGGGAAAAAATGGGAAAAAGAGACCAGGACCAACTGATTAGAAAAATACAAAGATCAGACAACAAAGGTAAAAAATATATATCTATATTTTGAGATGTTAGCAATTTAAATATAAGCAACACAACCGCTCTCTCAAAATTTATGGACAGGTAGGAGCCGTGTATAAAATCGTAATAATAAGAAGGCTAAAGTACCACAAATCACCGTGAATTATGTTTGTATCATTAAGTAAACCTCATACTTAGGCGTAGATGTGAATGCTATGCTGCATAATTTGGCATTATTTATCAGTAAAAAAACAACTAGTAGACCTGCATGCCTACAGCCCACCCATGTTAACCTTGTGCCCACCCAAAAAATCAATTCTGGCTACGCCACTGGCGGGAAGGAGAAAGAGTCGTGCCGCATGAAAAAAATAGCGGCGACAGCAGCATCGGCCCCTGAGCAATTGAAGCAGCCGGTAATCGGGAAAGGAGTCAGCAGCACGAGCCTCCTGCGGCCGATGGGATTCTTCCTTCTTGGCCTGTGGGGGCTGGAGGAGGCTGCGGCAGCTACCATTTGTTCTCGGGGGGGGGGGGGGGGAAGTGAGTGAGAGAAAGAGAGAGAAGCAGCCAGCTAGCCTGTGTGTGATTGAGAGCCTGTGTGTGATTGAGAGCCTGTGTGTAAGTGAGATAATGTATTTGATCGAGAGCATGTGTGTGTGATTGAGAGAAACTGGTCAGAGAGCTGATGTATGTGTATATGTGAGAGACAATGAAAGTGACTGCTCAGAGAGATGACTGATGTGTGAGAGTGTGAGACAGTCAGGGATGTGACTGATGTGTGTGTGTGTGTGTGTGTGAAAGAGAGAAAAAGCATGGAAGTGAGAACTCTGGGTATGTGTGTGAGAAAGAGAAAGTGATTATGGGAATGAGAAGCCTGTGCATGTGGAGAGAACAAGCATGGGAGTGAGAGACTGGTGAGTGTGTGTGAGAAAGAGAAAGTGATTATGAGAGTGAGAAGCCCATATATGTAAGTGGAACACGGGAGTGGGAAGCCTGTGTGTGTATGGCATGAGAGAAACTGTTCAGGAAGGTGACTGGTGTGTTTGTCAAAGACTGTTTGGGAGGTGATTGGTGTGTGAGAGACAGAAACTGGTCATGGGGGCATGACTGATATGGTGTGTGTGTGAGAGACATGGGCCCTAAGGAAGAGGACCATGAGTATAGAGCTTAGCTTCTACTGCTGCTTCTGGTGTGTACTACAGCCTGCATGGAAGAGGAGTAGGAGAGCTGCTGGAGGGGGTAAGTAAAGGTGGCTTTTTAAGTTTATTTTTCTTGATTGACTGCCATTTTAATTATTTAATATTATGTGATGTGTCTGCTTTTTTTGTTTGAGCAACAAGTATAGCTTTGGTTTATGTTTATTTTATTTATAAAAGAGTTTCTATACCGTCGATAAGACAAATCATCTCAATGGTTTACATGGCATAAAAATGTCAAATAAGTGTTCTGTTATAAATACAGACTTCGTTATTTTCATTAATGCACAATGTAAGTTAATTGTGTGTGGAGGCGGCATAGCTGACGTTTCGCCTAGGGCGCCTAATACCCTTGAACCGGCCCTGGTTGCACTGGAGAAAGTGCAGAGAAGGGTGACCAAAATGATAAGGGGCATGGAATGACTGCCCTATGAGGAAAGGCGAAAGAGGTTAGGGCTGTTCAGTTTGGAGAAGAGACGACTGACAGGGGATATGATAGAGGTCTACAAAATTATGAAAGGACTTGAACAAGTTAATGTAAATCGGTTATTTACTCTCAGTTAATAGAAGGGACCAGGGGGCACTCCATGAAGTTAGCAAGAAGCTCATTTAAAACAAATTGAAGAAAATTATTTTTCACTGAGCGCATAGTTAAGCTCTGGAATTAATTGCCAGAGAATGTGGTTACAGCAGTTAGTATAACTGGGTTTAGAAAAGGTTTGGATAAGTTCCTAGAGGAAAAATCCATATACTGCTATTATGGTAATTAATAAGCATTAGTAGTTTGTGATTTATCTAATGTTTGGGTACTTGCCAGGTACTTGTGACTTGGATTGGCCACTGTTGGAAACAGGATACTGGGCTTGATGGACCCTTGGTCTGACCCAGTATGGCATATCTTATGTTCTAAGCCCGCATAAGAATGTCTGCAGTGCTGTCCTCCTGCCAGCAGGGGCCCTCAAAGGGTTATGTCCCATGCTGCCTCAGTCCTCCAAGCTCCTATGGCTTGGAGGTCCTGCTGGTAGCCATGTTGGCAGCACCACCATGCCTTTATAAGCATGCCTCACCTGCTGCTCCCTGCCTCCTGCATTCCATGTTGTAGCCATTCTAGCTCTGCTTTTGCCTCAGTCCTTATCTCTTGTATAGCTTTCTGTTTATTTGACTTCTGGCTTTCATGTAGCCCTATTTGTAGCGGCCTATTTGTTTGTGTTTGTCCTGTTGTTTCTGGTCCTGGGTTATTTATCCTATTTTTTGTCCTTGTTTATTCTGTTTTATTTGTGGTGCACCCCTTATCTTGTGTGTCTGTGTTGTGGGCAACTTTCTTTTCCCTGCAGCCTCAGTGCCCTAGTGGGTACCCTCCTGTACCCCTGTTCTCCAATGCACCTCCAGCTTAAATCCTGCCAGCCACTATAACCTCAGGGTTCAACCCAAGGGGAAGGTGGCCAGTCCAGGCAGAAATCCTGACACCTGACTAGCCTGTTCCAGCCCTGGGGGTTACGCAGCGATGGTACAGACAACAAAGTTACCAAGGATCAGCAGACTCCACAGAGGACTAAACATTATCATCTTAAATTGTACAACTGGTGAGGAAGGATAATAGTGTCCTCCGCTCTGCTGGGGATAAAAATTTCTCTTTGTGTAAAAATACCATTTAATTGTTTAATAGTGATGGATGAGTAGATGATATTTGGATGGATTGATGAATGATGGCTAAAATGCTAAATGATGGATAATTGGATGCATGAATAGAGAGATAATGCATGTGTGGATAAGCAGATGAATGATACAAGGATGTATTTGGCTCCTTTGTTATCTATGTTTTTTGCTTGTGGCTGCCATAGTACATTCACACAGTAGTGTCACTGTTTTCCCAGTTGCTTGCTCAGATTTGAAGTCATTTTTCTGGCAGCTTAGCTAGTCTGCAATGTCTGTCTGGTTGCTACATGCACATTGTTCTTTGTGTCTAGAAAGGGAGGTAACGTTTAGCACCTAAGAAATGTGTATATAACTTGGTTACCACACGACCAAGAGAACAATGCTATTCTGTTCATAAGATGGCGCATTTAGTACTCTGATACCAAAGAATTTTAAAAAATTGAGTTAAATTTGTGGAAAGCATTTCTAATTTGTGAAAAAATAGTTCCTAGAATGGAGAAAATGCTGGATGCTGGAATACCTATTGAGGGTAAGGCAAGTTTTATAATATACTCACTCACTAAATTCAATTAAAGAATTACATTTTAAGCATCGTATTTAGATGACAAAACATGATTGCAAACTGACTGAAAACCAAGCTCTCCAGGTTAAAGCATACTGTTGCACTCATCATATAAAATCTCTACATTTCTAACTTACTGAGCTTTCGCACACCGTTCGTTCAGAAAACAGCTTTTATTATTTTCTCCCTTCTGTTATCCTGGCAGACAGTTGCCCCTGACCTTTGATATGTGGGACTGAATTTCATAGAGCTTACACAGGAAAGTTGTTCCAACCAATAAAAAGCTTGATGTTAGAAAACCGCACATTGTGGTAAAAGAGAGAACTACAAGAACGGCATTGCTAAAAAGTGTGGGGATCAAGCAACTCTTCTCTATTATGTATGAAAAGATTGAATCAGCACAAAAAATGTAGCAGAAAGGTACAGAAAGAGTCCCAGTTGTATTGGGCATCACCAGCCTGATTAAAAAAAATAAAACAAAACAACTTCCTAACACAACTCGACATGTTACTCCCTATAAGCTCCAGAAAGATGATCTCTTTGGCACAATGCAAGAAGTAAATGCATTGAGAAGAGCACTAACAGTACATTTCAGAGACTGAGATCATGCCCAACATACCCTGACTTATGAATGAGTATGCGCAAAACAAAACCCATTTGGAGACACTCCTCAAAAGAGAGCGTTGTGCTTATTAGTTTTCCTGTAACTAGGGTTGGATTTAAGATGGCGGCGCCTATAGGCAGGCTGAAGGGCTCCCTCCTTCCCCTCCCCCTGGAAAGCAGAGTGCAGCAGGGGAAGTCCCAGTTTTGGGGGACCTTCAGAATTTGGTGCTCAAGGAATGTGCCTAAATCCGACCCTACCTGCAACCTAAAGAAATCCACCCTTTCCAGAAACTAATTGGATTAAGAATAGAATGGCTGACTGTGATTTAACCAAACTGCTTGCCAAATATTACTAAGTTACAGGTACATTTTAAAATGAGTGAACATGTGCTCATAAACACACATATTGGGCACACGAGCAAAAATACACTTAATTTTATATTGTGCCTACAAGTACATGCGTATCATTTAAAACATCCCTTACATACGCACTCGTACAAGTGATGTGAGAGCGAGAGAAAGGGTCAGAGAGACAATCTGACCCTTTTATCCTCCCACTGTTAGGGAGGCGGTGTTACTAAGGTCTACAGACCCTTGTGCCCTAGGCAGACCAATGTAAAACAGCCCTCCCAAACCTGCCCTGAGCTGAAAGTGCCCCTCTTACAGTAGGAGATAGGGTGTCAGATTGTCTCTCTACCAGAGGCTCTCCCTCTCTCCCCTCCCAAAATCTCCAGCCGTGCAGGTAACTTGGCGCACGTTGGATTATGTGCGCAAGTCTTGTCCCCACCCCGGAATGCTCAGGCCCTGCCCCTTTCTGCCTCCTTATTCTTGACGCGTGCACAGGTATGTACACACGTACTCCCCGGCTTAAAATTTGCATTGCTCGCGTGTGGCCCACATCCGCGTGTATGGAGCCGTTTTTATGCAACAACGCTTTTAAAATCTACCTGTTATTAAGGAATGTTTTCAGTTTTCATTTAGTAAAACATTTAGGGGCAGATTTTAAATACTTGCGCGAGCGCGAACAAAAGTACGCTGGATTTTATAAGATACGCACGTAGCCGCGCGTATCTTATAAAATCCGGGGTCGGCGCGCACAAGGGGGTGCACATTTGTGCAACCTGCGCGCGCCGAGCCCAGCGCGTGCTGCCTGTTCCCTCCGCCCTCCCCCCACCTTCCCCTCCCTTCCCCTACCTAACCCACCCCCCCGGCCCCATCTAAACACCCCCCTTACCTTTGTCGGCAAAGTTACGCCTGCTTTCAGCAGGCGTAACTTTACGCGCGTCGACTGGCTGCCC
Organism: Rhinatrema bivittatum; assembly: GCF_901001135.1. Lineage (NCBI taxonomy): Eukaryota > Metazoa > Chordata > Amphibia > Gymnophiona > Rhinatrematidae > Rhinatrema > Rhinatrema bivittatum. Next base: position 24,080,556 of record NC_042629.1, read on the forward strand.
CACTCCGTGGTCCGGTCCCGGGGGCTGTTCCGGAGGCCGCGGCCACGCCCCCGGAACACCCCCGGGCCGAAACCACGCTCACGTCGCCGCCCCCGAAACGCCGCGCCCCGCCCCCTAAACACCGCGTCATCCCGCCACGCCCCCGACAGGAAGCCCCGGGACTTACGCGCGTCCCGGGGCTCTGTGCGCGCCGGCGCCCCTTAATGCTTAGTTGCAGCAATGTAATTTGTTATATTTTGTAGATATTAACTCAGTTTGGGTAGAGGGTCCATTGTTACTATTGTGTAAAGTAGAGCTTGAGTAAAATAATTATACTGCATGGGATACAAAAGGAAATATAAAGAGCTCTGTGTCTAAGCACTCTGACCACTGGCATCACTGGATATAAAAGGACTCTGCTAAGTCACTTTGCTTAAGCCAAGCAGGCTTCAAGAGGCTTGAAACCAGTAGGCCTCAACAACAATATTATTAATTTATCAGTGTATCTGTAGCTTACACATGCACGGACCATTCAAACATTTGGAAAAACCCAAGAAGAAATGGAGGAATTTTTTCCCCATAGGCACAGCATGGGAGAAACCTGTGATGAGTAGGGCACAAAGACAGAGAAAGGAAGAGATACCTGGAACAGTGTAAGAGAAAAATGCATTGGCTGTAAGTTGGTCCAGATCCCAGCTAATATCTAGGTCACGACTGATGACATAGTAGTGACATAGTAGATGATTCCGATTGATGACATAGAGTGACACAGTGACATAATAGATGATTCCAGAAAAATACCAGTGGTCCCATTCAGTCTTCCCCCATTTATTCCTGTTCAAGCTGCCAAGGTACCTGTATCCCAGCTGCCGGATTTAGCACCTGAGTACTTCTTATCCAGAGCGTTTTTGTTATCTACCATTTTGGGCAAATGAGTATATAAGATCCTTCCAATTAGTCTACAACCAGCACCCTCCCTTCCCCATGTCTAACCACAAAGCTTTGTAATAATATAAAAAGCTGACACTAGTGTGGCTGCTGTTTGAACATACAGCCTGTTAGAATTATTTTTTCATTCAGCGTGCAATTAAACTATGGATATTTTTGCCATCAAAGCATATAGCATAGCTATGTTTAAAAAGTGTTTGAACAAGTTCCTGGAAGAAAGGTCTATAAACAATTCTTATTAGCCAGAAAGACTTTGGGAAAGGCTTGGCTTCTATCTGGGAGTGGGTAAAGATATGGATCTACTCTTGGGGATCTGCTGGTACCTCCTAGAGATCCAGATTGGCCACTGTCGGAGACGAAATGCTGGGCTCAGTGGACCCTTGGTTTGACCTAGCATGGAACTTATGTTCTAGATAATACTGTACTTGCTGTCTGCTAGTTAATGCTGCTAACACAGCCTAATCTAAATAGCTAATGATACTAGCATGACTATTGAAAATCTAGTTTACTAGGTCCCCTGTGCAGCTTGCCAGACAGGTCTGGCTATGTGAGTGCCTGCATTTCCAATAGAAATCTGCCAGACAGACCATGCTGTGTGGTTGAACTTATTGCATTAGGGTTTTGTGTATTGCATTTGATGTATTTTATTGCTTTTTATGATGTAAGACATTTTATGTCCCTTTTTGGGGAAAAGGACAGTGTATAAGTGCATAATGTAAAAATATGAAATATTACCCACGATATCATTCATTCTGGCAGCCCCAACACTCATTGAATAATAGTTGGAGTGTGGCATGTTGGACACGTAAGCATTTGTCACTAGGTTATGATTCACTTTTTACCTCCTAGTTTTGATGCCATGCCCTCTTAAACTCTGTTATCCCCCTCTCTGGGAGGATATTTCATGCTTCCACCACCTTTCCTATAACATCTTTTTCATTGAACCTCAGAACAGAGTCAGGTAGACATACATTTACCATGAAACTGACCCAACCATAAGCTGGCTCCCATGTTTACAAAATGGATCTTTTTCTTTCACCCTCAACCCTAAACATCAAACTTAATTTTTCACTTTGGCCAAGTAGTTCCTCCGTTTTCTTCCAGCTCAGTTAGAACCAGGGTGCCATGAGACTTAATTCACAGCTACCTGGGAATGTTTCCCCCCTTTTAATAGGCCCCACATTGCAGCAATGGTCCCGAGGCTCCTTCCAGACCCCTGTGTCATGGGCTTTAAATCCAGCCACTGAATATCATAACAATGAGCATGGTGCCCACCCCCAGGGGTTGTGAACCCTGCCTCCACGGCATCCCCAACCCTAGCTGAACAGAAATGCAGAAAACCTGATCCAGGACTCAAACTGGGGACCCTCCATGTGACAGCAGTGAGCACTGCTACAGAGCCACGGGGCTGGCCCTCAACATTCGATAAAGTTCAGAAGTTTATTTTAGGTTTGTTTATACTGATGGAGATGGCAGAATTTGACTTTCATTAAAATCCCCTTTAACATAATTAAAGGGTGGATTAACAGGGTAAATCTAGCACAGATATTGAAGAAGTTAGATTCCATTGCTTCAACTTGAAAAAAATAGTTCTACTCTCTTGAATCTTATCATATTTCTAAAATACATCTGATAAAAATGAACACAGATGCTGTACCAATTACAATTTTTATTGACAAGTCATCATTTTAAAAAGATTTTCAGCTTTCTCAGTTTCTCTGAAACTATGGCAGCAGCAGCCATATTTGTAAAAGTATTAAGAAATTATTACTGGAATCTGATTAGTTCATGCCATATGCGATATCATTATGTCATCATAGATGATGGGGATGGGTGTGAAGCAGTTTGAGATCCTTTTTACTAAAATGGCTGCTGCCAAACATTAACGGTAATTGCAGGGAACTAACTTTAAATTTTTTTTTTTTTAAAAAGATAACTGCTTAGTGAAATTCATAGGATGAGTGCTACTAATTGCTGTGTACAGTTATGAAATGTGACGTGGTATGCAAAGCATAAGTTGCTATATAATCTAATTTTGCCTTTCCCATTTTCTCCTTTCTGACTACATCCTCTCCATCACTGATTTTTACCTTGAAATCTTACCAAATATGGCAATAGTTAAGTAGCGTAAGGTGCATCTAGTCTGCCTAATTTCCTTCTTTTTGAGATACTTGAATCCTCCTTTACCTTCATTTCCTGTTATTATTCCATACCTTTTTGAATTCTGTTCCTCCACCATATTTTTTATGAAGAAGCATTTCCATTCCTTACTCCCAATTCTACCCTATCAAATAGGTGGTTCCTTTAGCAAACACCTGGTGGACAGACTTACATGTGTATTGGACAAGGAAATATATGAGCACTACAGATGCTGCAGCTCACACCACACAAAGTGTATTATAATAGTGATGTTTGTTCAATTACAACACAAAGGATACTGAAAGGATACCACTCGCTGGAGTCCTCGCACTCTGGTCTGGTAGGCTTCCTAAATTGCTTCTCTTAGTTGGCGTCAGAAGACTGGCTGTGGTCCAGATTGTCTCTCCTTTTTATTCTGATTTTTAGTCCCTGGTCCAGGATTCTGCTTGTCTATTCCTGGTTGATTCTGCAGCTTTGGCCAAGATGTGTGGCTCATGCCATTGGTCAGATCAGGGTGTGGTCACTGCTATTGGTCAAGCTATGGCAATGTCCTCTTGCTGGCCACATGTAGCAAATCGCTACACAGTCTCTAGCAAGGGTTCTTATCTATGGAGTCCTACTGGCTTGTGAAATAGGTTGTTTACTTGCAAAAGTGAAAAGTTCTTTATTCTGTGCTAACTCTTTGTATTCAATGGCTCTGCATGTTGTATAAACTACTTCAGTAAGAAGTAAAATTTCACATTTTGACAGATTTTTGCATTAAGAACATAAGAAAATGCCATAGTGGGTCAGACCAAGGGTCCATCAAGCCCAGCATCCTGTTTCCAACAGTGGCCAATCCAGGCCATAAGAACCTGGCAAATACCCAAAAACTAAGTCTATTCCATGTTACCATTGCTAATGGCAGTGGCTATTCTCTAAGTGAACTTAATAGCAGGTAATGGACTTCTCCTCCAAGAACTTATCCAATCCATTTTTAAACACAGCTACACTAACTGCACTAACCACATTCTCTGGCAACAAATTCCAGAGTTTAATTGTGCGTTGAGTAAAAAAGAACTTTCTCCGATTAGTTTTAAATGTGCCCCATGCTAACTTCATGGAGTGCCCCCTAGTCTTTCTACTATCCGAAAGAGTAAATAACCGATTCACATCTACCCGTTCTAGACCTCTCATGATTTTAAACACCTCTATCATATCCCCCCTCAGTCGTCTCTTCTCCAAGCTGAAAAGTCCTAACCTCTTTAGTCTTTCCTCATAGGGGAGTTGTTCCATTCCCCTTATTATTTTGGTAGCCCTTCTCTGTACCTTCTCCATCGCAATTATATCTTTTTTGAGATGCGGTGACCAGAATTGTACACAGTATTCAAGGTGCGGTCTCACCATGGAGCGATACAGAGGCATTATGACATTTTCCGTTATTCACCATTCCTTTTCTAATAATTCCCAACATTCTGTTTGCTTTTTTGACTGCCACAGCACACTGTACCGACGATTTCAATGTGTTATCCACTATGACGCCTAGATCTCTTTCTTGGGTTGTAGCACCTAATATGGAACCCAACATTGTGTAATTATAGCATGGGTTATTTTCCCTATATGCATCACCTTGCACTTATCCACATTAAATTTCATCTGCCATTTGGATGCCCAATTTTCCAGTCTCACAAGGTCTTCCTGCAATTTATCACAATCTGCTTGTGATTTAACTACTCTGAACAATTTTGTGTCATCTGCAAATTTGATTATCTCACTCGTCGTATTTCTTTCCAGATCATTTATAAATATATTGAACAGTAAGGGTCCCAATACAGATCCCTGAGGCACTCCACTGTCCACTCCCTTCCACTGAGAAAATTGCCCATTTAATCCTACTCTCTGTTTCCTGTCTTTTAGCCAGTTTGCAATCCACGAAAGGACATCGCCACCTATCCCATGACTTTTTACTTTTCCTAGAAGCCTCTCATGAGGAACTTTGTCAAACGCCTTCTGAAAATCCAAGTATACTACATCTACCGGTTCACCTTTATCCACATGTTTATTAACTCCTTCAAAAAAGTGAAGCAGATTTGTGAGGCAAGACTTGCCCTGGGTAAAGCCATGCTGACTTTGTTCCATTAAACCATGTCTTTCTATATGTTCTGTGATTTTGATGTTTAGAACACTTTCCACTATTTTTCCTGGCACTGAAGTCAGGCTAACCGGTCTGTAGTTTCCCGGATCGCCCCTGGAGCCCTTTTTAAATATTGGGGTTACATTTGCTATCCTCCAGTCTTCAGGTACAATGGATGATTTTAATGATAAGTTACAAATTTTTACTGATAGGTCTGAAATTTCATTTTTTAGTTCTTCAGAACTCTGGAGTGTATACCATCCGGTCCAGGTGATTTACTACTCTTCAGTTTGTCAATCAGGCCTACCACATCTTCTAGGTTCACCGTGATTTGATTCAGTCCATCTGAATCATTACCCATGAAAACCTTCTCCATTTCGGGTACCTCCCCAACATCCTCTTCAGTAAACACCGAAGCAAAGAAATCATTTAATCTTTCTGCGATGGCCTTATCTTCTCTAAGTGCCCCTTTAACCCCATTGTTTTGTAAGTTAATGGATATACATTAAAACCCCATCTGTAAGCAGATGTATATTTTCAGCTGGAATAATATAACAGGTTCTTTTGGCTCCACAGAACATTTTTTGACTGAGTAACCATGGATTTGATTCAGAGAAGAGCAATGGATAGACTGAACATAACTTTTAGTAAGGATTTTTTTTAAAAACTGTTCCTTGCATGAAGCTTATAAAAAAGCTGAGCACACCAGAGCCAGGTTCTAAGGTGGTAAACTGGGTTAGAAACTAGTTGAATGATAGGCAATTCACTCCAATGAATGGGAGTTTACCAGCAGAGTGCCTCACGGATTAGGCCTGAGTCCAGTTCTAGTCAGTAGTCCATGACAGAGGATCTAGTCAGAAAGATTTAAATTTTTGCAGGCAACGCTAAGTTCTATGGCAAGCTGGACCCACCACATGCTGGAGAATGAGAGGCAATACTAGAGAGCTTGAGGAATGGTCTTGAGGAGTGGTCTAGAGCTTGCAACTAAGAATTAATGCAAACATGTTTCAGACACCCGGGCTAAAAAAACCCAAGGAAACTGTATATGAGACACTTGTGTGCATCAAACAGGAAAGAGATCTTGGGGTATTCATATGAAATTATCTTAAAGTTTCCAAACAATCAGAGAAGGTGATAGCAAATACCAGAAAAAAAAAAGGTACCGTACTGTGTTACCAGCAAAAAACAATGGAGATGATCATACCCCACTACAAATCATGGCGTGAAGTATTGCATCTAGCTCTGGAGACTGTATTTCCAAAATTATATAAATATAGGCCAAATAGATGTTCTGCACCATAAGCCTTATGAGTTGAAACTTATGGGTAAATTTTAAAAGGAATGCGCGTGCGCCCATAAATGCACAAGCAAAAATATCTCATTTTATAAAGTACGTGCGTAGTTGCCATGCATACTTCTACAGCCTTTAGATGCAGAGAGAGAGAGACTCTGCACAGAGTCAGTCTGATACTCTAAATTTAGGTACCACTCTAGAGGGGTACTTTGAGTCGAGGTGGGTTTTCGGGAGGTGGGTTGGGGTTAGGGGAGTGTTCAAAGGTATTCATAGTAAAATTGACATCAATAAGTAATTATAGTCCTTATAAGTGATGAAAAGTCTAACAAGAGGAGTTGATTTGTACAATGCAGTGATAGCTGTATTGTACAAACCTACTCCTTTTCTGACTCTGAATCCTCAGCTCTGTGCATAGCATAAAGGCTAGAGAAGGTGTTGTCAGCTGATGATCTCAGGAGCCTACATCCTGCCTCAATCAGAAACCTGGCACTATGCTGAATGTATAGACTAACTGCTCCCATAGGTTTGTATGCCAATGCCAGACGTCTAAGAAGTAAGATGGGAGAGTTAGAGTGTATAGCAGAAAATGATGAGATTGACATAATTGGCATCACAGAGACTTGGTGGAAGGAGGATAACCAATGGGACAGTGCTATATCAGGGTACAAATGATATCGCAATGATAGGGAGGATCAACTTGGTGGGGGTGTGGCACTTTATGTCCGTGAGGGTATAGAGTCCAACAGGATAAAGATCATACAAGAGACTAAATGCTCAGTAGAATCTATATGGGTAGAAATCCCATGTGTGTTGGGTAAGAGTATAGTGATAGGAGTATACTACCGTCCACCTGGACAAAATGGTCAGACATGATGAAATGCTAAGAGAAATCAGGGAAGCTAACCAATTTGGCAGTGCAATAATAATGGGAGATTTCAATTACCTTCAGGAAAAACTTTGTATCACAATATTTATATTTAAATGTTGTCAGTGATTAAACTATAGTATTCGTGCATGTATATCTCATTTATAGATTAGGGACCTTCATAACATCTACGGTGCTGCAAGTCAGTACTTGTGTTTTTGCACCTGTGTGGATCATTTTTAATCATTGGTCCAATAGTCCAGTGCTCATTCAAAAGTGTTTTTAAACTTTTTTTGACATTTATATATATATTTTTTTAAAACACAGAGGATTACTTCCCTGTTTTTTGCTTAACCGAAGTCAGATGTCCGAAGCGCGCGTTTCGCGGTCCGCTGCTTCAGGGATATTTAAAGCTGACTCATATCGCCCGGCGCACTTCACCACGGTGCTGCTGCGGGTGAAATCTTCATTTATTACAAATTCACAGAGGTCCCATCGGAAGCAAAAAACAGGGAAATAATCCTCTGTGTTTAAAAAAAATATAAAAATGTCAAAAAAAGTTTAAAAATACTTTTGAATGAGCAGTGGACTATTGGACCAATGATTAAAAATGATCCACAGGTGCAAAAACACAAGTACTGACTTGCAGCACCGTGGATGTTATGAAGGTCCCTAATCTATAAATGAGATATACATGCACGAATACTATAGTTTAATCATTGACAACATTTAAATATAAATATTGTGATACATTTTTCCTGAATTTATTTGATTCGTTGTACAGTGGATAAAGAGCAACGTCTGTCTTAGATTTCAATTACCCCAATATTGACTGGGTAAATGTAACATCAGGACTTGCTAGAGACAAAGTTCCTGGATGTAATAAATGACTGCTTCATGGAGCAATTGGTTCAGGAACCAACAAGAGAGGTTAGATTTAGTTCTTAGTAGAACGCAGGATTTGATGAGAGAGGTAACGGTGGTGGGGCCACTTAGCAACAGTGATCATAACATGATCAAATTTAAACTAACAACTGGAAGGGGGACAATAAGTAAATCTGCAGCTCTAACACTAAACTTTCAAAAGGGAAACTTTAATAAAATGAGGAAAATAGAAAAAAACTGAAAGGTGCAGCTGTCCATTGTTTAAATATCCAGGCATGGACATTTAAACAATATCCATGCCTGTGTTCAACAGGCATGGACATTGTTTAAAAATACAATCCTAGAGGCGCAGTCCATATATATTCCACACATTAAGAAAGGTGGAAGGAAGGCAAAACAATTACTGTCATGGTTAAAAGGTAAGGTGAAAGAGGCTATTTTAGCCAAAAAATCAAACAAAAATTGGAAGAAGGATCCATCTGAAGAAAATAGGATAAAACATAAGCATTGTCAAGTTAAGTGTAAAACATTGATAAGACAGGCGAAGAGAGAATTTGAAATGAAGTTGGCCATAGAGCCAAAAACTCATAATAAAAACCTTTTTAAATATATCCAAAGCAAGAAATCTGTGAGGGAGTCGGTTGGACCATTAGATAATAGAGAGGTTAAAGGGGCTCTTAGGGAAGATAAGGCTATTGCAGAAAGACTAAATGAATTCTTTACTTCCGTGTTTACTAATGAGGATGTTGGGGAGATACCAGTTCCGGAGATGGTTTTCAGGGGTGATGAGTCAGACGAACTAAACTAAATCACTGTGAACCTGGAAGATGTAATAGGCCAGATTGACAAACTAAAGAGTAGCAAATCATCTGGACCAGATAGTATGCATCCTAGCGTACTGAAGGAACTCAAAAATGAAATTTCTGATCTATTAGTTAAAATTTGTAACCTATCATTAAAATCATCCATTGTACCTGAAGACTGGAGGGTGGCCAATGTAACCCCAAAATTTAAAAAAAGCTCCAGGGATGATCCAGGTAACTGTAGACCAGTGAGTCTGACTTCAGTGCCGGGAAAAATAGTGGAAGCTATTCTCAAGATCAAAATCGTAGAGCATATAGAAAGACATGGTTTAATGGAACACACTCAACATGTATTTACCCAAGGGAAGTCTTGCCTAACAAACCTGCTTCATTTTTTTGAAGGGGTTAATAAACATGTGGATAAAGGTGAACCAGTAGATATAGTGTATTTGGATTTTCAGAAGGCGTTTGACAAAGTCCCTCATGAGAGGCTTCTAAGAAAACTAAAAAGTCATGGGATAGGAGGCGATGTCCTTTCATGGATTACAAACTGTTTAAAAGACAGGAAACAGAGAGTAGGATTAAACGGTCAATTTTCTCAGTGGAAAAGGGTAAACAGTGGAGTGCCTCAGGGATCTGTACTTGGACCGGTGCTTTTCAATATATATATATAAATGATCTGGAAAGGAAAACGAGTGAGGTTATCAAATTTGCGGATGATACAAAATTATTCAGAGTAGTTAAATCACAAGCGGATTGTGATACATTACAGGAGGACCTTGCAAGACTGGAAGATTGGGCATCCAAATGGCAGATGAAATTTAATGCGAACAAGTGCAAGGTGTTGCCTATAGGGAAAAATAACCCTTGCTGTAGTTACACGATGTTTGGTTCCATATTAGGAGCTACCATCCAGGAAAAAGATCTAGGCATCAGAGTGGATAATACTTTAAAGTCGTCAGCTCAGTGTTCTGCAGCAGTCAAATAAGCAAACAGAATGTTAGGAATTATTAGGAAGGGACTGGTTAATAAAACGGAAAATGTCATAATGCCTCTATATTTATTTTAAAAAATTTTCTATACCGTCATTTAATAAATTAACCATCACAACGGTTTACAAAAAGGCAAATAAAGTAAGAGAAATTAGTTTTATATTGAAAGAACCGCACATTGTTGCCACATTTATAATGTTTTAACTATTTGAAACTATTTGTTGAGTATTGATTTTGTTAGGTTGAAGTTTCTATTGCAGTTCATATATAAAGAAAACAATCTTAGGTGTATTTAAAGGTTGGAAAAAAGTAAATTAAAAACTACATATTCGGTGCCAGGTAACAATCTTATTTGCTTTCTCCATTCTCTTTATGAAAAGCCTGTTTAAAGAGCCAGGTTTTTAGGCTTACTCTGAAAAGTTTGAAGTTTTTCTGCAGTCTTATCTCCAGAGGCATTGAATTCCATGTGGGTCCTGTCAAAGATAGTGCTTGCTCTCATACTTGTGTGAGTCTAGCAGACGTAACAGAGGGGATAGTCAGTAGTGCTTTATTAGCTGATCTTATATCGCTCCATGGTGAGACCGCACCTGGAATTCTATGTACAATTCTGGTCGTCGCATCTCAAAAAAGATATAGTTGCGATGGAGAAGGTACAGAGAAAGGCGACCAAAATGATAAAGGGGATGGAACAGCTCCCCTATGAAGAAAGGCTGAAGAGGTTAGGGCTGTTCAGTTTGGAGAAGAGACGGCTGAGGGGGGATATGATAGAGGTGTTTAAAATCATGAGAGGTCTTGAATGAGTAGATGTGAATCGGTTATTTACACTTTCAAATAATAGAAGGACTAGGGGGGGCATTCCATGAAGTTAGCAAATAGCACATTTAAGACTAATCGGAGAAAATTCTTTTTCACTCAACGCACAATAAAGCTCTGGAATTTGTTGCCAGAGGAGGTGGTTAGTGCAGTTAGTGTAGCTGGGTTCAAAAAAGGTTTGGATAAGTTCTTGGAGGAGAAGTCCATTAACGGCTATTAATCAAGTTTACTTAGGGAATAGCCACTGCTATTAATTGCATCAGTAGCATGGGATCTTCTTAGTGTTTGGGTAATTGCCAGGTTCTTGTGGCCTGGTTTGACCTCTGTTGGAAACAGGATGCTGGGCTTCATGGACCTTTGGTCTGACCCAGCATGGCAATTTCTTATGTTCATGTGGTTGGCATGATAGCTTATGTATTTTCTGTGTTGGTTTTTTGTAATACAAGCATTTAGTGCCACCCAAGAGCTTGAAGAGGCCCATGTTAGTAGCTCTGACAAAATGTTTATCATATATTCTTCTCACAGGTGTGTGTCATAATGGCAGGTATAGATAATCGTCTGTGGGTAGTTAGGACTCTGTCTCCCTCATTAGCAGTTAAGGGTCCGGCTGCCACAGACATCAATGACGGTTGATTACACACAGGCCATAAACATACACATTAACCATGTGAGGTGCACAAAGTGCAGGAGGTAGTCTGTATCCAACTATGGACCAATAGATGTGTGTGACTGTGTGCGTATGGGTGAGTGACATGCTATGTCTAGATCTGTGTCTGGGGGTGATATTGGCCTCGTTGTTCCCTCCATTAACACACCTTTGCATACTCTAGAGCAGGCAGTGTGTGTGTGCATCCATTTTGCATACACTGCCTTTGGCCACAAGCAATCCTGTGCTTCCACTCTTCACAAGGGTGGCTGAGAGATATGATTTATATCAGATGGGGAGAAAATGGCCTGATGCTTATTCAAATAACATTCTACCTAGGGCTCACACTGTTTATTCCTTGCGTTGAGAGGGAAGGTTGTGAAACTTGCCAGTGTCAGATCTCAGATATGGTGTGTCATATTCTTGGATGAGTAGATATCTACCTGTTGGGTACACCTTCCACCCCCCGGCTCCCGAACCCTGAGGCTCTTCCACCTAGTACCTGGAGTGGCCTAATTGTCTTGTTATTTAGGGATGTGCATGGTTCTAAGAGCTTCAGCTACTAGGGAGGCTTTGCTGTTTTGGGGGAGGGATTGCCTGAGGCCTGCCAGCACGTCTATTAGAGGTTCCCTTTTTCAAGACAGTGGCTTACTTACCCTCCTCTCTGTAGAATACATCCTGCATACTCAACACAGAGGCTGCCACACCAGGCCACATGATTTACTTTGCCATATGTATAATCTGGCAGGTTAGGCCTACAAATATTCTGCCATATGTAGCTCGATATGTTTTGTGTGCATATGTAGAAGTAGTGGCACATTTCTGCTGTGCTTTTAGGGGACAGGTTTAGCTTCACACTTTCACCACAACACTTGTCCACTACACAACCTTTGCATTATGCATCACTGTCTATTTGCAGGCTCATGGAAGTCAGCAGCTGTGTGAAAATTGAGGAGTGAGGGTATTGTGTAGGCTAGAGAATCCCCAGACAGCTATGAGGTCTCCTGTTGCTTGGGACCAGGTGGGCCTCCACAGACTGGCTGCCACCGTTATACTGGCCTGGCTTGCGGATCTGGATAATACCTGTTTTCTAAAGATGATCTGGATAATACATGTTCGCCTTAGCAAACAGTATACAGATCCACATGCCAGATGCACACAGTTTTAGAGTAGACTGTGAGTAGAGACATATTTTGTTTAGTGTGAAACCTAAAAAGGGTTTGGTCCAGATTGCCTTTTAAGTGATGTGAGGACACATGTAAGGGGGCCCAATATTAAGTCTTATCGGATAATTAGTGTAACTTCCCCTTAAAACCACACAAGCTTTATATGTACATGTACACTATGTACTCTCTGGCTTTGACACCTGCAGCTTCACGTTTATGCTCCCTAGAGATGACCCACACCTAGGGATTTATGTACTGTTCAAGTAGCCCTCTGACTAAAGACATGCCATGATAGCATTCGGTACCAGAGCGAAAAACCACTGTTTGGTCAGAGGTGATACATCTTCACAATAGAAGAGGTCAATGGTTTATTATACCTGCACTATGACCTTCGCATAGCTATACAACAAAGTGAAGACATAGCTACTGCACATCTAGCAAAGATTTCTACACCTATTCCACTGGACTGCTTATGGAGGTGAACACTAGCTAGCTGGTGTCCATCTCATACATGCTCATGTACCCAAGAGTTAGCTAAGAGTAGGCTATCTGGAGAAGGCAACTGAAGCTAAATGTGAAGCTTCACAGTAAGGAGCTCCCTGTTTAGCTCTTGCTGTCTTCCTTGGGAGCATAGAGTGAGCTTTTGGTTGTATGCTCTAGGCCCTATGATCTTGCCTTCCAGAAAAGTGCCTTGTTGGAATGGCCAATGGCACTCTAGCATGAAAGGTCATGTGGATCCCAAATCTTTAACCTAGTGAACCCTTAAGACAAAACACACACATTGAAAACAGACAACAGGGAAAGTGGGTTTTCATTGCAGTGCAAGTCAATATCTTTGGTAATCACATCCTGCAAGGACAAGATATCAAATTGCATATGACATTGTGACTGAAATGAACAGCAAATTGAGTATAGACCTGAACATACATTGTTTCAAATGGCAACATTGCATATACAGTCTTACCATCTTATTCTTTTGCACATTCATTACAGCAAAGAATACAGAAAGCGAAAGTGGCACCCCAATAGTTACAGTAAAGCTCTAATGTTAGAGCTGAGAGCAGCACAACTATGTGATGTTAACAAAAAGGCCCATACAGTCCATGTTGAAAGAGTGCACTCAAGGGCCAAGGCAGCACAGTTCAACAAGGCAGTAGGATAAAAAAGCACAGCATGGAGGCCGAGGACCAGGAGAAGACAGTGTAGCATGAAGGCTGAAGACCAGGAGAAGACGCTGCAGCATGGAGGCAGGAGTCCCAGGAGAAGACACAGCAGCATGGAGGCAGGAGTCCCAGGAGAAGACACTGCAGCATGGATGCTGAGGACCAGGAGAAGACCGTGCAGCATGGAGGCAGGAGTCCCAGGAGAAGACACAGCAGCATGGAGGCAGGAGCAGGATGAGGTGAGATGAGAGATCAGCATGGCGGCAGCAGCAGGAAGAGATGAGATGAGACACCAGCATGGAGGCAACAGTAGGATGAGATGAGATGAGACAGCATCAGGAGCAGGAGATGAGACATGATGAGAAGAGACAGCAGCTGGACCTTGTCTGGAGACAGCATCAAGGATTCTGGAGAACAGGCAGAGGGTAGAGGAGAGCATTAGAAGTAGACACTAGGACCACACTGGCAGACAGTAGACCATCCCCAGCATCAAGCCGGCACAGGAACACTGTAGTCAGGACAGGCCCAGCAGGCTTCTTCCATCTAGCAGGCATAGGAACTCTGTAGTCAGAACGGGCTCAGCAGGCTTCTTCCATCTAGCTGGCACAGGAACTGTGTAGTCAGGATGGGCCCAGCAGACTTCTATTTAGCTGGCACAAGAACTCTATACAGAGGCCTGGCCAGGCTTATTTTGATAAGTCTTGTTACTTGGCATCATATGCTACCAGCTATGCAGTTTCATGGGCCTTTGCCATGGTGGGGACAGCATGTCTTTGGGGGGCCTACCGCTGGCTTGTCTCTTAAGCCAGGGACTGCTATGGAGTGTGGAGTCCTGGGATGTTGGGGAAGGCACAGGTGGAGGCTCTGGCATGCATTGTAGAATCTGAGTCAACACGTTGGTCATGTTGTTGAAGGATGTTGCCATCATTGTTAGAGCTTGCATGTGTGCTGCCATCTGATCACACAGGGCCTAGGTTTGACTGTTGACAGCCCTCAGGCACACTAGCTCTGCCCATATGTGGTAAAGGTGTACGCCATGCCTCTTTTCCAGCCAGTCCAGCTCCTGATTCATCAAAGACTCTGTTGGTGCCAGCGCTGGTGCTGTGCTGGTCGTGGCATGAGCTCAAGTTTGGGCCTCCAAAATTGGCATGATGGGGTTGGTGGGCTGCTCCTGCTCAGTGCCTGCTGCCCCATGCTGGTGACGTGGTGTGCTCAAGAGAGGTTGCGCTGGTTCAACTGGTTCCCACTGCAGGCTGGGTTCCTCCATGAAGCCTGTTATGTTTAAGCTGACATTGAGAGGGCTTGCTAAGCTGAGGGGTTCCAGCATCTGCGTGTGCTCAGGAAGTTGGTGTTGCTGTTCCTCCTCGTCTTCCTTGCTGAACTGCATCTGAGCATCCATGAGTAAGGGTGCCTGGAAAAATGCTGCAGCGCTACTGGTCCCTAGGGTTGGCTGCTAGTCCCTGGGGCTTGACGGCTGGGACCAGCAGAGTCCTGGTTGAGAACTGTGGAAACAAAAGAAGAAGAAGAAGCAGACATAAATACCAATGCCAAGAAGTACACACATAAAGTTTGGCATAAGATGCACACTTTTCATCTCAATCAATGTGAGCATCTTATGCCAAATGATGTGGACAACTGTAGCAGCCTTGCCATTTACAGGTGAGGTGAACTTACTGGCTCCGGCTCGTGAGGTGTTCAGCCACTCAGCCATGTCCTCAGCCATCCGATCCCAGCTGCTGGACGAGGCACTCTTCCATCGGTGTCAATACTATCGGAGAAGAGGCTCCCCTCTGGTCTGCTGTATATATTTGTTCCAGTTAGACACCTTTGTTTTCAGTTGGACTTTACTGTCGTGGTACCTCTGGACCACCTGCTCTGCACTATGTTTCACACCACTGCGCCTATATACAGCCTGGGCGATGGTGCTCCAGATCTGGCCCTTAGATACCCTCAGTGTTTTGGCTGCCCAGTTGCCGAAGAGCATTGCATAATTCTCCAGGACCCCTGCAATTATCATTTCATTGACCTCCATGCTGAACTTCAAAGCCCTCAGCCAGGTTCACCCTGCTGCCTGAACAGGGTTCCATTTCCACTTCCGGAGAAATGTCCTCCCTTTCCTCACTCTAGCTCCCACTCTCTTCTCCCCTCCCTTCCTCCCCCCCCCCTGCACCTGTCCTACCAATTCCCATCCTCTCTGCCCTCTCTGTCCATCCCTAGCCTGCCATCCTCCTCCCTCTGTACTCGCCTGCCTGGCTCCTTCCCCCTCCCTTCTCCTCCTGCCTATCTCTATTCCTGTTCTTGTCCCTACTCCTAACACTCCTGCCTTCATCCTTCCACCTCTCTTCTCCTATCTCCCCATGCCTCTCACACACATCCTCTCCACCACAACTCCTCACCACCACCCTTCCTCCTCCTCTCCACCACCTCCACACCACCACCATCACTCTTCCGCACAAAAAGACAGACAAACAAACTGGACTAACAAACAAAAACTTTCACTCCAACAAAGACGACAGAAGACCAAGATAAAGGGAAACAGATGACAACAGAAGACCAGACAACGCACTCAGGTAAATCAAATGAAAAAAGCTCCTACTCCCACTAAACTCACCAACTCTCCTCTCCACTCTCCAACGCCTGATACACCCTCAGAGAGGCAGCTGCAGGAAGCTGATATATATATATAAATAAATAAAAATATGCCATGCATAAATCAATGCACACCACATAACATGACGTGCAATGTGCTGATGCAACGTGATAATGTATTGCGCTTTGCGAAAATTGCTTATGGGATGCGTTAGACAGGAAATTAGCCTAACCACGACCATTTGTTTTTTTAATCACAGGCACTATTTCTGCTATATTTATAGCAATTTGATGAATCTAGGTCTAAGTAAGAATGTAAGAACATAAGATATGCCATACTGGGTCAGACCAAGGGTCCATCAAGCCCAGCATTCTGTTTCCAACGGTTGAGCAGCTTTTGGTTCCCCAGCAGTATTGTCAGCAAGTGTTGTGGCTCGTCCATAGTCACCTTTTGGGGGGCCACTTAGGGGAAGAGAAAACACGAGAAAAGATTTTAGCCCAGTTCTATTGGCGTGGCTTGTATCGACACATTCAGGACTATTGTCAGTCCTGCCCTAACTGTCAGCTGACCAGACCGGCAGCAACGCACGTAGCTCCCTAGTGCCTATGCCAATTATAGAGACACCTTTTGAGAGGGTCGCTATGGACTTGGTAGGCCCCTAGGTCTAGCTGCGGAAACAAATATATCCTGGTCATTCTCGATTATGCAACCAGGTATCCAGAAGCTATTCCCCTACAAGATATGAAGACTCAAACAATAGCCACGGCCTTGGTGGAGGTGATTTCCCGGGTGGGGTTTCCCAAAGAGATATTAACCGACCAAGGGACCCTGTTTGTCTCTAAAGTGATTAAATAAGTTTGCACATTATTGCAGGTAAAAACCCTGCGGACATCAGTTTACCATCCACAAACTGATAGGCTCGTGGAGCGTTTTAACAAAACTCTCAAACAGATATTGAGGAAGTTCATCACGGAAGATGGCAAGAATTGGGACTTATTCTTGCCATATATATTCACCATTCGAGAGGTCCCTCAACGTTCGACTGGGTTTTCCCCGTTCGAATTATTGTATGGTAGAAGACCACAGGGGATCCTGGATGTAGTACAAG